>NC_091063.1:115130093-116330479 GCF_000393655.2 Nicotiana sylvestris
CATACTCGGCCTCATTGTTAGCTAATCTAGAAGTTTTAATAGATTGTCTAATGGTATCACCCGTGGGTGGCTTCAATACTATGCCAAGCTCGGACTGCTTCACATTTGAGGCACCATCTGTAAAAAGGGTCCATACCCCGATGATGTACTCGAACTTAGTAGGAGTTCTTTCTCCACTTCGGGTACGAGGTTCGGCATAAAATCGGCCACGAAGTCAGCTAAGATTTGAGACTTGATGGCTATTCGGGGTTGATATTTGACATCATACCCACTAAGTTTGACAGCCCAATTGGCCAGTCAGCCCGATAGCTCGGGCTTAT
Source organism: Nicotiana sylvestris (assembly GCF_000393655.2). Classification (NCBI taxonomy): domain Eukaryota; kingdom Viridiplantae; phylum Streptophyta; class Magnoliopsida; order Solanales; family Solanaceae; genus Nicotiana; species Nicotiana sylvestris. The sequence continues at coordinate 115,130,414 of NC_091063.1, forward strand.
GCAAAACATTTTGAAGAGGGTAATTGGTTAATACACATATAGGATGATATTGAAATTATGGTTTTCGCTTTCGAGATGCGCTTATTAATGCAAGTGCTAATTTTTCCAAGTGCGGGTACCTAGTTTCAGCATCCCCTAGAATTCGACTTATGTAATAAACAGGAAATTGCATACCTTGCTCTTCTCGAACTAGTACCCTACTTACCGCTATCTCTGACACATCCAAATATAGGTAAAGTTTTTCGTCTGCCTTTGGGGTATGAAGCAAAGGCGGGCTCGATAAGTATCGCTATAGTTCCTCTAGGGCTTGCTGGCATTCCGCGGTCCATGCAAAATCCTTTTTCTTTTTGAGCAGGGAGAAGAAATGGTGACTTGATCAGACGACCTCAAAATGAACCGACCCAAAGCAGCTATTCGCCTTGTTTTTGCACGACCTTCACGTTGTCCATGATCATGATATCCTCGATGGCCTTGATCTTATCGGGGTTAATCTCGATACCCCGATTTGACACCATGAAGCCGAGGAACTTACCTGAGCCAAATCCAAAGGCACACTTCTCCAGGTTAAGCTTCATGTTGCATTTACTCAAGATTTCGAATATTTCTTGCAAATGAGCTAAATGGTCCTCTACGCACAGGGACTTAACCAACATATCATTAATATAAACTTCCATTATTTTACCTATTTGTTCTTCGAACATTTTGTTGACTAGGCGTTGGTACGTAGCTCCTACATTTTTAGCCCAAAGGGCATTACGTTGTAACAATAAGTTCAAAATTCAGTAATAAATGAAGTCTTTTCTTGGTCCTCTAGGTTCATCTGAATTTGATTGTACCCGAGGTAGGCATCGTGAAAAGTTAGGATCTCGTGGCCGACCGTGGCATCGATCATATGATCGATGTTTGGCAATGGAAAAGAATCTGTTGGACATGCCTTATTCAAGTCCTTATAGTCTACACACATTCTAAGTTTGTTTCCTTTTTTAGGAACTACAACTACGTTGGCTAAACATTCAGGGTACTTTACCTCCCCAATGGATCCTATTTTAAGAAGTTTGGTTACCTCGTCTTTTATGAAAGCATGCTTTACCTCGGACTGAGGCCTCCTTTTTTGCTTCACCGATTTGAACCTGGGGTCGGTGCTTAGCCGATGTGTAGTGATTTCGGGTAGAATCCTTGTCATATCTAAATGGTACCAAGCAAAGCAATCCTTATTATCAATAAGAAATTGAATGAGTTTTTTCCTGAGTTTGGAGGTCAATCCCGTTCCCAGGTATACCTTTCTCTCGGGCAAGTATTTGATAAGTATGACCTTCTCCAGTTCCTCGATAGTTTACTTGGTTGCATCAGACTCTTTGGGAACGATGAAGGTTTGGGGAGTAAGGAGATCCTCTTTTTCGTCTTCGATTACCTATTATTCCGACTCCATTGAGGCTGGGGGTTGTGGTTGCTATTTAGCTGCCTGCTTACCTTTGGTGCTCGATTTATTTGAGGTCAATGGCTCTGGTATCGACACTATTTCCTCGATTGAAAACATCTCTTTTGCAGCATGTTGCTCTCCATAGACTGTTTTCACTCCTTCCTCTGTTGGGAACTTCATAATTTGGTGAAGAGTTGAAGGTATTGCCCTCATGCTGTGTATCGATGGTCTCCCGGGGAGTGCATTATAACTCATGTCACCTTCGATGACATGGAATCTAGTGTCTTGTATGGTCCCGAATATGTTTACAGGGAAGATATTCTCTCCCTTTGTTGTTTCGCTTGCCACGTTGAAGCCATTTAGGACCCGGGATACAGGTACAATCTGATTTTATAGGCCGAGTTGTTCCACGACCCTCGATCTAATTATGTTTGCTGAGCTACCTAGATCCACTAAAACATGTTTAACTCAAATTTTATTTAAAAGGATAGAGATTACCAGGGCGTCGTTGTGAGGCTGAGATATGCCATCTACTTCCTTGTCATAGAATGATAAGACGTCCTCGGGCACATAACTCCGAGTCCGTTTTTCTCTTGTGATTGATACTTTGGTACATTTGAATACAAGTCATTGAGGGACATCGACTCCGCCAATGATCATATGGATTACATGTTGTGGTTCTTCTTGCTCATTTTTCCTTGCATCTCTCTCCCTGAAGTGATTCTTGGCCCGATCACTTAGGAATTCTTGAAGGTGTCCCTCGTTAAACAATCGAGCCACTTCTTCCCTTAGCTGCCTGCAATCTCTGTTCTATGACCATGTGTGCCATGATAGTTGCAGATCAAGTTCAGGTTCCTTTGAGTTGGCCACTTGATGTCTTTGATTCTTCCAATAGCCGACACAATCCCTGATGCATCTACGCTGAAGTTGTTCTCCGATAATCGAGGGGCCTCGACGGGGTCGGTAAGCTTATCGAACCCGCTCTTACTTATGAGTCCCCGAGAACTTTGGCCTCTATCGTTCCGAGGAGCGTTACAACCTGAACCGTTTTTTCTCCGAGCGACGTATGGATGATACCATTCTTTATTGAATCTTAATTCCCGGTCTATGTCCCCCGGGTGTTTGGCTGCAAATCTATTGGGATGAACTGAACCCGAGGAGGATCCCAACTGGTCGTCCTCGACCCTGATTTTTGATTGATAACGGTTGTGCACATCTGATCACATCACATCTGGATACTCGATCAAGGTCTATTTTAGTTGTCGAGATGCAATCGAGCTCCTTTCATTCAAACCCTTCATAAAAGCTTGTACTTCCCAGTTATCGGAGATTGGTGGTAATTCCATTATTTCCATCTAAAATCTGGACACGAACTCCCTTAACATCTCGTTGTTCCTTTGTTTTATTTTGAAGACATCCAATTTTCTCGTGGCCACCTTTATGGACCTGACATGTGATTTCACAAAGGCATCTGCAAACATAGCAAACGAGTCAATAGAGTTAGGAGCTAAGTTGTGATACCAGATCATAGCTCCTTTCGATAATGTTTCTCCAAACTTTTTCAACAAGACTGATTGGATCTCATTGTCATTCAAATCATTTCCTCTGATTTCGCAAGTGTACAAAGTAATATGCTCATTGGGGTTGGTTGTTCCGTTATATTTGGGTATATCAGGCATGCAAAACTTTTTGGGAATGGGCATCGGAGCCGCACTTTGAGGGAATGGTTTTTGTATGAATTTTTTGGCATCTAATCCTTTCAAAACTGGAGGTGCCCGCGGTATCTGGTCTACACCGGAATTATAAGTCTCCACCTTCTTATCATTATCTTCGATTTTCTTTTCTCCAGACTCGATCCTTTTAGTGAGCTTTTCGAGCATCTTCATAATCGTGGGGTCAGTCCCCGAGCCGCTTTCAGCTAGTCTTTCTAGCGCCGGTTCAGTACGTCGAGAGTTTACCAGTTCGACAGTATTTGGAGTTTTATTCTGACTCTGAGCTGAGCGTGGCAATTTGCTGAGCCTGCAGCATCTCAAATATCACTTGGAGGCTGACTCCCCCATCTCCTATTCCTGATGTTCCTTGGTTCCCTGGTCGGGCTTCCTTGCGTACACTCCCTTCAGGGTTTGTGCCTAAGTTGGTGTTTAGAGCAATATGAGAACTACATCAACTAGTTCCATGTTTGGCACTTCCCCAGGGTTTACCGGTGGTACACCGACCCCTAAATTATTGTTTTCACCAAGACTTTCGTTATCATGAACAGGTGCATTTTGTGAGCTCGACATGTTTTAGCTTGAGAATCAAAAATTCTTGACAAGAAAAAGTGTAAAAATAACGTGTGTAGTTAGAGTCAGTAAAGAAACAATCACTATTATCTTTAGACCCACGGTGGGCGCCAAACTATTTACCTCGAAAACACGAGTAACAATTAAATTTGATTTGTGGTTTTAAAGATACGTGATTAGATTCAATACCAATTAATAATCAAGAAATATGAAGTAGAAATGAAAGAAGTAAGTGAATCAAACCAATGTAACTCAGCAGCAGTGATCTCGATGTGGACTTAGAACAATAAGAACAATTAAGCAAGAAAGGTAAAGTAAGAGCAATAGAGTTAAAGGACAATTCTGATGAACAATAGGCAAAAAGTAGAGAGTATATTCTCTCCTCAATGATTAGATGATATTATAAAATGATTGGGGTCCCCTTTATATAATAGGAGAACCCTAAATATGGTATATTTCTATTTATAATAGGGAATATTCCTAATACAACTGTCTAACCGCCTAGTACGGAATCGTACAATCATATTTCGGATTTGCACCATGATCCTGAGGACGTGGCAGAAATCTATCCCATTCTGTTATAAGTCCATAACGGTACTATTTCGGGGTCGAGCATACTCGACCCCGATAGATGTCGTGCTCTGTCTTCTAACTCGGATCTGGTCCCTCGAGCTCGAACTCGATTTTGCTTGAGCTCGGACTTTGGACGACCCCTCGAGCATATAGATCGAAGGCATACGATCTCGACCGTATACAATGTGATTGTCGGCTTGCCTAGCTAACGTGTTAGGCGCCACCACAACAGGTTGGAATTTTGGATCGTAATAATCTTTCGTGTAAATACGAGTAGGTTGTGCATAAATGATCAGAAATAGGAAATTTGGTAACGATTGTTGTTGAGTGCAGCCTCCTCATACACATAATATAACCTGTTGGCTGTGCTTCATCCATTTCAATCCGTGACAAGAAAACATATACACCACTATTCCCAACAAATGCCACTATCTACTGTCTTTTGGCTCTTGTGTACTGAGGAGTGAGGAGTGAGGAGTGAGGAGTGAGTGACTCCTTTAATAAATGATACTCCTATTCTTGTGGATGGATTTGCACCCATACCATTTGACTCTCTCATTTGTGTCTCTTTCCGCATTTAACTAACTCCACCTGCTATGACTATACTAGCCCAGAGAATGAGAAATGGTCCGATTTTAAGACACCCCCCCAAATCCGTTTTGACTTTCTCCATTTCGTTCTATTCTTCTTTTATTTTGCCTTCTTTCTTCTACTGTTTATAAAAATGATGCTGACATGCTGGCCAGAGGACGACGGCGACAGCTGACTGAGAACTGACCGTTAATCAATCTATATTGCTGTAATAATCAATAAAAAATATTACATTTTCTGAAATTGAAACAGAAACAGAAAGTTAGTAGAACCAGTTTAACGAAATAAATTTTGTAAAAACAGAATAGGAATAATTCGAGCCAACTGAATACACAATGTGTCCTTAAGGAAATTATTCCCGTCAGGTACCCGATGTGCTGGAATATATCCTCCCAGATAGAACGATTAAACTCACTAGTGTATTGGTACCAAAAAACTCCGGTGAACTTCGAACCACTCAATGGTCGTAAAATATACTGGAAAATATTGTGCAGAAGAATAAGATAATCAAAAAATTATTAAGTAAAGATTCTGGGATTTAAGGCATATTTATAGACAATATTAAATAATTCCAGATTTGGTGGATTGACCAAATCCGAAGTCGAAGCCGTGCGACGACGACGCGAGACTTGCCTTTTTCTTAACTCTTTAAGAGCTAGAAGAAGAGCAATTGTATATATACCCATCAAAAATCTTTTCTTCCTCCAATATGAAACTATGTCTCATTGCCAAGGAGGGAAACTCAAATATTTATTTTTACTCCATTTCCCATTCACCCCGTTTAAGCTACCTCAAGCTTAAAAGCCCAATACTGACTACCACACATTTGCTTGCCACGTTGCTTGTCTGACCAAGTAGTATAGATAGATGGTAAGAAATGCATTTGGCTGGTAAATGCAAATGTTTTGTGTCAGTAAGACGTATGGCCATTTTAAAGCAGAACCAACAAGCAAAATAAATTTGACTAGACTCTTTGCCCACTCGTTCTAAGCACCTCCAGTGCCCCTTTTTTCTTTTTCCGTTATAGTAGACCCTCTTTCCTTCACACTTAAATTTATTTGAGTTGATTTTATGAGATAACGAGTAATTTTTGTTAGTTTAAATTTACGTGGAAAACTTGAATTACCAATGAATTTTACCAACCACCCGAATTCGTAGGTAAATTACAAACGAATTACCAACCAAAATCTTTTCATAAATTTAGGGACGGATTACTAACTAAAATTCATAATTAGTGTTTGTTCACAAAAAGAAAAAGGGGTACTAGTATCAATTTAATTGTTTTTAAGTTTTTAATACAACATTGATTTTTCTTAAAAAATAAATGAAAGGTACTATAAAACAATTCTTTTTCTAGTTATAATATATACCAAAATATATATGTGAACAGTTTGGGAAAAAAAGCTATTTGACTTCTCAAATAACAATGGTGTCTTATAACGGATAGAGTCTTGTTTGGGTATGCAAACCTGTTGTTCTCTTTTCTCTTCTGTTTTATATTCATATTTTCCTTCTATTCCCTGTTTCTATTTCCAAACATAGGGTTGATCTTTCGTGATTCTGTTTTACACTTTTCATGATTCTGTATTGGCAAAAAATAGACTCCCCTGGACCGATTAAATCTTTATATGTGTAAAATAAATTACAAAAGAGGTGAAAAATAAAGTGCATAAAATATGAAGAACAATCGGTGCTAGACATATTGGTACTGTAACTATTAGACTCGGAACTGATTATAATGGAACTGCGTCAAATTCGGTATGGAGAATTACTCGTTAGTACGACTGGGAGGAGAATCAGCCAATCCTGAATAAAGCAGGATTAGATATAAATTTCTCATAAGTTACATATTTTCAATATAACAGGTGGAGAATATTGTTAATGCGTGTAACGGAAGAACGTGATATTAGGAACGGTTACGAGTAAATTCACTATCTAAATCCCCTCTTCCAGTCAATTTATCCATCAGACAATTACTATATTAATCTCGTAATCAAAGCATTGTATTCAAGATTCAAGATTCAAGATTCAAGATTCAAGATATACAAGAGAGGAGCTATTCTAATCAATAAAAATTCTTTTTCTTTTTATTTCATACTTTACTATTTTGTTCACCCTTTGTGTTATTTCATACTGTTTTTATTTGGAAAGGTGAATCAAATCGGTTGTTGGCGCCTAAAATACAAATTTAACTAATTTGACCTATTTGTTATGAAACAATAAAAGAGACGAACAATATTGCAGAGAAAAGTAGGGAGAGAGAATTCTTATTGATTTTGGGATGAACTATAATGAAATAGAACCCTCTATTTATAGAGAGATGATGACTTAACCATCAAGTAATAAACCCTAGAATCTCTCTAAATATAGAAATTTATCATAAATAAAATTCTATTTATAACACTCCCCCTTGAATGTCTATTCAACAGATAATGTGCCTCGTTAAAACCTTAACTAAAATAAAACCAAGTGGGAAAAAAATCTAGTAAAGGAAAAAGAGTACACATATCTAACAATACGCCTTTTGGTTGCCTCGTTAAAAACCTTGCAAGAAAAACCCAGTGGGACAAAACATTGTAAGGGAAAAAGAGTACAACGCATATTAACTCCCTAGATGAGAGTATCAATTCACATCTTTAAGCATTTGCATTCCAATCTTGTGCACCATCTTCAAAAGATCTTTGGTAGAGATTTGATAAACAAATCAGCCATATTAACTTGAACAAATTTGTTACACCTTGAAATCATCATCCCTAATAAATTTATTGTCTTCATATGATCTTGTTGGAATCGTCAATTCAATATCTTCACATAGATGTGAAAACTCTTTCTATCATATTATCATGCCAATAGTTATAGCAAGATATATTTGTGTACAAATTGCACTGAGGAAGTGATACTTCAAGATCAAGAATTGTATACGCTTCAAGCAACTTAAATCCTTCATGGATTGTCATATAAGTTAAGCCATATAATAGACTTTAGATGCATATCAAGTTTTCATGTCATGCTAGACATATAAGATATCGAAAACTGATTGCACATACTATTGACTTTATACTTTCAAGTGTTTGAACTGCAGGTTCAAATACTTGTCTTTCATATGAAACCAATTCTATTCGAATTGAATCTCTTCTATTTGGCCAATATTTTTGTGTCTGTATTCGACAAACTTAAAATCCTCATCGATATTTAGCGCTATCATAGATGTCGTCGACGAACATTTTATATCGGTTCCAACATTTTTTCATAAAGACATAACATAGAGATCTCTTCATTCTTATTTTCAGGTACCTGAATCTCTCGTGAGATTTTATGAAGTATTATGTCATGTGATCTTCTAGATCACTTGCCTCCTTTATTATGATCATTTTCTTATCTTCTTTATTAAGAAGTTTACTTGAAACCAATTTGTCTATACGCTTTAAACGTACCATAGACTTTGTCCTTTTAGGACTTATTCCAATAGGAGCATTTGCATTGAGAATATAGTTACTTTCTTTGGGTCAGCAAATGCGTCTGACATGCTTTGCAATATATTGCAGATGGATTATCTTTTTATGAACTTCAAGTTCATATTATCTTATTCGAGGATCTAGATGTACAAGTGGTAATTCATTACACGTAACTTTTTCTCAACTGTTTATCTTGTCTCCCCCTTATGTTAGAAAAACTAACTTGCCCTCAATTTGAAAATCCATCTTTGTGCATTATGATATTAATCAAAATATACACCGTACATTAGTAATAATAAGATGGAATTATTTTGTTCCTAACCCCGAACCACTTGTGAGGGGAGAAAATAATATACTTTCGTATATAACGTATATCAAACTGATATAGATAACTTTGTTTTTATAAGCAATAGTTTAGCTATTAAATGGAGGCACTCAATAAATCATTTTGCTAAACCAGTTGTGATGTAAACCAACTTATCAAGATAAACTATCTTGAATAGAAAATCTGAAAATTATGCTCTAAATTAAATTATTGAGCAAGTTACCTTGCAAACACCATGTTGCGGGTCAATAATAATCGCACATGTAACCACCTCATAGATGCAGTTTATGTGGTATACATGGTAGGTGAATGAGCTCATATTCACCTTTAATATTTCCAACATTCATGGGATTCAATCCCAATTTTAGTTGGTCTATTAATTAATGAGGACAGGTAACATAAGAGAATTCATAAAGAACTTTCTAGTTATTTAAGATTTACCCATGTGTATTCTCTTTTATTTTTGCACATCATACGTAAATTAATATGGCTAAACTAGTTATGCCAACTGCATAAATTATCAATATTGATAAAGTTCAAATTTATACCATGACGTGTGCAATTATCAATAAACTCTAAGTTTGTTATGGTATGGGCTTTTATATCAATAAATATCCACTTTATTGTGGTATTCTTTTATTTGTGTAGTACAAATTGGAGAACAAAGCGGGTAGCTTTTCACATACATATTATCCCGCTACAAGTTGTAGTAATAGAAGATATTAAATGTTTTATTTATTTATAGTCTCAATATAATCAACCGCTTTCGCATACACTTTGGAAACTGAATAAGTTTCTTTGAGACTTACAACACAATACCTTATTGGTCATAAATTGTATTTCTCCAAAAGAGTAATAATTGGCTCTTCTAGTGCTCTCAATTAATTTGGTACTATTACATATTCATCAATATCCATATGGTGAATATCTCTTTTAAGAAGAAAGTTATACCATTATGGTTATGGTTAAAATTATACGCAAGATATGTTTCTTGCATTATTGTTGTCCTTTAATAATTACATTGCTAAATTTTTTGGCGTACAATAGGTACATGACCAATGACCATTCATGCCATAATAATGATATTATTTTCTTATATCATCTCAAACCTCCTTCTAGAGGTGAGTGTGGTATATTCACTACCACTAGCATGTTCATATTCTTCTAAGAATAAATATGTATTCATAAATCACATGTTGTCACATTCAAATCATGAATGGACCATAATCATCTATATGTGCTTTACAAAATCTCATGTCAAATCAATGACAAATATTACTTTCACAGAGCGAAGGATTATTTTGAGAATCCTTAGTATTCTCATTACCACAATGATGACGATTATAATTTCATTCTATTGATACTGTCACGGTAATAATTTTGTCTTCTTTCAGACTTATCACATATTGCTATCACATTCTCTTAGGGGAATGAGAATGGAGCAAATTCAACAGGATGGGTTTTCACTTCTTGTGCTCACGATCATACATGACTTTGATTATGGCAAGATATAGAAAATTTACCATTTCAGGTGGTTATAATTTCTTACAAACTCCATTAGAGTTATGATCAAATTTATTTCTTTGCTTGTATTTAAAATGAAATTATAGAATAAAAGAGAAAAATACGGTAAAATACATACCTTAAATTCAGAATTTAATCATGAAGGAAGTTCAAGGAACAATTGACAATCATTATGCTCAATCCCAAAGCTTCTACCCAATTGGTTAGAGTCTGGTGCTGATAACGTGTTATGAAACAATAAAAGAAGATGAACAATATTGCAGAGAAAAGTAGGGAGAGAGAATTCTTATTGATTTTGGGATGAACTATAATGAAATAGAACCCTCTATTTATAGGGATATGGTGACTTAGACACCAAGTAATAAACCCTAGAATCTCTCTAAATATAGACATTCACCATAAATAAAATTCTATTTATAACACTATTAATCTAATTTTAGGTTAAATAGTTTGGTTCCAATGCCGGGGTCCTAACAATCATTCACTTTTTCATTTATTTTAATTTAGTTCTTTGCAAGTAAATTATATATGAAATTAACCAAACTAATCAACATGAAGGCAATTGAGAGATGATGCCAAGAAACACACCTAAGAATTTACTATGTCAATCTCGAAAAAATTTACAAAAATATCTTGTTAATGGGAGCGAGGAGAAACCGGGATTGAAAGATGAGTTGAAAAGTTTCATCACTCAGCAAATTGAGGAAGCATTGATAGTTTTGACAGGCAATGCAGTGGCTAGAACTCCATTTCCACAACCACAAGTCAATACGACTGCAGAAAATTCAAATTTTGGACTTGAAATAGATCAGGGAGCAAAATGAACGAATAGCACATCCGGGATGTTCCACCAACTATTAAAGGTATGGATATAGATAAATATTCACAACAGTAGTGGAAGCCTAGTGCAACACTATTATCGATACCAAAAAAATCTAAAATGCCCGATATACCCAAGAATGACGAAACTTTGGATCCACGAGATCACGTGATTGCATTCACCACAGGAGTCAAAGGCAATAATTTGACCAAGCAGGAGATTAAATCAATACTGGTGAAGAAGTTTGGGGATATCCTCACCGAAGGGGCATTAATATAGTATTCTCTTCTCCTCAAAATTTCAATTGATTAATAAAAAAGAGCTTGTAGATGCTTTTATCAAAGCTCATTGGGGAGTGCAAAAAGTGAAAAAATGAATAGAAGCTATCTTTAAGCTACAACAAGGAAGTACGAAACGATTTAGAGAGTTTGTAGATTGCTTCCAACCGGAGAAGATGTTGTTCCCACTTGTGCATGATATCTGGGCAACAATAGATTTTGCAAGAAATTTGATTGAAAGAAGCTCATATGCGATGAAAAGGTTAAAGGAGAGTCTTTGAGAATTCCCTCCAACCACGTGGAATATTGTTTACAGCCGGTATATCATGAAAAGCCGAATGGAGAAAGGTACGATGGTTCAATCAAAAGTCAGAAACAGGTTTGGAGATCAAATAGAAGTGATTCCTAGAAGACTAAGTCTATCAGAGTATTTAGAAAAATAGGTACGAGCCTTATATCGGTCTATCACGTTGGAATCATGGGAAAAAATTAGAACTTGTAACGTCTAATCAAAGATCTGGGAAAAAAGACGTTAATTTACATTTACGAGCTAAAAAAAGATCCGAGCACAACAAAATACAACTATTATCATTCCAAATCTATGTGGTAGATAACAACTTTAACTTAAGTACATCCGAACTGATAGCGGTGTTGAGGGATATCAGAAAAATTGTACAGTGGCCCAAGGGAATTACGTCAGATCCCACCAAGCAGAGTCAAAATTTTTGGTTCAAATTCCATAACAATCATGGGCATAGAACAGTAGATTGCCCACTTTTACAGAATGAAGTTTTTGTGTTGAGCACATTTTATGTTTTGATGATTGATAAACTAGAATAAATTGTGCTGAAAGAACCAGGTTCATACACATGTTACTATGCTATTTGATTGGTATGCTAATGTTAAAGGAACCAGGTTCGTAGCAAAGCAGTACATAATACTGATCTGACCCAGAGTGGCCAAGTATTAATGCAAGTCGGGTCCCTTAGGAAAAATAACACACTAAAGGGAAACAAACTCTCTTGAGGAATTCGTGTTTGAAAATGAGTCAAATTATGGAAATATTTGCGTTAAAGGAAAAATGTTGTTAAGATGGAAACAAATAAAAATCAAATCAAAGTTGGAGAGGTTTTCCTTAATCGAAATATTCTAGGTCTTGGAGCATTAATTGGATATTTTTTGTCAACTGTATACATATTTAAAGAGATCCTATACATCTATTCAAGGGGCATTCTATTAGAACTAATTCATAGAAGTATTCTTTGTAATACCAATATCGGCAAGAAGGTTCTCTTGGAGATTCAAGCTGCTCAACTACAAAATTTGTTCCAAAAGACAAAGTTATTAAAGTTCTTTAGTTGTTTAGATTGAGTCAGTTGTTCTAGAATGTAACCTATTTTCTTTTGAGAAATGTAATCATAGGTTAGTACATAATTTGAGTTTTTATATTTGCTTCCTAGAGTTAGTTTGGGAAGGGGTAGCTCAATTGGATTGATTATAGGGGTTAGAGTACTATTATTATTTCGTTCGGTTATAGATTTATAATCTAAAACTGCTCATTATAGATGGTGATATTTTGAGGCAAATCCTACTGGGGTAGGTTGTGGCTTTTAATCCCTTGAACAAGGAAGATTTTCACATAAAATTGCATGATATTTAATATCCATACTTTAATTTTTATTTGTGTTTGTTAGTTTGGTTCAAAGACCTAGTTCTTTGTAATCGCAAAAATCGAATAAGACACAATTCAACTTCCTTTCTTATTCTGAGTTGTGAGTGAACTCTAAAATAACAATTGGTATCAGAGCAGGTTCTTTTATAAGAGGCTAACACATTGAAAAGATAAGCTATGGCTGCACTTCCAGATGCTCAAGAAGGACAACCAACCGTTAGGCCACCACTTTTAATAAAAAAAATACTATGGTTGATAGAACGAGAGGATGCACGACTTTTTGGAAGGAGAAGACTTGAATCTTTGGGATATTATTGAAAAACGACCTAACATTCCCATACTGATTGACGATAAAGGTGGTCCCATTGGAACAAAACCAAGAGATAAATATTCTGACGAACATGTCAAACGAGTGCAAAAGAATGTTAAGACCAAAAGATCTTGGTATGTGAATGTCGCATCTTGTTTTCTCATAAAAGCGGGTTTTGACGTGTAACGACTATTTTAAATGTGTATTAAGAGGAAAGAGTCGCCACCTAATGATTTTAGGGTGCGTTATGGAACCTATTTGCAAATAATTCTATTTTAACTAGTCCGTATCACCAAAGATCGGGTAAGAGCTCAAATTAACTCGAAGAGAAGGTGTTAGGTACTCTTCAAGGTCTACAATTGTAGGTCTCGGCCGAAATTAACGCTATGTGAAATTATTAGATTATAATTGTCCTACGTGATCATGTAAATTAACGGAACATAGGGAATTTAAATATTTGACTATAATAGAAAACAAGTGTAAAGAATATTGCACATATGAAGGAATTAGGCTATACATTAATAGATGATTAGTACAAGACTTTAGAGATTACAAGGTACAACCTAATTTGTTCTAGGTCCTAAGAAACAAAGGTGCGGGTAATAAACATATGTGGTTCCTAAGTTTTTATCCGAAAGGATCACTCCGTGCAACATAAATAATACTTTGCAACTCCCTTAAAATATAGATTCCTCATATTATTCAGCGGATGCAGACTACCATCTCCTGCTACCCAATTACTATGTTAAGGCTGCTTACCTAAATTGCTCTAGTTTGATTCTAAATCGTGTCCTATGCATGCATTACCCATCCCATGCCTATGGTACAAGAGGCTTTGGACCTACTATTTGGGTGGTTATATACTTTACTTAGGGTGCTCAAAATGATAAAACTAGGTGCACTTTAAAAAAAAGTAGGACTACACATGTCACGACCCAATCCCCGAACCCGGTCGTGATGGCGCCTCTCGTGAAGACAAGGCCAGCCAGACCAAAACGGAACACCTCTTTTAAACAGTTAATCATCATAAACAGTAATAACATATAATATAACACTCATAAATTGCGGAATTTTAACGTTAACAACAGTGGAACCATCCCGACACAGCCCAAACCGGGGTGTCACAAGTCATGAGCAACTAAGAAATCCGGATATAAGTCTACTGAACACAGAATCCGATACAATAGTTCAGAAAAAAAAAACATGGAAATGATAGGATAAGGGAGGCACGGGGCTACGAACGCCAACAGCTACCTCGTAGTCTCCAAATCACTGCCTGGATTGGGAAAAATCAGCACTCAGGAGCGGACTCTACAATGCCTGAATCTGCACACATGGTGCAGGGAGTAATGTGAGTACTCCGACTCAATGAGTAACAATTATAAATAATGGCTGAAAGTATGAAAACACGTAAAAACACAAAGCAATTCCATATTAAGCCGTAAAATCACTTAAAGCAGTAAATCAGTGAAGAATCAAATGATATTCCCTTTTAAAACAAGTAAAACAGGTAATTTAACATGTAAATAACAAGTAGAAATCCGCCCCTCGGGCAAAATATCAATCGCTCAACATAGTATCAGCCCTTCGGGCTCACTCTCAGTACAGTCTCAGCCCCTCGGGCTCACTCTCAGAATAGTATCAGCCCCTTGGGCTACCTCACAATCACTCATATCAGCCCCTCGGGCATAGCATCAATCACTCAGAACAATGGGTACCCGCTCTCACTGTGGGTGTGCAGACTCTTGAGGGGCCCTTACGGCCCAAGCGCTATATCAAGCCACCTCGTGACATCATCACCCGGCACTCGGCCTTACATCACTCGGCACTCGGCCTCACATCACTCAAGCCACCTCGTGGCATATAAAGTATCTCAGGCACTCGGCCTCATATCACTCAGCATATCCTCACATATGGCCCTCGGCCTCACTCAGTCCAAAAATCATCACAAGCCCCTTGGGCATTAGTAAAACAGTAGTTCTCAACCCAAAACATGATGTAGAAATATCATTTAAGTTTCAAATCTGAGTAAAAGTGGCTGAGTTTGTAAAACAGTAGATATCAACAGGACTGAGTTCAAATAATAAGTCAAGCAGTGAGGAAACAATGATAAAAATCCCCAAAGGGTTCAAATAGTTGGCACGAAGCCCAAATATGGCAATCAGCCCAAATCATGATGATAAAAAATGAATTTCAGTCAAATATTTGGTAAAATCATCAATCGGGATGGACCAAGTCACAATACCCAGTAGTGAAAGACCCTACGCTCATCATCCAGCGCGTATCTTGCCTCAATATAGCACTACGTTGTGCAATCCGAGGTTTCAAACCCTCATGACATCATTTACAACCATTACTCACCTCGAACTGGCTAATTCTCTAGCTCGCGACGCCTTTGCCCCTCGAATTGTCCTCCACACGCGTCGAATCTATCCAAAATCAGAACGAATACGTCACAATATGCTAAGGGAACAAAGCCCAAGAGAAAACATTCGAAAAATATAAAAAATCTCGAAATTAGCAAAATCCGAGCCCCGGGCCCACGTCTCAGAATTGGGTAAAATTTACATTTTCAGAATCCTCATACCCTCACGAGTCTAACCATACCAAAATTATCCAATTCCGATACCATTTGGTCTTTCAAATCATCATTTTACATTTTTGAAAGGTTTCACAATTTTCTTCCCAAATTCCATCTCAAATCATGAATTAAATGATGAATTTAGTGATAGATTCATGTATTCTAGCCAAATCTGAGTTAAAATCACTTACCCCGATGAATTTCTTGAAAAACCTTCGAAAAATCGCCAAAATCCGAGCTCTCTAGGTTAAAATATTAAATAAAACCCAAGACCTCGTATTTATAGGTACCCCTCAGGTTTCAGCTACCGCGGCCGCGCCCATTTTTGTGCGGTCCGCGCGACGCCTACCGCGGCCGCGCCCGCATTTGTGTAGTCCGCGCGACGCCTACCGCGGCCGCGCCCGCTTTTGTGCGGTCCGCACGACTCCTACCATGCCCGCGCCCGCTTTTGTGCGGTCCGCACAGCACTCAACGCGGGCACACTTATTTTTGTGCGGACCGCGTGAGTGAGTTCCGGGGCCTACAACCCCTGTAGACCTGCTACAGCTATGATTTTTGCACTAAAACATCCCGGAACCTACCCAGAACTCCCAGAACTTCGAACCAATTGCACCAACACATCCCATGACATCGTTCAAACTTGCTCAAAACTTCGGAATGCTCACAACAACATCAAATCACCAATTTAACATAGGATTCAAACCTAAGAACTCCAAGAACTCTTAAATTATGCTTTCGATCAAAAGGTCTATCAAATCTCGTCCGAATGGCCTGAAATTTTGCACATACATCCCAAATGACAAAATGAAGCTACTGCAACTCTCGGAATTCTATTCCGACCCCAATATCAAAATCTCGCCTATCAACCGGAATTTGCCGAAATATCAATTTCGCCAATTCAAGCCTAAATCTTCTCTACAACTCCAAAACCCATTCCGATCGCGCTCCTAGGTCACAAATCACCTCCCGAAGCTAACCGAACCAATATAACTCACTTCCGAGCCTTCTAACACATAAGTTAACACCCGGTTGACTTTTCCAACTTAAGCCTTCTTAAAAGAGACTAAGTGTCTCATTTCTTACCAAATCCTCTCCGAACTCGAACTAATCAGCTCGATCACATAAAACATGGATAACGAAGCGTAAAGAAGCTGAAATGGGGGAAACGGAGCGGTAACTCATGAGACGACTGGACGGGTCATCACATCCTCCCCAACTTAAACAAACGTTCGTCCTCGAACGAGTCAAGAAACATACCTGAAGCCTCAAACAAATGAGGATATCTGCTCCATATCTCACGCTCGGTCTCCCAGGTAGCCTCCTCCACGGGCCGACCTCTCCACTGCACTTTCCCTGAAGTTATATCCTTTGACCTCAACTTCCGAACCTGGCGACCCAAAATAGCTACTGGCTGCACATCAAAGGTCAAATCATCATCCAACTGAACCGTGCTGAAGTCAAAAACATGAGACGGATCCCTAATATACTTCCGGAGCATAGAAACATGAAATACCGGATGCACACTCGACAGGCGAGGTGGCAAAACAAGCTCATAAGCCACCTCCCCAATCCTCCGAAGCACCTCAAAAGGCCCAATAAACCAAGGACTCAACTTGCCTTTCTTCCCAAACCTCATAACACCCTTCATAGGCAAAACCTTCAGCAAGACATTCTCACTGACCATGTAGGACACATCTCGAACCTTTCGATCTGCATAACCTTTCTGACGCGACTGTGCTGTACGAAGCCTCTCCTGAATCAGCTTCACCTTCTCTAAGGCATCCTGAACCAAATCTGTCCCCAGTAGCCTAGCCTCGCCGGGCTCGAACCAACCAACCGGAGATCTACACCGCTTCCCGTACAAAGCCTCATATGGAGCCATCTGAATACTCGACTGGTAGCTGTTGTTATAAGCAAACTCTGCAAGTGGTAGAAACTTATCCCATGAACCTCCAAAGTCAATAACACAAGCACGCAACATGTCCTCCAATATCTGAATAGTACGCTCGGACTATCCGTCCGTCTGAGGATGAAACGCTGTGCTCAACTCTACATGAGTACCCAACTATCTCTACACGACTCTCCAAAACTGAGAAGTAAACTGAGTACCTCTATCTGAGATGATGGAGACCGGAACACCATGCAACCGAACAATCTCCCAGATATAAATCCCTGCCAACCGCTCTGAAGAATAGGTAGTACACACAGGGATGAAGTGCACAGACTTGGTCAGCCGATCCACAATCACCCAAATAGCATCGAACTTCTTCAAAGTCCGAGGAAGACCACTCACAAAATCCATGGTGACCCTCTCCCACTTCCACTCGGGAATAACCATCCGCTGAAGCAAGCCACCCGGTCTCTGATGCTCATATTTCACCTGCTGACAATTGAGACACCGAGCTACAAATCCCACGATATCTTTCTTCATTCTTCTCCATTAATAGTGCTGCCTCAAATCCTGATACATATTCGCGGCACCCGGATGAATGGAATACCGCGAGCTATGGGCCTCCTCCAGAATCAACTCTCTAAGCCCATCCACATTGTTCGCACAAATCCGGCCCTGCATCCTCAACACACCATCATCACCGACGGTCACATCTCTGGCATCATCATGCTGGACTCTGTCCTTAAGGACAAGCAAATGTGGATCATCATACTGGCGCTCTCTGATACGATTATATAAGAAAGACCGAGAAACCACACATGCCAACACCCGACTGGGCTTCGAAATATCCAATCTCACGAACCGATTGGCCAAGGACTGAACATCAACTGCAACGGGCTCACCCCAACTGGAATATATGCCAAACTCCCCAAACTCACTGCCTTTCGGCTCAATGCATCAGCCACCATGTTGCCTTTCCCGGATGGTACTGAATAGTGATGTCATAATCCTTAAGCAACTCCAACCATCTCCGCTGCCTCAAATTAAGATCTTTTTGCTTGAACAAATGCTGAAAACTGCGATGATCAGTGAACACCTCACAAGATACGCTATACAAGTAATGCCTCCAAATCTTTAATGCATGAACTATGGTAGCAAACTCCAAATCATGAACGGGGTAATTCTTCTCATGGGGCTTTGACTGACGAGAAGCATAAGTAATAACTCTACCCTCCTGCATCAACACACAACCAATCCCAACTCTCAAAGCATCACAATACATAGTATATGAACCTGAAGCTGATGGCAAAACCAACACTAGAGCTGTGGTCAAAACTGTTTTGAGCTTCTGCAAGCTCTCCTCACACTCGTCCGACCATACAAATGGAGCACCCTTCTGAGTCAACTTGGTTAAGGGCGATGCAATAGATGAAAATCCTTGAACAAACAGACGATAATAGCCTGCCAACCCAAGAAAGATCTGAATCTCTGTGGCTGAGGACGATCTAGGACAACTCTGAACAACCTCTATCTTCTTTGGGTAAACCTGAATACCCTCGCTGGACACCACGTGTCCCAAGAAAGCCACTGTACTGAGCCAAAACTCACACTTGGAGAACTTTGCATAAAGCTTCTCCTCCCTCAATCTTTGCAACACAACTCTAAAATGCTCCGCATGCTCCTCCTGACTACGCGAGTACACTAGGATATCATCAATGAATACTATCACGAACGAAACAAGATAAGGTCGGAACACGCTGTTCATCAAATACATGAATGCTGCTGGGGCATTGGTTGGCCCGAAAGACATAACAAGAAACTCATAATAACCATATCTGGTCCTAAAAGCAGTCTTAAGAATATCTGAATCCCTGATCTTCAACTGGTGATAACCCGAACAGAGATCAATTTTGGAGAATACCCTCGCTCCTTGAAGCTGATCAAATAAATCATCAATGTGAGGCAAAGGATACTTGTTCTTAATTGTTACTTTGTTTAATTGCCTATAATCAATGCACATTCTCATCGTGCCATCCTTCTTCTTCACAAATAAAACCGGTGCACCCTAAGGGGACACACTAGGCCGAATGAACCCCTTATCTAGGAGTTCCTGAAGCTGTTCTTTCAATTCTTTCAACTCTGCTGGTGCCATACGATATGGAGGAATAGAAATATGCTGAGTTCCCGGCACCAGGTCAATACCAAAATCAATGTCCCTGTCCGGTGGCATGCCCGACAGGTCTGCAGGAAACACATCGGGAAAATCCCTCACAACTGGGACAGAATCGATACTAGGAGTCTCAGCTCCAACATCCCTTACAAATGCTAGATATGAAAGGCAACCCTTCCCAACCATACGCTGGGACTTCAAGAAAGATATCACTCTACTAGGGATATAATCAGTCATACCACGCCACTCGATCCGCGGTACACCCGGCATAGCCAAAGTGACTGTCTTAGCATGACAGTCTAGAATAACACGACATGGAGATAGCCAATCCATGCCCAAAATGACATCAAAATACACCATGCTCAATAGCAATAGATCTACTCGGGTCTCCAGACCCTCAATAGTCACCACACATGACTGGTATACACGGTCTACAACAGTATCGCCCACTGGGGTAGATATATGAACAGGTAAAGCAAGAAACTCATGGGGCGTACCCAAATAATGAGCAAAGTATGATGACACATAAGAAAAGGTGGAACTGAGATCAAATAATACAAAGGCATCTCTGTGGCAAACTGAAACAATACTTGTAATGACAGCATCCGAAGCAATGGCGTCGGGTCTGCCCGGGAGTGCATAAAAACGGGCCTGATCGCCCCCTGATCGACCTCCCCCTCTGGGGCGACCCCTATCTGCCTGACCTCCACCCCTAGCTGGCTGGGCGGGTGGTGAAGTAACTGGAGCAGAAGTTAAGGGTTGACCCCTCTGCTGGGACGAACTAGCAACACGACGAGGACACTGCCTCCACATATGTCCAAACTCTCCACACTCAAAACAACTCCCAGATGCTGGAGAAGGGGACTGAAGGGAACTCATCGCACCGGAGTAACCAGCTGATGTACTCGGCATAGAAGAACCCTGAGCTGACGGGGCACGAGATGAACTCTAGGATGAAAGGGCACTGAGTGATGACTGGCCCGCTGAGATCCATGATGACCATGACCCGAAGATGCCCCGTGATACTCTAGGCGGGCTGACTGAGCAGGCCTGAAAGGACAGCCTCTACCATGCTGAAACTGGCCCCTCGAAGAAGCACCACTATAACTGCCAGATCCTCGAGGCTTCTTGGCCTCCCTCTCCTCTCGATCCTGACGGCGAACTGTCTCAATCTCGCGAGCGATATCGACCACC
Organism: Nicotiana sylvestris; assembly: GCF_000393655.2. Lineage (NCBI taxonomy): Eukaryota > Viridiplantae > Streptophyta > Magnoliopsida > Solanales > Solanaceae > Nicotiana > Nicotiana sylvestris. The sequence goes on from NC_091063.1 coordinate 115,151,500, forward strand.
TCCTCGAACATAGCACCCAACACCCTCTCTCGGGTCATAAGAATACGGAGGTGATAGTTAAGGCTCTGAGCACGTGATTTTTGTCTTACGCGACAATCGCTCCAAAAGAAATAAAAAATAATAACAAATGGTCCTGCTGTACAATTTTGGATTTTACGTGGCACTTTGTTAATTATTTATGATTTTTTGCCCATTTTTTATTAAAACAAAATACAAAAAATGTATGTGTCATGCGTAGTTTGAACCATAATCCGGTTATTAAATAGAAAAATCATAAATAGGCATCTTTGTCCGTGATTTTTGTTTTGTTGTTTTACCTGCTTTAAATATTTTAATATATGTGTGCAAATAATTGTATTAAGTGTTTATGTAATTTTAATTTGATTTACTTAGGTTTTGTTTTTAAAAAATAAAAAATAAAATAAAAAGAGTGCAAATTGGGCTGAAATCAGTTTGGGCCTATTTCATTTTAATTCGAGGCCCAAACTCAAACCCAAAACCCCTGTGTAACCCGGTCCACAACAGCTGACACCCAGAGCGTCCAAACGACGTCGTAGTGACCTAGTCTGATCTAGGCCGTTGATCTCAGATTGATCAACGGCCAAGATCACTTCCCTATTAACCCATGAACAAACCCGATCCATTCCACCCGGACCGACCCAACCCCCTTAGGTCTAAACAACACCGTTTCCCGTTAGTTGAAGGATCCTGGCCCTTCATCGTGCCTCATCCAACGGCTGAGATCAATCCACCCATTCCATATATAAGCCTCCTACCATACCCTGCCCCCTATCCAAGACCCCAGCCTTCGTCCTCATCCCCTTCCCCACGAAACCCTAGCCGCCCCTGTATACCTTCACCATGAAAGCCGGTGGCATGGACGCCGGTGACTCCCTCCTTAACACCATAGATGCTCCTCACCGTCCTGAACCCAAATCCACCAACTACACATTTAGAATCCCCTCCCACCTTCTCGAATCTTCATTTGAAGATTCGAGTCGGAACCTGACTTACCTCGATCTACCCTAGCTTAGCACCAGACAGTCCCCGAACCTCCCTTGTGACCAAATCATGTTTGGTTTGGTCCGAATCTAACCAGGGAAACACGAATCCCAGATCTGATTTTTTTGAACCCTAGGTTTCCTCGTGCCTGTTTCGTGCCTGTTTAAACCAAGAGATTATGGTCTAGTCCAAGCTAAACCAAGGGTCTATTCCGTGCCTGTTTAAACCAAGAGATTAGGTTTAAACCTCGTGCCTGTTCCGTGCCTGTTTAAACCAAGAGATTAGGGTCTAATCCAAGCTAAACCAAGGGTCTGTTCCGTGCCTGTTTAAACCAAGAGATTAGGTTTAAACCTCGTGCCTGTTCCGTGCCTGTTTAAACCAAGAGATTAGGGTCTAATGAACCTTAATTGAAGTGTTTCTCCTTTGAGAAACACTTCGATTAAAGTCCGTTCAACCTTGAGAAGGGCCTGTTCGAATCCAAGCCAAGACTTTTTTTTAAGGTGAGTTTTGTTTTCCTTTTTCTTTATTTTAGTCCATGTGCTGATTAAAGGTCTGTTCATGTTTTGTGTAATTTGTCTTTGAATTTTTTATCAACTGTTGATTGTCCACCTTGCCCGGACTCCTGTATTCGGTCAAGTCTTTATTCATAATGTGTGTGTGTAAACTGTATATTCAATTGAATTCGTAATTGGTCATTCAATTAGCTCCCAAGGTCATTTCTGTATTAACATTGTAATCTGAACCCCTTGTGTGATACTCTTGGATTTCTGATTTTTGGCTACGATTGTACATGTTATGATTAATATAGTCGAGTCAACATGTGGCGTCAATTAGTTTCAGCTGTATAAACAATAACAAATTGACTTGCTTTTGATAAGCATTGCCTGAATCAATTAGGAACTGAGTTTAGTTACTTATAGCTGTTAATTTGAATCAGAAATGTAAAAGGAATGTTTTGTTTAGTTACAGTTCTGAATTGGAGGGCATGTGCACTTGTGCACAACATGTGCATTTGTGCACCACATGTGCATTTGTGCACAACCTGTGTCTTGCATAAAGGCTTTTGTTAAGTTTAAAATAGTTTGACAGCATATGCTGTCAGATTACATTCTGCTGCCTATATTTTGCTTTAGTTTCAGAAATAATAAACCTTACTCAAAAGGTAAGTCTGCCAGGGAATATCATGGGGTTGTGTTCTTATTTAAATAGTAAGTGGAAACTGAAAAGAAGATAGCACATGGGAGGGGTGTTCTGATTGTCTAATAGGCTGTTAAAAGGGTTGATTTTAGGTTTATAAAAGGAAGAACTTCCATCAGTTTAGGGAGATTGGATAATACATAGAGAGAGATACACTGAGAGGGAACATCTGGAGAATTTAAGTTCTGAAAAACAGAAACTGGAAAAGAATTCTTTTTGATAGCCCAAATAGATTTCAAGACTGAAAATTGACATTGGATTTTGAAAGGAAAAGAGATAGTGAGAGGGATAAAAATACAAAAATCAGAAACTGGTTTTCTTCCTGCTTTTGTTCGATTCTCAGTCTGCTCAACCTGTTCAGTCAGTTCTGTTTTCTGTCAAAGTATCAGCTAAGTGTGTTAGTTTGGTTTGCATTGGTTGATTCTCTTGGAATTGGATTGTCTGGATTACTGTTTTCTATACTACTGGTCATTGCTGTCATTCTGCCATTTTGCCTCTTGCACTGGGTTTTTGTTCAATTTGCCCTACTGCTATTTATCTGTTACTGCTACTGTTTCGTTTATACTGCTGCTCAACTGACTCTCCTGCTTCTTTCATTGTAAGCATCTCCTCAGGTACACATTTCGAATCCATCTGATGTAACTGATGTCGCAATGAAAGTTGAATCGAAAGATCTGAAGAAATTATAATCATCTGTTGCTCCACTTATAAACTTTTATAAATATTGTCAAGCTGTGTAAATTTTAGTTTGTTAGTCTAATAGAGAATACATTAGTAAGTTTGTACTTAATTAAAATTTATGTTGATCTGAAACTACGATATTTGATTCGTTTTGTAGCATACAGGATGTAAATACAATTCATGGAATGTGAAACTATTTAATATGATTGTTAGAATTAAACTCACTCTTTCAGCATGTTTTGAATAGGTAGGGGGCAAATGGCTGTTAAATCTAGCCAAATATAATACAGTTTTGAATCACCCAGTTTTGATTTCTTTAGGCAGTTTATAGGACTAGTTTTGAACATCATCGGTAACATCCTTTAATAAGGAATTCTATTAATCCTGCTTAAGCAAGTTAATTTAAATCCGACTTAAGGATGTTGTTCGGATTAAGTGTTGTATTTCGTCAATCTCGTATGTAACTTCTTTGTCCAATTAAAGCATGTTTCACAAGGTATGACGTCTCTCCATCTTATAAATAATTAATCAGAATTGATAAGGATCCGGGTTAGGCCAAAGCATATACTTGAATTAACATGTATCTTTCTTCTTCTATTTTTAGACAAACACATTTAGAAATGTAGACGCTTTAGGATATCCTTTCTAAAATAGAGACGAGCCTCGCCAAATAAAAATGCAAATTGCGGGGCCCTCAATAACTAACCATAATAAATATTTAGAATTCAGGACAGGCCGTTCAGTGTATTTCATGGCCTTCCCTAAAAATAATAATGCGTTAGACTTTTTAGGCACGGCTTAATTAAATTACATTCTTAAACTCGGGTGCACATTGATGTGACCTGAATCCAAATATCAACGGAGTCGAAATGTGTTAACAACTACGGGTGCATTGATTGTGACGTGGTTCGAGATGCATTTTCACGACGTTGCAATTCTATAAAAATAAATGATAATGATAAAAGCGGTTTAAACTTAATGAAAGCACGCAAGTCATAACATGTATTTAAATCAGATATTTAGCCATTATAACAATTTAAGCGACCGTGCTAGAACCACGGGATTCGAGGGTGCCTAACACCTTCCCTCGGGTCAACAGAATTCCTTACTTAGAATTTCTGGTTCGCAGACTTCATTCGGAAAAGTCGAAAATTTCCTCGATTTGGGATTCAAGATAAACCGGTGACTTGGGACACCAAAAGCCAAACCTTTCCCAAGTGGCGACTCTGAATTAAATAAATAATCCCATTTCGAATATTGTCACTTAAATTGGAAAAACTCCCCTCGCGCATTTTAACCCTTCGGGGCGGGTGCGGAAAAAGGAGGTGTGACAGCTCTGGCGACTCCGCTGGGGATTATGTGACCCAGAACCACTGGTTCAGGGTTCAAGAATTCGAGCTTAGAATAATTGTTATATTTGGCTTTATTATCTGATCTTTATTACATGTTTTTGCATAACGTGCTAAATGTTGTCTTTTACCGCTTTGATATTATCTGAACTGTATATAAACTGTGCCGAAACCTTTCTCTTCTTACCTCCGGGGAGAAGCTCGCTGGTCGAGACTCCCTATTCTGTTAGTGTCAATACCTGAAATAAGAAAGAGGTCGGACAAGTTACAAAGCCGGACGATCTCGCGGGTCCCCGGTACGTAGCCCCCTCCTCGACTCGAGTTGTCCGCTCGGGTACACAGTCTAGAACAAATACCCAGGTTATAAACCTAGTATAACGAAACTTCATGCCGGATCCCTAGTAGGAACGCTTATTTGCATCATGTTGCATTTGACTTAGGAGACTCAACACAGGGGTTGGGTCTGTCTAGGACAGGCAACCTGAAATGAAAAGACCATCCTGCTGCATCCTATTTGTTTTGCGCATTTATTTGCTTCAGTTCCGCATGCTGACCGGTCTCTAAAAAGGGGAAAATAGCGGCGTAGGGAGATAATTACTTATTTTGGAAAAAATAAAACCAATATCCAAGTAGTGTCAAAACCTCGCCAAAATTTTTTCTAAAAAAAATTTTCCTCTAGTTTGATTTATTAAAAAAAAACATATAAATTTTTTTTTCTTTTTTTTTTATCACTTTCAAAATAAAAAAAGAGGGTATTTATTTAAAAGCAAAAGAAATAAAACGGGAATTCATAATTCAAAAAAAAAAAATGTTGTTTCTTTCGTAGTACCTCTTTTCTAAATTCAGACTAATAGTCCAAATATTTCCTTAAAAAAATATATATATAATAAATATTTTCTTTAGTCTTTACCTCTTTTCAAAAAAAAAAAAATAATAATAAAAATATATTCTTGCTTTCTGGGTTTAATTGATTTTCTCTATTCATGATGTATCGAACTACGCCGGTTTGATTCTCACCGGATGTGAGATACGTAGGCAACCCCCATCGGGTTCAACCCCACCTTTTACTAAAAAAAACGAACAAATAGTAATAATAATAATAATAAAAATGTGTCAAAATTTTAATTCTGTCACGAATAAATCAGGTGATGTTGTTTTGTCATAAATAGCCGAATGTTCCCGAAAGGGACGCCGGAAGGTTGACTTTGCATAAATAACCACCTTCGGGTCATTTTTTAGGATTTTCATCCAATTGACCCACACAGCCTCAAAATCTTCGTCCCCGAAGTGCTGAAAGGCCGTGTTCAAAACTTGATCCCCTCTGTAAAATATTTTTGAGTCAAGTCATTTTTGTTAAAATCACCTTAATAAATGTGCAGGATGAGCACGATGCAAAATGAACATTTTTCAATAATGACCAAAATCCCTGTCAAGTTACGGCTATGGTGGAATGATCTAGGTGTTGAAGGACAAAATGAGGTCAAGAAATATCTGAAAGGTCTCGTGGGTTTGTTGGAAATCCAGCCTCGGGGAGATATCATAAGAGCTTTGGTTACCTACTGGGACCCGGCGCACAATGTTTTCCATTTCTCTGATTTTGAACTCACCCCGACTTTGGAAGATATGGCTGGGTACATCGGAATTGCTGAACTTCCGTTAAAGCAAAAATACTTGGTCGCCCCAAGAGCTGTCACGGTATATCGGTTCCTAGATTCACTGAAGATACCCAGAACGGTCCACAACCCGGATCTGGCTGCCGGTTTTTGCACTCCATGCTTCATATATGATAGGTACGGTCATGAAGAGGGATTCAATAATCCAATCAACAAACTGTGCAGCAAAGGTATTCGTCAGAAGTGGGACAAACACAGACGGGTAGCCTTCATGATGATGTTCCTGGGCCTTCTGGTATTTCCAAGGAAAGACGGAAACATTGATTTGAAGATATCCGGGGTCGTCAGCACTTTACTCACGCAAAGTGACAGTACTCTCGCGCCTATGGTGGTATCTGACATCTTTCGAGCTCTTACAGCTTGTAAAGCTGGGGGAAATTTCTTCGAAGGTTGTAACTTGCTCCTACAAATGTGGATGACCGAGCACCTCTGCCATCGTTCCGAGATTTTGAGCCATGGTTCCCCGGAAAAGACTTGCATAGAAGAATTTTACACGAGAACCAAAGAGATCAGTTTGCCCAAAGGAGTCCTGGCATGGACCTCGTTCTTTCAAGCTCTTACTGCCAGCCAAATACAATGGACGCTGGGATGGTTGCCTGTTGATGAGGTCATATATATGCCGGCAGCTAAAACTCATTTCTTACTGATGGGGCTTAAGAGCATTCAACCTTACGCGCCCTGCCGAGTTTTGAGACAGCTCGGAAGATGCCAGACAGTACCTCATGAGGAAGATCTTAGCACTCAAGCAGTTGAGATAAGTCCTAACGGACAGTTTCCAGAAGCAAAAATTCGCCAAATCTGGAGTGAGTGTCAATATTTGAAATCAGATACTTGCGTGCGGGATCGAGCCAAAGGTGAGATGGCGCCAGGTTACCTTGCATGGTATAGAAGGGAACTTGAGCATGAAAGACCGGCTAAGAGACCCAACATCCTAAATTTTGCCGAATCGTCGCAAAAGAAGTGGGACTGGCTAGCAAAAGAAAGAGGCTATTGCGCCGAAATCAGCAGGTTAAAGCAACAAGTGGAAAGCCTGAAATATGATCACAACGTGCAAGTTGCTACCAACCTGGGAGAACGGAACAGGTTGATTCAGGAAAACAAAATGCTCAGAGCCCAGATCAAACAGATAAGGATGGATGCGGATAAACAGCCAAGGCGTCGATCAGATGAGCAGTTGATAAAAAGGCTAAAAGGCAAAGTCAGGGAATGGCAAGAGGATTTAGAGAAATCTAAAAACGTCATAGCAGAGCTCAGGGCACAGTGGGATACAAGAGCAGATAAGCATCGCCGATACTTGAATCAATTGGAAGGCGACCACGAGAAAACTGTTGCTAAAATGAAGAGAGAGATGGCTACACTTGAGATCAAAGCAGCTAATCAGGCCAAGGATTTCCAAATTGAGAGCAGATACTGGTACGACTTGTTGGCCCAGATGAAGTTAGAAGTACGACAACTGAAGCATCAGCATATGCAGGATGCTCAGGTATTCAAGATATGTAGCGATCAGATAAAACGCCTACTCATAGAGAAGAAGCAAACCAGAGATAGGATCAAGGCCATTGCCCATGCCATCACCAGACGATGTCTACGATGTGAGAACATGACCAGCGTTACCGTCCTCTCGGCAGTGATGGGTTATGTCAAGCAGACTATGCATGAGCTGGAGCAACTTGAGAGGGATCTCACACCTAGGACTGCGGCGAGGCCGAACGATGCCCCGCGGACACCAATTTTCCAAACCATAATGTACTCATAAGTCAAGTCTGTATCTTAGCATCTTCTGCCTGTTTTTACCATCAGGGTGATCTTTAGTCTATTTTGAGTCTAGGTTTACTTTCAAAGTTTGCTTCTTTCTTTTGCAAAATGTAGTTTGTAATAGACCATTTCAACAATAAAAAGGTTGCTTCTTTTACGCTCATTTGTGTTTTTGAACTACGTAATGATCTGATTCACGTAGTGTCGTGATACGTAGGCAATCCTCATCGGATCAGGTCGCATTTTTACCGCAAAAATAAAAACATAAAAGAAAAACAAAAAAAAATGATAAGAAAAGGGAAGCTTAAAAAGAATGCCGGAATGACGCATGCTTTCATCGCAAACATGTAGAAATCACTTAACTGTATAGGTGCATCATGCTCAACGTGAGGTTGCGTATCTGTTATTTATTTCGGTTTAACCACTCGTGTGTCGTTGAGTTCTTCCAGGTTTTTGGAAAAGACGGTTGGTTTGGTGAAAGTCTGGCCTCGCACTCATACTTTACGAGGTCAAAGAGAAGTGTTCAACTACCTGTTGTTAAGACCGGAAGCAGTACTCACACTTACTTCACCAGGTCAAAAGGAAGTGTGGAAATGTCTTCAGAAATTCCGTTGCAAACAATCCCTGTTTCCGAGGAGAGCTCGATCTCGGCCGTCCTCACACCTGAATCCGCAACTGCGGAAGAAAATAGAATCCTACGACTCCGTATGTTGGAAATGCTGGACGACTGGAATAACGGAAAAGAACCGCCAAGTGTCGTCCCCGGATTCCCTGAGTTATTCTCCAAGTCAAGCGGTACTTCTAATGTCCCCATAAATTATCCCGCTACCACATTCGGGTACCCAGCCACTTCAGCCTTCTCTGCTGGATCGCCTTCTGAGCCTCATCCCCGAATGTCAGCCACCGATGCAAGCATGAACATCTTTACTGCACCGCCCTGCCCGATTACGGCACAGCCTGCTACGTACAAGCCAAGCTTTGACTCATCCTCTTTTAAATTCCAGGCACCCTCGTTCTCAATGGAACCAACTAGGTTCGCTACCAACACTAATCCTCCACCGCCTCGATGCGAGCTTGCACCCGGGCAAGATCAGAACCCCAGAATTGCAGAACAAAATGAGATGGCCAAAAGAATGAGAAGCCTTGAACAAAGTTTGAAGAATATGCAAGGTTTGAGTGGACAGAAGAGTGTCTCTTACGCCGACCTATGTATGTTCCCTCACGTGCACCTGCCAGTGGGTTTCAAGACCCCAAAGTTTGAGAAATACGATGGGCACGGTGACCCCATTGCACATCTTAAGAAATATTGCAACCAATTGCGGGGAGCCGGCGGAAAAGAAGAACTGCTAATGGCATATTTTGGGGAAAGTCTAGTAGGGATAGCCTCGGAATGGTATATGGACCAGGAAATGTCCCGATGGCATATATGGGATGATCTCGCCAGAGATTTTGTGAAACAATTCCAGTATAACATCGACATTGCGCCAGACCGAAATTCTCTGTCGAATTTGAAGAAGAAACCTTCAGAAAGCTTCAGAGAATATGCTATTAAGTGGCGTGAACAGGCGTCAAGAGTGAAGCCTCCCATGGATGAAGTGGAAATGGTCACTACCTTTCTCCAGGCTCAAGAGTCTGACTATTTCCAAAACATGATGTCAGCCATGGGAAAGCCGTTTGCCGAAGCAATTAAGATTGGAGAGATGGTGGAAAATGGTCTGAAAACAGGTAGGATTCTGAGTCAAGCAGCCATAAGGGCAACCTCCCAAGCAGTCCAAAGCGGGTCCGGGGGAATGGCAAGAGGGAAGAAGAAGGAAGAAACGACCATGGCAGCCTCGGAAACAAGGGAATATCGTAATCCTAGGCCCCGTTTTCCGGAAAGAACCCCACAACACTACTATCCCCACTCAAATCTGGCATATGCTCATCAACCCTATATGGTCATGAATGCCCAACCTTATGCCCATCCACCGCAACAAGCCAACCGAGGCCAAGCTCCACCTCCCAGAAATCAGCCTCCTTACCGCAACCACTATAACCCACAACCTCCGCAGAATAACTTCCGCCCTCAGGAACCACCTAGAAGGTGGACTTTCATGCCCATCGGTGAACCATACTCTACTTTGTTCCCGAAGCTAGTCCAGTTGGGTTTCTTGCAACCAATCCCTCAAACGAGGCAAAACCCGACGTCACCTTCTTACAAAGCTGGAGTCAGATGCGCCTATCATTCAGGGGCCGAGGGGCACGATACAAATGACTGCTGGTCGTTGAAAAGAGTGGTCGAGAATTTGATAGAGCAAGGGAAAATAGTGCTAAGGGACGAGGAGATCCCAAATGTGACTAACAATCCATTACCTGCTCACAATAATGGGCCGCTAATCGGAATGATTTGCGAAGACAAAGAATTCGACCCTGCTCTGAAAGCTATAATCGCCATTGTCGACACGGGGAAAAGGCCTGAGATAGACCAGAAACCAGAAAAGGGGGAGGAGGCCAAGGCTATAAAGAGCGAGCCTGAAAAGAAGGTGGAGAAGAAAGTGGTACCGGTAAAGGATGGAGTTCTCTACATACCACGAGGTTGAGCTGAGAAGAAGCAGAACTTCGGGATCAAAAAGGCAAAACCTATGTACGTGCCAAAAGGGGCCTATGTGGTCCGGGGGATGATTCAACCACTTCGGCTGAATGAGCCAGTGGTTATCGGACGCGTGCCACAAAAGCCGATGACCAACTCGTCCACAGTGCCGTGGAATTATCAGAAGACTTTGGCAATGTACAAAGGTAAAGAGGTCATGGGAGAACTTCCAGAAAATACTTTCATTGGAAGGTATTCAAATACCCAAGAGCTGAACAACGCCACACAAAGGCGCTTCCCATCAAAGAAGCCTGTAAGCGTTGAAGAAGCGGAAGTGTTCTTCCAACAAATGAAAATGCCAGATTACGAAGTGATAGATCAACTGCGCAACTGCCCCGAGAAAGTGTCCATGCTATCATTGTTGATGAGGTCGACCGAGCATCAAAAGATCTTACTGAAGACCCTGAATGAAGCATACGTGCCAGTTGAAACCTCGGTTGAACAACTGGAGCGGATGACAGAAAGATTCTTCGCCATCAACCAAATCTCTTTCAGCAAGAATGATTTACCCCCAGAAGGAGCGGCACACAACAAAGCCTTGCATCTAATAGTTAAATGCGAGGACTACTACGTCAAGCGGGTAATGTTGTATGGGGGATCAGGTGTTGACATTTGCCCGCTCTCCATGCTACAAAGAATGGAAATTGGGACCGGAAGAATCCGACTCAACAATGTCTGCGTAAGAGCTTTCGACGGCATCAAGAGAGATACCATGGGGGAAATAGACTTGTTGTTGGTCATAGGGCCAGTCGAATTTGAAGTAACCTTCCAGGTGCTCGACATGGATACATCCTACAATTTTCTCCTCGGCAGACCTTGGATCCATGCGGCAGGAGCCGTGCCTTCCACTCTTCACCAGATGGTGAAGTTCGAGTACGAAGACCGAGAGATCGTGGTCCATGGAGAAGACGAGCATGCTATCTATCGGGACCCATCCATCCCATATCTTGAACCGAGAGAAGGGAGCGAACATACGGTCTATCAAGCTTTCGAGATTGTACTGGCAGAGCAGCACGAAGAGGGAATACCCTGCCCCCAGCCTTTCTTGTCTAACGCCTCGGTTATGGTGGCCAAAGAGATGATCCGGCACGGATTTAGGCCAAGGAAAGGGCTTGGACGAACCCTGCAGGGAATAACAGAACCCATCACCTTGCCAGTCACCAAGAAACCTTTTGTACTAGGTTTCAAACCCACTCCAGGAGACGAAGAGTGGGCGAAGAAAAGGAGAAATGAGGGTTGGAAGTTACCTCAACCATTGCCGGATTTATATGAAACCTTCATCAGGCCAAGGTACGCCGAAGAAGAAGACGATGAGGTTTTCACAGCTGAGGAAATCGAGGAGATATGTGGGGCAATGAGAGAAATGCTCTACGAGACTCACATGGTTCAACCAGGTGAAGACACAAGCACTGCTGAGATGCTGTACGTGGGGCCGAACGCCAAACTTCGAAACTGGGAGGCCACGCCATTCCCGACTAGACGAAAGTCTGGGTAGACCTGTCCTGCCACATTTCCTATGTCACAAGTTATCTCCAGGACATAACTTGAACGTTTTCTTCCTTTCAATTGTTGTTTTGAATTCCTGAGTTGTAAACATTGTTGTCTTCCAACTTTCCAAAGAAAATAGAAAAAAAATCATCATTGCTTTCCCATTCTTTCTTTTGTTCTGATTTTTGTTATTTTTCGTTTTATCTTTCCTTTCAGTTATAATAATGCGGCTTTAAATATGACATGCTTGCGGACTTCACGCCCAGATCACAACGAGCTATTTAACTGTGAATTAATGAACCCAGAACCAGAATATGATGGAGGAAGAAGCTTTTAGGGAAATAAACCGAGAGTTGGAACATTTTGAGAATAAACCTAAGCCAAATCTGAATGACACCGAACCGGTTAATTTAGGAACTCCTGAAGAAATCCGGGAGACCAAAATAAGCATTCACACGGACAAGAAAACGCGAGAGGCGATAATTCAACTTCTTTTTGAATTTAAAGACGTGTTTGCTTGGTCATATGATGACATGCCGGGTCTAGGTGTTGATCTAGTGGTTCATAAATTGCCGATTCATCCTGATTGTCCTCCAGTTCAACAAAAGCAACGAAAGTTCAAAACTGAGGTCAGTGACAAGATTAAAGAGGAGATCACCAAACAACTGAAAACGGGAGTGATTCGGGTAGTCCAGTATACGACGTGGTTGGCAAATGTGGTTCCAGTACCGAAAAAGGACGGGAAAACTTGGGTATGTGTAGATTACCGAGATTTGAACAGAGCGAGTCCCAAAGATAATTTCCCACTGCCCAACATCCACATCTTCGTTGATAATTGCGCCAAACACGAAATACAGTCTTTCGTAGATTGTTACGCTGGGTATCATCAGGTATTGATGGATGAAGAGGACGCTGAGAAAACTGCCTTCACCACGCCTTGGGGCACCTACTGTTATCGGGTCATGCCATTCGGTCTGAAGAATGCTGGGGCTACTTACATAAGGGCCATGACTGCCATTTTTCATGACATGATGCATCAGGAAATAGAGGTGTACGTGGACGACGTGATAGTCAAGTCCAGGATGCAGGATAATCACATCCAAGACTTGAGGAAGTTTTTCGAGAGACTAAGGAAATATGACTTGAAGCTGAACCCAGCCAAATGTGCTTTCGGAGTTCCGTCGGGCAAACTTTTGGGCTTCATCGTAAGCAGGAGAGGTATCGAACTAGATCCAACTAAGATAAAATCTATCAGAGATCTACCTCCCCCGAGAACGAAGAAAGACGTGATGAGTTTGTTGGGCAGGTTGAACTACATCAGTCGATTTATTGCCCAGCTGACAAGCACGTGTGAACCCATATTCAAGCTGTTAAGGAAAGATGCGGCGATCAAATGGACAACTGAGTGTCAAGAAGCCTTTGATAAAGTCAAAGAATACCTTTCGAATCCCCCAGTTTTGGTCCCTCCAGAGCTAGGGAGACCCCTTTTCTTGTATCTGACAGTTTTGGAGAACTCTTTCGGTTGCGTCCTCGGGCAGCACGACATAACCGGAAAGAAGGAGCAAGCAATCTACTACTTGAGCAAGAAATTCACCGGCTACGAGGCCAAATACACTCTGCTGGAAAGGACATGTTGCGCTCTGACGTGGGTTGCTCAAAAGCTGAGACATTATCTCCAAGCCCACACTACTTTCCTCATAAGCAGGCTGGATCCTTTGAAGTATATATTTCAGAAACCGATGCCTACTGGGAGACTGGCCAAGTGGCAAATCTTGCTTACTGAATTCGACATAGTCTATGTCACTCGCACGACAATGAAAGCCCAGGCGCTAGCAGATCATTTGGCCGAAAATCCGGTCGATGGGAATACAAGACATTGAGTACCTACTTTCCAGATGAAGAAGTAAACACCGTAGAAGTGGTCTCGGAGGACGCTCATGTTTGGAAGATGTTCTTTGATGGAGTCGTGAATGCCAAAGGTGTAGGGATCGGGGCAATTTTGATCTCGCCTTCCGATCAGCATTATCCCGCCACAGCTAGACTGCGTTTCTTTTGCACAAACAATACAGCTGAGTATGAAGCCTACATCATGGGCATGTATATGGCAATCGATCAGGATGTCGAAGACCTACTGATTATGGGAGATTCTGACCTGATTATCCGACAAGTCCAAGGTGAATGGGAAACTCGGGATGTCAAGGTTATCCCTTACCAACAGCATGTGGAGGCCCTCGGCAAGCGCTTTACATCAATAGAGTTCAGGTATATCCCGAGATGTCACAATGAACTGGCAGACACACTTGCTACTCTGGCTTCAATGCTACCCTACCCGGGCAACGCCCACGTCGATCCTTTGGAAATCCAAATCAAGGAAAGACACGGTTACTGCAACGTAATCGGGGTAGGAGCAGATACACAACCTTGGTACCACGACATCAGGAGGTTCCTGAAGACACAAGAATACCCCGAGCATGCTACTGGAGATCAAAAGGGAACCATTAGGTGACATGCAAGTGGTTTCTTTCTGAGCGGTGAATTGTTATACAAGAGGACCCCGAACCTCAACCTCCTAAGATGTGTCGACGCCGAGGAGGCGAGAAAGATTATGCACGAAGTACACGCAGGTGTGTGCGGACCTCACATGAACGGGTATGTCTTAGCGAAGAAAATCCTTCGAGCAGGTTATTACTGGATGACCATGGAAAAGGACTGCTTTAGCTTCGTTCGGAAGTGTCATCAGTGTCAGGTGCACTGTGATTTGATTCATGCACCTCCCACAGAACTGCATCCCATGTCTGCGCCTTGGCCATTTGTCGCCTGGGGCATGGACGTCATTGGACCAATCGAACCAAAGGCTTCGAATGGACACAGGTTTATACTGGTTGCCATAGACTACTTCACAAAATGGGTAGAGGCTGTCACTCTCAAGTCGGTCACTAAAAAAGCTGTAGTGGATTTTGTACACTCAAATCTTATCTGTCGTTTCGGTATTCCTACGACTATCATTACAGATAACGCAGCAAACTTGAACAGTCACTTGATGGGAGATGTATGCGAGCAATTCAAGATAACGCATAGGAATTCTACTCCTTATCGGCCGAAGGCCAATGGTGCTGTAGAAGCAGCGAACAAAAACATCAAGAAGATTTTGAGGAAAACGATCCAAAGTTCCCGACAGTGGCATGAGCAGTTACCATTTGCATTGTTGGGGTATCGCACTACGGTACGCACATCAGTAGGAGCGACTCCTTATCTTTTGGTTTATGGGACCGAGGCTGTAATACCGGCAGAGGTAGAAATTCCTTCGCTTCGAACCATTGTCGAAGCAGAAATCGAAGACAGCGAGTGGGTCAAGACTCGGTTAGAGCAATTGACTTTGATTGATGAAAAGCGAATGGCCGCGGTTTGTCACGGACAGTTGTACCAACGAAGAATGGCCCGTGCTTACAACAAGAAAGTCCGACCCAGGAATTTCGAAGTAGGTCAGCTGGTACTGAGGCGTATTCT
The DNA here is from genome assembly GCF_000393655.2 of Nicotiana sylvestris. Taxonomy (NCBI): domain Eukaryota; kingdom Viridiplantae; phylum Streptophyta; class Magnoliopsida; order Solanales; family Solanaceae; genus Nicotiana; species Nicotiana sylvestris. The sequence goes on from NC_091063.1 coordinate 115,166,781, forward strand.
GCCACATCACCAGGAAGCAAAAGGGAAGTTTGCTCCAAATTGGAAAGGCCCATACATCATAAGGAAGATATTGCCGAGAGGAGCATTGTATCTAGGCGATATCGAAGGAAATGACCCCGAAACAGCAGTAAATGCGGATGCAGTCAAGAGATACTACGTTTGAATTATACTCCAGTGGTCTTAACACATTTGAAATGACAAAGGTTTTATTCCCCACTACTCCCAAACACTACCAACTCTCTCTACAAGCCATTTGAGCCGGTCACATCCCTTCGGCGATGATTAAAAAATAAATAAATAAATTGATTGAGGCCTGAACTACGTTTGACTTGATTCCGAAAGGATACATAGGCAGCCTCTCCCTGAGGTTTAGTCACACCAACAATAAAATCCCATTCACCCTGAAGTTGAAACTGGGGCACGTCAAGCAGCCTAGAAGTTAGTATCATCTGCCTCTCTTTGCCAAGCACAAGCTTTCAGATCAAATTACCAAAGATAGTGGGAAGCCAATAAGCGTCACGAATGGAGACCGACACACTCTAAATTGAGAGATAAAATGAGAGAGTCTCGTTGGTGAAAACCTTTGGGCACCACGAGGCGATGAGAGTAGAGAAACCAAAATGAGAGAGCTTGTTTAGTAAAAACTCGCAAAGAGTGCTATCAAGCGATGACAAGAAGAGAAATGAGAGAGGTCAGCCAGCGAAAACCCGCAAAAGGGCGCTGTTGGCCGAAAAGAATGACTCCACCCCAAGGAGATCTCGGCAAAGTTCCACCGGTTTGGAATCACAGATCCGTTTTGGTTCGGCAGGAAACGCAAGTTCATTGAAGATCAGGCGTCCAGTCCAAAAAACATGTCATGTTCATTTAAAGCTAGCATTGTCTTCCTCAGATAAGTCTTTCTCGTCCCGAAGGCGATACTCCTTTTCTGAAATTCGTTTTCTCTTTTCTTTGTTTTTCTTCAAATCTCTTTCATGTTTAACCCCAAGTTCTAGATATACCGGAAAGGACAGGTGGCAGGTTTGGTTGCACGAAATTCTGTTTCATGAAGGAAAACACCTCGTTTCGTTGGTACGTCTGTCTAAACCTGAAGAATCATGATGTTTGACGGCGTTCGAAGTAAAGAGGAAAGAGAGAAATTTCCCCAGCAAGTCCGCCTCGCACAAATCCCCACAAGGTTTCACTTTGTACGGATCCGCACAAAGAATCCACTTTGTAAATATTCCCCAAAAGGTCTGCTCCAGCGAAATCCACACAGATTTTCTCTTGTACAGATCCCCACAGGGTCTTCCCTTTGTTAATAAAAAATGGGACACAAATCCCCATCACATCCCTAGCGAGTCCCTTTGTAAAAATTCCCCAACAAGCTTACCCCAACAAATCCTAGAAAGTCCGCTTTGAAACAAATCCCCAGCATGCCCCATTGTACAAAAATCCACACAAAGAATCCACTTTGTAAATATTCCCCCACAGAGCTTCCTTTTGTACAAATCCCCACAGAATACCTCCAATAAAATCCCCGTTGAGAATCTCCAAGCAAAACGGGACAACAAAAAAAAAAGAAAAAAAAAGAGAAGAAAAGAAAAAAAGAGCCTTACGAGGCAAATCATCACAGAATCTGGAAATACAAGCATGAGCAGTCTAAAGGGTTTCGCCATTTGAATCAAATCAATGGCGGGACTTCGCAACAGAAATAAAGACGCAACAAAGCAACTGGGAACGATCAAGGTCACGGAACCGACCGTCATTTCCGAACTAACAATTGTTCTTTGTCTGAAAAGTTGAAACAGGTATAATCCAAGACAACCGTGCAAGAAGCAGGTGTCGCACAAAGAAGAAGGTGCATGGGTACAAGAAATATTTTGGCAATAAGGAATTCACTCGAAAGGTAAGTTTCCACGAAACTCCCTTTTATCTTCTATTAAAGAAAATGCAAAAAAAGAGGTCGGTTAGTATTCTCGAACTTTGTCCCCAGCCAGTCAGCATTAGGGTTTTAAACCCTAAACTGAACTTTTTCTTTTAATCAGCATTAGGGTTTTAAACCCTAAACTGAACTTTTCCATTCAGTCAGCATTAGGGTTTTAAACCCTAAACTGAACTTTTTCCATTTAGTCAGCATTAGGGTTTTAAACCCTAAACTGAACTTTTCCTTTCAGACAACATTAGGGTTTTAAACCCTAAACTGAACTTTTTCCTTTAATCAGCATTAGGGTTTTAAACCCTAAACTGAACTTTTCCTTTCAGTCAGCATTAGGGTTTTAAACCCTAAACTGAACTTTTCCTTGCAATCAGCATTAGGGTTTTAAACCCTAAACTGAACTTTTTCCTTTAATCAGCATTAGGGTTTTAAACCCTAAACTGAACTTTTCCTTTCAGTCAGCATTAGGGTTTTAAACCCTAAACTGAACTTTTTCCTTTAATCAGCATTAGGGTTTTAAACCCTAAACTGAACTTTTTCCTTTCAGTCAGCATTAAGGTTTTAAACCCTAAACTGAACTTTTCCATTTAGTTAGCATTAGGGTTTTAAACCCTAAACTGAACTTTTCCTTTAGTCAGCATTAGGGTTTTAAACCCTAAACTGAACTTTTTCCTTTTAGTCAGCATTAGGGTTTTAAACCCTAAACTGAACTTTTTCCTTTCAGTCAGCATTAGGGTTTTAAACCCTAAACTGAACTTTTCCATTCAGTCAACATTAGGGTTTTAAACCCTAAACTGAACTTTTTCCATTTAGTCAGCATTAGAGTTTTAAACCCTAAACTGAACTTTTCCTTTCAGACAGCATTAGGGTTTTAAACCCTAAACTGAACTTTTTCCTTTAATCGGCATTAGGGTTTTAAACCCTAAACTGAACTTTTCCTTTCAGTCAGCATTAGGGTTTTAAACCCTAAACTGAACTTTTCCTTACAATCAGCATTAGGGTTTTAAACCCTAAACTGAACTTTTTCCTTTAATCAGCATTAGGGTTTTAAACACTAAACTGAATTTTTCCTTTAGTCAGCATTAGGGTCTTAAACCATAAACTGAACTTTTCCTTTCAGTCAGCATTAGGGTTTTTAAACCCTAAACTGAATTCTTCCTTTCAGTCAGCATTAGGGTTTTAAACCCTAAACTGAATTTTTCCTTTAGTCAGCATTAGGGTTTTAAACCCTAAACTGAACTTTTTCCATTCAGTCAGCATTAGGGTTTTAATCCCTAAACTGAACTTTTCCTTGCAATCAGCATTATGGTTTTAAACCCTAAACTGAACTTTTCCTTTCAGTCAGCATTAGGGTTTTAAACCCTAAACTGAACTTTTCCTTGCAATCAGCATAAGGGTTTTAAACCCTAAACTGAACTTTTTCCTTTAATCAGCACTAGGGTTTTAAACCCTAAACTGAACTTTTCCTTTCAGTCAGCATTAGGGTTTTAAACCCTACACTGAACTTTTCCTTTCAGTCAGCATTAGGGTTTTAAACCCTAAACTGAACTTTTTCCTTTAATCAGCATTAGGGTTTTAAACCCTAAACTAAACTTTTCCTTTCAGTCAGCATTAGGGTTTTAAACCCTAAACTGAACTTTTTCCTTTCAGTCAACATTAGGGTTTTAAACCCTATACTGAACTTTTCCTTTCTGTCAGCATTAGGGTTTTAAACCCTAAACTGAACTTTTTCCTTTAATCAGCATTAGAGTTTTAAACCCTAAACTGAACTTTTCCTTTAGTCAGCATTAGGGTTTAAAACCCTAAACTGAACTTTTCCAGCCAGTCAGCATTAGGGTTTTAAACCCTAAACTGAATTTTTTCCATTTAGTCAGCATTAGGGTTTTAAACCCTAAACTGAATTTTTCCTTTTAGTCAGCATTAGGGTTTTAAACCCTAAACTGAACTTTTTCCTTTAGTCAGCATTAGGGTTTTAAACCCTAAACTGAACTTTTTCCTTCAGTCAGCATTAGGGTTTTAAACCCTAAACTGAACTTTTTCCTTTAGTCAGCATTAGGGTTTTAAACCCTAAACTGAACTTTTTCCTTCAGTCAACATTAGGGTTTTAAACCCTAAACTGAACTTTTTCCTTTAGTCAGCATTAGGGTTTTAAACCCTAAACTGAACTTTCCATTCAGTCAGCATTAGGGTTTTAAACCCTAAACTGAACTTTTTCCTTTAATCAGCATTAGGGTTTTAAACCCTAAACTGAACTTTTTCCTTTAGTCAGCATTAGGGTTTTAAACCCTAAACTGAATTTTTCCTTTCATTCAGCATTAGGGTTTCAAACCCTAAACTGAACTTTTCCTTTCAGTTAGCATTAGGGTTTTAAACCCTAAACTGAACTTTTTCCTTTAATCAGCATTAGGGTTTTAAACCCTAAACTGAACTTTTCCTTTCAGTCAGCATTAGGGTTTTAAACCCTAAACTGAACTTTTTCCTTTCAGTCAACATTAGGGTTTTAAACCCTATACTAAACTTTTCCTTTCAGTCAGCATTAGGGTTTTAAACCTAAACTGAACTTTTTCCTTTAATCAGCATTAGAGTTTTAAACCCTAAACTGAACTTTTCCTTTAGTCAGCATTAGGGTTTAAAACCCTAAACTGAACTTTTCCAGCCAATCAGCATTAGGGTTTTAAACCCTAAACTAAACTTTTTCCATTTAGTCAACATTAGGGTTTTAAACCCTAAACTGAATTTTTCCTTTTAGTCAGCATTAGGGTTTTATACCCTAAACTGAACTTTTTCCTTTAGTCAGCATTAGGGTTTTATACCCTAAACTGAACTTTTTCCTTTAGTCAGCATAGGGTTTTAAACCCTAAACTGAACTTTTTCCTTCAGTCAGCATTAGGGTTTTAAACCCTAAACTGAACTTTCCATTCAGTCAGCATTAGGGTTTTAAACCCTAAACTGAACTTTTTCCTTTAATCAGCATTAGGGTTTTAAAACCCTAAACTGAACTCTTTCCTTTAGTCAGCATTAGGGTTTTAAACCCTAAACTGAACTTTTCTGTCTAGTCAGCATTAGGGTTTTAAACCCTAAACTGAACTTTTTCCATTTAGTCAGCATTAGGGGTTTAAACCCTAAACTGAATTTTTCCTTTTAGTTAGCATTAGGGTTTTAAACCCTAAACTGAACTTTTCCTTCTGGTCAGCATTAGGGTTTTAAACCCTAAACTGAACTTTTCCTTTCAGTCAGCATTAGGGTTTTAAACCCTAAACTGAACTTTTCCAGCCGGTCAACATTAGGGTTTTAAACCCTAAACTGAACTTTTCCTTTCAGTCAGCATTAGGGTTTTAAACCCTAAACTGAACTTTTCCTATCAGTCAACATTAGGGTTTTAAACCCTAAACTGAACTTTTCCTTTCAGTCAGCATTAGGGTTTTAAACCCTAAACTGAACTCTTTCCCTTAGTCAGAATTAGGGTTTTAAACCCTAAACTGAACTTTGCCTCTCGAATCTTCATTTGAAGATTCGAGTCGGAACCTGACTTACCTCGATCTACCCTAGCTTTGCACCAGACAGTCCCCGAACCTCCCTCGTGACCAAACCATGTTTGGTTTGGTCCGAATCTAACCAGGGAAACACGAATCCCAGATCTGATTTTTTTGAACCCTAGGTTTCCTCGTGCCTGTTCCGTGCCTGTTTAAACCAAGAGATTAGGGTCTAGTCCAAGCTAAACCAAGGGTCTGTTCCGTGCCTGTTTAAACCAAGAGATTAGGTTTAAACCTCGCACCTATTCCGTGCCTGTTTAAACCAAGAGATTAGGGTCTAATCCAAGCTAAACCAAGGGTATGTTCCGTGCCTGTTTAAACCAAGAGATTAGGTTTAAACCTCGTGCCTGTTCCGTGCCTGTTTAAACCAAGAGATTAGGGTCTAATGGACCTTAATTGAAGTGTTTCTCCTTTGAGAAACACTTCGATTAAAGTCCGTTCAACCTTGAGAAGGGTCTGTTCGAATCCAAGCCAAGACTTTTTTTTAAGGTGAGTTTTGTTTTCCTTTTTCTTTATTTTAGTCCATGTGCTGATTAAAGGTCTGTTCATGTTTTGTGTAATTTGTCTTTGAATTTTTTATCAACTGTTGATTGTCCACCTTGCCCGGACTCCTGTATTCGGTCAAGTCTTTCTTCATAATGTGTGTGTGTAAACTGTATGTTCAATTGAATTCGTAATTGGTCATTCAATTAGCTCCCAAGGTCATTTCTGTATTAACATTGCAATCTGAACCCCTTGTGTGATACTCTTGGATTTCTGATTTTTGGCTACGATTGTACATGTTATGATTAATATAGTCGAGTCGACATGTGTCGTCAATTAGTTTCAGCTGTCTGAACAATAAACAAATTGACTTGCTTCTGCTAAGCATTGCCTGAATCAATTAGGAACTGAGTTTAGTTACTTATAGTTGTTAATTTGAATCAGAAATGTAAAAGGAATGTTTTGTTTAGTTACAGTTCTGAATTGGAGGGCATGTGCACTTGTGCACCACATGTGCATTTGTGCACAACCTGTGTCCTACATAAAGGCTTTTGTTAAGTTTAAAATAGTTTGACAGCATATGCTGTCAGATTACATTCTGCTGCCTATATTTTTCTTTAGTTTCAGAAATAATAAACCTTACTCAAAAGGTAAGTCTTCCAGGGAATACCATGGGGTTGTGTTCTTATTTAAATAATAAGTGGAAACTGAAAAGAAGATAGCACATGGAAGGGGTGTTCTGATTGTCTAATAGGCTGTTAAAGGGTTGATTTTAGGTTTATAAAAGGGAGAACTTCCATCAGTTTAGGGAGATTGGATAATACACAGAGAGAGATACACTGAGAGGGAACATCTGGAGAATTTAAGTTCTGAAAAACAGAAACTGGAAAAGAATTCTTTTTGATAGCCCAAATAGATTTCAAGACTGAAAATTGACATTGAATTTTGAAAGGAAAAGAGATAGTGAGAGGGATAAAAATACAGAAATCAGAAACTGGTTTTCTTCCTGCTTTTGTTCGATTCTCAGTCTGCTCAACCTGTTCAGTCAGTTCTGTTTTCTGTCAAAGTATCAGCTAAGTGTGTTAGTTTGGTTTGCATTGGTTGATTCTCTTGGAATTGGATTGTCTGGATTACTGTTTTCTATACTACTGGTCATTGCTGTCATTCTGCCATTTTGCCTCTTGCACTGGGTTTTTGTTCAATTTGCCCTACTGCTATTTATCTGTTACTGCTACTGTTTCGTTTACACTGCTGCTCAACTGACTCTCCTGCTTCTTTCATTGTAAGCATCTCCTCAGGTACACATTTCGAATCCATCTGATGTAACTGATGTCGCAATGAAAGTTGAATCGAAAGATCTGAAGAAATTATAATCATCTGTTGCTCCACTTATAAACTTTTATAAATATTGTCAAGCTGTGTAAATTTTAGTTTGTTAGTCTAATAGAGAATACATTAGTAAGTTTGTACTTAATTAAAATTTATGTTGATCTGAAACTACGATATTTGATTCGTTTTGTAGCATACAGGATGTAAATACAATTCATGGAATGTGAAACTATTTAATACGATTGTTAGAATTAAACTCACTCTTTCAGCATGTTTTGAATAGGTAGGGGGCAAATGGCTGTTAAATCTAGCCAAATATAATACAGTTTTGAATCACCCAGTTTTGATTTCTTTAGGCAGTTTATAGGACTAGTTTTGAACATCATCGGTAACATCCTTTAATAAGGAATTCTATTAATCCTGCTTAAGCAAGTTAATTTAAATCCGACTTAAGGATGTTGTTCGGATTAAGTGTTGTATTTCGTCAATCTCGTATGTAACTTCTTTGTCCAATTAAAGCATGTTTCACAACTCTCCATCTTATAAATAATTAATCAGAATTGATAAGGATCCGGGTTAGGCCAAAGCATATACTTGAATTAACATGTATCTTTCTTCTTCTATTTTTAGACAAACGCATTTAGAAATGTAGCCGCTTTAAGATATCCTTTCTAACATAGAGACGAGCCTCGCCAAATCAAAATGCAAATTGTGGGGCCCTCAATAACTAACCATAATAAATATTTAGAATTCAGGACAGGCCGTTCAGTGTATTTCATGGCCTTCCCCAAAAATAATAATGCGTTAGACTTTTTAGGCACGGCTTAATTAAATTACATTCTTAAACTCGGGTGCACATTGATGTGACCCGAATCCAAATCTCAACGGAGTCGAAATGTGTTAACAACTACGGGTGCATTGATTGTGACGTGGTTTGAGATGCATTTTCACGATGTTGCAGTTCTATAAAAATAAATGATAATAATAAAAGCGGTTTAAACTTAATAAAAGAACACAAGTCATAACATGTATTTAAATCAGATATTTAGCCATTATAACAATTTAAGCGACCGTGCTAGAACCACGGGATTTGAGGGTGCCTAACACCTTCCCTTGGGTCAACAGAATTCCTTACTTAGAATTTCTGGTTCGCAGACTTCATTCGGAAAAGTCAAAAACTTCCTCGATTTGGGATTCAAGATAAACCGGTGACTTGGGACACCAAAAGCCAAACCTTTCCCAAGTGGCGACTCTGAATTAAATAAATAATCCCATTTCGAATGTTGTCACTTAAATTTGAAAAACTCCCCTTGCGTATTTTAACCCTTCGGCGCGGGTGCGGAAAAAGGAGGTGTGACAAAGGCCATCAACAAATCTCCTGATCCTCTCACGATCTGTCAGAACCATCCAAATGGCATGACGAGCCAACTCAAAAAACCTCGACTCATACTGTGACACAGTCATATTCCCCTGTCGCAACCACTTAAACTGTCTACGCCGCTCCTCTCTGCGGGACTGCGACACATACTTCTCCAAGAAGAGAGTGGAGAACTGCTGCCAAGTAAGGGGCGCTGCTCCAATCGGCCTATACCTCTCATACGCCTCCCACCATGTGAAGGCAGCCCCAGTAAACTGAAAGGTGGTAAATGCCACACCACTAGTCTCAAGAATCCCTGCTGTACGAAGCATCTGCTGAAACTTATCAAGAAAACCCTGGGCATCCTCGCCCTCGGCACCACTGAATGACGGAGGCTGGAGTTTACCAAACCTCTCAAGACGACGCTGCTCATCATCCGACATAACTGGCACAATAAACTCTTGAGCTGGTGCAACCGACTGAGCTAGAGGTGCCCCCGGTGTCTGTAGTCCCTGCACTACCTGCTCAGGTGTGCGAGCAGCGGGGGTCTGATTGCCTCTCCCGGCCTGTGAAGTAGCTGCTGCTGTAGTGGCTGAAACTGCCTGAGCTAGGCCAGTGCAAACTGATAAGATCTGTGCCAAGGCCTCCTGAAGACCCGGAACCATGATAGGCATAATTGGTGCCTGAACTGGTGCTGTTGGAGCATCCATAGCTGGAGCTTGATCCGGAGCCGGGGCAGCTGGTGGGTCAACAGGTGCTGCCCTCGCTGCTCTGCCTCTGCCACGTCCACGACCGCGTCCACAGCCTCTGGTGGCCTCAGTGGGTGGCACTGGTGGTCGTCCACCTCGTCCGGTAGCGTGAGTCCTCGCCATCTGCGAGAGAATCGAATAACAAAAATTTAGCGTTCAGATCAACAAGTTCGCACGACGGGAGTTTCAAGAATATGAAGTTTTTTTCCTAAAGGTTCTACAGCCTGTCGAGAAATAAAATACAAACGTCACCGTACCAATCCGTGAGACTCTACTAAACCTGCTCATGACTCGTGAGACCTATGTAACCTAGGGTCTGATACCAACTTGTCACGACCCAATCCCTGAATCCGGTCGTGATGGAGCCTCTCGTGAAGACAAGGCTAGCCAGACAAAAACAGAACACCTCTTTTAAACAGTTAATCATCATAAACAGTAATAACATATAATATAACACTCATAAATTGCAGAATTTTAACGTTAACAACAGCAGGAACCATCCCGACACAGCCCAAACCGGGGTGTCACAAGTCATGAGCAACTAAGCAGTCCAGATACAAGTCTACTGAACATAGAATCCGATACAATAGTTCAGAAAAAAAAAACATGGAAATGATAGGATAAGGGAGGCACGGGGCTGCGAACGCCAACAACTACCTCGTAGTCTCCAAATCACTACATGGACTGGGAGAAATCAACACTCAGGAGCGGACTCTGCGATGCCTGAATCTGCACACATGGTGCAGGGAGTAATGTGAGTACTCCGACTCAGTGAGTAACAATTATAAATAATGGCTGAAAGTATGAAAACACGTAAAGACACAAAGCAATTCCATATTAAGCAGTAAAATCACTTAAAGCAGTAAATCAGTGAAAAATCAAATGATATTCCCTTTTAAAACAAGTAAAACAGGTAATTTAATATGTAAATAACAAGTAGAAATACGCCTCTCGGGCACAGTATCAATCTCAGCATAGTATCAGCCCCTCGGGCTCACTCTCAGTACAGTCTCAGCCCCTCGGGCTACCTCACAATCACTCATATCAGCCCCTCGGGCATAGCATCAATCACTCAGAACAATGGGTACCCGCGCTTATTGTGGGTGTGCAGACTCTTGAGGGGCCTCTTATGGCCCAATCGCTATATCCAGCCACCTCGTGGCATCATCACTCGGCACTCGACCTCACATCACTCGGCACTCGGCCTCACATCACTCAAGCCACCTCGTGGCATATAAAGTATCTCAGGCCCTAGGCCTCATATCACTCAGCATATCCTCACATATGGCCCTCGGCCTTACTCAGTCCAAAAAATCATCACAAACCCTTTGGGCATTAGTAAAACAGTAGTTCTCAGCCCAAAACATGATGTAGAAATATCATTTAAGTTTCAAATCTGAGTAAAAGTGGCTGAGTTTGTAAAACAGTAGATATCAACAGGACTGAGTTCAAATAATAAGTCAAGCAGTGAGGAAATAGTGATAAAAATCCCCGAAGGGTTCAAATAGTTGGCAATCAGCCCAAATCATGATGATAACAAATAAATTTCAGTCAAATATTCGGTAAAATCATCAATCGGGATGGACCAAGTCACAATCCCCAGTAGTGAAAGACCCCACGCTCATCACCCAGCGCGTATCTTGCCTCAATATAGCACTACGTTGTGTAATCCGGGGTTTCAAACCCTCAAGACATCATTTACAACCATTACTCACCTCGAACTGGCTAATTCTCTAGCTCGCGACGCCTTTGCCCCTCGAATTGGCCTCCACGCGCGTCGAATCTATCCAAAATCAGAACGACTACGTCACAATATGCTAAGGGAACAAAGCCCAAGAGAAAACATTCGAAAAATATCAAAAATCTCGAAATTAGCAAAACTCGAGCCCCGGGTCCACGTCTCGAAATTGGGTAAAATTTACATTTTCAGAATCCTCATACCCTCACGATTCTAATCATACCAAAATTATCCAATTCCGATACCATTTGGTCCTTCAAATAATCATTTTACATTTTTGAAAGGTTTCACAATTTTCTTCCCAAATTCCATCTCAAATCATGAATTAAATGATGAATTTAGTGATAGATTCATGTATTCTAGCCAAATCTGAGTTAAAATCATTTACCCCGATGAATTTCTTGAAAAATATTTGAAAAATCGCCAAAATCCGAGATCTCTAGGTTAAAATATTAAATAAAACCCAAGATATTTATAGGTACTCCTCAGGTTTCAGCTACCGCAGCCACACCCATTTTTGTGCGGTCCACGCGACGCCTACCGCGGCCGCGCCCGCTTTTGTGCGGTCCGCACGATGCCTACCGCACCCGCGCCCGCTTTTGTGTGGTCCGCACGATGCCTACCGCGCCCGCGCCTGCTTTTGTGCGGTCTGCACAACATTCAACGCGGGCGCACTTATTTTTGTGCGGACCGCGTGAGTGAGTTCCGGGGCCTGCAACCCCTGTAGACCTGCTACAACTATGATTTTTGCATTAAAACATCCCGGAACCTAGCCGGAACTCCCAGAACTTCGAACCAATTGCACCAACACATCCCATGACATCGTTCAAACTTGCTCAAAACTTCGCAACGCTCACAACAACATCAAATTACCAATTTAACATAGGATTCAAGCCTAAGAACTCCAAGAACTCTTAAATTATGTTTTCGATCAAAAGGTCTATCAAATCTCGTCCGAGTGGCCTGAAATTTTGCACACACATTCCAAATGACAAAATGAAGCTACTGCAACTCTCGAAATTCTATTCCGACCCCAATATCAAAATCTCGCCTATCAACCGGAATTTGCCGAAATATCAATTTTGCCAATTCAAGCCTAAATCTTCTCTACAACTCCAAAGCCCATTTCGATCGCGCTCCTAGGTCACAATTCACCTTCCGAAGCTAACCGAACCATCAGAACTCACTTTCGAGCCTTCTAACACATAAGTCAACACCCGGTTCACTTTTCCAACTTAAGCCTTCTTAAAAGAGACTAAGTGTCTCATTTCTTACCAAATCCTCTCCGAACTCGAACTAATCAACTCGATCACATAAAACATGGATAACGAAGCGTAAAGAAGCTGAAATGGGGAAAATGGAGCGGTAACTCATGAGACAATTGGCCGGTCACAACACATAATAGCTATGAATGGCTCAAGTTAGCCTCCATACATAATAACGAAAGCAGGCGAACTAATTTCAGATTATGTAGTAAGGTGTTGTAGGCATTTTTAGAAATTGAGACACATTAAAGTCGTTCAGACCTATAGTCAAGGCTTCTACATGGCTGCATGGTGTGGTAAAATCTCATAGGTAGTACTGCTAGTCAGATTATCGAAATTACAGATTATATTCATTATTGAAAGCCTATAGACATGATCTCTAGGTGACTCGTGCTTGGGTAGTGAAGGCATTAAAAAACTTAAAATTATTCATTTTTGATCCTATAGGCATTCTTTCTAAGCGAGTAGCAATACCCTATAGGCATATTTTCGAAACAGTTGGTGTTTGAACATGAATTTGTCATGCTTATTCCTATAGGCATGTTTCTAGGCAGGCAATATGAATGAACAACAACAATAATTTAATTAATCAATTAAGGCCCTATAGACATGGTATCTAGATGAGTAAATCTTAATTACTTAGTGTGATCATATAAGCATATCATCTAGCAATCACACAACAATAGCACAAAGTGATCAAGTAATCAATAATGTTTGAATCCTATAGGCATGCTATCTAATATCGTGTAGAAGTGAAGCATGTAAACGAGTGAAACACTTAAATTCTCATAGACATGCTTTCTAGCAATGTATAGGAACATGACGTGCAAATCAAGTGAAGTTCTTAGGTTCCTATGTGCATGCTTTCTATCAGTGTATACGAATAGAGCTCATCAAACAAAGTAGCAAACAAAGCATGTAGACTCTATAGGCATGTTTTCTACCCATTCATGCGAGAATTAAAGTGCCCCAACCCCATTTTTCACTAATTTCCCCATCATCAATTTTACAAGCCCAATTACAAATATGGAATAACCAGTAACACATCTGGGCCTTCAAATAGTCTTAGAACTTCACGCGGACAGCAGGCCTAAATTCCAGGTGCAGATAGTGTACTTCAAATCCCTAATACCAAAAGCAGGCCCAACAGACCAGACCCACATGATTGAAATAACTAATATAATGGATGCCAAACTTAACCATGGAAGTGACAAATTACTCAGGGAATTAATTAATAGCTATTTGCACTTAATTCTTAAAGCTGTATCTAACAGTAATTCCAACCAAAGCACATAGACAAGATCACATGAAATATTGACAAGTTCGCAAGGCAGGTTCATTCTTATATTTTCAGAAACAAAGTTAGAAAGATAGGATTGACCATCATATTCTAGTGAGTTATTCTAAAAGAGTTTCGAAAGCAAAATGATCTAGATTTAGCCTAAAAGAACTTTTAGACAAGAGATTTAAACATGAGAATCTGGTAGAGTCATAAACAAAAAACAAGTGGGATACAGTCTTCGCATAGAATGTTTAACATGAAAGCCTAGTGAAAGTGGCGTAGCAGAATATATTCATGAGTAAATACTTGGTTGAACATGAGATAACTTTAACATGATATGTATCGGTCAATACCAGAAGAACTTATGGTAAACAACATATCAATCTTTAGATAAGGACAGACAGGAATTAAACTTTGTACTAGTTGGCCACAAATAAGAGAAAAGGCTAGGTATGAGATTTACTCTAAGGTCTCAAGTAATACTTGTCGTGGCCCCTTTTTTCCCCTTTTGACAGGGAAGTCCGGATTTCGACATTCATGGGGTAACAACTCATTTCCTTTTAGGAATTGAGTATTCGAAGAGTCGCCACCTAACGGATTATGGTGCATTAGGGAACCTAGAGTGATAAAGTTATGAACTAGTGTGCATCACCAGAGATTAGGGTAAGGGCTCGAAATAACCTTGAGGGGAAGGTGTTAGGCACCCCTCGCGGTCCACAACGGTGGGTCCCGACCGAACTTAATCTATGTAAATTAGTCCATTTAATAAGTAAACAGTTTCAACATATATTTGCAAATACAGGTATGTTTTCACATTCTACGTACATGTACGATTCAGGTAATGAGAGCGAGAGAGAGGTTTGAACAACTTGCACATGTATATGTAAAGAAACGAAAAGCTTATAAAATTTAAAAACATATGGAATTGGGAAAGGGAAGTCCTAGGTTGACTAGCCTACATGATCATACCCATGCAATGTCCGATAATCACTCCTCAATGAGGGGCTACACGTGATATTAGCGCGTAGTCATCATATCCTTTTACTACCCATTACCCTCCCCTTATTGGTTATATGAGCGAGCTTAATTAATGACCTCTAAGCGTGCTACTACTCGTCCCTTCCTTATGGTCCTGGAGGAATTTGGGACCACTAAATCTGGACAGTTCTAGACAATCTACGATTTTTTAAAAGGTAAAAATCTTGGCGACAAGCAAATAACATATAGGACAAACAAATAAGGATAGGAAGTTAGAAGGCTCACATTTACCTCCGCATATATATATATATAGGCAAACAAACAACATGTCTAAAACACAATTTTTTAAGTAAGTTCAAAAATCCTAAGAACATGACATCTAGATAAACATCATAACACAGAACATGCAGCATTTATTTTTTAAGGGAAGTGGCAGGGTCCTAACCAGTTTGCCTACTGGTTTTACAGCTTGTTAAACCTGGATAATCTCACATATAAACAGAACTAGTTTCATAATTATTTAACGTCCTAAGGCTTGCCTAAGTGTGTAAATGCAGTCACAATTCTGGGAAGCATTTTGAAGTTCTTTATCTTATAGGCATGCTTTCTAGTGATATTAATTAACATAACATTGAGCATTATTAAAGAAATGAGTAAAATAATTGATTAACTAATTCAGAACCTATAGGCATGATTTCTAATTAAACTGATTTTTAGATCCTATAGGCATGATGTCTAGTTACGGCTGATTTTAGATCTTATAGGCATGATTTCTATGCTCAAAGCTGATTTTAAATCTTATAGGCATGATGTCTAATTATATATAAAGTGAAGCAGGCAGAATTTATTTGACCAAAGCGAAACCCTATAGGCATATTATCTAACAAAACACACTTGAACCAAATGAACCCTATAGGCATGTTATCTAACAAAACACATTTGAATCGAAATGAACTCTATAGGCATGTTATCTACCCATCTTTACCCACAGTATACAACTACCCTCCCTTTTCACTAGTCAACCCAATATCAGTTTTACAATTAATTATTACAAACCAATGATTGAAAAAAAATTACATAAATAGAATAGAAATTAAGCTATAGGGATCCTGAAGTAGGCCCAAAGCAAATTCTGGTGTACCAAGCCTTCACTAGTCTCAAATGCCCAAGATTTCATAGCCCAATTCATATCCAAGTGTTTCAGAGTTCCCTAAGGACCTCAAGAATCTCGGGCAGTACTCACACCCAGACTTTCCTCAAATAAAGACTGATTATATGCAATGTGAAAGTGCTAGCCCTAATATGCGATAGTTCAGAGAGATCTCATGGACCTCTAAGCAGTACACATACCAGAGGGGCAAAACTTAATAACCTAAGAATAAGTGAGAGTGCTTGATATGATTTGAAAGAGTTTTGATAAATAGTATAAAGAAAGGCCTTAGGAGTGGAGAGATTTTCTGAAACCAGTACTAGTTAGGGTGGTAAAATAGTTTGAGAAAAGCATGATTTTTTTGTGAAATCAGAATGCAAGTCACAAAAACAAACAACTTTCAGGAACATTTTGGGGCAAACAGATTCCACACATGGAGAGAGGGGTTAGGGACACACAGAATACACCCTAGTGTATAAGCAAATAAATGCACAAACTTCTCAAGAAATTGTAAGTTAATTACAAAGATTACAAGAAAGACATGTTGAAAATACATAGATCTTGGACACACAATCAGAGTACTTGTAGGGCTAGATGACTTAGCAGGATCTCATTAGTCAAGTAGAGTAAACAAGATTTAGATGAACAAACTAGGAAAACACTTCATAAAACATTCATTAGAAATACTAAGCGCAAGAAAAATTTAGACATGCTGGGGAGATAGTAAACAAGCAATGTAGCTTGGACATGCTAGTGAACAAACAAGATGCATGCAATTATCACAAGGCAAGATTGGGCATGCAAAACAGTAAACAGATTCTTATGCATAAGTAAACTAGTTAGAACAAACTCCAACATGCTAAGTGAGATAGTAGTTAGGCAGTGTGATCTAGGCATACTGGTTACACATTGAGCGACATGATAGTAAAATAATAAACAGGATTGGAAGTCACAACTAATGAACTAAAACAACAAAGAAGCACATAGTTTTGGAATTTAAATTGAATCAGGACATATCAGTTAAGAAAATAATATAGAGTATAGAGCAGAGATGGTGCAAATAGCCACCCTTGGCTTACAGCCGGCTAGGTTAGTGAGAATTACAAGTAAAAGAAAAGAATAGAGAGCTTAGAGAGTGTGAGAGTATTGATGAACTAATGTTCGTGTCTTTCAAAATCAGAATGGGGAGATTATATAGCACTTAGTAAAGTAAAAAAAAAGGCAAAGAATAATTAAGAGTTACAAATAAGGTATGCAAGTAAACTTAAATAGTTAATTGGGGCTAAACCCAATCAAATAATTCAACTAAATCCGGAAAGCACCCCTTAAATTAGGGAGAATCAATTAACAACCAAGTTATAGGTTCAATAAAGTAAATAAATCAATCAAAGACCATATGGGAGTTGGTTAAAGCAGTTAAGTCCCATAAATCAGGCTACCAAACCAATTAAGGCAAGTAGTACCAGTCATGAGTCACAAATAAGAAAAAAAAATTACAAAGAAGTACCAATCTCGGTAGAAAATATAATTTGAACCCTAATTAGGCAAATAAAATCGATCAATCTCTTTTAATTGACAGAACTAAAGAATAACGGGCAAATATTGAAATAATCAGAAACCCTAGGGATTAAAACATAGATATAAAAAATCAGTCGAACAAGTAAAGAAAATCACAGTCAAATACTTAAGAGATTTAGATTTTTTGCAAAAAACTCAAAGGGATGAAACCCTAGTTTGAAAACACTTAAAGAAGAAAAACTTGAAGGCATGTCAACACTCAGAGATTCGAACAAACAGAAATCATAGAAGTTAAAACCAGAAGTATTGTAGTGTTTTAAAATTGGTTAGTAGTAAAGGAGTAAAAGAACCCAAAAGAATAGCCATGGAAGTTTGAAAATGCTTCAAATACTCAGGTTCGACCAACAAACAACAAGAAAACAAAACCTAATATAACAAAATGTTCAGACATCGATTAATCAGTAAAGAAGTAAGGAACTTTTTAGGAAAATCAACGATGAACTCAGGATCGCTAGACATCTACGGAGATCTGAACCGATTCGAGTCCAAACATTAGGTTTCTTGAAGAAAAGATAAAGGGTAATAGAATCTGGCCTTTGAATCAAGGATTTGAACCATGAGACTTTGATAGAAATAATTCACGGACCATAGACAGACTTTTGAAGAGTTTAAAATGAGATCTGGACCAGATCTCTTTGAAATCCTTCCACAAAATCACACAATTGAGCGACCAAGGGAGATATGAGACAAGTAGTGGCCTCGTACAGCCATGGGAAGCCATAGATCGAACAAGGATTAAAGGGATTAGGGCTGGTTTTGGGTGGCGGAGGCTAGGGTTATGTTTAGGTCTCAGAGAGAACGGAGAGGAGGGGGTTTCAGGACGGCTGTTTGGTGAGACTGGCTAGGTTTGGGGGGGCGTTTCGAACTAAAAAAGGAAAGGGGTAATTGTGGCCGTTGATCTCTGTGATCAACGACCAAGATTGAAAACATTTGGGGCCGGGTTGGATATTATAGGTTTGAGTTGGGTAGATTTGGGCTGGTTTAATTGAATTGGGATTAGAATTGGTCTAGGTAATTAGGCCAAATTCGAAATTAAGAGGGCCATTTGTTAAATACCCTATTTAATTGATAAAATAATTTAAAAATAACTAATAGGATGTAAAAATGATTTTCATGCCTGGAAATATTTTAAAATAATTACTTAAATATTAAAAATATATAAAGGCTATTTTCTGGTAAATACTGTAGTAATGCGTGCGTGGGCTATAATTGCAAAGTAATTACAATTGCAGCCTAAAAATACAAAAGTGGCTATTTGTGCAACAATTGAAACTTAGCACAAATGCAAATGATAAAATTAAACCACAAAAATTATTATAAAACTATTTGTGATGCAATTAGTGATTGTTTTATAAATAAAATGCTGGGAAAAAATAGTTAAAATATTTTTAAAATGCAGAAATTGTATAAAAAATACTAATTGATGCCAAAGCATAGTTTTGAAAATATTATGGGAAAAATTGGGTATCAACAACTGCCCCTCTTTACCCGGGAAGGTTGAAAGAGTTTTCGGGTAAAGAAATGATGGCCAATTTTGATCGGATGGGATGTTTTGAAAGCTAGAGGACAAACTCTGGTCTTTGAGCTACCTACATATCCCTGGTTTTACAGGAATCAGGCATGTATAGTTCCGGATCCATCATCAGAATGTACCGATGGAATCATTACAAGAAATAGACATAGGATTGCGGGATGAATGCAAGAGTGGTTATGGTGAACGATCAAGTTTGAGATAGCGAAGGAATTGAAGAGAGGTCGCTCCTGCTAGGATGGCGGTTGCTTATTGGTCACCTATAGATAAAGATATGCTACAAACATGTATTTGTACGAAAATGTAAACATGATGCAGATTCCCTTTTGGACCATCAGAGTTGTCTTCGAATGATTTAAGGATGATGTCCTCAGACCATGATGTCCTGAGCCATGAATTGTTTGGTGAGGGATTTGCATGCCATGAAATGTTGTTCTCGAGCCATGGAGATGGTGCCTCTGAACCATGACGCCTTTGAATAATGATATGCAAATTTGAGAAATCCTCAGGCCATGGCATGGTATCTTCCGGCTACGAGGATGATGCCTTTTAGACTATGACGCCTTTGGATAGATTGGCAATATTTCATCCCATGAGATGCAATAATATGATGTTAACAAGAGAAGGCTTAGTCTTGTGAAAAGATGCAATAATATGATGTTAACAAGACAAGGCTTAGTCTTGTGAAATGAAGGGTAGAGCTTAGCCCGATTGAAAAGCAAATAGATAGTACCATAATAAAGTAATATTTATGCAAGGAGGGACAACGCTTAGTCCCATGCAAATGTGGAGGCAGGGATTAGCCTCATGCAAATATGAAGGCAGGGATTAGCCTCATGCGAGTATGGAGGTAGGGATTAGCCTCATGCAAGTATGAAGGCATGGATTAGCCTCATTCAAGTATGGAGGCAGGGATTAGCCTCATCAAGTATGGAGGCAGGGATTAGCCTCATGCAAGTATGGAGGCAGTGATTAGCCTCATGCAAATATGGAGGCAAGGATTAGCCTCATGCAAGTATGCGGGATAGGGCTTAGTCCCATGCAAAGAGCGAGTAGCAAATAAGAGTAGTATATGTCTTAGTTGGAGATATATTTGATGTCTGATGGCCCAATTGATAGTGATCTTGTTACGTGTATATATTTGCGGATGCTATCACTACATCAGATGTGCCTGCATTCAAAGAAAAATTGTAAGTTTTGTGAAGGGAGGTTGGTTCTTGCTTCTGTCTGCTGGCCTTGCTTTACTCCATTCTGGAGGCCTTTTTCGAGTTTCCCTGGGTAACACCTGACTGTTACTGAAATAGAGTTTTTGAAAATATGCAATTATTGATCAAAAAAGTCATATATTTATGTGTCACGTGATTTTTAGATGAACTAGTGACTGTAACACACTTCAGAGGCATTGCAGCTTTCTCATGTTAGAATTTTGAGGGTCCTCCTCAAAATTCTGTCCCAGTTTGGTGGATTATCCTTCGGCCGTTGACTTGTCGACCCTTCCTCGGAATTTTGAGAACCCTTCTCAAAATTCTGCCCCAGTTTCTTAACTAATTTCTGACTTTCCGGCATGAGATGGCATTGGCTGGACTTGCTCCGGAATTTTAAGGGTTCTCCTCAAAATTCTGCCCTAATTTTTGATCTTGGGGGAAATGAAAATTTTATTATGATATGACCGAACCCATAAGGCTACCTGCGTATCCCCTCTTAAACGGGAATCAGGTCAAGCGTAGTTTAATTACATCAGACGAGGAAATGTAAATAGTCTGAGCATAGTATCTCTTGACTGTATCTAAATTGATTGGTTTTGGCCAGATTTCTCCGTCCATTTCTGCGAGTATGAGTGCTCCTCCTGTCAGCAACCTATGAACCATGTAAGGACCTTGCCAGTTGGGAGAGAATTTCCCTTTGGCTTCATCTTGACATGGGAAAATCTTCTTCAATACCAGCTGTCCTGGTGCAAACTGTCTTGGTTTGACCCTTTTGTTGAAAGCTCTAGACATTCTGCTCTGGTAAAGCTGACCGTGACATACTGCGTTCATCCTTTTCCGTCGATAAGGGCAATTGGTTCATAGCGGCTCCTTATCCATTCTGCATCGCTGAGTTCGGCTTCCTGTATGATTCTTAAGGAAGGAATCTCTACCTCTTCTGGGATGACAACTTCGGTACCATAAACCAGCATGTAGGGAGTTGCCCCGGTTGATGTACGAATTGTAGTGCGGTATCCCAACAAAGCGAAGGGTAGCTTCTCGTGCCATTGTTTGTGTTTCTCTACCATCTTACTTAGTATTTTCGTGATGTTTTTATTGGTGGCTTCTATGAATCCATTCATCTGAGGTCTATAGGCTGTGGATTCTTGGGCTTGATTTTAAACTTTTCACACATGACTTTCATCAGATCACTGTTGAGATTGGCGGTGTTATCCGTAACAATGGACTCAGGAACTCCTAGTTGGCAAACAATACGATTTTTGACAATGTCTGCGATGACTTTCTTGTTTACAACTTTGTAATATGCATCCTCTACCCATTTTGTGAAGTAATCAATGGTTACTAGAATAAACTTGTGCCCGTTTGAAGCTGTGGGCTCGATATGACCGATGACATCCATTCCCTATGTGGCGAATGGCCAAGGTGAGCTTGTGGAATTGAGCTCATTTGGCGACACTTTTATCATACCTGCATGCACTTTACTTTAGTAGCATTTGCAAACATACTGGATGCAATCTGTCTCCATAGTCATCCAAAAGTAACTAGCCCTAAGTATCTTCATAGCCAGGACAAAACCATTCATATGTGGGCCGCATGTCCCAGAATGTATCTCCTCAAGTAGCTTAGAAGCTCTTTTGTGTCGACACATCTTAGCAATCCCAAATCAGGAGTTCTTATGTACAAATTTCCTCCAAAGTGGAAGAAGTGATTGGATAATCCGAAGTGTGTGTTTCTGAGTGTGGTTTATATGCTCCAAATATTCTCCTTTCACCAAATACTCCTTGATGTCATGGAACCAAAGCTTTCCATCCGTCTCTTCCTTGACATGAGCATAGTAAGCTGATTGATTATGGATTCTCACTGGGATGGGATCAATGAAATTCTTATCTGGATGCTATATCATGGATGACAAGGTGACCAAATCATTGGCAAACTCGTTCTGAATTCTTGGAACATGCCGAAACTCTATATTTATGAACCTTTTTCTCAATTCTTGTACATGGTGCAGATATGGCAAGATCTTGGAATTCTTGATGGCCCACTCTCCTTTTACCTAATGGACAAGCAAATCTGAATCGCCGATTACCAGCAGCTCCTGAATGTTCATGTCGATTGCCATGTTGAGTCCTAGTATGTAGGCTTCAGATTCCGCCATGTTGTTGGTGCAGGGAAATCTAAGTTTAGCAGATACCGGATAATGTTGACTCGTTTCTGATACCAAAACTACTCAAATGCCCACTCCTTTGAAATTTGCCACTCCGTCAAAGAACATCCTCCAACCGTTGTATGCTTTGGCAATGTCCTCTCCTACGAATGACACCTCTTCATCAGTAAAATACATTTTTAGGGGTTCGTATTCGCCTCCCACCGGATTTTTAGCAAGATGGTCTGCCAATGCTTGCCCTTTGACCGCCTTTTGAGTTATGTAGATGATATCAAACTCGCTCAACAGTATTTGCCACTTGGCTAACTTTCCAGTCGGCATGGGTTTCTGAAATATGTACTTCAGAGGGTCCATCTTAGATACGAGGTACGTGGTATAGGCACATAAGTAATACCTCAACTTCTGGGCTGTCCATGTCAAAGCGCAGCAAGTGCGTTCCAGCAGAGAGTACCGTGCTTCGTAAGGTGTGAACTTCTTACTCAAGTAGTATATGGCTTGATCCTTTCTCCCTGTCTCGTCATGTTGTCCCAGAACACATCCGAAGGCTCCATCCAATACAGATAAATAGAGTAGCAAAGGCCGTCCTGGCTCTGGCAGGACCAAAACTGGTGGTGTGGACAGGTACTCCTTGATTTTGTAGAAAGCTTTCTGACTATCCTCGGTCCAGCTTGTTTCGCCATCTTTCCTCAGCATCTTGAAGATGGGTTCACATATGACTGTGGACTACGCTATGAAGCAACTGATATAGTTGAGACATCCTAGGAAGCTCATCACGTCCCTTTTACTCCTAGGGGGTGGTAACTCTTGAATAGCCTTGACTTTAGACAGGTCCAGCTCTATCCCTCGACGATTGACAATGAATCTCAGTAGCTTTCTTGTGGGAAACCCGAATGCGCACTTTGCGGGGTTCAATTTTAAGTTGTACCTCCTTAACATGTCAAAGAACTTTCTCAAGTCTGCTATGTGATCCGCGACCCTCTTGGATTTGATAGTGACGTCTCCCACATACACCTCTATTTCTTTGTGTATCATATCATGGAAGATGGTTGTCATGGCTCTCATGTAGGTAGCCCCAACATTCTTTAGACCAAATGGCATCATTTTGTAGTAGTATACCCCCTATGGTGTAATAAAAGCTGTTTTCTCCGCGTCTTCTTCATCCATCCAGATCTGGTGATAACCCGCGAAGCAATCTACAAAGGATTGAAGTTCATGCTTGGCGCAATTGTCGATCAAGATGTGTATGTTTGGTAGTGGAAAGTCGTCCTTGACACTTGCTCTGTTTAAATCTCGACAGTCAACACATACTCTGACTTTCCCATCTTTCTTCGGAACTAGCACAATGTTGGCTAACCAGGTTGGGTACTCAACCACCCTGAGAACTTTGACTTTGATCTACTTAGTAACTTTCTCCTTGATTTTTAGGCTCATATCTGGTTTGAACTTTCTGAGTTTTTGCTTTACTGGCAGACATATGGGATTAGTAGGCAACTTGTGAGCCACTATAGACGTGCTTAAACAGTCATGTCGTCATACGACCATGCGAAAATGTCCTCATACTTCTTTAAGAAATGAATGTACTCTTCCTTTTCTGTTGGTGATAAGTGAATGCTAATGCGAGTCTCTTTAACGATCTCTGCGTCCCCCAAATTTACTGCTTCGGTTTTGTCTAGATTGGACTTAGGCTTATTCTCAAATTTTTCAACCTCCCTGACAACTTCCTCGGGTATCTCGTCTTCTTCATCCGAATCACTATCCTCATATTGCGTTGCCTCATTATATGTCATAGTCACCGGTTCATTAGAAAAAGTAATAATAACGTTGTAGAAAGAAAAAGTGCAGAAAATAATAATGAATAATAAAGAGCAATGCATTTGATTAAAACTGAAAAACGTCCGAAAAGGTACGACTCGATTAATCGAGCATTTATTTTGAAACAAGTAAGTCTTTAAAACAAAGTTACTGAAAATCTTAAATGCCTAGAATGGCTATAGAAATAAAATCTTCCAAGCTACCCAGTTACTCGGCGGCCCCGAGATGGTGTGGCGGTCCAGTTCCTGAGAACAACCCCCTTCTCTACAGTCTGAATAGTGAGGCCTTCTTCCTCCTCCTCCTCAATTATTGCACTGCAATCCATGTATTCATCCTCCAAGAATAGTTTCCTCAGCCCAGCTAATGCCTCTTCTTCTATAGTTCCCCATATTGTATTAGCTTGGTGAAAAGCTTGATCCAGATGTCGCACTAGTTGCTCAAGAGGGTAATACGGTCCGCGCCATGGAGGTGACCAATCATTATACTCTTGCCATGTGTACTGATATCCGAGCCCAAAGGTAGTGCCATGACCCTTCAGCCGTATCAGTTTAGTAATACCCTAGAGATTCTTCCCAAGCCCTTTGCCGGGTTCATACCCGGACCATGCCATTATGCTTTCTATTTTGCTGCTCCACCATTTATCTTTCTCGACAACATTGACAATTTCAATGTGATGATAAGTTTTCCCTCCTAGCCTTCTTCTGTTTTCGATACTGGGATGATTTGGCTGGTGTAAATAGGGTTACTCCCATCTCCGTGAATGATCACATCCTGATGATTCCATTCGAATTTTACAGCTTGATATAGTGTGGAAGCCACGGCCCCAGCGAAATGGATCCATGGTCGTCCCAATGGAAGATTGTATGAGGCTGGTATGTCGAGCACCTGAAACTCGACGTCGAACCAAGTTGGCCCCTTCTGCAAGCGAAGGTTAATTTCCCTAATTGTGGCCCTTTGAGACCCATCGAAAGCTTTCATGTTCATGCTTTCGGCCCATATTTCATGAAAACCTCCGTCTAATCTTTTCAGAGTATCCAACGGACAAATGTTAAGGTTTGAACCTACATCAATCAAGACCCCGATGATGAATTTGTCTTCAAATTGCACCGTGATATGCAATGCTCGGTTGTGATTCAACACTTCAGGCAGTAGCTTATCCTCATGGAAGATTATTTTATGACTTTCCAGCACCTGCCCTACCATGTTGGCCATCTCTCCGCCGATGATGTTGTTGGGTACATAAGCTTTACTCAACACCTTCATTAAAGTTTTCTTGTGCGCCTCTGAATTTTGCAACAGTGACAAGATGGATATCTGAGCTGGGATTTTGTTCAAATGGTCAATGACGAAATACTCCCTTGCCTATACTTTCCTCCAAAGGTCATATGGCCCTATTTCAATGACAGGCTGCTTGGTAGTGGCATCCTTACTTGGTCCTCCCAAGTGTTCAGGTGTATAGATTCTTCCGGTCCTAGTCATTCCTTGTGCAGCATCGGATTCATCTACCTTTGCCTTTCCTTTTCGCCGAGCTTCGTCAACATAATCCCAAGGTATTGCTTTTGAATTGAAAGAAGGTGTGGTTGATATTATCACTATGAAAGGTGTGGCCACTTCTACTTTAAACGGAGCAGGGGTGGCCACAAGTGGAGCCACCTCTATCCCAAATGGAACTGATGCAACTACCTCAACCTCGATTGATGACTGAGTCTATACTACAATAGGGGTTAGTGTGACTGAGGGTTTAAAGTCATCGCCGTACTGAATAAGCCCAATCGACCCCTCAGGGTCCCACTCTTCATTCGTATCTATCACATGTACCCCACCACTTCTATGATCAAGGAGAGGGTTGTTGCGGACATTGGGTGCGACTTCCTTCACATGTATGACCTTGTTGTCAAACAGTATCTGGATCTTATCTTTCAATGTTCGGCACTCATTAGTGTTGTTCCCTTTCATACCGGAATGATATGCAAAAGTTTTGTTTGGATTGACCCATTGGGATAGATTCTCTAATGCCACAATGGGAACAAGAGTGACGTAACTTGTGGCTTTCAACCTCTCATACAACTGGTCGATGGGTTCAACAATAGCAGTGTATTGTCTGGGTGGCTTGCGGTCAAAATTGGGTCTTGGCCGGGGTCTTGGATAATTTTGACGAGTCGAAGGTGACTGGAAATGAGATGGTTGGGAGTTATAGGTATGATAGACAGTGGCTGTTGGGAATATATGGGAGATGATGGTTGATATGTAGGTGGTGGTGCTTGGTAAGTGGGTGGAAGTGCTTGGTAGGTGGCTGGAGGTGTATGATATGTAAGTGGAGATTTCGGGCCTTGAGCCACCATTACTGCCTTAATGTCTTTCTTCTTTGATATGCCGCCTGATTGTAATGCCTTATTTGTGGCCTGTAATGCCTCAAAATTTGTTACCATCCCGCTTTGATGCCTTCCTCCATTCTTTCCTCGATTTTGATGATATCAGAGAATTTATGGTTCTCAATAACCATCAATCTTTTATAATACCGCGGATCCTGTGCTCTAAAGAAGAACTTGTTCATCTGTTTCTCGTCCAAAGATGGTCTGACCTTGGCCACTTCTGACCTCTAATGAGTAGCATACTCACGAAAAGTCTCGGTGGGTTTCTTCTTGAGGTTCTGAATGTAGAAAACATCTGGTGTATTTTCTGTATTGAACCTGAACCGATCCATGAAATCAGATACCATACTCACCCAGTTGGACCATTTCTTGGGATCCTAGCTAATATACCAAGACAAATCATCTCCAGTAAGACTCCTCATAAAGAGTTTCATTCGGATCTTTTCATCCTTTCCGACCCCGACAAGCTTGTCAAAATAGGTTCTTAGATGAACCCTGGGATCACTTGTACCATCAAATATCTTAAACTTGGGAGGTTTGTACCCCTCTAGCAGTTCTACATCTGGCTATATACATAGGTCTTCATAGTTCAAACCTTTTATCCTTTTGCCGCCTTCGCACCCTGAACCCGACTTATCAATTTCTTGAGTTCTTCGGCCATGTTCTTAATGAGCAGGTCCTACTCAGCTGATTCTGGTGTATAGGAAGTTGGTTGAGTAGAGTGAGATACGATTTCCATATATATAGGGTTGTTTTGATGAGTGCCAGGGATTTGGGTGTAGTGGTGGTCATTGGTTGAGTTTTGAGGATCAAAAATGGGTTGTGGTGTGTTCTGGAGAGTGTGGTAAGTGGTAGTTGGTGGGTACTAGATTAGTTGATGTTGGTGTTGTGGCGGAGTTGGTACCGGCAAGGGATTGAGATTTTGAGGTGGGGTAGCATATTAATGCGGTGCATGAGGGTTTTGTGGATGTTGGTTTGGCGTGCCTTGAGGAGGTGCTGGGTTCTTTGTGTTTTGTTGATTAATGCCGGGAACATTCAAAGTGAGGGATAAATTTGCCAAGTTGTAGACCTGCTCAAGTTCTCCCTATAACTCCAGTATCTTTTGTTCTAACCTCAAGACTAGATCATTTTGTGCCGGAGTACTTTGACCGTCTGAAGTGAGCATTCTCCTTTCGAATACCACTTAAGTCGTCCATTTTTGCTTTTCGTTTGCCTTTTATATTACTTGGAGGAGGAGGTGGAGGGCCTATGGATCTGGTGTGATATGCCGATGATGCCAGTATGAGCAAACCAACCTTAAGAGATGGGAATAAAAATAAAAGTAAAATAAAAAGGTAAACAAGACAGTAAGGTTTCTTAAATGTTTGCAATATTTAAACACATATTGCGGGAATGTAAATTTGTGTCCTAATTTGGGAGCCTCGTTGTGACTGAGATAGGCCTAGAGACAAATAGATTTGGAGAACTTTAGATGCTAGTAAATGCCTTATTTCATAATATAAAAACAGACGAATCCTAAAACGACACTAAGATAATAGAAAAGTAAGTCATTATTGACACTTGGCCTTATTACATTTAGTAAAGCAAATAATTCTAGCCTATTTGGTCCCAGAAGGACCTTCCCAGATGGAAGGCAATATGGTCGTTCCAAGCCCTTCGCGGGGTGATGGAAGGCAATATGGTCGTTCCAAGCCCTTCGCGAAAATTCTTAGCGATACTGACCCCTTTGAAGATGTTCTAATAACCACAACTGCAGCAACAAGTTACAACCCTCGAAATGCTTGATCCCTCTTTGGCAGCGCTCCAGAGCCCTGTAGATGTCGGCTATGATCATGGGGACTATAGTGTATGTCTGTCCATTGATCCCTTCGATCAAAGTCTTGGCGACCATGGCCAATCTAGTATGGATTCTTTCCCTTTTCATCGGGAATACTATCAGGCCCAAGAAGCACACAATGAACACGAACACCCTGCGGTGGATGTGTCCTAGAGAAGTGATAGAAAGCTCATCATGGAAGGTATGATAGGACATGCTATGGCCATATCTCTCATACAGGTATTCGAAAGGTATGTAGGACTTCTTCAAGTATTCCAAGTCAGCATTTTTCTTCATCCCCATCACCTTTAGGAAACCTTTATCAGTACGGTTCTCCGGTACCAACAACCCAGGGTTATCCCAAGTCAGTCCTGCAAGTCCCCCAATTTCTTCTAGGAGTGGTGTCATTTCCATATCGGCGAAACGAAACACAGCCCTTTCACTGTCCAAAAACAAAGTGGCAGCCTCGATCAACTTATTGTTTAGCTGAATGTCTAGTAGAGAAGGTAAATTGCCCAAGTGCTTTCCCACGTATTTCTTGTCACTTGAGGAAAGGTCCTCCCACCAATCTAACAACAATGGTGGAATTTTGCTGACCATGCCGAATCTGGGGACCTCATGCCTCATTTTCTGCAAAACAAAAGGTTAGGCCCTTCTCCCCCACCAGACTCGACTATTTGTACATTTATGATTAACATATTGACATTTAGTTCTCCAAATTAATGCACAGAACGTGATTGTGTCCGTTGGGGTTATGGAAACCCCGATGGACTTTTGGATAAGGCTCGTCTTAAAGAATTATTATGTGGACAACATATTAATTCGACTAGGTTTGACCATGATGCATGTACAATTACGATCAGAGTAAGGTTACTATGAGGGTCTAGACTGGTACCCTCAAGTAGACAACTTGAGGGGGAAAGGCACGGAACCGTCGACTGCACCGCTGATCGACTAGTTTTACCGCAAATAAGCCTTTCCGAATTTAAGGGTAATAAATTGGAAGAGCGCAACCACTCATCAAGCGTTGCTATAGGATTTAATACGCACGAGTGGAATATGATGTGGAGCATGATTTATGCAACAATAAATAGCATGTTGTTAGTGTAAGCATGTGATTTTTGCCCAATATGAGAATTACTCCCAAAAAATCCAAAAATAAAATGATTTTTCTTTGGTGTGCAATTTTGTGATATTTTGTGATATTTTGAATAATTATTTGTATTTGTCTGTGCGTGTTTATTTGATAAATTAATAAAAAATACAAAAATATGTCGCATTTGCATGTAGGATTTAATTCTATAATTGTTACTAATTAAATTTGTTTACAAAAAATGAAAATTACAAAAATAGGCATCTTTTGCATTTTTAGCATTTAATGTCCAAATATACAATTTTATGCTTAATTATTACTTAATTGTGCGTTAATTGTTATTTGGAGTTAATTTGCACTTTTATAACTTAATTTAGTTCTTAATAATAGTTTAAGTATTTTTATAATTTAGTTTTAGAGAAATAAAAGAAGAAAAGAGAGCGAAAATATAAAGAAAGTCGGAATTGGGCCTCGTCTTCGATTTCAAGCCATAGGCCCAAAAAATGGCCCAATCTTCCCTACGACCCAGTCCATTTCGAACTGGGTCGACCCAGTCCATAACCCAAAAGACCCAAACCCCTTTGTCTTACATTTTACAAAACAAAACAAAAATTAAAAGACAAGAAACCCTAACACTAAACCAATCCGCCCCCACCCCTCCTATCTTCTTCTTCTTCCTCAAGCTTTCTCAAGCACACATCCATGGTAGCCCTTCCTCACGCCTCCACCACCTCAACACACACACACACACATGACATTCTCCATCGTCCCATCGACCCCAACACGAGCAGCCATGGCTGCTTTCCCCCCATTTCCCGTTGTCAAAACCAAACGACCATTGGAGTAGCTTCACGTCCGCCATTGTTGCTGCGTTTTCTTCCAGTCGTTGCAGCTGCTACTGCTGTTCCTTCGTCATCCATGGAGGTCCTTCTGCTTCCATCTTCTCAACCTCAAGTCCAAACGACCAAGCTGCTCCGTTCTCCAAAACGCAGCAATGAGAGCTGCTCGAAACCAGCCCAAAAACGAGCTCCATTGTCGCTCCGTCGTGTTGCTGCGTCGCTGCGTCTTCAGCTTCACCATTGCTGCTGCTGCTCACGTTTCTGCTCCAGCTGCTTCTCGCCGGGTCTGCCTTCGTCCTCTTCGTCGAGCTCAAGCTTGAGCTCGACATCCATGGACGCCGCTGTTTCTTCTTCATCGAAGCCCAACTCCATCGCGCTACTGCTGCTCCGTTCCAGCTGCTTCTTGCTGCGTTTTTCTTCATCTTTCACCTCAAATGATGCTTGTTTCTTTGTCGTCTTCAAGTCCGTTTATGCCCAAGTTCGTTGGTTTCGTTTAGAGTTCGTTCGATGTTCGTCGTTGGACATTCACGGTTAGTTATTCTAAGTTCTATTACGTCCATAATTTGTTTGATATTTTCAGATTTTGAATTAGCATAAGTTTGCTTTATTTTTCTTATTTTGTTTTAGATAAAAATTGTTAGTTTAATTATATTGTTGTTAGATTTAAGTTGAAGATTTAATTTAATTATTTTCAGTTTGTTTTATTAATTTTAAGAGGATTTAGTTTTAATGTAGAAAGGTGTTAGTTTAAATCGTTTAAATCCGTTGTTTGTTGTTAATATAGATTTAATTCGTATTCATTTTTGAAGTTGGTTTTAATTTAGTGATTTAATGTGAAGTTATGTTTTGGTTTTAATTTTTGGATCATGCATCTTTGTTATAAGTTTCGTTGGATTTAATTTAAGAAAGATTAGTTGATTATTTGAAGATTAGTGATTTGAATATGTTTATTTGTTTTGTTTAAGTTTAATTCGAAGTTTGAACAAAGTTTGTTTGTTATTGTTATTGAATATTTTCATTCATGTTCATACTTTGTTTGGTTGATCTTGAATCCGAAATTTGTATAGTTTGATTTCTTGTTTACCATTTATGATTATTTCTTGAATTGGTCTCATAATCTTGTTTAAAGTTTAATATAAGAATTGTTTGTTGTAATGTTGTTAGTAGTTGATTTTAAGTTCAATATGATTGAAGTTAGAAATCTAAATATACTTGTTTGTTGTTGTTGTTTAAATCCGAAAATAGGTTTGTTGCTAAAATATTGTTCAATCAAATTTTAGTTGTTCTTTGTTGTTCAATTTGTGTTCATGTGATTTGTTGTTGAAATGTTGTTAAAATCGTGTTCATGTGATATTGTTGTTATGATGTTCATCCATGTTCATATTGTTGTTTGAACATTGTTAGAAATTGATCATATTGTCTATATTTTGGTTAAGTTTGATTAATTGATGTGTTATAGCTGATGGGTAGTTTGGTAAATTTGTAATACGTTCAGGGGTAGTTTGGTAATTTCAGTAAGGTCGGAAGGGGTAGTTTAGGAATTGTACATTTTGAAATTGTTTATTTGAAGCATGGGGGACAAAATGAAATGGGGTGGGTTGTGATATGATTATTTAATATAAAGGGGGGACAAGATTTAAATTAAAGGGGAATCTTGCATTATTTTAAATAAAGCATGGGGGACAAAATATAATGGGGTGGTGTGATATGTTTATTTAATGTAATGGGGATGAGTGGAAAGATAATGGGTTGGGTAGAGAAAAAGTATTGATTTTAATTAATTAAAAGGTTTATGGGATGTGTTATATATGTGAAGTCTTGAAGACAAATAAGAAAAACAGAAATACAGAGAGAGAACACATACAGACGAGAAAAAATACACACACAGATAGAGAGAGAAAACGGACAAAGAATAGAAGAGAGAAAAATTTCGAAAAAATATTTAAGCTTTCAAAATAAAAATAAAAGCTAAAAAATCTACTGCTTTCTTTCTTTGTTTGAAATTAGTATTAATGGTTGTTGTTTCATTTAAAGCTTAAAGCTTTTGTTTTTGGGATTACTACTCCACCGGTCTGTTACCGGTTTGTTACTGTTGCTGGGCAGTTGTTGTTGTTGCACTGTTATTACTGTTGCTGATTTTCATCTTCATTTTCTTTTGCTTCCAATATCAGGTACATATCTTTTAAACTCATGTTGTGAAGAGTTTCAACATGGCAAGTAAATGAAGTTTGGAATTATAAGGATGTCTTCTACTCATTTAAATTTTATTAGTTTAAATTTCAGTTTTGTTTTAGTTGGTTAATATAGTATTAAATCAATTAGTAGATTAGTTCTCTTTCTTAATAACTAATGGCTTAGTTATTTTAGGAACGCGATCAACTCATTTCTTTTAATATATGAAATAATGTCAATGATTTTTTTACAAAATATAGAGTTAAGTGTTTGCAAATAGTCGCATAGGCAGAGAATAAGAATTGGTTTATTTATCTCAAACTCAATCTTTGTAAACAAATTAACCAAACAATTATAACTTTGGACTAAAAACAAGTATATGAGAAGGATATGAGATTTACAAGCACGAATTGCAACATTTTATGTCAAGGATATGTAGAAATAGAATTCGCATTAAATATAACAATAAAAATTCTTCAGAAACTATTAATTTGTTTATCAAATTAATTCTTTTTCCAGTTTTATATGCGATTCGATTTTTGGATATGTTAATGTTGTATCCACGATAAAAATGGTAGTATTTTTAGTTACATGTTGTTTGTTTCTTTTTCATATCATTAATTCTTTAAAATTTGAATAGTTTTGAGGTATATAATTCATACGCGTAAAATAAGACTTGTAGCAACGCCTAATAAATTTTGAATTCTTTGTCAAGAAATTTGGTGGCATCCCAATCGGTAATTCTCCACGATTCTTACATTTAAAAATAGATGGATGCAATAAACATTTATGGAAAATCTATACTACTATTAAGAATCTTTTGCGTGATTAGGGATGCGTTCGCGTAACCTGATTATATTTCTAAAAGCAATTCGGATTATGCGTTCGCGCAACTTCGAACGAACATTTAATAAAAAGGGGGCTCTTCGGAGAATATCAATATTAATTTCATATAACTCGAGATGTGCGGTTCAATATTTAATTATACAAGAGCGACGAACGTTCTTAATTTTATTTTTAGCACAATTTCGAACTTAAGTCTTTTTTTTATATAATAAAAAATTTCGAAAAAAAAATAATAATTATTATATTATCATTGTGTATACGTACGCGTGACACGATTTTCACGTTAAAAAATATTAATATATAAAACGAATACACGTACGCGTGATTCGATTCGAAGAAGGGTCTTTAATTATAAACAATCTAAATAGAAGCGGTAATAATAAAATCATGCAATAAAAATGTATTTAACAAATCAAAATAATCAAGCCAAATATAACAGTTGAGCGACCGTGCTAGAACCACGGAACTCGGGAATGCCTAACACCTTCTCCCGGGTTAACAGAATTCCTTATCCGGATTTCTGGTTCGCAGAATAATAAACAGAGTCATATTCTCCTCGATTCAGGGATTAAAATTGGTGACTTGGGACGCCTTAAAATTCCCAGGTGGCGACTCTGAAACAAACAAACAAATCCCGTTTCGACTGTCCTTTAATTGGAGAAAACTCCCTTGCACCCTCGCGGGGGCGGAAAAAGGAGGTGCGACAGCTCTGGCGACTCTGCTGGGGATAACACCCAGAACCACTGGTTCAGGGTTTAAGAATTCGAGCTTAAAATAACTGTTATAGTTGGCTTTATTTATTATCTGATTTTTTTTATATATGCCCAATGTGCTAAATGACACTTTTACCGCTTTAATATTATTTGAATTATGAATATATACAACTGCTACGAAACCCCCTTCTTTCTGAGTCTTCTAAATTTATGGTGCACACGTGCGCGTGGCCCACCTTTCTGTTAAAGTCATACCAAATAAGACGAAGTTGGGACAAGTAACTAGGCCGGGTAGACTTTCGTGCTCCCGGTACGTTGCCCCCGCTTCGGCTCAAACTGTCCGTTTGGGTAAGCCAGGGCTAGATCAATATGCCTCAGGTTTTTTCACTTAGAATAACTCAGCTTCATGCCGGATCCCTAGTAGGAGCGATTGTTTGCATCACGTGCATTTGACTTTGGAGACTCAACACAGGGGTTGGGTCTGTCTAGGACAGGTGTACCAAAAAAAAAATGACCATCCTGATGCATCTTACTTGCTGCTACTTGCGCATTTATTTGATCCGGATTTGTGTGTTGACTGACTTTTGAATATCATGAATAATATTTTAAAATTGAAAAAAAGAAATAGCGGTTAGGGAATTGACTGTTTATTTTTGAAAAAAAAACCAATGCCCAAATACTGTCAAAACTCTGCCGAAATTTTGAGAAAATAAAAAAAAATATTTTATTAGTTTGTTTTATTAAAACCAAAGAAAAAATAGAAAGAAAAAAAATCGTTGTTCTGTCTTATTTTTCAAAAAAATAAAAAATAAATAAATATATATATATATATATATATATATATATATATATATATATATATATATATATATATATATAAAGGAAAATAGTTTGTCTTCCCCTGAAAATGACAATGAAAAAGAGTCTTACTTTTAAAATAGTTTTTATTTTATTCGTTTCTGAAAAATTCAAAATAATAAAATAAAAAGAGTCGCGTTGAAAGTGGTTTTATTATTTGTTGCAAATATATATATATATATATATATATATATAAATCCAAAAAGTTTTTCTTTATTTCCAAAAAATGTATATATATCTTTATTTGTTGCAAAAATATTTGTCCTGCCCAAAAAGTCTGGAAAAGTTTTTTTTAGACTCCCAATTTTCAAAACAAAAAAAAATCCAAAAATATTTTCCATTATTGACTTCTTTAGAAAGTCTTTTTAATTATTAAAAAAATATATATATTATAAAATAAAACAAATTCGAAAATATTTTCCTTCTTCTTTAAAAATTGAAAAGAAAATTCAAAATTCAAGAAATATTTTTTTAGAAAGCATTTCTTTTATTAAAGGTAAAATTCCAAAAATATATATATATATTTTTTCTAAATTCCAAAAATATATATATATATATTTTCTTTCTTCTTTAGAATAAGAGAAAACAAATGAAAATTCAAACAAAAAAAAATATCTTCATTTTACTTTTGAAATTCTCAAAGTTCGAATCAAAAGAAAAGGAATTCTTAGAAGTCTTTCTTTCAAAAAGAAAATCAATCAAAAATCCAAAAAAAATAAAATATATATATATACTTCCTTTCTTCTTTTAAAGCAGTTCTTTTACAAATTCAAAAAAAAATATATATACTTCATTTCTTCTTTCAAAGCAGTTCTTTTACAAATTCAAAATAATAATAATTTAAAATTAGTTTACTTACTTTATTCATGACCTGCCCGAACTACGCGGGTTTGATTCTCACCGGATGTGAGATACGTAGGCAACCCTCATCGGGTCCAACCCCACTTTTGCTAAAATAAGCCAAAACCAATAAATAAATATAAAACGTGTCAAAATTTTAATTTTGTCGTAAATAAGTCGGGCAGTGTCCAGCCTCCACTTTTTGCTTAAAAAAAAAATAAATAGCCAAAAAAAAAAATATGTCAAATTTTAATTTTGTCATAAAGAAGTCGGGTGACGCTATTTTATCAAGACATAGCCGAATGTTCCCGAAAGGGACGCCGGAAGGCTGACTTTGCATAAACAGCCACCTTTGGGTCATTTTTTAAAATTTGGTCCAGTTGACCCACACAGCCTTAAAAAGTCTTCGTCCCCGAGGCGCTGAAGGGCCGTGTTGCAACACCTGGTTTTTATTGTAATTTGAAAAAAAAACAACAAAAACAAAGAGTCAACGGTCAGGTGAATACCTTTTAGATTTTTGGTCAAAATAAGCCGAGCCAGCTTCGGCCGCGTCTTAAACCGTTCTTGCCGAAATAGCCTCAGAGTATCTTTCAGTTGTCGAAAGGTTATTTTCGTAAAAGAATGGACAAGTTGGTAAAGTGTCATAAAATAATCCTCCCCGACCTCAAAATTCATGTGAGAATTGGAAGGGGCCACATTTGCAAAAATAGCCGTTTGGTTGCATTTGACAAACGGGGAAAGGAAGCTGGCCGTTTGTTTTTGAATCTTTTGATTAGAATATGCTGGTTGTTTGATTTTCAAGTTTTTAGGTCATCTTTAAACCTTTTAAACCCAGTTTGTTTTAATATGAAAATTTAAAAAACAAATATTGAGTATTGTTTATCTTTATTGGTCCGAACTACGCAAGGTCGGTCATGATACGTAGGCAATCTCCATAAGATTCGACCACAACAAATAATGAAAAAAAAAAAGAAAACAAAAATCGAAAAAAAAATCGAAAAAAAAATGAAAAACTGATGAAAAAAAAAGGAAAAAATGAAAAAAAAAAAGAAAGAAAAAAATGAAAAAAAAAGATGTTGTTAATAATGGGGACCGACTGAGTCCATTCTAACCTGTTTTGCTTTGAATCACAAAGAAAGTTAGGTGGTTGGTTTGTGGTAAGCCGGAACTACAAGACCCAGAAGCACACTTTGCGGGGATCAGGCTTGATAACAGAAACACTCGAATCCTATTGGGACTTGTTGACTAAGGTTGATGATATTGAAGTTGGTAATTCTCTTGGCAATACTAATGCAAAGCTTAGTGGCTAAGATGCCAATTTTGATAAAATGGAAGGACACTCCGTTCCTTGGTTAGCAAGAGAGAAGCTGGTGGTGTCTTATTTTGTTGTCATTTCTGTTGTCCGGATTATTCTTAGGGTTGTAATCCGAATATTGTCTTGTGTCAAACCTTCTTATCTTTCCAGTTTGTCATATCAATTTGTTTAAGTTTTGTCAAGGCTGTGTTAGGATTTTATTCTGGTTGTTTTGTTTGTTTTATTATTCAAACCATTTCGCCAGTAGTCTAATACAAAAGCCGGTCTTTTATTGTTTCCAGTCATCTTTTTGTTTAGTACTTTTATCATTTTTATTCAACGCCGATTCTAGTGACATGACATGTGCACACAGTTTGGGCCTGGTCTTTAAAGTTAATCATAAAACCCTGGAGAGGTGATCAAAGCATTTAAGGGAAATAAGAACAGTTTGAGATTATTTGAAGCCCGAGTCATGTGGAACTGGGGCAAGTAAAACTTAAAGAAAACCGTTAAATGCAAGATTCGCCAAATTGGCATGAGGGTCGTTCATGAGAATGAGAGTGTCGCCCAACGGTGCTTTAGAAATGACAAATGAAAAAGCAAGTGTTTAACATAATTGTCAAGTCCAGCACCATCGGAAGAGACTATAAATCTATGATCAATTGTGTTGTTTGCATTTGGCATGTTTTGAAGACTGGAATGACGAAGGCATTTTGTTCTTCTATCTAAATACTTTATCCTTCGTTACCCCTCTTTGAGCCTTATTTATTTTCTTTCATACCCCTCGTTCGGAATCAATAGCAACGACTAGGAAATACGAGCCTGGAAGGTAAAGAAAAAAAAATCAAAAAAAAAAAAGGAAAAAAGGAAAAGAAAAGAAAAATGATAACAATAATAATAAAAAAGAAAGTCAAATGAAAACAGAGGAATTGGGAACTACGTTTGACCTGATTCCTCAAAGAGGATACGTAGGCGCTTCACGGCTCGGTCATAGGGTGCATAGTATGCATAGTGTGCATGGTGTGCATAGTGTAAATAAAAAAAAATTTAATAAATAATCCCCAAGCAAGAAACTGGGGCAAGGGTTGCGCTTGTTATAAACAAATATGATTTCGAAGGTTGTAATTTTGAACCCCAAATTGATTTGTTTTTTAGCCTTTAATACCCTTTCTTTCTAAGCCTATCCAAAAAACCCACATTACGGTCCAAAGAAAGACCTTCTGATCAGTCTGCAAAAGATGCCAAGTCAGACAAATGAGAGTCTTACCGGCGAACATAACATTCTGTTCCACAGCAGAAAGGACTCTAATCTCCAGCAGAGAGAGTCATACCGGCAACACTCCAAATCCCCAGCTGGAAAGTGATATAAATGAGAGAGTCTTATCGGTGAAAATCTTCACGGACACCATAAGGCGATGAAAGATGAGAGAAAAACCAAAATGAGAGAGACTTGATGGTGAAAACCTTTTGGGCACTACAAGTCGAATAAGATTGGGAATCAGATGGAGGATAGTCAAGGGAAGATCTTGAAAGACGATTGACGACGGAGGATAGGCCACATATGCATGTCATGACCATTAGAGTCGGTGTCTGCGTTTGATAGGTTTTTATAATTTCTTTTGTTAAAGAGTCATCTTTTTCCTTTGTCTTTTATTCTGTTCCTTTTTATCTTTCTCCTTTCATAGAAAATTCCCCAGTAGAGTCTGTTTGGTCAGAACCAGTGGGAAATGACTTCAAAATAGGCCATCAGCTTTCCAATTATGCAAGATGAGATATGGCTAGTACATCCAAGTGGTATAGTCAGCAAGGAACGAGCACAAGGCCAGTGTCAAGAAAGATATCCCCAGCAAAAGGGAATTGACAAAAGGATTGACGAGTGTCAAGAGGGATATCCTTGCCAAAATCAGAGGTTATTAAAACCTCAAGGCCAAGGCCCATGGACAAAACAAGGAGAGCAATAAGCATGACTTGGGAAATTCATGCAAGACTAAAAGGTCGGGAAAATGCAAGTCTCCGAGCCATGCCACGAAAGAAGAGGGATATCCCCAGCAGAAAAGGATTATCCCCAGCAAATAATATCATCCCCCAGCAAGTTGTGGAATGCAGAGCAAGGAAGGAGAAAGGGAAAAGCCATCCGACTGGAGTATCACAGCCAACTACCACGCTTTAAGCTAACAAATTTTTGATTTGAAACAGGTAAAGGAAATGGCATTGATGACGGAAAGGCATGCCATAAAAAAAAAAAAGATTATCAAACTGGGGCAGAAAATTTTCTTTTCAATTAGAAAATTTTCTGGAAATTAGGTACCCATCTGAGGAAGAATAAAGATAACACCAAGGAAGTGGTCTTTGAACCAGTGTTGCCCCAACATAATAAGTTTCAATGGAGGAAGTTATCCCCAGCAGACAGAATAAAGGGATGACGCTTGTGCTCAGAAAAGCAAAAAAGCCATTATCATCCCCAGCAGCTTCCACAAGAATGAAGCATCGATTTGAAGGGATAAAATTCCCCAGCAGCGTTATCCTCAACAACGTTATCCCAAGAAGATAACACTTTTATCCCCAGCAGTGTTGAAAAAAAAACAACTAATTTGAAGGAGGGGAAGAAAGGAGACTCCCACAGTGGTATTATCCCCGACAAGCAAGAACAAAGCAACGCAAAGGAAGGAGAAAAGAAAAGAAGAAATTACGAAGGTAAGTTTCTCAAATCATTGATCTTTACTACATTTTTCTCCTAGGATAAAAAGTCCTAGTCTGATGAATTTACCTCCCGATACAATCTTGGTCCGATGAAATTTTTCTCCCAAGATAAGATATCAAATCTTAGTCGGATGAATCTTTCTCCTAAGATCACAACAAAATGGACCTAGTCTGACGATTTATCTCCTAGAGTCAAAATCTTGGTCTGATGAAATTGTTCTCCCAAGATAAAATCTTAGTCGGATGAATCTTTCTCCTAAGATCACAACAAAATGGACCTAGTCTGACGATTTATCTCCTAGAGTCAAAATCTTGGTCTGATGAAATTGTTCTCCCAAGATAAAATCTTAGTCGGATGAATCTTTCTCCTAAGATCACAACAAAATGGACCTAGTCTGACGATTTATCTCCTAGAGTCAAAATCTTGGTCTGATGAAATTGTTCTCCCAAGATAAAATCTTAGTCGGATGAATCTTTCTCCTAAGATCACAACAAAATGGACCTAGTCTGATGATTTATCTCCTAGAGTCAAAATCTTGGTCTGATGAAATTGTTCTCCCAAGATAAAATCTTAGTCGGATGAATCTTTCTCCTAAGATCACAACAAATGGACCTAGTCTGACGATTTATCTCCTAGAGTCAAAATCTTGGTCTGATGAAATTGTTCTCCCAAGATAAAATCTTAGTCGGATGAATCTTTCTCCTAAGATCACAACAAATGGACCTAGTCTGACGATTTATCTCCTAGAGTCAAAATCTTGGTCTGATGAAATTTTTCTCCCAAGATAAAATCTTAGTCAGATGAATCTTTCTCCTAAGATAAGATATCAAATCCTAGTCTGATGAATTTTCTCCTAGGATAATAATTAAAAAAAAAATGAAAAAATTGAAAAAGAAGTCAGGCGTCCACCTGGAGAATGAGGATGAAGAATTTAAGAATAAGTCAGGCGTCCACCTGGAGAACGAGGATGAAGAATTTAAGAAGAAGTCAGGAGCCCACCTGAAGAACAGAATGGCGATGTATGGTTTGAAGTCAGGAGCCCGCCTGAAGAGAGGAATGACGATTATTTTCAAAGTTGTTGTCAGGAGCCCGCCTGAAGAGAGGAAAGGCGTTTTTAAAAGTTGTTGAAATCTTGCCAACCTAAAGAAAGGAATGGCGACGTATGGTTTGAAGTCAGGAGCCCGCCTGAAGAGAGGAATGGCGATTATTTTCAAAGTTGTTGTCAGGAGCCCGCCTGAAGAGAGGAAAGGCATTTTTAAAAGTTGTTGAAATCTTGCCAACCTAAAGAAATGAATGGCGATGTATTTTTTGAAGTCAGGAGCCCGCCTGAAGAGAGGAATGGCGATTATTTTCAAAGTTGTTGTCAGGAGCCCGCCTGAAGAGAGGAAAGGCGTTTTCTTAAAAAAAAAATTTTTGTTGAAATCTTGCCAGCCTAAAGAAAGGAATGGCGATGTATTGTTTGAAGTCAGGAGCCCGCCTGAAGAGAGGAATGGCGATTATTTTCAAAGTTGTTGTCAGGAGCCCGCCTGAAGAGAGGAAAGGCGTTTTCAAAAGTTGTTGAAATCTTGCCAACC
This sequence comes from Nicotiana sylvestris, assembly GCF_000393655.2. Lineage (NCBI taxonomy): Eukaryota > Viridiplantae > Streptophyta > Magnoliopsida > Solanales > Solanaceae > Nicotiana > Nicotiana sylvestris. The sequence goes on from NC_091063.1 coordinate 115,207,968, forward strand.
TAAAGAAAGGAATGGCGATGTATGGTTTGAAGTCAGGAGCCCGCCTGAAGAGAGGAATGGCGATTATTTTCAAAGTTGTTGTCAGGAGCCCGCCTGAAGAGAGGAAAGGCGTTTTAAAAGAGTTGTCGAAATCAGACAGAATAAAGGGATGACGCTTGTGCTCAGAAAAGCAAAAAACCATTATCATCCCCAGCAGCTTCCACAAGAATGAAGCATCGATTTGAAGGGATAAAATTCCCCAGCAACGTTATCCTCAACAACGTTATCCCAAGAAGATAACACTTTTATCCCCAGCAGTGTTGAAAAAAAAACAACTAATTTGAAGGAGGGGAAGAAAGGAGACTCCCACAGTGGTATTATCCCCGACAAGCAAGAACAAAGCAACGCAAAGGAAGGAGAAAAGAAAAGAAGAAATTACGAAGGTAAGTTTCTCAAATCATTGATCTTTACTACATTTTTCTCCTAGGATAAAAAGTCCTAGTCTGATGAATTTACCTCCCGATACAATCTTGGTCCGATGAAATTTTTCTCCCAAGATAAGATATCAAATCTTAGTCGGATGAATCTTTCTCCTAAGATCACAACAAAATGGACCTAGTCTGACGATTTATCTCCTAGAGTCAAAATCTTGGTCTGATGAAATTGTTCTCCCAAGATAAAATCTTAGTCGGATGAATCTTTCTCCTAAGATCACAACAAAATGGACCTAGTCTGACGATTTATCTCCTAGAGTCAAAATCTTGGTCTGATGAAATTGTTCTCCCAAGATAAAATCTTAGTCGGATGAATCTTTCTCCTAAGATCACAACAAAATGGACCTAGTCTGACGATTTATCTCCTAGAGTCAAAATCTTGGTCTGATGAAATTGTTCTCCCAAGATAAAATCTTAGTCGGATGAATCTTTCTCCTAAGATCACAACAAAATGGATCTAGTCTGATGATTTATCTCCTAGAGTCAAAATCTTGGTCTGATGAAATTGTTCTCCCAAGATAAAATCTTAGTCGGATGAATCTTTCTCCTAAGATCACAACAAATGGACCTAGTCTGACGATTTATCTCCTAGAGTCAAAATCTTGGTCTGATGAAATTGTTCTCCCAAGATAAAATCTTAGTCGGATGAATCTTTCTCCTAAGATCACAACAAATGGACCTAGTCTGACGATTTATCTCCTAGAGTCAAAATCTTGGTCTGATGAAATTTTTCTCCCAAGATAAAATCTTAGTCAGATGAATCTTTCTCCTAAGATAAGATATCAAATCCTAGTCTGATGAATTTTCTCCTAGGATAATAATTAAAAAAAAATGAAAAAATTGAAAAAGAAGTCAGGCGTCCACCTGGAGAATGAGGATGAAGAATTTAAGAATAAGTCAGGCGTCCACCTGGAGAACGAGGATGAAGAATTTAAGAAGAAGTCAGGAGCCCACCTGAAGAACAGAATGGCGATGTATGGTTTGAAGTCAGGAGCCCGCCTGAAGAGAGGAATGGCGATTATTTCAAAGTTGTTGTCAGGAGCCCGCCTGAAGAGAGGAAAGGCGTTTTTAAAAGTTGTTGAAATCTTGCCAACCTAAAGAAAGGAATGGCGACGTATGGTTTGAAGTCAGGAGCCCGCCTGAAGAGAGGAATGGCGATTATTTTCAAAGTTGTTGTCAGGAGCCCGCCTGAAGAGAGGAAAGGCATTTTTAAAAGTTGTTGAAATCTTGCCAACCTTAAGAAATGAATGGCGATGTATTTTTTGAAGTCAGGAGCCCGCCTGAAGAGAGGAATGGCGATTATTTTCAAAGTTGTTGTCAGGAGCCCGCCTGAAGAGAGGAAAGGCGTTTTTTAAAAAAAAAATTTTTGTTGAAATCTTGCCAGCCTAAAGAAAGGAATGGCGATGTATTGTTTGAAGTCAGGAGCCCGCCTGAAGAGAGGAATGGCGATTATTTTCAAAGTTGTTGTCAGGAGCCCGCCTGAAGAGAGGAAAGGCGTTTTCAAAAGTTGTTGAAATCTTGCCAACCTAAAGAAAGGAATGGCGATGTATGGTTTGAAGTCAGGAGCCCGCCTGAAGAGAGGAATGGCGATTATTTTCAAAGTTGTTGTCAGGAGCCCGCCTGAAGAGAGGAAAGGCATTTTTAAAAGTTGTTGAAATCTTGCCAACCTAAAGAAAGGAATGGCGATGTATGGTTTGAAGTCAGGAGCCCGCCTGAAGAGAGGAATGGCGATTATTTTCAAAGTTGTTGTCAGGAGCCCGCCTGAAGAGAGGAAAGGCGTTTTAAAAGAGTTGTCAAAATCTTGCCAACCTAAAGAAAGGAATGGCGATGTATGGTTTGAAGTCAGGAGCCCGCCTGAAGAGAGGAATGGCGATTATTTTCAAAGTTGCTGTCAGGAGCCCACCTGAAGAGAGGAAAGGCGTTGTCAAAAGTTGTTGAAATCTTGCCAACCTAAAGAAAGGAATGGCGATGTATGATTTGAAGTCAGGAGCCCGCCTGAAGAGAGGAATGGCGATTATTTTCAAAGTTGTTGTCAGGAGCCCGCCTGAAGAGAGGAAAGGCGTTTTTAAAAGTTGTTGAAATCTTGCCAACCTAAAGAAAGGAATGGCGATGTATGGTTTGAAGTCAGGAGCCCGCCTGAAGAGAGGAATGGCGATTATTTTCAAAGTTGTTGTCAGGAGCCCGCCTGAAGAGAGGAAAGGCATTTTTAAAAGTTGTTGAAATCTTGCCAACCTGCCCATAGAACAGAGGCATACATTTCAGTCTTTAATTTTCAAGCATTGAACTTGGGAGCCCGCCCAGATAACAGAGGCATACATTTCAAGTCTTTAATTTTCAAGTATTGAAGTTGGGAGCCCGCCCAGATAACAGAGGCATACATTTCAAGATCAAGTCAAAGAACAATAAAACAGAGGGTTACAATAGGAATCCCCAGCAGGAAACAATAAAATTCCCCGGCACCGGGAAGCAGAAGGTTGCAACAAGAGGTCACAGCACAAACTCAAGTGCATGTGTCAAAAGAAGAAAAGCACTGGAAAAAATGCAAGCAGACAAGAAAGCAAGGCAACAAGAAAAATTGCAGTATAGCTTAGCTTCTTGTTTTCTTTTAAGCACGGTGTAACAAGGAGATCAGTAAGCAGTAGTAATAGCATGCAACAACAGTAACATTGCAGTCCAACGGTAGTCCCAGCTACCAAAATTTCCCGAACTACATTGACCTGATTCCTGTTTAGCCCAGGATATGTAGGAAACCTTTGAAGCAAAGGTTCGGTCAAATCTTTTTCAAAAAAATGCTTCACACGGAGTACTCGGATGGGAAAAAATCGCTCGCTTTATCTTTGCACGAAAACCCTTCGTGTCTTCGGGCAAAGAGGGGCAGCTGTAAGCACGTGATTTTTGCCCAATATGAGAATTACTCCCAAAAAATCCAAAAATAAAATGATTTTTCTTTGGTGTGCAATTTTGTGATATTTTGAATAATTATTTGTATTTGTCTGTGCGTGTTTATTTGATAAATTAATAAAAAATACAAAAATATGTCGCATTTGCATGTAGGATTTAATTCTATAATTGTTACTAATTAAATTTGTTTACAAAAAATGAAAATTACAAAAATAGGCATCTTTTGCATTTTTAGCATTTAATGTCCAAATATACAATTTTATGCTTAATTATTACTTAATTGTGCGTTAATTGTTATTTGGAGTTAATTTGCACTTTTATAACTTAATTTAGTTCTTAATAATAGTTTAAGTATTTTTATAATTTAGTTTTAGAGAAATAAAAGAAGAAAAGAGAGCGAAAATATAAAGAAAGTCGGAATTGGGCCTCGTCTTCGATTTCAAGCCATAGGCCCAAAAAATGGCCCAATCTTCCCTACGACCCAGTCCATTTCGAACTGGGTCGACCCAGTCCATAACCCAAAAGACCCAAACCCCTTTGTCTTACATTTTACAAAACAAAACAAAAATTAAAAGACAAGAAACCCTAACACTAAACCAATCCGCCCCCACCCCTCCTATCTTCTTCTTCTTCCTCAAGCTTTCTCAAGCACACATCCATGGCAGCCCTTCCTCACGCCTCCACCACCTCAACACACACACACACACATGACATTCTCCATCGTCCCATCGACCCCAACACGAGCAGCCATGGCTGCTTTCCCCCCATTTCCCGTTGTCGAAACCAAACGACCATTGGAGTAGCTTCACGTCCGCCATTGTTGCTGCGTTTTCTTCCAGTCGTTGCAGCTGCTACTGCTGTTCCTTCGTCATCCATGGAGGTCCTTCTGCTTCCATCTTCTCAACCTCAAGTCCAAACGACCAAGCTGCTCCGTTCTCCAAAACGCAGCAATGAGAGCTGCTCGAAACCAGCCCAAAAACGAGCTCCATTGTCGCTCCGTCGTGTTGCTGCGTCGCTGCGTCTTCAGCTTCACCATTGCTGCTGCTGCTCACGTTTCTGCTCCAGCTGCTTCTCGCCGGGTCTGCCTTCGTCCTCTTCGTCGAGCTCAAGCTTGAGCTCGACATCCATGGACGCCGCTGTTTCTTCTTCATCGAAGCCCAACTCCATCGCGCTACTGCTGCTCCGTTCCAGCTGCTTCTTGCTGCGTTTTTCTTCATCTTTCACCTCAAATGATGCTTGTTTCTTTGTCGTCTTCAAGTCCGTTTATGCCCAAGTTCGTTGGTTTCGTTTAGAGTTCGTTCGATGTTCGTCGTTGGACATTCACGGTTAGTTATTCTAAGTTCTATTACGTCCATAATTTGTTTGATATTTTCAGATTTTGAATTAGCATAAGTTTGCTTTATTTTTCTTATTTTGTTTTAGATAAAAATTGTTAGTTTAATTATATTGTTGTTAGATTTAAGTTGAAGATTTAATTTAATTATTTTCAGTTTGTTTTATTAATTTTAAGAGGATTTAGTTTTAATGTAGAAAGGTGTTAGTTTAAATCGTTTAAATCCGTTGTTTGTTGTTAATATAGATTTAATTCGTATTCATTTTTGAAGTTGGTTTTAATTTAGTGATTTAATGTGAAGTTATGTTTTGGTTTTAATTTTTGGATCATGCATCTTTGTTATAAGTTTCGTTGGATTTAATTTAAGAAAGATTAGTTGATTATTTGAAGATTAGTGATTTGAATATGTTTATTTGTTTTGTTTAAGTTTAATTCGAAGTTTGAACAAAGTTTGTTTGTTATTGTTATTGAATATTTTCATTCATGTTCATACTTTGTTTGGTTGATCTTGAATCCGAAATTTGTATAGTTTGATTTCTTGTTTACCATTTATGATTATTTCTTGAATTGGTCTCATAATCTTGTTTAAAGTTTAATATAAGAATTGTTTGTTGTAATGTTGTTAGTAGTTGATTTTAAGTTCAATATGATTGAAGTTAGAAATCTAAATATACTTGTTTGTTGTTGTTGTTTAAATCCGAAAATAGGTTTGTTGCTAAAATATTGTTCAATCAAATTTTAGTTGTTCTTTGTTGTTCAATTTGTGTTCATGTGATTTGTTGTTGAAATGTTGTTAAAATCGTGTTCATGTGATATTGTTGTTATGATGTTCATCCATGTTCATATTGTTGTTTGAACATTGTTAGAAATTGATCATATTGTCTATATTTTGGTTAAGTTTGATTAATTGATGTGTTATAGCTGATGGGTAGTTTGGTAAATTTGTAATACGTTCAGGGGTAGTTTGGTAATTTCAGTAAGGTCGGAAGGGGTAGTTTAGGAATTGTACATTTTGAAATTGTTTATTTGAAGCATGGGGGACAAAATGAAATGGGGTGGGTTGTGATATGATTATTTAATATAAAGGGGGGACAAGATTTAAATTAAAGGGGAATCTTGCATTATTTTAAATAAAGCATGGGGGACAAAATATAATGGGGTGGTGTGATATGTTTATTTAATGTAATGGGGATGAGTGGAAAGATAATGGGTTGGGTAGAGAAAAAGTATTGATTTAATTGATTAAAAGGTTTATGGGATGTGTTATATATGTGAAGTCTTGAAGACAAATAAGAAAAACAGAAATACAGAGAGAGAACACATACAGACGAGAAAAAATACACACACAGATAGAGAGAGAAAACGGACAAAGAATAGAAGAGAGAAAAATTTCGAAAAAATATTTAAGCTTTCAAAATAAAAATAAAAGCTAAAAAATCTACTGCTTTCTTTCTTTGTTTGAAATTAGTATTAATGGTTGTTGTTTCATTTAAAGCTTAAAGCTTTTGTTTTTGGGATTACTACTCCACCGGTCTGTTACCGGTTTGTTACTGTTGCTGGGCAGTTGTTGCTGTTGCACTGTTATTACTGTTGCTGATTTTCATCTTCATTTTCTTTTGCTTCCAATATCAGGTACATATCTTTTAAACTCATGTTGTGAAGAGTTTCAACATGGCAAGTAAATGAAGTTTGGAATTATAAGGATGTCTTCTACTCATTTAAATTTTATTAGTTTAAATTTCAGTTTTGTTTTAGTTGGTTAATATAGTATTAAATCAATTAGTAGATTAGTTCTCTTTCTTAATAACTAATGGCTTAGTTATTTTAGGAACGCGATCAACTCATTTCTTTTAATATATGAAATAATGTCAATGATTTTTTTTACAAAATATAGAGTTAAGTGTTTGCAAATAGTCGCATAGGCAGAGAATAAGAATTGGTTTATTTATCTCAAACTCAATCTTTGTAAACAAATTAACCAAACAATTATAACTTTGGACTAAAAACAAGTATATGAGAAGGATATGAGATTTACAAGCACGAATTGCAACATTTTATGTCAAGGATATGTAGAAATAGAATTCGCATTAAATATAACAATAAAAATTCTTCAGAAACTATTAATTTGTTTATCAAATTAATTCTTTTTCCAGTTTTATATGCGATTCGATTTTTGGATATGTTAATGTTGTATCCACGATAAAAATGGTAGTATTTTTAGTTACATGTTGTTTGTTTCTTTTTCATATCATTAATTCTTTAAAATTTGAATAGTTTTGAGGTATATAATTCATACGCGTAAAATAAGACTTGTAGCAACGCCTAATAAATTTTGAATTCTTTGTCAAGAAATTTGGTGGCATCCCAATCGGTAATTCTCCACGATTCTTACATTTAAAAATAGATGGATGCAATAAACATTTATGGAAAATCTATACTACTATTAAGAATCTTTTGCGTGATTAGGGATGCGTTCGCGTAACCTGATTATATTTCTAAAAGCAATTCGGATTATGCGTTCGCGCAACTTCGAACGAACATTTAATAAAAAGGGGGCTCTTCGGAGAATATCAATATTAATTTCATATAACTCGAGATGTGCGGTTCAATATTTAATTATACAAGAGCGACGAACGTTCTTAATTTTATTTTTAGCACAATTTCGAACTTAAGTCTTTTTTTTTATATAATAAAAAATTTCGAAAAAAAAATAATAATTATTATATTATCATTGTGTATACGTACGCGTGACACGATTTTCACGTTAAAAAATATTAATATATAAAACGAATACACGTACGCGTGATTCGATTCGAAGAAGGGTCTTTAATTATAAACAATCTAAATAGAAGCGGTAATAATAAAATCATGCAATAAAAATGTATTTAACAAATCAAAATAATCAAGCCAAATATAACAGTTGAGCGACCGTGCTAGAACCACGGAACTCGGGAATGCCTAACACCTTCTCCCGGGTTAACAGAATTCCTTATCCGGATTTCTGGTTCGCAGAATAATAAACAGAGTCATATTCTCCTCGATTCAGGGATTAAAATTGGTGACTTGGGACGCCTTAAAATTCCCAGGTGGCGACTCTGAAACAAACAAAAAAATCCCGTTTCGACTGTCCTTTAATTGGAGAAAACTCCCTTGCACCCTCGCGGGGGCGGAAAAAGGAGGTGCGACAGTTAGGTATTGGCACGTAGGAGAAATAATAAATGCGGTATTTAAATAATTGAAAGACAGTTACAAAAAAAAGAAAACAAAGAGACAAGTCAGTTTCATAAAAACAAAAGAAATCATAAATAAGCAGTTAAATCCAAATAAAGGGGAAAGAGTATAAGGTATAAGGCATGCTTGGACTAATTCATAAAAAAATAAGTTCGTCATGGTAAGAGCCTAAAATATCCCCAAAAGAGTCGTCATGCTGTCGCTCCCTTTTTTTTTCCTTTTGACAGGGAAGTCCGGGTTTCGACATTCATGGGGCAACAACCCGTTTTCTTTTGGGAATTGGGTATTTGAAGTGTCGCCACCTAATGGATTATGGTACGTTAGGGCACCTAAAGTGATAAACTCATGAACTAGTTTGCATCACCAGAGATTAGGGTAAGGGTTCGAAATAACATTGAGGTGAAGGTGTTAGGCACCCCTTGTGGTCCACAACGGTGGGTCCCGGCCGAACTTTAACTATGTGAATTTGTCCTTAACAAGTGTCACACCTTCTTTTTCCCCGGGAAAAATAGGAAGGAAATAAAGGAGTTTATTCCAATTTAAGTGATATTATTTGAAAAAGGAATGATTTATTTTAATTTATAGAGTCGCCACTTGGAATAAATATTTACGGTGTCCCAAGTCACCATTTATTTTAAAATTCTAATTCAAGGAAATTGACTCTGATAAATTCTGCAAAACATAGAAGACCGAGTAAGGAATTCTTTTAACCTAGAAGGTGTAAGGCACTCCTGAGTTTCATGGTTCTAGCACGGTCGCTTTAAATATACCTGGCCTCGTTAGATTTTTTAATTACGCATTTTAAAACCTATGTGCGTTTTACCTTTTACTGCTTTTAATTGCGGCATTATGGAGCTGTCTTGAACCGAACTACGTGCCTGTACTCTCTTTGTTTGGCGCGTCAAGAATCATGTCACGCGTATGTATACACAATTCACAACACTTAATTATTTAAGAATTTTTGGCCAAAGTCGTGCGAATGCGTACCTTGATTTATTTTTAAAATCGTAATTATGTCACGCGAACATGTACATATTCATGATTAAGTCGCGCCTAAAGCATGTTGCGATGTTCATAAATTTTTTTTTTTTTCCTAAGCTGGAGATTATTGTGAATGCAATTATGGAAATTCTTGCGGATAAAATATTTTGAAGAGACTTAACTAATATTTTCTGGAACATATGCAAACACTCGTTAATTATGAAAATGTGTGCTAACTTTTATTATTTAAACCGAGTGTTAATGACCCAATTAGATATCAAGGGCAACGAGTGACCTAAAGCCCAAAATTGTACCAATTTCCATAAAATCATTCACCTACAAAGCTCAAAACACCATTATCATCCCAAATTTTTTAACAAAACGCAAATATCAGGGCATTCAGGCTAAAACTATTTTGAACATGATAAAAATATTTAACTAGTCAAGGAAATTACCTTATAAACTAAGCCATCACTGTTGGATTCTTGATTATGACTAAGGAATGAACTAATGACTTAATTTAAGCCTAAGTATTAAGATATGACTCGAAACCACCAGAAAAGATGGGTTAGAGAGAGAAAGGCTCTACCTTCTCTCTAAAATATCCCTCATCAAACTCCCTAGCTTTCCTTTTCCTCACCTTCTTTCCCTCATCTTTCCCAGATGAACACTAAGGAATTAAATAACTTGAACCAAATAGAATTGACCCTCAATGCCTTAACAGGAGTGAAGACCACCCAACATTAACAAATGAGCGAGTAGCCCTCATGGTAACGCCAGGCCCTTCCCTCACTACACCCCCACCAATGGACATGGAAATTAGTAGAGATAAATCCATGGGTGAACCAGCAACAGGAGCAAATGATATAACAAACCCTACAAAGAGGATGTCCTTCCTGGACACCTTGATTTCATGTAATATTGCAAACAATGAACCAGAGGGCAGCCAAGTTACAGTACAACAAAACATGGACTCCTATGAACAGGAGGATGAAACTGATAACTACCCTAACCTAGAGTTCTTCATCCCCATCACCTCGTCGGATAAGGAGCGTATATACAAAAACTGGACCAATTCTCTTATTATCAAAATGTTTGGCAGGAGAGTTGGTTACCAATTTCTCCAAAAAAAGCTACACGCGATATGGAAACCAATTGAAACTCTATCTCTGGTGGACCTAGGGTGCGACTATTACCTAATAAAATTTTCTAAGGAGGAGAATTATAACAAGGCTCTTTATAAAGGACCATGGTTCATTGGGAATCAATTCCTTACAGTAAGGAAATGGGAGCCCAGATTTGTAGCTTCCAAAGTTACGCTAACATACTCAGCTATATGGGCAAGACTCTCGGAATTACCCACTGAATTATATGACTACGATATACTCCAAAAAATTGGAAGAAAGCTAGGACAACTAATACACATTGATGCCTGCACCGAATTTGCGCTAAAAGGTAAGTATGCTCGACTATGTGTATTGGTACCCATAGAAAAATCACTCAAAACCTACATTGTGATCAGCAAACATATACAACGAATTACCTATGAGGGCTTCAATCTCCTATGCACAAATTGTGGTAGGCTTGGACATAACTTGAGTAGTTTCCCAGACCAGAATCCAAAAGTGGTTGAACAAGAAGGAACGGATCCATCCAAGATCCTGCCCAAGCTAAACACGGTGGAGGCTATCATACAAAAGATTGACCAATGGACAATCGTATCCCACCAAAAGAAAAGCAAAAAGTATCAAAACAATCCACATAACCTAAACCCTAGTAAAGACCTAGAGTACTTTAAAGGATTGACTACCTAAAAGCCTAGCCAAAGTACACAACAGTGGTAAAGAGCCGGTGCTACAACTATCCAGAAGCAACCACTAAATAATGAGGGAAACCAAAACCTAATGGATAATACTCAGCCCTTTGGTGATATTTCTGCTACTCCCTTACGTCCCTCTACAAACCAAAGCCAACAAAAGGACAATACCATACACAAAGACCTAAGACATCAACATCATCAAGATAAACTAATCTCTAGCCTTTACACAAGGGACCTTGCTATAACTAACCTAGAAATACAGCCCTCCCCTATTAACTCGAACCTTAACTCATATACACCCTTGGGTATTAACTTCTCCCAAACAAAACCCAAGATAGCCCTTCAGCAGTAAAACCAACGGAGGAAAGCAACAAAGAGCAATCAATGGATTTAGACCCTACTTTACCTACAAATAGCCAACCCTCCTCATTAATGCAAAACCTTAGTAGCCCACAAACTAACACCTCCATTTTACCCCTGCAAGCCATCAGTCCTCTACAACACAACCATAGTACAAATCAACCTCATTCCTTGTCAACCCCAAGTCATAATCCCATTAATGAACAAGACATCTTGACTCCTAGGATGGAGAAAACCTTTTCAACACATAATGGCCCTACTACTAAAGTAACGGATACAAATAGACACTTATTTACTAGTAATGAATCCACTATTCTAAAAGACTCAATCCAAAGAAAAAACAAACCACAAGATGCCAAGGCTACCATTCAACAACCACAATATGAGGTATCCAAGGGCATGAAGGAATGTTTGGACGAGGCCACAGCTCACAAACCAACCCAAAACCCCTCTGATCTTCACCATAAGGCCCATACAACTAGATTATGCTCCCCAATTTTGGTTGGAATGGGGTCTCATGGGCCATGCTTTGAACATAAGCCTACAATTAGACGGGAGGGATCTTATAGTCCAAATAGGGGATCCATCCTACAAAGCACAAATTGTAGCGGAAGGGATGCAGCTGGGCCTAAACAATGCCATGATTCGCCCATGGATGAGCCTCCAATAGCTCCACCCTATGCCAATGAATCTAGGTCCACACCCATCTCCATGGAGCTCCCATGCATGTCCTCAACAACTCACGTACAGCATGTCCAACACCAACTTACCGATCTACCCATCCCATGCAAACCCTCCAACCCTAGCTCCTACTTTCCAAACTAATCTAGCTCAGCCAAACTCACAACCCAGCAGTAGCACCCCCTTAGCCCCTCTGCCCAGAACAGTCCCACCCCCACCCCTTCAAAGCTCGAGCCAAGCACAAATGGCTCCTCCAACACTACAAAATTCGAGCCAAACTCCGATGGAAGAGGAGGAAGAAGAGGAAGAAATTCCAACAAAAAGAATAGTGGAGCACGAGGTGTTAAGATACCCAAAAACAATGGCCTTCCAAGCAAGAAAAGAAAAAAGGTACATCTTAAGTTGCCTAGTAGATTTGAGGAAGTGCTCCATCTCCATCAGAAAAATGAACCCCCCAAGGCCTATACCAACATGCAGTGGTGTTAGTCCCAACAATGTTCACTCACTACTGGACACAACGGGAGAGCACAAGGAGCAGCCACAACCCCACCAGTAGCCATGCAAGGGAAGTCTCAAGTAGAAACAAAAGTATGAATATGATCATTTGGAACTGTCGAGGTGCAAATAGCGCAGAATTTAGACGAGCTTTTAGAGTTATGCTAGATTATCATCGACCTAGCATAGTGGCCTTGCTAGAAACTAAACTGGAGGACCATCATGTCTTGGTACAGGATTTCGGTTACTCTAGCCTCATCCAAATGCCTGCCAATGGAAACTTAGGGGGCATTGTGCTCATGTGGAACAATGGAGACACAATAGTCGACCAAATTGGTGGAATGGATCAAGAGATCCATGCCATGGTAAAGGTACGAAATTCAATAAAAAATTGGTTATGTTCTATTATCTATGCTAGTAATCTCTTGGAAGAAAGATCAATTCTATGGAATAATTTAAAAATAGTAGCAAGTAACTATAAAGGACCATGGCTAGTCGCGGGAGACTTCAATGAAGTCACTCGTGCCTCGGAAAAATTTGGAGGCTTACCCATAAATAACAATAGAGTCTCAAAATTTCTAGATTGCATGAACCAATGTGGCCTTGTGGACTTGGGATTTAAGGGCCCAAAGTTTACCTGGACTAACAAGAGCAATAATTGTAAAAACGTAATTATGGAACGACTTGATAGATGCATTGCGAACACGGAATGGTTAGAACTATTCCAAGAAGCTAATGTCAAGCATCTAACTAGAAGCCACTCAGACCATTGTCCAATCAAATTAGGCCTTTTCAAAAGCTTCCCTACTAATAGCAATATCTTTAGAATGGAAGATATGTGGTTATCTCACCCCATCTTTAGAGACTTGGTCGATAACTCTTGGTCTGACCAACCAAATATTACTAAAGCCATAGATAACTTTTGTTCTAAGGATATCGAATGGAACAACAATACTTTTGGTAATATTTTCAAACGGAAGAGCAAACTTCTAGCTAGATTAAATGGCATCCAGACCTCACCAAACTACCCCCACAGTCAATTCCTCATAAATCTGGAAAACGAACTCCTACACGAGTACAATATTGTACTCTGGAAAAAGGAGGATTTCTGGAAGCTCAAATCCAGGGTTCAATGGATCCAGGATGGTGACGCCAACACAAATTTTTTTCACATCACCACCATGCAAAGAAGAAGAAAAAATAGAATCATTTGTCTAAAAGACGAAGCAGGGAATTGGCTCCAAGATCAAAAACCTATCAAAAACCTAATTATTAACTACTACCAAAACCTCTATACTACGGGTCACAACCAATCTCTGCTTAATAATATATACCTCTCCTACAATTCAAAAATTAGCGACCAAGACCATTCATACCTTAGTAGTATTCCCACTACAGAAGAAATAAAAAGGGCGTTAGATTCCTTTCAACCCTACAAAGCTCCGGGGCCGGATGGGCTTCATCCCTTCTTTTACCAGAAATATTGGAAGGAGACAAGCAACCATCTCATAAACATTTGTCAAGATTCTTTCATATCCAAAAAATGATTAAGATCATGAATAACACCTTAGTCTGTATAATACCTAAATGTCAAAATGCTGAAACTATCAGGCAGTTTAGACCTATAAGCCTATGTAACACGACTTATAAGGTCGTCACTAAGATTATTGCTAATCGCATTAAAGCCCTCCTACCAACCCTCATCCACCCTACACAAACTAGCTTTATTAAAGGCAGAAGGGTTGCTGATAATGCCTTAATCATAAATGAGGTTCTTGACAACTTCAGGAAAACCAAAGGGAAAAAATCTAAAGTGATGATTAAAATAGACCTGGAAAAAGCCTTCGATAAAATCGAATAGTCTTTCGTCAAATTTTCCCTTAACTCTCTTAACTTCCCTCCTGACCTTGTTGATCTTATAATGTCTTGCATCTCTACCACCACCACGGCTATCCTTATCAATGGATCAAGAACTGAATTTTTTGAACCATCTAGGGGTATTAGACAGGGGATCCCCTATCCCCATATATCTTTATCATATGTATGGAAATGCTCTCTAGGTTAATCGACCACGAAATATATTGTTGTAGATGGACTCCAGTCAAAATAACTTCCAAAAGCCCGAAGCTTTCCCATCTATTCTTTGTAGACGATCTTCTCCTCCTAGCTGAAGCCAACCACAAGAGCTATAACTATATCATAGACACTATTAACAAATTCTGTAATGCTTCCGGGCAATCTATCAATTTTGGAAAATCAAAAATTGTGTTCTCCAGGAATACCCCTATGGATCAAAAAGATCATATTAGTAGCTGCTTCTCAATGAGATATACTAATAACTTCGGTAAGTACCTAGGCTTTCCTATGCCCAATGCCAATCCTACAAAAAAAAAGACTTCCAATTTATCCTAGATAGGATGAATAATAGACTAAAAGGCTGGAAAACAAAGTTCCTTAATATGGCAGGTAGGACAACCCTCATAAAAGCCACCTTAGCCGCAATCCTGAATCACATCATGCATATTTATGACCTCCCTATAACAACCCTCAACAAGATAGAATCTATTCAAAGGAACTTCCTATGGGGTAGCACGGAGGAAAAAAAGAAATGCCACCTTGTTAAATGGAGCATAGTCATGATGCCTAAAAAACAAGGGGGCTTAGGTATTCCGAACACCCATTAGAAAAATTCCTCTTTCAATGCAGCATTAGCTTGGAGATATAGAAAAGAAAAAGAGAACCTATGGGCCAAAACTATCTTTAGTAAATATAATCATAGGAAAAGCAAGAATACAGGCTCCCATACTTAGAAAGTAATTAGGAAGGGTTCTGAAATTTGCAATGCCAATACCAAATGGCTAGTAGGAGATGGAATAGCCATTAGACTGTGGCAAGATAAATAGATAATTCAATTAGGAGCACTTAGAGACTGCATCCAGGGCCTCATCCCAGCTAGAGAACTCGACCTAAATCTCTCATGTGTTATTAAAAACGGAATATTTGACCTTAGAAACTTATCATTCGAACTGCCCCCTGAGATAGTATCTAAGATAAACTGCACCTACATAAAACAAACCAGACCCACTACTGACCCATACACCTGGGAATCAAAGGGTCACCACTGTTTCTCGGTTAAAGCTTCCTATGAAGCTGTCTCAGAATTTATAGGCAATGGAAAAAACTTAGCTTGGCTCTGGAAAATCAACTCCCTAAACAAATTAAAATATTTCCTTTAGATAATCTTTTGGGACAGGTTCCCCACTAAGCATATGCTAACCAAAAGAGGGATTTGCCACGAAGACACTTGTAACATTTGCAACAGGAAAATTGAGGACATAGAACATATCTTCTTCCGATGCAACTACTCTAGACATATCTGGGATCAAATCAATATAAACCATACTTTCTCTCAGAATCCCTCAGGAAAAGATACCCTGCATAATTGGCTTAAAAATCAACTCATGTCCAGGAAATCTTTTAACAATCACCTACGCTGGTCAGACCTCTTCCCTTTCCTCCTATGACATATCTGGAACTTCAGAAATGAGATTCTCTTTCAAGGAATTAAATTCCCTATCACCATAAGTCAACCCATTAGCAAAGCCATGAAATTCCTTTACATGGCAAAAAATCGTTGCTTAAAACCACCCAAGAAAACTATCCTTGTAAAATGGGAACCGTCCAACCCCATCTTTTATAAACTAAATATCGATGGCTCATGCGTAGAAAATCCAGGAGTGGGAGGAATAGGAGGGGTGATTAGGGACGATAGGTGGATTCTAGGTTTCAACATGGGATTCGACCATGCTGCTAACATATATATGGAAATCCTGGTCCTCCTCCATGGAGTCAAACTAGCACTAACAGAAAAATTCTTCCCATTAGTAATAGAGACGGACTGTTTGGAACTATTAAATCTCCTAAAATCTAATAACTGTCTCTACTAAAACATGATTGATGACTGCAGGTACCTATTACGGAAGGCGAATGATCCACAGCTGAAGCATGTTTTTAGAGAGGCTAATGGAGTAGCGAACCTGTTAGCTAAAAATGGTTGCAGCTTGGGCACTTTTTGTACTTTGCAAACTTATGATATTCCGCCTGTTTTTGTTGTTCATGTACTAAAAAGAGACAGTCTAGGCACTATGTTACCTAGACTGAGCTCTAATTGTAATAACTCTTAGGTTGTTGTTGTATAAATAAATTGTTTATTACCAAAAAAAATATGACTCGGAACCAAACAACCGAGCTTTAATCCAACTATAACGAGATCTAGAAAAGTAGAACCTAATTGAACCTACAACCTTAATGGAGTCTCAAGTTTTACAAACTGAAACCAAATAGTATCATTCTAGCAATTCCAACAGAACTTAAACCAAGAAAAATTGAGAAAAGAACAGATAGGTATCATATATTCATACCACGTTGAAAATTGATGCCAAAATAGAAGTAAGAGTGGGAAGAATTGAACCTGAGATTGCTTCTTTTAAATGAGTAAAATCCGCGAATACAAAGATATGCTCGGACTGTGTGTGCACGACCCGGCTACGGAATTCCATCGAAAAATAACTAAAAATCAGGGACAATGACAGCGACCTTCGGCTTCGAACAACACCTTAATCGAACATCCAACCTCGAACAACACTTTGTAAAAGCTAACCAGAATTTCGAGTGGATTTGCAATGTCAGTTTATAGTAAAAATGGTTTAAGGCATGGTGGAATTGGGTTCCTCTAATCCTCTGTTTCTATCCCTATGTGGATTGTGCGTCTAAATGAGAAGGAAAGTGCTGATTTTTTTGTGAATTCAATGGATGATCTCTCCTCTAATCTACTCTAATATTCCCTTTATCTGATTCTCTGTTTTTCATTTTCTTCCTCTGTTTTTTTTTTATGAAGTGTGTTACTTATATATAGATGTAGTGCTGTATAACTGAAATGTGAGTTAACGGTGAGATAAATGGGGAAGTGGGAAGTGAGGGGTGGAATACGTGAGAGACTTTAGCAAAAAATAGGGAAGTTAAGGGATTATGATTTTTATCCGTCTTAAATCAGATTTACATTAAAGTTTGCGATAAAGTTTGTTACCCCATTTCGAGTCCGAAACTTTTTTGATGCTTTTTTTTGGACAAAAAACACGTTCCTAATGCTAAAAAAAATGTTACGTAATTACGTAAAATGCAGTACTATACTGTGTTTTACTTTAACGGAAAGTTACCGTGAAAGTAAAATGCAGTATAGTACTGTGTATTATTTAATTTTTTTTTACTAATTCGCAGTACTATACTGCGTTTTACTTATAAGTAGTACAACATAATTTTTTTTGTAAAATGCAGTATAATAATGCGTTTTACCTGAAACGTACTATTATACTGCGTTTTACTCTGATTTTTGGCCCCACCAATTAACTGACATAACAATACTTTAAATACATAAAACGTAGTATTGTACTACGTTTTACATAGAAAATTTCTACACCCCAAGCTCGGACTTTCCTTATTTAAAGGCGTTTCAATTTTATGAAAATTCATTCAATACTTTACTTCAAACTTACGTTCATACTTCTCTCTTCTTCTTATCAATCATTTTTTTACAATGTCTGAAGTGCCAAAAATAAGGGTTTCACTATATTTGGGGGGGGGGGGAATGAGGTTGTGCTGGAGAATAACTCTATGAGGTATAACTCACCTCTACAGTATCATGTTAAATTGCCGCTTACTATGGAGTATGATAAATTGGTATCGTTGTTACGTACAAAAATGAGTGATAGGAGGCGTTCAGTTAACCTTAAAGTAACCGGTAGATTTCCGTATTCAGTGACTCTGCAGGGGTTTGCTTATTATTCTGAGTTTAACATCGAGGATGATGAAACTCTTAGAGATTTTTTGCGGATTTCAAATGAATACAGGGAATTTATTGTAATAAAATTATTGAAAATGTACGTCAAGGTGGAAGACGTTCCCAATAATGAGGGTGTGCATAGTAGGGATAACCCCCAGTCATCGGGTTGTTATTCTGGAGCAGTTTTTGCTGGACAGATTGCTGATGAAAGAGCTTGCCTTGATTTAAACTTGTCACCACCGGCGAATGAGCAGCCACAAAATAGTTTTTCGACTTTATATAATCAGCAAAACGACTGGTAAACTTCAATTTTACTACGCTTTAGCGATGTTTGTTTTATGTTTTAATTGGATTTGTATTAACACTCATATTTTTCATAGGGGGTACCATCCGGATATGAATTTTACAAGCTATGACCCCGCTCCTAGTTGGAATATGCGTAGTTCTGGAGTATTGGACCATGGTGGTCCATTCGGGAGTCATCACCAACAAGAAATATCCATCATGAAACGTCAAGATAGTATGACTTGTAAGTAAAGTGATATAGCTATATCTAAAGTATTTATCTAGTTGGGTAACTTATCATTTTGTTCTTTTTGTGCAGTGAAAACGAGCTTCTTGAAGCTCTTGACCTCACACAGTTGCCCATAGACGACGTATTTACTCGTGATTTGGCAAATGCACAGAGTCAGGAAGATGATAGTGATTATGACAATAATGCGGATGAGTCTGACGATGACACACCCTTCCATGATGAGGGTGATGATGAGGAGGAAGTGAATGTTGAACCTGAGCTGACGAGGGAGCATGTTCTTCCACCTCCCACTAGACCAAGAGTGTACGAGGCCCACGTGCCATTTCATGAGCGGAATATTCCCTACCTTGATAATTTTCCAAGCATGCCGAACGTGGATTCCCTCACAAGGGATGATGATGAATTCCGGTCAGCGATGTGGGATGAGTCTAGACCAGCTGTTCTGACAAAGGGCATGTATTTCCCCGATAAAGCTCGCCTAATTAGGGCTGTAAAAATCTACAGTATAAGAGAGTGCCGTGAGATGACGGTAAGTGAGTCAACTACGGAGAAATACAAGGCTGTATGCCGTAGAGACTTTATGGGTTGTCACTGGATGTTGTGTGCCACCAAGAAGAAATCAGGTTTGTGGAAAGTGGGTCAATTTATTAGCGTGCACAGATGTGAAATGGACACATACAATGAGAATCACTTCAACTTGGATGTGGACTTGATTTCTTTTGTCTTGATTCCATATTTGGAAGTGTCCATTAGGTTCAAGATTAAAGAGTGTATTACAGCCATCCACCAGGAGTATGGCTGTACTATAACCAAAAGAAAGGCATATCTCGGTCGCAAACGTGCCTTTGAACTTATTTATGGCGACTGGGATAAGTCTTTTTCAAATCTGCCCAGGTACATGGCCGCACTTCAATACTTTAACCCCGGGACTATTGTTGAATGGAGGTGTGAGCGGAGTCCGGACAGACCCGAATATATTTCAACTATGTGTTCGGGTCATTTAAACCAGTAATTGATGGTTTTGTGCATTGTCATCCTGTTATTTCCATAGATGGTACTCATGTCCATGGAAAGTATGATATTAAGCTTTTGATTGCAGTTGCAGTAGATGCCAACGAGCAAATATTTCCACTAGCTTTTTCCATATGTGCCAACAAAAGAAAAGATACGTGGATGCTTTTTTTGAACTACTTGAAGCAGCACGTTGTCAAACAGCGTTCAGGTATTTGTCTAATATCTGATCGGCATGGTGGTATTTTAAGTTCTGTACGTCACTTGCCTGAATGGCAGGAACTATATGCATACCACCGTTACTGTATGCGTCACCTGAAGGCCAATTTCCAGAAGAAATATCCTGACAACGCCTTGCATGACTTAATGTGGATGGTTGCAACTGAGCACTAGCAGTGCAAATTCACGAGGCGCATGGAAGCGATCCGATAGTTAGAACCACGAGCCTATACTTGGTTGATGGGGCATGAGCTTCACATATGGAAGTTGCATGCTGATAGCGGCAGACGATGGGGAGCCCTCACTACAAACGTGTCAGAGTCATTCAACGGCTTGTTGAAGTCTGCCTGTCACTACCATGGTCCGCATGACATTCAAACAGAGTGCGGAGAGGTTTGTTGAAAGGCATGCAGCTGCATCAGCGTTGATGGACAGGGGTGTTCAATTTATGCCAATACCCATGAGAAGATTTGAAAGGTCAGGAGGTGAGCACAGTGGCATTAATTTCTTCAGTACGATCATGAACGAGGTGCTTTTGAAGTTAAGACCGCTATCCGCGAACACCGTGGGAATAATTTACAGACGGTGAATGAAAATAGAAGGTTATGTTCATGTGGGAAATGGACCATATACCACATGTCGTGCGCACATGCATTGAAGTGCTTTCAACAAGTTGGATATGAGGCAACAAACTATATTGATAGGCAATACAGTGTTGCTGCATACGTAGACACGTATAGTGGAAAGTTGCAGCCATTAGGTGCTGAGTATTATTGGCCGCCGGAACCTTTTAAGATGGTATGTAACAAGGACTATTTGCGCAAGCTGCAAGTGCAAAAGAGAACGCGTATACGGAACCAAATAGATGTTGGTGACACTGTTTATGCGCATAAATGTGGCATATGCTCGCAAACAGGATACGACCGTCGTAAATGTCCTTCAGGTGGTGTGCGTGGCGATAGTAATACGACTCCTGGTGCAAGTTCGTCGAATGTACCCAGCTATCAAGGATACCCCTAGTCTTTTGTTTTGGTATTATTTTTTGTAATACGTGTTTGTACTTGTGTATGTTGCAATATATGTCAAATAAAATTATGTTCCACAATCTGGAATGAGTGAAGAAAAAGCTGTTAAATTGTAGGAAAATGTAATATGTAAATCGTGGTTTGATAGTTTCATATAAAAACACAAGCACTTAAACTTAACTTCCACTTCAATTAAAATAAAATTTAGTACATACATGACAATACATTCCATACATGCCACTTCAATTAAAATAAAATATTACTATAGCACAAACACAAACATAACAGGCCAACATAATAAAAATACATAAAATATGAAAAATACACTAAACATATACATGCCAATGTTTAGTACCGGTTGCCATTTATTCTCTGCTCCAACCACTTCAATCGTTCTTCCATTTGTTCCTTTTCTTCTTCTACCTCTTTTAGTTTCGCCTTCACCTCCGCAAGCTCCCGGCGTATGGTCTGTAGTGCTCGCCAAGTACATGAATGAGGTTCCCGATAATCAGTCAGGTGTGACGGCGGTACCATGATGCATACAGATGAATAGTGGCCTCCTGGGTAAATGTAGGTGCTGGCGGAATACGGTCAGCTCGCTGCTCCTCCCAAATATAAACCTACTGCTCTAGCCATCCCATATATATATCGTTCTACCTGGCACGGTCATCCCACTGATAGCGTGTAGCCACCCATCCAGGATCCCCCGGTATAGGCTGGAGACGGTGAAACTGGCGAAGCACACGCTCTGTGGCATGATACTCAACCATATCGATAAATATCATCAGGACGGAGGTGTTCCAAAGCAGTAGATCGACTGAGCAATAAATGGGCAGCTGAGCTAGCAACTCGTCGTTGTATGGCATCCGGATGAACTACCAAATAATAACATAAAAGTGAGTATGCGTAACACAACTCAATTTAAAATAAGTAAGTGTAGGTACATATTTACCTATCCGTCCACCAGCATATCTTGCACATCCCTGATAAGGGGGAGATTATGATGAGCATCGGTCCCTTGGTAGTTCCCACGCCGGAGAATCCACCTAGAAGCTAGAGGGAGAAACGGATAAGCCTCACCAGGCGCAAGTGGTGGTAGAGGTGGCTGCAACGGCATGATCCGCTGCCAGGCCCAAACCTAAGATAAAAGGTTGATGTAAAATTTATGAGTCATTTCGACCATATAGAATTCGGAATAATGACCAGAGTATTCGAAAATGTTGTCACCTGTAGGAGGGGCAGAAAACCACATATGTCCATTGCTGGGCCCATGCTCGACCAGCATATGCTCCTATACAGGTATGCGAGAACAACAACACCCCAACTATACTGGGGTAAAGCATCAAACTGCTGAAGATGATGGAGAAAGCGCATACTCACGAGACTCCCCGAAGTGTTCGGGAGCAAGACAAAGCCGAAAAACAGGAGTAGCGCCAACCGCGTGTACCTCTCAATATGGAGATCCTCCGTCTCATCGGTAATGTCTTGGCGCAAAACAGCCATATGATCTCTGATGGCTGACAAAGCAACGCGACTGCCCCCAGCGTCACCCTGAGGTCTATAACCAGTAAAATGCCCCATCATATATAAAAATTGTGCATTCGTCATGGATTTAATGTACTGGGGCAGTGCCACGACCCATCCATCTACGCGCAGCCCGTATTAAACCTGAACATCCTCCAGCGTGATGGTGTCTTCTTTAGTGGGCAAGTGAAAAGTGTGCGTCTCCGGTCGCCACCGCTCTACCAAGGCCGTGATGAGAGACCAATCAAGCTGCATCTGTCCAAGCTCAAAAATCGCATAGAAGCCCGTAGCCTGTAGGCGCGCGACTACACGGGCATGGAAAGGATGCTCCACGATGAACTCCCACAAATCGTCAGGTCTCCTGGGGCGGAGAGCCTGCATCGATAGCTGTCCCTCCCATACAAAGGAGGACCTATGGTCGCCCTGCAATACTAGTAGCTGATCCTCGGCAGGTCCAGGATGCGCAGGCGGAGGAAAGTCCATGTCGTCTACTATAATTTAAACAAAATTAATTGTGTGTGTTAGTTTAAGGAATTAAATAATTAATTATGTTTAATATTGGACTGAATAATTATGTATGGGTTCCAGGCTCGATATTTGAGGCTCGATAGCACCAAGTTATCCTTAATTATTATGTGTGATTAAATAATTAATTATGTTTAATATTGGACTGAATAATTATGTATGAGTTCCAGGCTCGATATTTGAGGCCCGGTAGCACCAAGTTATCCTTAATTATTATGTGTGATTAAATAATTAATTATATTTAATATTGGACTGAATAATTATGTATGGATTCCAGGCTCGATATTTGAGTCCTGGTAGCACCAAGTTATCCTTAATTATTATGCGTATCAATTTCAATATTTTTAGAATTTTGTTAGTTTAAGGAATTAAATAATTAATTATGTTTAATATTGGACTGAATAATTATATATGGGTTCCAGGCTCGATATTTTAGGCCCGGTAACACCAAGTTATCCTTAATTATTATGCTTGTCAATTTCAACATTTTTAGAATTTTGCGAGTTTAATGAATTAAATTAAAAATTATTGAATTGGACTGAATAATTATGTATGGGTTCCAGGCTCGATATTTGAGGCCCGGCAGCACCAAGTTATCCTTAATTATTATGCATGATTAAATAATTAATTATATTTAATATTGGACTGAATAATTATGTATGGGTTCCAGGCTCGATATTTGAGTCCCAGCAGCACCAAGTTATCCTTAATTATTATGCGTGTCAATTTCAACTTTTTTAGAATTTTGTTAGCTTAATAAATTAAATAATTAATTATGTTTAATATTGGACTGAATAATTATGTATGGGTTCCAGACTCGATATTGGAGTTAATTTTACAACATATATTAATTTGTTACTTTTGTAAATTTATAGTTATAAATTAAATAATTAATTTTGTAAAGTGTAATTGGATAGAGTTTGCAGTTACTACATACTTAAACTACATATACTCTAATCCAAAGGTTCTACATTTTACTACGCTAAAAGGCTCTATATTTTACTACGCTAAAAGGCTCTATATTTTACTACACTAAAAGGCTCTCTATTTTACTACACTAAAAGACTATATTTTATTACACTAAAAGGCTATTTATTTTACTACGCTAAAATGTCACTATTACATATAAAAAAAACTAACATAAAATATAAATATGAACAACAAACAAAATAAATAATATTAATTTTTGAACAATACAAATAATTTATCAAATTTTAAATTTTTTTTGTACCAAAGCTAATAAATCAATCTGGGTATAAGATACAAATTTAAACACAAACATAACACAAATTAACATGGAAACACATTAAACAATACAAATATGCATGTACTATACGAGTTTCGACATAAACAAAATCGAAATACCTCGATTTAAGTTTTTTGAATTTGATTGAAATCGAATTTTTGCACCCGAAAGAAGGAATCCAAAACTTGTCTTGTGTGTGGGACCTACACTCCTTGCTCTTTAGGTGATGGGTGGGGCCCAATTTTTTTTTTTAAATTTTGACGCGGGGGGGGGGGGGGGGGGGGGAGGAGGGACCAGCAGAATCCGAAATTTTTTAATGGGGGTTCGTCGGTTCTGTGGTCCAAGGAAGAAGAAGGGGCTTTATTTTATTAAAGCAATTCCCAGTATTATACTGCGTTTTAGTTAAAACATAGTATAATACTGCGAATTGCTTTAATAAAATAAAGCTGGGCCCAAATTTTAAGTAAAACGCAGTATAGTACTGCGAATTAGTAATTTTTTTTTAAAAATAATACGCAGTACTATACTGCGTTTTACTTTAACGACCAACTTTTCGTTAAAGTAAAACGCAGTATAGTACTGCGTTTTACGTAATTACGTAACTTTTTTTTTAGCATTAGAAACATGTTTTTTTGTCCAAAAAAGCATCATAAAAGTTTCGGACTCCATTTACGTTATCTTCATTTTGTTTTCTTTTTGTTTTTTTTTATTTCTATTTTATTTTAAAAGATAAATTAAATTATAAAGATAAGAAGATTAGCCAACATTTCTTACAATATAAGGAAAATTAAATATTTACATTCACTTTAAATCATACTAAGAAAGATTCTATAGCTTACTTATTAAAATTATAATTAAAAGAAACTCTATTCATATATATTTTTGATTTTCTTAGAGATAAACTTTATATTCTAAGAATATAAGTAATTTTGTAGTGTTTTTTAATTGAATTTTTCTTTTAAATAAAACCTATTAAGAGTAAGATAAAAGTATTAAAATATTAAGATTAGGCCTAAAAGAAATATTTACACTAAAATAGTATAGAATTTGGATGTGGTCAAAAATTAGTTGTTCACAACAACTAAACAGTTTCAACACATATTTGCAAATACAGGTATGTTTTCACATTCTAAGTACACGTACGATTCAGGTAATAGGAGCGAGAGAGAGATTTGAACAACTTGCACATGCATATGTAAAGAAAAGAAAGTTTATAAAATTTAAACACATATGGAATTGGGAAAGGGAAGTCCTAGGTTGATTAGCCTATAGGATCATACCCATGCAATGCCCGGTAATCACTCCTCAACGAGGGGCTACACATGACATTAACGTGCATTCATCATATCCTTTTACTACACATTACCCTCCCCTTAGTGGTTATATGAGCGAGCTTAATTAACGACCTCTAAGCGTGCTGCTATCTATCCCTTCCTTATAGTCATGGAGGAATTTGGGACCACTAAATCTAGATAGTTCTAGACAATCTACAGTTTTTTGAAAGGTAAAAATCTAGGCAACAAGCAAATAACATATAGGGCAACAAATAAGGATAGTAAGTTAGAAGGCTCACATTTACCTCCACACGTATATAGGCAAACAAACAACACGTCTTAAACACAATTTTTGAAGAAAGTTCATAAATCCTAAGAACATGACATCTAGATGAACATCACTATATAGAACATGCATCGTTTATGGTTTAAGGGAAGTGGCAGGGTCCTAACCAGTTTTCCTACTAATTTTACAGCTTGTTAAACCTGGATAATCTCACATATAAACAGAACGAGTTTCACAATTATTTGACACCCTAAGGCTTGCCTAAGTGCGTATATGCAGTCACAATTCTGGGAAGCATTTTGAAGTTCTTTATCTTATAGGCATTTTTTCTAGTGATATTAATTAACACAATGTTGAGGACTATTAAAGAAATGAGCAAGATAATTAATTAACTGATTCAAAATCTAAAGGCATGATTTCTAATTAAACTAATTTTTACTTCATATAGGAATGATGTCTAGTTATGGCTGATTTTAGATCCTATATGCATGATTTCTATGCTCAAAGCTGATTTTAAATCATATAGGCATATGTCTAATTATATATAAAGTGAAGCAGGAAGAATTTATTTGACCAAAGCGAAACCCTAAAGGCATATTATCTAACAAAACACACTTGAATCAAATGAACCCTATATGCATGTTATCTAACAAAACACATTTGAACCGAAATGAACCATATAGGCATGTTATCTACCTATCTTTACCCACAGTATACAACTACCCTCCCTTTTCACTAGTCAACCCAATATCTGTTTACAATTAATTATTACAAACCAATGATTGAATAAAAATTACATAAATAGAATAGAAATTAAGCTATAGGGAGCCTGAAGCAGGCCCAAAGCAAATCCTGGTGTACCAAGCCTTCACTAGTATCAAATACCTAAGATTTCATAGCCCAATTCATATCCAAGTGTGTCAGAGTTCCCTAAGGACCTCAAGGATCCCGGGCAGTGCTCACTGTCGCGCCCCCTTTTCCCCCCACGGGGAGGAGTTCGGGTTTTTGACATTCACGGGGTGTGATGACTCATTTCTTTTTGGAAATTCTGTATTTTGAAGAGTCGTCACCTAACAGATTAAGGTGCGTTAGGGCACCTAGAGTAGTTAACTCTTGGATTGGTTCGCATTACTAGATTAGGGTAAGGGCTCGAAGTAACCTGGGGGGGGGGAAGGTGTAGGCACCCCTCTTGGTCCACAACTGTGGGTCCCGGCCGAACTTATATTCAAAAATTAGTCCATACAAATAGTTAAATCAGATAAGTTATTTGTAAAGCACATTGAATAATTCAAATAGTGAAATAGAAGTTTGAACAAATTATAAAAACAAAGTTTTAAAATGGGGAGAGGGTTTGGGGTAAGGAGGGGTCAGATTGTTTATCCTATAGGATCACCCCACGCAATGTCCGGTAGACACTCCTCAATGAGGGGCTACACGTGACATTAATGCGTAGTCATCATATCCCATGTCTACCCTTCCCATCCCTTTATTGGTCATGTAAAGCGAGTGTTTGGTCACTGATACCAATTGCGTGCTGCTACCCGTCCCTTCTTAACCATCCCAGAAGGAGTTAGGACCTTTACCTATAGAGGGTTATAGATGTACCCCTAAGGTTTTAAAGGCAAATATCTAAGGCGACAGTCAAAAAACATTTAGGACTTTCACATAGTGGGAGCACTTAAGAGGCTCACAGTTTCCTCCTCAAACATACATACAAACAGCACGTCTCAAGCACAATTAAGGTCTTCATCAATCAAAGTCCTAAAGCAGGATTTCCAAGTGATTATGCAGAAATAGACCACTTTTAGATCCAGAAGTTATAACCTAGTAGTTGTCTAGGGACTCCTCTTTAACATCTTATTAGAATCAGAAACGTTGAACGACGGGAACAACTTTAAGGAAATGCAGGTTTTGAAATGACCTAAGGCTTACCTATATGCAGTACTGTGTCTATATTAATGCAGAAACAAACAAGTTTTCGTAATAGACCCTTTTAGTACCTGCAGGCCGGATATCTAATGAGATTAAAGCAATTTTGAAAGAACTATTTTCAAGAAATTTCATCGCTTAATAAGACCAATTTTAAGAAGTAAACTAGGTGAAATGAAATTGACTTATTAGGATAATTAGATTACCAGACGTAATTGCAAATGGAAATCCTTACAGGCATGGTATCTAGGCGCGTTACGAGTTTTAGTCAACTGGCAGTAACATATGAAAGACTTATTATAACTAAATCGGAATTAAGCCCTATAGACATGGTATCTATATTTGAATTGATTTAAGACATGATGGCTTGGAACCTAGAAACATGGTTTTTAACATGACAAATGCAGAATTTTATGAACATGGTTTCTATATGATGCAAATGATATTAAAAGTGAAGTCCTTGCATGCATAATTTCTATTAGATGCAAATGAAATTAGAAGTGGAATCCTATAGGCATGATTCTCTATTATGATGCAAATGAAATTAAAAGTGGAATCCTATAGGCATGATTCTATTATGCCAAAAGCAATCAGATTCAACAAGAATAAAACCCTATGAACATGTTTTCTATTGAGTGAAGCAAGCAGATTTGAAAATAATGCCTAAGAGCAGGATTTCTACCCATGTTACCCCACAAAGTATACATCTACCACCCTTTTACTAAATACCCCAAATATCTGTTTACAAATTATTACAGGTTAATAAATGAATTACATAACTAAAAATAGAA
The DNA here is from genome assembly GCF_000393655.2 of Nicotiana sylvestris. Taxonomy (NCBI): domain Eukaryota; kingdom Viridiplantae; phylum Streptophyta; class Magnoliopsida; order Solanales; family Solanaceae; genus Nicotiana; species Nicotiana sylvestris. The sequence continues at coordinate 115,236,446 of NC_091063.1, forward strand.
AATCAAGAAGCTATTCTATAGAGAGCCTGCAATTAGGACCAAGTTTCCCAAAGCCTCCAATGGTCTTTCAAGCCTCATTTCCATAGACAAATCAGAGTCTAGGTACATCAGAGTTCCCTAAGGGTCTCAAGGACCCCGGACAATGCTTACACCTAGACTTAGTAGCCAAGCATTGAACCAGTGCAGTGTGGAAACGCCAGCCTCAGGATGCCACAGTTTAGAGGGTTCTCAAGAGGATCCCAAGGCAGTACACATACTAGAGGGGGCAGAACCTATTAACTAAGAGTAAAGTAGAAGTGCAGGACACAGGTTGAAAGAAGCATATTAAAGACCAGATTTAAAAGTCTGTTTTGAAAGCAATCAGTAAGGTAATAGAGGTTGTTTGAAAGAGGTTGGAGTGATAAACAAAATCAAACACTTCAGGATAGGATCACACACAGAACCCAAATGAATTCAGTAGTCACACAGGGATCAAAGGGCTTGGGGATACACAGGAGTTTGATTACAAACACATAAACCCAACAAGGGTATTTGGACTGGTTTGGACATGCTCATAAATAGTTGAAACTGGCATAATCACAAACTAATCAGGGAGAACATAAACACATAGATGGGGATAGGGATTTGGGATTCATAAGAATGGTAAGCACACAGTAGGTAAAAAAACAATTGTCCAGGCATGGTTGAATCAAACAAGGGAATACATAAATTTAAAGGGAGGGGAGTCATACTAGCATGCTGATAATATAACATAACTACAAACTTCAAAACAGAACCACAAGTAAAAGCATGCTAGAAATAAAAGAAACTGAAACAAGAAGAGAAACATGTTGTTGTTGAGGCTTTAAATTAAACTAGGACATACCAGTGAAGATAGAAGTAAGCAGAATGAAAGAACCAAAGAGCACAGATGATTAGCCTTGGCTTGCAGCCGGCAAATAGTAGCAAAATAACACATGGAAGAAGGGAGAACAGGGATTTTTAATAAGAGAGGAGTTTTTTGAAAGCCATGTCCCATGTCTTGTTTGTGAAAGACTTAGAGTATTTATAGTTGAAAGTAGGTAGTGGAAGTATACTAATTTAAGAACCCATAATCAATCAATTAGATAATCAAGGAAGTACACCCTTAAGTTAAGGGAATCAAGAGCAAATGGAAAGATTTAGTACAATATAAGGCAGGAAGAACAATTTGTACATAATTAAATAAGGAATGAGTCAAGGTTCAGTAGGCATAGAGTATTCATTTAGGACCAAATTCAGAAAAACCTAAATAAGGAAAGACTTAGTAAAGCAAAGTACCATGGTAGATAAGGTAATGAAATTAGTTAATTTACACAGACGAGGTAAAGCTTTTAGGGCTTTAAAAAAAAAGAACTTTCAATCACCATCAAGTAAGGAAAATCAGAATCAATTACGAAAAATCAGAATCAATCATGGGGAGAGTCATGATTCTGTATTCTCAACATATAAATAGAGACGAATGAATAGGAGTAGCAAACAAACAAGGTCAGCTATATAGACAGAAAGAAACAAGAGATGAGCAAACACAATCATATATAGGTGATATAAGTAGGCTAAATATTCAGCAGAACATATTCGAAGCATGGTGGCCAAGAGAGATTAACAAGAATAAGGTAAACAGGCTAGCACACAAAACCAAGGCAAGGAAAATCATGTTAACACACGAAAACAAAGTAAAGAGAATCATGCTAGCACACAAAACCAAAGTAACGAAAATCATACTAACACATAAAAACAAAGTGAAGAGAATCATGCTAACACACAGAAACAAAGTAAAGAGAATCATGCTAACACACAAAACCAAAGTAAAGAAAATGTTAAAAAAAAGAATTAGGGCTTTTAACAGAGTCGAGTTAAAATGTAGTAGGAATATAGAATCGGTCAAAATAAATAAGGAAAAAAGGTTTAATGATAAAGAAATCGATTAAAACAGGTGTAGAAAGAACTCCGAGAAAACCCTAGTTTTCAAAGAAAGTGAAAACGATTTAAAAGTAGAAGATCTTTCAGAAGAAAGCTCGAGAATAAACAAATCATAGAAGGAAACAGGCTTAAAGCATGAAAATAATAGAGATATGAGAGATTCAGAAGAGAGCTAGGGTTTCAAAAAGGAAACCTAAATAGAAATCGAAAGAACCTGTTATAACTTCACAAATCGTAACACATATGGTGTGATTTTGCCCAAAATCACACCAGGGAAACCTCAAACAACAGAATCAGAAACCCTAGGTCCAAATCGACATGGCCCAGGACCCTTGAAGGCCTTAGAGATGATGAGCAAGGCGATGAGAGACCCATTTGAGGCTTAGGGTTTGAGAGATAGTCGCCGAAGATGACCGGAGAAGGAGGCGGCATTTGAAAAGTGATTAGGGTTAGGTTGAGAGAGAAGGGGGAGATGAGAACATCTGAAGGAGGCGGATTGGAAAAGTTATTAGGGTTAGGGGGGTTGATTAGAGTTAAAAAAGGAAGGGGATTATTTGGACCGTTGATCTGGGAGATCAATGGTCAGGATTCAACCGGGTAGGTGGGTTTCGGGTTTGGGTAAGGGTTAATAGTGTATGGGTTGGGTTTTTAATTATAAAATTGGGTTGCAATTTGGCTATAATTGAAAGCCAAATTTGGTTGTTATTTAAATAGTCAGTTTTCCCTATTTTAATTTTAATAAATAATAAGTAATAGCTAGAAAATAATTTAAGGTGCCAAAATGATTTAAAATACATAATTAACATTTAAAAATATAGGATCTAATTTTATGCATATAAAATATATTATATTTTAAAATGGGCTAACATTGTAATTATATACAATTTAGCTTAAAAAATACTAAATATGATTGTAAAGATACATAAAAATTACATTAGTCATATTTTGGCATAAGTATAGAAATCAAATAAATGAATTATCAAAACAATAATTTTGGAAATAATTATTGGGTATTTTATGGATAAAAGGGGTCAAAATAACTCAATTTAAACCCTTAAAATTATGGAAAAAATAATGAAAGCCTTGTGCATGCTTGTATATGCATGTATATGATATTTTGAAGGCTTTTATGCATATTTAAAATATATAAGAAAAAATTGGGTATCAACAGCTTCCCCTCTTTACCCGAGAAGGATGAAAGAGTTTTCGGATAAAGTAATGATGGCCCATTTTGACCGAACGTGATGCTTCAGAAGACGGAGGACGAAATTCAGTTTTCGAGTTGCCTACATACCCCTAGTTTTACAGGAATCAGGCCATGTGTAGTTCTGGATTCACCTACGGAGTATGCCGATGGATTATTGCAAGAACGGACACGAGATGTGGAAGTAGCTACGATGAGTGGTTAAGGTTCGGGACGGTTGGAGGGAACTGGAGAGAGATCGCTCCTGTTAGGATAGTGGTTGTTTGATGATTACCTGCAAATAAAAGATGCTACAAACATATTTGCGAAAATTTTAACATGATGCAAATTCTCTTTGTACCATGAAGGTTGTTTTCGGACGGTTAAAGATGACGTCATTAGACCGTGACATCCTGGACCATGAATTATTTAGTGAGGGATTCGCAGTCCACAAAATGATGTTCTCGGGCCATGAAAATGGTGCCTCCGAACCATGACGCCTTTGAATAATGATATGCAAATTTGAGAGATCCTCATGCCATGGCGTGATGTCTTCCAGCTATGAGGACGATGCCTTTAGACTATGGTGACTTTGGATAAATTGGCAATATTTCATCCCATGAAATGCAATAATATGATGTAACATGACAAGGCTTAGTCTTGTGAAATGAAGGATAGAGCTTAGCCCGATCGAAAAGCAAGTAGATAGTAGTAGAAAATAGAGCAGCATTGGTGCAAAGAGGGACATTGTTTAGTCCCGTGCAAATATGGAGTCAGGGATTAGACTCATGCAAGATTGGAGACAGAGCTTAGTCTCATGCAAAGATGAGGTAAATATGGAGGTAGAGCTTAACCTCATGCAAGATGCGGGACATAGCTTAGTCCTATGCAAATATGGAGTCAAGGATTAGACTTATGCGAAGAGAAGGCAGATGTGGCCTTATGCAGGTATGGAGTCAGGGCTTAGACTCATGCAACTATGGAGTCAAGGATTAGACTCATGCAAGTATGGAGACAGAGCTTAGTCTCATGCAAATATGGAGTACAGGATCAGACTCATGCAAATGTGGAGTCAAGGATTAGACTCATGCAATTATGGAGTCAAGAATTAGACTCATACAAGTATGGAGACAAAGCTTAGTCTCATGCAAATATGGAGTCAAGGATCAGACTCATGTAAATGTGGAGTCAAGGATTAGACTCATGCAGGTATGGAGACATATCCTAGTCTCATGCAAATATGGAGTCAAGGATCAGACTCATTCAAATGTGGAGTCAAGGATTAGACTCATGCAAGTATGGAGAAAGAGCTTAGTCTCATGCAAATATGGAGTCTAGGATCAGACTCATGCAAATGTGGAGTCGAGGATTAGACTCATGCAAGTATAGAGTCTAGGCTTAGACTCATGCAATTATGGAGTCAAGGATTAGACTCATGCAAGTATGGAGACAGAGCTTAGTCTCATGCAAATATGGAGTCAAGGATCAGACTCATGCAAATGTGGAGTCAAGGATCAGACTCATGCAAATGTGGAGTCAAGTATTAGACTCATGCAGATATGGAGTCAAGGATTAGACTCATGCAAAGAGTAAATAACAGATAAGGGCGGAGTGTATATCTTAGCTAGGACATGTTTGCATCTAACGAACGGATGGATGGTGAATTTTCTATGTGTACGAATGCTATCGTCAAATATGCTTGCATTCAAAGAAAAATAGTAAGTTTCATGGGGGAAGGTTGGTTCTTGCTTCGTCTACCGGCCTTGCTCTACTCCGCTCTGGAAGCCCCCTTCGGATTCCCCTAAGTAGCACCTGGCTATTATAAAAATAGAGTTTTCGAAAAATATGCATTCATTGATAAAATAGAATTGTTTTGGAAATGTATTGATATATCAAGTAACTTTGATGAACTAGTGACTGTGACACATTTCAAAGCAGCTCTCTTTTGTTGGAATTTTGAGGATCCTCTTTAAAATTCTGCCCCAGTTTGGTAGATGGTCTCTAACCATTTGTGGATGGTGGACCTTGCTGAATCTTCCTTGGAATTTTGAGAATCTTTCTCAAAATTTTGCCCCAGTTCTTTACTAATGACTGACCTCTTGTCATGTGATGGTGCTGGCTGGACTTGCTCCAGAATTTTGAGGACCTTCCTCTAAATTCTACCCTAGTTTCTGATTTTGGGGGAAATGAAAATTTTAATATGATATGACAGAACCTATAAGGCTGCCTATGTATCCCCTCTTAAATGGGAATCAGGTCAAGCGTAGTTCAATTACATCATAAAAGAAATATGAAACAATCTAGGCATAGTATCTCTTGACTGTGTCTGAATTGATTGGTTTTGGCCAGATTTCTCCGTCCATTTCTGCAAGTATGAGTGCTCCTCCTGTTAGGACCCTGTGAACCATGTACGGACCTTGCCAGTTGGGAGAGAATTTCTCTTTGGCATCGTCTTGGTGTGGGATGATTTTCTTCGATACCACCTGCCCTGGTGCGAATTGTCTTGGTTTGACCCTTTTGTTGAAAGCTCTGGACATTTTATTCTGATAAAGTTGGCCGTGACACACTGCATTCATTCTCTTTCCATCGATAAGGGCCAACTGTTCATACCGACTTCTTATCCATTCCCCATCGCTGAGTTCAGCTTCCTGTATGACTCTTAAGGAAGGAATTTCTACCTCGACTGGAATGACAGCCTCGGTACCATAAACCAGTACGTAGGGGGTTGCCTGGATTGACGTGAAAACTATAGTGTGGTACCCTAACAGAGCAAATGGTAACTTCTTATGACATTGCTTGTGATTTTCCACCATTTTCCTTAGTATTTTCTTAATGTTTTTGTTGGTGGCTTCTACGACTCCATTCATCTGAGGTCTGTAGGCGGTAGAATTCTTGTGCTTGATTTTGAAAGTTTCACATATAGCTTTCATCAGATCACTGTTGAGGTTGGCAACGTTGTTAGTAATAATGGACTTAGGAACTCCGAAACGACAGACAATACGATCCTTGACAAAATCTGTGACGACTTTCTTGGTTACAGCTTTGTAAGATGCAACTTCTACCCATTTTGTGAAGTAATCAATGGCTACTAGAATAAACATGTGCCCGGTTGAAGCAGTGGGCTCAATCGGGCCAATGACATCCATTCCCCAGGCGGTGAATGGACAAAGCGAGCTTGTTACATTGAGCTCGTTTGGCGGCACCTTTATCATGTCGGCATGCACTTGGCATTGAAAGCATTTACAGACATACTGAATACAATCCATCTCCATGGTCATCCAAAAGTAACCTGCCCTGATTATCTTCTTGGCCAGAACGAAACCATTCGTGTGCAGACCACATGTCCCAACATGAATATCCTCAAGTAGCTTGGAAGCTTCCTTTGCTTCGACACACCTTAGCAAACCCAAATCCAGAGTTCTTCTGTACAAGTTCCCTCCATTGTGGAAGAAGCAATTTGACAATATCCAGAACGTGCATTTTTGAGTATGGTCTGCGTGCTCCGGGTATTCTCCTTTTGATAAGTAATCCTTGATGTCATGGAACCAAGGCTTTCCATCTGCTTCTTCCTCGACATGAGCACAATATTCAGGTTGATTATGGATCCTCACCGGGATGTGATCGATATAGTTCTTATCTGGATGTTGTATCATGGATGACAAAGTGGCTAATGTATCGGCAAACTCATTTTGAATTCTGGGCACATGTCTGAATTCTATCTTCGTGAACCTCATCATCAATTCCTGCACATGATGCAGCTATGGCAATATCTTGGAATTCCTGGTGGCCCATTCTCCTTGCACCTAGTGCACAAGCAAATATGGATCACTAATTACCAACAACTCCTGAATGTTCATATCGACTGACATGTTGAGCCCTAGTATGCAGGCTTTGTACTCCGTCATATTGTTGATGCAGGGAAATCTGAGTTTAGTAGATATAGGATAATGCTGACCCATTTCCGATACAAATACTGCTCCAATGCCCACTCCTTTGAAATTTGCGGCTCCATCAAAGAACATCCTCCAACCATCATATGCTTCCGTAGTGTCTTCTCCTATGAATGATTCTTATTCATCAGGGAAATACGTCTTCAAAGGTTCGTATTCTCCTCCCACCTGATTTTCAGCGAGGTGATCTGCCAATGCTTGTCCCTTGACCGCCTTTTGAGTTGCGTAGCTGATGTCAAACTCACTCAGCAGTATTTGCCATTTAGCCAACTTCCCCGTAGGTATAAGCTTCTGAAACATGTATTTCAAAGGATCCATCCTAGATATGAGGTATGTAGTATAGGCAAAAAAATAATGCCTCAACTTTTGGGCTGTCCAGGTCAAAGCGCAGCAAGTGCATTCAAGCAGAGAATACCATGCTTTACAAGGTGTGAATTTCTTACTCAAGTGATATATGGCTTTCTCCTTTCTTCCTGTCTCTTCATGTCGTCCTAAAACGCATCTGAAGGCTCCATCTAACACGGATAGATAAAGTAGCAAGGGTCGTCCTGACTCTAGCGGGACCACAACTAGCAGTGTGGATAGGTATTCTTTGATTTTGTCAAAAACTTTCTAACAGTCCTTGGTCCAACTTGTCTCGACATCTTTCCTCAGCATCTTGAAGATGGGTTCACATATTACTGTGGACTATGATATGAATTGACTGATGTAGTTGAGACGTCCCAGGAAGCTCATCACGTCATTCTTGCTTTTGGGTGGTGGTAAATTCTGAATAACTTTGACTTTAGTTGGATCTAGCTCGATCCCTCGGCAACTGATAATGAATCCTAGTAGCTTTCCTGCGGGAACCCCGAATGCACATTTCGCGGGGTTCAACTTCAAGTTGTACCTCCTTAGCCTGTCAAAGAACTTCCTCAAATCCGCTATGTGGTCCGCGGCTCTCTTGGATTTGATAATAATGTCGTCCACATACACCTTTATTTCTTTGTGTATCATATCAAGGAAAATGGTTGTCATGGCTCTCATGTAAGTGACCCCAACATTCTTCAGACCGAATGACATCATTTTATAACAGTATACATCCCAAGGCATAATAAAAGCTGTCTTCTCGGTATCTTCTTCATCCATCCAGATCTGGTGATAACCTGCGAAGCAATCCACAAAGGATTGGAGTTCATACTTGGTGCAGTTGTCGGTCAGGATGTGTATGTTTGGTAGTGGGAAATCGTCTTTGGGACTTGCTCTATTTAAATCCCGATAATCAACACATACTCGGACCTTCCCATATTTATTTGGAACTGGCACAATATTATCTAACCATGTTGGGTACTCAACCACCCTGAGAACCTTGGCTTTGATCTGCTTGGTAACTTCCCCCTTGATTTTCAAACTCGTGTCTGGTTTGAATTTTCTGAGTTTCTCTTTACTAATGGGCACATGAGATTGGTTAGAAACTTATGAGCTACTATAGATGTGCTCAAACCGGTCATATCGTCATATGACCATGCGAAGATAACCTCAGATTCCCTTAGAAAACAGATGTACTCCTCTTTCTCTATTTGTGACAAATTAATGCTGATGCGGGTTTCCTTGATGGTCTCAGTGTTTCCTAGATTTACTGCTTTCGTCCAAGTTGAATTTAGGCTTGTTCTCAAAATTCTCAACTTCCCTGAAAATTTCCTCGGGCATCTCATCTTCTTCCTATGAGTAACTATTCTCATATTGCGTTGCCTCATTACATGTCACAGTCACAGGTTCATCAGGAAAAGTAATAATAACACTGTAGAAGGGAAAAGTATAAAAAATAGTAATGAATAATGATAAAGGACAGCTACGTTTTATTAAACTGAGAAAATTGTTCAAACAAAAGCTTGGCTCGGTGGATCAAACATTTATTTAAAACGAGAAATCTTAAAACAAATTTATTGGAAAATTTAAATTCTTAGAACATCTATAAATTCTACCAAGCTACCCAGGGACTCGTCATCCAGTTTCTGAGAACAGCTGCTTTTGCCACAGTCTGAATGGAGAGGCCTTCTTCCTCCTCTTTCTCAATTATGGTACTGCAGTCCATATCCTTATCTTCCAAGAACAGATCCTTCAGCCCAGCTAGTGCTTCTTCTTCAGCAGTTCCCCATATTGTGTCTGCCTGATGGAAAGCCTGTTCCAAATTGGGTATCGATTGCTCAAGAGGGTAATATGGTCCACGCCATGGAGGCGACCATTCCTTGTACTCCTGCCATGTATACTAGTATCCTAGCCCAAAAGCGATACCATGATTTTTCAGCCATATCAGCTTGGTAATACCCTAGAGGTTCTTTTCCAACCCCTTACCGGGTTCATACTCGGACCATGCTAGTATGCTTTCTATTTTGTTACTCCACCACTTATCCTTCTCGACAGTAATGACCTGTTCGATGTGATGATAGGTCTCCCCTCCTAGCCTCCTTCTATGTCCAATGGCCGGGATGGTTTGACTGGTGTAGATGGTATTACTCCGGTCTCCATGAATGATTACCTCCTGACGGTTCCATTCGAATTTTACAACTTGGTGTAGTGTAGAGGGCATGACTCCAGTAGCATGGATCCACGGGTGGCCCAACAAAAGATTGTATGAGGCTGGTATGTCAAGCACTTGGAACTCGACGTCGAACCAAGTCGGCCCTATCTGCAAGCAAAGGTTGATCTCCCCGATCGTGGCCCTCTGGACCCATCAAAAGCCTTCACATTTATGCTTCAGGTCTGTATTTCATTGAAACCTTTGTCCAATCTTTTTAGGGTATCTAGTGGACAAATATTCAAACCAGAGCCTCCATCAACCAGGACTCTCACAATGAACTTGTCCTCAAATTGTACCGTAATGTGCAATGTTCGATTGTGATTTAAACCTTCGGGTGACAGCTCATCTTCGTGGAAGATAATTTTATGGCTCTCCAGCACCTGACCAACCATGTTGGCCATTTCTCCACCAGTGATATTATTGGGTACATAAGCCTCACTCAGTACTTTAATCAAGGCGTTCTTGTGTGCCTCTGAATTCTGTAGTAGTGACAGGATAGATATCTGAGCTTGGACTTTGTTCCAGTGATCAACAACACAATACTCTTTTGCCTGTACTTTCCTCCACATGTCATCTGGACCGGTCTCAATGATAGGTTGCCTAGTAGCGGAATCCTTACTTGAACCTCCCAGGTGTTCAGGTGTATAGACTCTTCCAATTCTAGTCATACCTTGTGCGACATTAGATTCCTCTATCTTAGTCTTCCCTTTTCGCCGAGCCTCGGCAACATAATCCCAGGGTATTTCTTTTGAGTTGAATGATGGTGTGGTTGACACCATCACAGTAAAAGGTGTGACCACTTCTACTTTAAAGGGAGCGGAGGTGGCCGCGGGCGAAGCTATTTCCATCTCGAATGGAACTGATGCAGTTACCTCAACATCAATAGGTGCCTGAGGCTAAACCACGATGGGAGTCAATGTATTTGCAACCCTAGAGTCATCGCCTTCTCAGATAAGTCCGATTGACCCCTCAAGGTCCCGTTCCTCATTTGTTACTATAACATGTACACCACCACCTCTATGATCAGGGAAGGGATTTTTGCGAACATTAGGTGCAACTTCCTTTACTTGTATGACGTTGTTGTCAATGAGCATCTGGATCTTATCCTTCAAGGTTCGGCATTCCGCAGTAGTGTGTCCTTTCATACCAGAGTGGTATGCACAGGTTTTGTTCGAATTGACCCATTGGGATGGATTTTATAGCGCCACAACAGGAACAGGAGTGACGTAACCTACGACCTTTAACCTTTCATACAATTGGTCAATAGGCTCAACAATCGCGGTGTATTGTTTGGGTGTCTTGCGGGCGAAGTTGGGTCTTGGCCTTGGGTAATTTTGGCAAGTTGGTGGTGATTGGAAGTAGGATGGTTGGGAATTATAGGTGTGATGGACAACAGCTGGTTGGGAATATCGGGGAGATGAAGGTTGATATGTGTGTGGTGATGCTTGGTATGTAGGTGATGATGCTTGATACGTAGGTGGAGGTGTCTGGTATGTGGGTGGAGGTGCTTGGTATGTGAGCGGAGTTTTTGGGCCCTAGGCCACCATTACTTCCCCAACATCTCTCTTCTTCGATATGCCACCTAATTGGAGTGCCTTATTCGTGGCTTGCAGTGCCTCGAAATTTGTTAGCATCCCGCTCTTGATTCCTTGCTCGATCTTTTTCCCGAGCTTGATGTTATTAGAGAATTTGTGATTTTCGATAACCATCAACCTCTCTTAATATTATGGATCTTGTGCCCTGATGAAGAATTTTCATCTGTTCTTCATCTAGAGTGGGCCTGACTTTGGCGACTTCCGACCTCTAACGAGTAGCATACTCACGGAAAGTCTCAGTAGGTTTCTTCTTGAGATTCTGAATGTAGAAGACATCAGGTGCATTCTCTGTGTTAAACCTGAACCAGCTCATGAACTATGACGCCATGCTTACCCAATTTGACCATTTCTTAGGATTCTGGCTGATATACCAAGATAAGGCGTCCCCAGTAAGGCTCTTCATAAAGAGATTCATCTGAATCTTTTCATCTTTTCCAACCACGACAAGCTTGTCATAGTAGGTTCTTAGGTAAACCCTGGGATCACCCGTACCATCGAACATTTCGAACTTGGGAGGCTTGTATCCTTCTAGCAATTCAACATTGGGCTGTATGCACAGATCTTCATAGTTCAGACCTTCTATCCCCCTATCACCTTCAACACCTTGAACTCGGCTTGTTAACTTCTTGAGTTCTTCGGCCATGTTCTTAATGAGTAGGTCCTTTTCGGAGGGTTTCGATGCACAGGAGATTGGTTGGGTAGAATGTGGTACAATTTCCACGTATATGGGATTGCTTTGATAGGTGCCAGGAACTTGGGTGTAGTGGTGGTCATTGGTGGAGTTTTGTGGATTAGGAATGAGTTGTGGTGTATTTTAGGGGGTCTGGTAAGCGGTGATTGGTGGGTACGATATTGGTTGATGCTGTTTTGGTGGAGTTGATATAGGGAATGGATTGATATTTGGTGGTGGAGTGGCGTATTGATTTGCTATGGTAGGATTTTGCGGTTGTTGGTTCTGTGTGTTTAGACGAGGTGTTGGGTTCTTTGCGTTCTATTGGTGGACATTAGGGATGTTGTGGGTAAGTGACAAGTTTGCCAAATTGTGGACCTACTCAAGTTCTCCTTCCAATCCCAATAATTTTTTTTCAAGTCTCAAAACCAGGTCGTTTGGGGCCGGAGTACTACGACCGTCGAAGGTCTCTGCGTTCCCAATATTTTCTTTTCGTATTCCACTTAAGTCGTCCATATTTGCTTTCCCTATGCTTTTTGTGTTGCTTGGAGGAGGAAGAGGTGGAGGGCCTCTAGATCTGGTATGATATGCTAATGATGCCAGTTTGGATGAACCAACCTATGGGGATGTGAATAATAATAAAATAAACAAAACAAAAAGGTAACAAGTTAGTGGGGGTTCTGAAATGTTTGCAGTATTTAAACACATATTGCGAAATATAAACTCGTATCCTAATTTGGGAGCCTCGTTGCACCCGAGGTAGGCCTAGCGACAAATAAATTTGGAGAACTTCAAATGCCAATAAATGCCTCATTTCATAACATAAAAGTAGACCAATCCAAAAACGACACTGACATAATAGTAAAACAAGTCGCTACTGGCAGTTAGCCTTATTACATTTTAAGAAAAGCAAATAATCTAATCTATTTGGCCCCATAAGAACCTTCCCCAAATTCGATCTTCTGGACTCCGTAATATAGATCCCCCAGCTCACGCAGTCCAAGCAGCAAGTAGGCTCGGGCTAGATCTCCTCCCTCAGCTCCCTCAGTATTCTGGTAGTTTTCGATCCTCTTTATGACTTTGCCTTCTAGCTTCACGATTCCTCGCTCCAGGTATTCTAGTTTCCTATTGGAGGTGACCGCCATTTACTTTCCATTCCTCAATCAACCTAGTGCTCATTTTCAGAGTCATGAACCCATTTGCGCATCCTGTTGTACTTGAATTAGGTTTCAGCTTCCTCGTCTATGATTCTGTTTCCTCGACCGGTCCCTGGTTTCACTGTTCCTTTCAGATTGTCCCCTATCCAGGCCGGGTATAGAGGTTCACACCCTGTATGATATCTGTCCAGCTCAATGGTATTCTTCTCCACAATGATTTTGCAGTGCCACATATGTTGAGCTTGGAACTTGTAAGGGACATCATCGTCTTGAAAGTCTACCCTGAGGTGACTCATCTCGATGACCCTTGGTACAACCTGCTTTCTACCCGCTTGCCTCATAACTCGCGTAGGGACATATGGATATATCCCTCTCAACCCGATAAACACCAAATGCGGAGTATCCCTGGACCTGATAATAAACATGTTTGTTGGAAATCATTCAACCATCCACTGTACTTGTCCCTCAGTCAGGTTGTCGAAGAACTCTACCCATTCGCTGGCACTTTTTGGTTGAGCAAATGTGTTCGGAATGTAAGTCATCTTCTTAGGATGATGGAAAGCAATGTGGTTGTTCCAAGACTTTCGCGGAAATTGTTGGCGATAACGACCCTTTTGGAGATGGTCCAACAACCATAACTGCAGCAATACGTTACAACCTTCAAAATGATTGACCCCTCTTTGACAACATTCCAGGGCCCTGTATATATCAACTATGATCATGGGGACTATAGTATAGGTCTGTCCATTAATCCCCTCCATCAGAGTTCTGGCGACCATGGCTAACCTAGTGTGGATTTTTCCCTTTTTCATTGGGAACACTATCATCCCTAGAAAGTACATGATAAACACAAACAATCTGCGGTGGATGTGACCTAGTGAAGTGAGGGCGATCTTATCATGGTAAGTGCGGAAAGACTTGCTATGGCCATACCTCTCATAGAGATATTCAAAAGGTGAGTCCTTTAGGCACACTAGGTCGACATTCTTTTTAGCCCCATCATCTTCAAAAATCCCCTGCATGTACGGTTTTCTAGAACCAAAAGCCTAGGACTGTCCCAAGTTAAACCTGCGAGCCCTCCTATTTTCTCTATAAGCGGTGTCATTTCTATGTCACCGAACGGAACACTGCTCTTTCACTATCCCAGAATAGGGTGGCAGCCTCGATCAATTTTTTGTTTGGTTCAATATCTAGCAGGGATGACAAGTTGCCCAAGTACTTTTTCATATGCTTCTTGTCACTTGAAGAGAGATCTTCCCACCAATCTAGCAACAATGGAGGGATATTGCTAACCATACCGAATCTGGGGACCTCATGCCTCATTTTTTGCAAAACAAAGGGTTAGGCCGTACCCCCACATGATTCGACTATCTATACATCTATGATCAGCATATCAACATTTAGTTCTCCAAAAATTAGTGCACAGAACGTGGTTGCGTCCGTTGGGATTATGGAAATCCCGGCAAACTTTGGACAAGGCTTGTCTTAAAAGATCATTATGTGGACGACATAACTGACCCAACTAGGTTTGACCATGATGCATGCACAATTTAAACAAAGTAAGGTTTCTATGGGGTTTTAGACTGGTACCCTCAAGCAGACAACTTGAGGGGAAAGGCACGGAACCGTCGACTGCACCACTGATCGACTGGTTTTACCACAAATATGCCTTTCTGAATTTAAGGGTAGTAAATAAGAAGAGCGTAACCACTCATTGAAGCGTTGTTATAGGATTTGAGATGCACGAGTGGAATATGATGTGGAGCATGATTTATGCAACAGTTAATAACATGTAGGCAAGTATTTTCACATAGGGAAAACAAATACAACATTTAAATAATTGAAAAGACAGTTGCAAAAAAAAAAAGGAAAACAAAGAGACAAGTTAGTTTTCCGAATAATAAAGGAATCATAAATGCTCAAAATAGACAGTCAAATTCAAACAAGGGAGAAGGGTACGGGATAAAACATGCTTGGACTAATACATAAGTTTGTTATGGTAAGAGCCTAAAGACCCTTTTACTCCCGCAGGGAGGAGTCCAGGTTTTCGACATTCACGGGGTGTGATGACTCATTTCCTTTTGGGAATTGGGTATTTTGAAGAGTCGCCACCTAAAGGATTAAGGTGCGTTAGGTCACCTAAAGTAGTTAACTCTTGGGTTGGTTCGCATTACCAGAGATTAGGGTAAGGGCTAGAAGTAACCTAGAGGGGAAGGTGTTAGGCACCCCTCTTGGTCCACAATTGTGGGTCCCGACCGAACTTATATTCACAAATTAGTCCATACAAATAGTTGAATCAGATAAGTTGTTTGTAAAGCACATTGAAAAATTCAAGTATTGAAATAGAAGTTAGAACAAATTATAAAAACAAAGTTTTAAAATAGGGAGAGGGTTTGGGGTAAGGAGGGGTCCTAGGTTGTTTATCCTATAGGATCACCCCACGTAATGTCTGGTAGACACTTCTCAATGAGGGGCTACACGTGACATTAACGCGTAGTCATCATATCCCATGTCTACCCTTCCCATCCCTTTATTGGTCATGTAAAGCGAGTGTTTTGTCACTGATACCTATTGTATGCTGCTACCCGTCCCTTCTTAACGATCCCGGAGGGAGTTAGGACCTTTACCTATAGGTGGTTCTAGACGTACCCCTAAGGTTTTAAAGGCAAAAATCTAAGGCGACAGTCAAAAAGCAATTAGGACTTTCACATAGTGGGAGTAATTAAGAGGCTCACAGTTTCTTCCTCAAACATACATACAAACAGCACGTCTCAAGCACAATTAAGGTCTTCATCAATCAAAGTCCTAAAGCAGGATTTCCAAGTGATTATGCAGAAATAGACCACTTTTAAATCCAGAAGTTATAACCTAGTAGTTGCCTAAGGACTCCTCTTTAACAGCTTATTAGAATCAGAAATGTTGAACGACGGGAACAACTTCAAGTAAATGCAGGTTTTGAAAATGCCCTAAGGCTTGCCTATATGTAGTACTGTGTCTATATTAATGTAGAAACAAGTTTTCGAAATAGACCCTTTTAATACCTGTAGGCAGGATATCTAATGAGGTTAAAGCAATTTTGAAAGAACTATTTTCAGGAAATGTTATCAAATGAAATTGACTTATTAGGCTAATTAGATTACCAGACGTAATTGCAAATGGAAATCCCTAAAGGCATGGTATATAGGTGCGTTACAGGTTTTAGTCAACTGGAAGTAACATATGAAAGACTTATTAGAACTGAATCGGAATTAAGCCCTATAGACATGGTATCTCTATTTGAATTGATTTAAGACATGATGGCTTGGAACCTAGAAACATGGTTTCTAACATGACAAATACAGAATTTTATGAACATGGTTTCTATCTAATGCAAACGACATTAAAAGTGAAGTCCTTACAGGCATGATTTCTATTTGATGCAAATGAAATTAGAAGTGGAATCCTATAGGTATGATTCTCTATTATGATGAAAATGAAAATAAAAGTGGAATCCTATAGGCATGATTCTATTATGCAAAAAGCAATCAGATTCAACAAGAATAAAAATCCTATGGACATGTTTTCTATTGAGTGAAGCAGGCAGATTTGAAAATAAACCCTAAGAGCAGGATTTCTACCCATGTTAGCCCACAAAGTATACATCTATCTACCCTTTTACTAAATACCCCAAATATCTGTTTACAAATTATTACAGGCTAATAAATAAATTACATAAGTAAAAATAGAAAATCAAGAAGCTATTCTATAGAGAGTCTACAATTAGGCCCAAGTTTCCCAAAGCATCCAATAGTCTTTCAAGCCTCATTTCCATAGACAAATCAGAGTCTAGGTGCATCAAAGTTCCCTAAGGGGTCTCAAGGACCCCGGATAGTGCTTACACCTAGACTTAGTAGCCAAACATTGAACCAGTGCAGTGTGGAAAGGCCATCCTTAGTATGCTAGAGTTCAGAGGGTTCTCAAGAGGATCTCAAGGCAGTACACATACTAGAGGGGACATAACTTAGTAACTAAGAGTAAAGTGGAAGTGCAGGACACAGGTTGAAAGAAGCTTATTAAAGTCTGGATTTAAAAGTCTGTTTTGAATCAGTAAAGTAATAGAGGTTGTTTGAAAGAGGTTGGAGTGATAAATAAAATCAAACACTTCAGGATAGGATCACACACAGAACCCAAATGAATTCAGTAGTCACACATGGGTCAAAGGGCTTGGGGATACACATGCGTTTGATTGCAAACACATAACCCCAAAAGGGTATTTGGACTGGTTTGAACATGCTCAGAAATAGTTGAAACTGGCATAATCACAAACTAATAAGGGAGAACATAAACACATAGAGGGGGATAGGGATTTGGGATTCATAATAATGGTAAGCACACAGTAGGTAAAAAAATAATTGTCCGGGCCTGCTTTAATCACACAAGGGAATACATGAATTTAAAGGGAGGGGAGTCATACTAGCATGCTGATAATATAACCTAGCTACAAACTTCACAACAAAATCACAAGTAAAATCAGGCTAGAAATAAAAGAAACTGAAACAAGAAGAGAAACATATTGTTGTTGAGGCTTTAAATTAAACTAGGACATACCAGTGAAGATAGAAGTAAGAAGAATGAAAGAACCAAAGAGCACAGATGATTAGCCTTGGCTTGCAGCCGACTAATAGTAGCAAAATAACACAAGGAATAAGGGAGAACAAAGATTTTTAATAAGAGAGGAGTTTTTTGAAAGCCAAGTCCCGTGTCTTGTTTGTCAAAGACTTAGAGTATTTATAGTTGAAAGTAAGTAGTGGAATAAGGTAAAAATCATAGTAGTATACAAATTTAAGAAACCAGAATCAATCAATTAGAGAATCAAGGATGTACTCCTTTAAGTTAAGGGAATCAAGATCAAACTAAAAGATTCAGTACCATATAAGGCAGGAAGAACAATCAGTACATGATTAAATAAGGACGGAGTCAAGGTTCAGTAGGCATAGAGTAGTCAATTAGGACCAAATTCAGAAAAACCTAAACAAGGAAAGACTCAGCAAAACAAAGTACCATGGTAGATAAGGTAATGAAATCAATTAATTTACACAGACGAGGTAAAGATTATAGGGCTTTAAAAAGAAGATCTTTCAATCACCATCAATTAAGGAAAATCAAAATCAATCATGGGGGGAGTCATGATTCTGTATTCTCAACATATAAATAGAGACGAATGAACAGGAGTAGCAAACAAACAAGGTCAGTTATATAGAAAGAAAGAAACAAGAGATGGGCAAACACAATCGTATAGAGGTGATATAAGTAGGCTAATTATTTAGCAGAACATATTCAAATCATGATGCCCACGAGAGATTAACAAGAATTACGTAAACAGGCTAGTACACGAAACCAAGGCAAGGAAAATCATGCTAACACACGGAAACAAAGTAAAGAGAATCATGCTAACACACAGAACCAAAGTAAAGAAAATCTTAAAAAACAATTAGGGTTTTTAACAGAGTCGAGTTAAAAAGCAGTAGGAACATAGAATTGGTCAAAATAAACAAGGAAAAGGGTTTAATCATAAAGAAATCGGTTAAAACAGGTGTAGAAAGAACTTTGAGAAAACACTAGTTTTCAAAGAAAGTGAAAACGGTTTAAATAATTTATGGTGCCAAAATGATTTAAAAAATATAATTAACATTTTAAAAATACAGGGGCCAATTTTATGCATATAAAATATAATTATATTTTAAAATGGACTAACATTGCAATTATATGCAATTTAGCTTAAAAAATACTAAATATAATTGTAAAAATAAATAAAAAATACATTAGCCATATTTTGGCATAAGTATAGAAATCAAATAAATGAATTATCAAAACAATAATTTTGGAAATAATTATTGGGGATTTTATGGATAAAAAGGGAGAAAATAAATCAATTTAATTATGGAAAAAATAATGAAAGCCTTGTTCATGCTTATATATTCATGTATATGCTATTTTGAAGGCTTTTATGCATATTTAAAATATATAGGAAACAATTGGGTATCAACACTCACACCCAGTCTTTTCTCAAATAAAGACTGATTATGTGCCGTGTGGAAGTGCCAGCCGTGATATGCGAGATTTTAGAGACATCTCATGGACCTCTAAGAAGTACACATACCAGAGGGGCAGTACTTAATAACCTAAGAATAAGTGAGAGTGTTTGACATAATTTGAAAGAGTTTTGGTAAATAGTATAAAGAAAGGCCTTAGGAGTGGAGAGATTTTCTGAAACCAGTACTAGTTAGGGTGGTAAAATAGTTTGAGAAAAGCATGAAAAAATATTTTTTGAAATCAGAATGCAAGTCACACAAACAAACAACTTTTAAGAATATTTTGGGGCAAACAGATTCCACACATGGAGAGAGGGGTTGGGGACACACAGAATACACCCTAGTGTATAAGCAAACAGATGCACAAACTTCTCAAGAAATTGTAATTAAAAGATTACAAAAAAGACATGTTGAAAACACATAGATCCACAATCAGAGTACTTGTAGGGCTAGATGACTTAGCAGGATCTCATTAGTAAAGTAGAGTAAACAAGATTTAGATGAACAAACTAGGCAAGCACTTCATAAAACATTCATAGTTTAGAAATACTAAGCACAATTAGAATTTAGACATGCTGGGAGACAGTAAACAAGCAACATAGCTTGGACATGCTAGCGAGCAAACAAGATACATGCAATTATCACAAGGCAGGATTGGGCATGCAAAACAATAAACAGATTCTTATGGATAAGTAAACTAGTTAGAACAAACTCGAACATGCTAAGTGAGACATCATTTAGGCAGTGTGATCTAGGCATGCTGGTTACACATTGAGCAACATGATAGTAAAATAATAAACAGGATTGGAAGTCACAACTAATAAACTAAAAGAACAAAGAAGCACACAGTTTTGGAATTTGAATTGAATCAGGACATAACAATTAAGGAGAGAATACAGAGTATAGACCAGAGATGGTGCAAATAGCCAGCCTTGGCTTACAGTCGGCTGGGTTAGTGAGAACTACAAGTAATAGAAGAGAATAGAGAGCTTTGAGAGTGTGAGAGTATTTGATGAACTAATGTTTGTGTCTTTCAAAATCAGAATGGGGAGATTATATAGCACTTAGCAGAGTAAAACAAATAAGGCAAAGAATAATTAAGAGTTCCAAATAAGGTATGCAAGTAAAATTAAATAGTTAATTGGGGCTAAACCCAATCAATTAATTCAACCGAATCCGGAAAGCACCCCTTAAATTAGGGAGAATCAATTAACAACCATGTTATAGGTTCAATAAGGTAAATAAATCAATCAAAGACCATATAGGAGTGCAGTTAAAGTAATTATATCCCATAAATCAGGCTAATAAACCAATTAAGACAAGTAGTACCAGTCATGAGTCACAAATAAGAAAAGAAAATCACAAAGAAGTACCAATCTCGACAGAAAATATAATTTGAACCCTAATTAGGCAAATAAAATAAGTGAATCTCTTTTAATTGATAGAACTAAATAATAACGTGCAAATATTGAAATATTCAGTGAAATAAGCAGAAACCCTTGGGATTAAAACATAGATATAAAAAATCAGTCGAACAAGTAAAGAGAACCATAGTCAAACACTTAAGAGAACTAAAAGTCGTTTATGCTAAACACGTGTGATAGGCTACATCATAATTAGTAGGACATTGATTGATAGAAATTTCAGTGGAAACAAAGCATAAATACGAACAAAAGAGAATGAAATTTCTAAGGCTAAGAGACTAACCAATTGAAAATTAATAGACAAGCAAAATAAGAAGAATAATCTAAGCACTACTCCAATCGTCAATACCAAAAAAGAGCACCAGAATTCCAAAATACCAGTGCATCAGAGTTCCCAAGGATTTCAAGTGCCCCGGGTAGTGCTCGCACTAAGAAAAGAGCTATAATCAAATTCTGATAGCCTTTTCTTTCAGCTAGCCAATGTCTCAATTTTTGAATAGTAGAATGAGTGAGAGTGAGAGAGTAATAGCAGTAGTTAAGGTCCCCGAGGGGAAATGCAAAAAGGGTTTATATAGTAGCAAAACTGGATGAACAAACAAGGAATTACAGTCAATCAAACACAAATAAGGAAGGAAAAGCATGCAAAATCGACTTAAAATCAATTTAGGAGAAGAATTGGGCAAACCATAATTCAAGATGAAGAACCAAAATAGTCAAAGACCTCACTGAATTGGACACATATCGCCTGGTAGTGAATGTGTCAAGTTAAGAACATGAAGATAATACCGAATCATAGTCGAATCGAGCACAGACTGACCTTCCCTCCTCTATCTCCCACCTCTTTATCTTTCCCTTTTCTTCTTCTTCTTCTTTCTTTCTTCCCGACTCTCCCACCTCCCGTCCCCCTTTTCTGGCGGCGATTCCCCACTGCCCTAGTTTAGTGGCGGTGAAGCTTTGGTGGCACCACCATTACCTTTTGCACCTCCCGTCTCCTCTTTCCCCTTTCTTTATTGCTGCTAGTTAGATTCCTAGACCTAGCAGCGACAATAGAGATTTTGCATGGAGATGATTTTTTGGCAATCCTCGGGTGACGCGCGCGGGAACGTCTAGAACATAACTGCTGTGGACAACACCATTCTCGGCACCCATTGGGACTCTAGATTTTACTATTCCTGCTTAGAATTTTCTCTTTATTAATATTCTGTCAGCTTTCATTTACCCTTGATTATTTTATTTCCTTCGGCTTGCTTGCATTTATCTGCCATTATTTGTATCACTCATGTCTTTTGCGTGCCCAAGTTACATTACATTTTAGCTTATATTTGGAGAACTTCATATTCTTCTTTTAGATCTCGAATCAGTTTGACATCTACTTGAGCAGGAAGAAGAAAAGTTTCATCCTCTCGGTTTGATTGTTTTATGCTTTTCCTGCTCATCTGCATTTGTAGTAGTCTAGGCTTAGTTTATATCCCTGTGTTTTTGCTTGCGTAATGGCTATTTTGAGCAATAGTTGTGTAAGGTCGTTTCCTCGGGTGGGTCAGAGGAAGGGTCAAATGGCGGGTCAGGGGGCAAGGAGCAAGAGTGGCAAGGGGGTAAGGATTACACAAGGTCGAGAGTTGGATCCTGGAACATAGGGACACTGATTGGTATGTCGATAGAATTGGGGAAGATTCTCCAGAAGAAGAAGATTAATATAGCTTGTGTCCAGTAGACTAGATAAGGGGTACGAAGGCTCGAGATGTTAATGGGTATAAGCTTTGGTATTCGAGAGGTGTTTGAGGCAAGAATGAGGTAGGTATTTTAGTTGATAGGGATATGAGGGAGTTAGTGGTGGATGTTAGGAGAGTGACTGATAGGCTGTTGATTATTAAGCTAATGGTAAATGTGTTCACTTTTAACATGATTAGTGCTTACGCGCCTCAAGCGGGACTGAGTGAGGAGGTCAAAAGGTGCTTCTTGATGGATTTTAACGAGGTTGTGCATGGTATCCCGTAGTCCAAGAAGATTTTCATAGGGGTGACTTTAATGGTTATGTTGAGGAGACGACTAGGGGTTATGACGAGGTGCATGGCTGGTTTGGTTTCAGCCTTAGGAATGAGGGAGGTACTTTGTTGTTGGAGTTTGCTAAAGCTTTTGACTTGGTGCTAGCTAACATAGGTTTTTAGAAGAGGGAGGATCACCTGGTCACTTCCGGAGTAGGTTTCCAAGAATCAGATTGATTATCTTCTCCTCAGGAGTGGTGATACAGGCCTTTGTATGAATTACAAGGTTATCCTGAGTGAGTGTCTGTCGATGCAGCATAGGTTCTTGGTAATAGACTTGGAGGTCAAGGGAGCACGGAAGAAGATAGTGGTGTATGGCCAACCTAAGATCAAGTAGGGAGCCTTGACTAAGGGAAAGGCTCGGGAGTTGGGGGAGAATCTGTTGGCTATGGGAGCCTAAATAAGTAGTGGGATGTAAGAAATATGTGGACCATGACAACGAGCTGCGTTAGGGAAGCTATTAGGGAGGTGTTAGGGGTCTTAAAGGGTTACTCGGTTAGCCACAAAGGGTGCTGGTGGTGGAATGAAGAGGTCCAAGTAAAAGTGGAAGCTAAGAGTGCGGCATATTTGAAGCTAGTAGGGAGCACAAACAAGGAAGAGTGGAGGTCGTATAGGGAGGGTTATAAGAAGGCAAGGATTGAGGCGAAGCTCGCGGCCACGACAACTAAGACTACAACTTTTGAAAGATTTTATGAGGATCTTTGGGACAAATGAGGGGATATGAAGCTATACAAGTTAGCAAAGATTAGGGAGATGAAGGTTAGGGACCTAGCTAGAGTGAGGGGCATCAAAGGCGAAGACGATAAGGTATTGGTGAAAGAGGCATGTATCAGGCGTAGATAGCAGAAGTACTTCCATAGATTCTTGAACAAGGAAAGGGATAGGAACATCGTGCTGGGTGAGTTGGAAAACTCATAGACTCGAAGAGATTTTGGGTTTTGTAGGCGTATTAAGTGTGAGGAGGTTGTTGTGGCAATATAGAAGATGAGCAGGGGTAAGGCAACTAGGCCTGATGAGATCCCTGTGGAATTTTGAAAAGAATCGGGTATGGTAGGTTTGGGTGGCTTACTAGCTTGTTTAATGTTATTTTCAAGATGAAGAAGATTCCCGAAGATTAGATGTGGAGTTTGACGATTCTGTTGTACAAAAACAAAGGTGATATCTAGAACTGCAACAACTATATGGGTATCAAGCTGTTGAGTCCTAGTATGAAGGTTTGGGAGAGGGTGGTGGAGAACAGTGTGAGGACATGTGTATCTATCTCTGAGAACCAGTTTGGATTTATGCCGAGACAGTCAACTATAGAAGCCATTCACCTTGTAAGACGATTGGTGGAGCAGTATAGGGAGAGGAAAAGGGACTTGCACATGGTGTTCATTGACCTTGAGAAGGCTTATGACAAAGTCCCGAGGGAGGTGCTATGGAGATGTTTAGAGGTTAGTAGAGTCCCGGTAGTGTACATTAGGGTAATTAATGTTACAACCCATATCTACACGCGTTAGTTCATGCCATATATTAGTTAACATAAATTCAAAAAAGAATTACCTTTGAGATGATGAGAAGTTAATCCTATTGGTCTTAAGTGATACAAGGGTGTATAAGGATGATTAAAAAGTATTAGAAGTTAAACGAATCAAGGATGTGGTAACTCGTATTTTGAGGTAAACCTAGAGGTTCTTAATACACTCAAGGTCATGTATTAAGGTGTTTGAATCATATAATATCCGTATCATAAGTCTTGAAGTCAAACGAGTTATGAAACAAAAGTCGACAAACGTTGTCGCAACTTAGGTTCATAATTTTACTTAAACATTAGGTTAAATGTTTCTAAGCTTTTCTCCTAATTTACAAGGAATTATGGGGTGATCTACCCACCAAATTAAAAATCTATGAGTCTAGTTTCCAACGCATTAAACCATTTGTCAATACGATCTCGGAGTATAGAGATATTCATATTTTCGAAAGCCTGCGCAGATTGGTAGATGACAAGTAGGTGCATCACCTACTTGCCAAAATGATAGGACAAAATTAAAAGACCTAAGTCGGCCAAGAGAGGACTTTTAAGGATTTATGAACTCAGTTATTTCATACATATTTCATACCCTCAAAACCAAAGTTAAACCCTGCAACTCCTCCCCGAAAATCCCACACAAACCCTAATCGATTTTCCCTCTCTTTCAAGTTCTATTTGAAGGTAAAACCTAGAGTTTGAAGAACCAAAGGAAGGGCTGAGTTATCCAATAAGTAAGGTAAGTTACTGCCATCTTTCATACATTTTTCTCTGCTGTGAATTCATGGTAATTCGTTCTATACATGTAAGAACTCATGGGACGGTGGTCGGAAGTTGTGAGTTCGAGTTATTCACTTGTAGCGGACTATTTTTTGGACTGTTTTGTGTTGCTATTGGGCTGCGTGTTTTACTACTATATTGTGGAGTTTTGGAGGTGGAAGTGTGTGGAGGAACACCATATATATGTAGGGTTGTGGGATGATAGTGATTCGTAACATTTCCGGGTCGTTTGACACGACTACGGTGGTCGTCGTATGTATGATGTAATAAGGTTGTGCGTGGACTGTTTTGGGATGCTCAATATGTTTATTATTGATGTTGTTTGGACTTTTTGGTGATTGTTTGGAATGGTGTGAAGTCATATATATAGGGGAGGTGCTGTCCGTTCAACGTAAAATAGGTTGTGGTCGATACATAATAGTTATGACGCTTAAATGATAACGATAGTATCGTTTCTCTTATTGTAGACTAAGGAGTTGTGACAATTGCATAGCTTGTCATTGGGGAAGTATATACATGGTATGTGAGGCTTTCCCTTTTCTTCTTTTGTTTGACTCCGATTGTACATAATGTAATGAACGATCTTCCAAAGATACTCTACTCTTAGAAGCTTGCAGTAATTACATTTCTTTCCCTCTTATGGAACGATTGATGTTAATGTTGCTTCTCTTATTCTTATGTTATCAATGTTGTTGGTGCTTCCTAATTCTTATAAGGTTCGTAATAAAGAGTTGGTCCTAATAACGTGTACAGAGGATACCGACCTTACGTCACTCCGAAAGGTTTAGAATGTGATTCCATGAGTTGAGCATACATTATATATATGTATCTATTTTACTCTACCGAGCCGCGCTATAGTCGGCCGGGTACGACACCTATTGTGCAACCACTGATCAGTTGGATTTTATCGAGCTCCACGTGGTCGGGTACGATTCTACCGATCCTTATAATGGCCGGGTATGTTTTTACCGAGCCTATTATGGTCGGGTACGATATGATGATGATGATGCCCACAGAGGCGTATGTTTTAAAAGTTTATGTATACATATGTATCATGCATTGCATGTCAGTAGCCCTCAGAGGTACTCAGATTTTCCAGGTTGTATATTCTCTATCCCTGCTTACATTACTGTTCTTATTTATGGTTCCCTGCCTTACATACTCAGTACTTTATTCGTACTGACGTCCTTTTGTTTGTGGACGCTGCATGTCATGCTGCAGGTCCTGATAGACAGGCAGGTGCAGTTCCCCCACCACAGTAGGCTGTCCAGTTCAACGGTGATTGGCGAGATCCCTTCTCCGAACTTGCCGTGGTCTTGGTATGCATTTCTGTTATAGACATTATGGGTATGTCGAGGCCCTGTTCCGGCTATGTTGCAGCACTTATGTTCATTTAGAGGCTCATAGAAAAGTGTTGACTCATGTATAGTTTGGTATGCCTTGTCGGCTGGTTTTTGTTGTATAGTCTTTCATGGTAGCGTGGTAGCTCATACCTTATATGTAGTTTCTTGATTGTCTGGTCATCCCCTGCTATGTATGTTCATGCCGTCATATTTTATTGCTGGTTGTCCATGATCCAGGTCTACCATTTATATTGATCTCGTCAGCCCTAAAAGATAATAATGAAGGTTAGATGAAATGTACGTTGGTGCTCGGCAAGTATGGTCGGGTGCTAGTCATGGCCCTCCAGTTTGGGTCGTGACAAACTTGGTATCAGAGCAAGTCTGTCCTAGGGATTGTCTATGAGCCATGTCTAGTAGAGTCTTGATTATGGATGTGTAGCGCGCCACATTTATAATCAGGAGGCTACATGACATCTAGGGTTGTTACCTTCTTCCTGAATCTAGATCGTGCGTAGAGTTGAGTCGTAAGTGTTTGTCTCTAATATTCACCTTGTTTTTTTTCAGTGATGCCTTCGACTAGGAAGCAAACGATTAGTAGACGGCTTGATACAGCAGCGGGAGAGGGTACCAGTCAGGTGCCCCAAGTCAGAGCAGGACAAAGTGAGGCTCAAAGTGAGATGCCCTCTCATACCTCATCTACTCCATCTCCTCCAGAGGATATTAGAAGGCACCCAGCGCCTCCAGTTCCTCCGTCTGGCACTCCAGACCAGGATATGCGGAGTGCTTTGCAGTTATTGACTAGCTTGGTAGCTGCTCAGGCTCAGAGGCAGAATACAGGTGCTGCTGAGAAACCAGTTAGTACAAGAGTTCGTGATTTTATTAATTTAGACCCTCCAGTGTTTACCGGATCAGACCCCAAGGAGGACCCACAGACTTTTATTGACCAGGTTCATCGTACACTTCGGGTTATGCATGTTAGTGATACAGAGGCAGTAGAGTTGGCTTCTTATCGGCTACGGGATTTAGCGGTTCTCTGGTATGATAGTTGGGAGAGATCCAGGGGTCCGAACCCTCCTCCAGCTGTGTGGAAGGAATTTTCTGAGGCCTTTCTTCGTCACTACTTGCCAGTTGAGATACGACGAGCTAGAGCTGATAAGTTCTTGAACCTTAGACAAGGTAATATGAGTGTGCGAGAGTACAGTATGCAGTTTGATTCTTTGGCAAGGTATGCTCCCCATATGGTGGCCGAGATGAGTGATAGGGTGCATATGTTCGTGAATGGGTTGGGACCACATCTGATAAATGAGTGTACGACAGCCTCCTTGGTGGAGGGCATGGATATTTCCCGTATTCAGGCTTATGCCCAGACCCTAGAGGATCGTAAGCTCCAGCAGAGGGTAGATAGGGAGCAGGATAGGGGCCAACATAAGAGGGCGAGATTTGCAAGGTATTCTAATGACTTCAGAGGCAGCGTCAGGCCCCAGTCTTCGAGGAGTTCGGCACCACCTGTAGCTAGTGCTCCCCCACAGTTTCAGAGGCCTCAATATGATCGATTTACCCATTCTGGTCCAGGTCAGAGTTCGCAGGCATCAGGCTCGCAACATCACAGGGATACTAGTCAGATGAGACCCCCAACACCACATTGTGATCAGTGCGGCAAGGCCCACTTTGGACTGTGTCGTCGAGGTTCTGATGCATGCTATTCGTGCGGGCAGCCTGGCCATATGATGCGGGATTGTCCTAATAGAGGAGGTGATGGTATGGCTCAGCCGACTGGATCTGTGTCTGGTTCTTCCTCATCAGTTCGACCTCCAGCACGGGGTTTTCAGCAGTCGACAGGTCGTGGTAGGGGTAGAGGTGCAGTGCCGAGTTCGAGTGGTGCTCAAAATCGAACCTATGCTCTAGTAGGTCGACAGGATCTCGAGTCGTCTCCAGATGTTGTTACAGGTATTATATCTGTGTTTTCTTATGATGTATATGCGCTGATTGATCCGGGATCTACATTATCATATGTTACACCCTTTGTGGCTAATAAGTTTGGCATTGAACCTGAATTGATAAGTAAACCCCTTGCGGTATCTACTCCGATAGGAGATTCTGTGATTGCTAGAAGGGTATATAGAGGTTGCACTGTGATGATTTGTAGTCGTCAAACCTCGGCAAATTTATTTGAGTTAGAAATGGTTGATTTTGATGTGATAATGGGAATGGACTGGTTGGCCTCATGCTATGCAAATGTTGACTGCCGTACGAAGATGGTTAGGTTTCAAATTCTTGGTGAACCCATCATTGAATGGAAATGGAATATTGCTACACCAAAAGGTAGGTTTATTTCCTATCTTAAGGCAAGGAAAATGATCTCAAAAGGTTACATTTATCATTTCGATCGCGTTAGGGATGCG
The DNA here is from genome assembly GCF_000393655.2 of Nicotiana sylvestris. Classification (NCBI taxonomy): domain Eukaryota; kingdom Viridiplantae; phylum Streptophyta; class Magnoliopsida; order Solanales; family Solanaceae; genus Nicotiana; species Nicotiana sylvestris. Next base: position 115,265,074 of record NC_091063.1, read on the forward strand.
GAGGCGAAACCGCCTACTTTACAATCAATCCCTGTGGTCAACGAATTCCCAGATGTTTTCCCAGATGAACTCCCAGGCCTTCCTCCTGAAAGGGAGATTGAGTTTAGCATTGATGTGTTGCCTGACACTCAACCGATCTCTATTCCTCCATACAGAATGGCCCCGGCAGAGTTGCGAGAGTTGAAGGTGCAGTTGAAGGACTTGCTGGATAAGGGCTTTATTAGGCCTAGCACTTCACCTTGGGGTGCACCAGTCCTATTCGTGCGGAAGAAAGACGGGTCGTTACGGATGTGTATCGACTATCGACAGTTGAATAAGTCTACTATAAAGAACAAGTATCCACTTCCAAGAATTGATGACCTGTTTGACCAACTCCAGGGTGCCAAGTATTTCTCCAAGATTGATTTACGTTCAGGGTATCATCAGGTGAGGGTTAAGGAGAAGGATATTCCAAAGACGGCCTTCCGGACAAGATACGGGCACTTTGAGTTCTTGGTGATGTCGTTCGGGCTAACAAATGCCCCAGCAGCTTTTATGGATCTCATGAATACTATATTTATGCCCTATATTGATGTGTTCGTGATTGTATTCATTGATGACATTCTAGTATATTCTCATTCGGAGGCGGAACATGCGGGCTACTTGCGGATAGTATTACAGATGCTTCAGGATCGTAAGTTATATGCTAAGCTCTCCAAATGTGAATTTTGGCTGAACTCAGTAGCGTTCCTTGGCCATGTGATATCTGACGAGGGTATTAGTGTCGACACTCAGAAGATCGATGCAGTAAAGAATTGGCTGAGACCTACAACACCATCAGAAGTCCGCAACTTCCTAGGGCTAGCAGGATATTATAGGCGGTTTGTGGAAGGGTTTTCCTCTATATCATCACCATTGACTAAGTTAACACAGAAAGCTACCAAGTTCCAGTGGTCTGACACTTGTGAACGTAGTTTTCAGGAGCTGAAGAATCGATTGACATCCGCACCAGTGCTCACTCTTCCTGAAGGAACAGAAGGTTATGTGGTATATTGTGATGCCTCAGGTATAGGTTTGGGGTGCGTATTGATGCAGCGTGGGAATGTGATTGCTTATGCATCAAGACAATTGAAGAAGCATGAAAAGAATTATCCAACCCATGATTTGGAATTGGCTGCAGTAATATATGCTTTGAAGATATGGCGGCACTACTTATACGGCGTCCATGTTGACATCTACACAGATCACAAGAGTTTACAATACATCTTCAAGCAGAAAGAGTTGAATTTGAGGCAGCGTAGGTGGCTTGAATTATTGAAAGACTACGACGTCGAGATATTGTATCATCCCGGTAAAGCCAATGTTGTGGCAGACGCTCTCAGCCGTAAATCAATGGGAAGCTTAGTACATATTGAGGCAGGTAGATGGGGGTTGATTAAAGAGCTTCATCAGCTAGCCAATATGAGAATCAGATTGTTAGACTCTGATGACGGAGGTGTTACTGTACAGAATACATCAGAATCATCTTTGGTAGCCGAGGTAAAAGCACGACAATATGAAGATCCTATATTAGTACGATTAAGAGAGAGCATTCAGTAGTGTAAAAGTATGGCTTTTGAGATCGGAAGAGATGGGGCACTGAGATACCAGGGCCGATTATGTGTACCTAATGTGGCAGGGTTGCGAGAGAAGATTATGAATGAGATTCATCAATCCCGATATTCCATCCATCCCGGCTCGACAAAGATGTATCATGATGTCAAGGAGCAGTATTGGTGGGATAACATGAAGAAGTCTATTGCAGAATTTGTAGCCCAGTGTCCCAATTGTCAACAAGTAAAGATAGAACATCAGAAACCCGGTGGATTGCTTCAGAATATAGAGATTCCGACCTGGAAATGGGAGGTGATTAATATGGACTTCATTATTGGATTACCTCGCTCTTATCATAAGTTTGACTCCATCTGGGTGATAATTGATCGACTTACAAAATGTGCCCATTTTCTGCCAGTTAAGACAACTTACACGGCTGAAGATTATGCGAAGTTGTATATCAAGGAGATTGTTAGGCTTCATGGTGTGCCGGTATTTATTATATCAGACCGATGAGCTCAATTTATAGCTAACTTTTGGATGTCTTTTCAAAAGGGTTTAGGCACACAAGTGAATCTCAGCATTGCATTTAATCCGCAGACTGACAGACAGGCTGAACGTACCATTCAGACACTGGAAGATATGCTACGAGCATGTGTTCTAGATTTTAAGGGAAATTGGGATGACCATCTTCCACTCATAGAATTCGCCTACAATAATAGCTACCATTCCAGTATTAAAATGGCCCCATACGAGGCACTATACGGGAGAAGATGTAGATCACCAGTTGGATGGTTCGAAGTCGGTGAAACAGAATTATATGGGCCAGATTTGATTCACCAAGCTATTGAGAAGGTGAAAGTGATACAGGAGCGATTGAGGACGGCACAAAGCAGGCAAAAATCTTATTCTGATGTCCGACGTCGTGATCTAGAGTTTGAGGTTGGTGATTGGGTTTTCCTGAGGATCTCACCAATGAAGGGTATTATGCATTTTGGGAAGAAAGGTAAGCTGAGTCCAAGGTATATCGGGCCGTATAAAATTCTTCGACGGATTGGACAGGTTGCTTATGAGTTAGAATTGCCATCCGAATTGGAATTTGTCCACCCGGTATTCCATGTATCTATGTTGAGAAAATGTATTGGAGACCCTTCTCGAGTCGTCCCTATCAAAGATGTACAAGTTACAGAGGACCTATCATATGAAGAAGTGCCAGTGGCGATATTAGATCGGCAAGTCCGCAAGCTGAGAACAAAAGATGTAGCTTCCATCAAAGTATTGTGGAGGAACAAGAATATGGAAGAAATAACATGGGAAGCAGAAGAGGAGATGAAGTCTAAATACCCGTACCTATTCCAGAATGAAGATAACAAGGATGCTGGTGGAACACATGATACATTGGAAGGTGAAATGGCTCTATGAGGTAAGCAATAACTTGAGAATACTCTTCCTTAATACAAAATGGCGATATGCAGATAATGTACATGTCCATAATGCTTTGCATACTCTTGTAAGGCCATACGTTGAGTTAACCGCTTGCAAGTTTGTCCTCTATTTATGGGAGAAACTTGACCGGAATCCACGATGATTTAAACTCCCCATGAACCCTTACATTCGAGGACGAATATTCCTAAGGGGGGAAGGGTGTTACAGCGTTAGTTCATTCCATATATTAGTTAACATAAATTCAAGAAGGAATTACCTTTGAGATGATAAGAAGTTAATCCTATTGGTCTTAAGTGATACAAGGGTGTATAAGGGTGATTAACAAGTATTAGAAGTTAAACGAATCAAGGATGTGGTAACTCATATTTTCAGGTAAACCTAGAGGTTCTTAATACACTCAAGGTCATGTATTAAGGTATTTGAATCATATAATATCTGTATCATAAGTCTTGAAGTCAAACGAGTTATGAAACAAAAGTCGACAAACGTTGTCGCAACTTAGGTTCATAATTTTACTTAAACATTAGGTTAACTATTTCTAAGCTTTTCTCCTAATTTACAAGGAATTACGGGGTGATCTACCCACCAAATTAAAGATCTACGAGTCTAGTTTCCAACGCATAAAAATATTTGTCAATAAGATCTCGTAGTATAGAGATATTCATATTTTTGCAAGCCTGCACAGATTGGTAAATGACAAGTAGGTGCATCACCTACTTGCTAAAATGATAGGACAAAATTAAAAGACCTAAGTCGGCCAAGAGAGGACTTTTAAGGGGTTATGAACTCAGTTATTTCATCTATATTTCAGACCCTCAAAACCAAAGTTAACCCCTGCAACTCCTCCCCAAAAATCCACACAAACCCTAATCGATTTTTCCTCTCTTCCAAGTTCTATTTGAAGGTAAAACCTATAGTTTGAAGAACCAAGGGAAGGGATGAGTTATCCAACAAGTAAGGTAAGTTACTGCCATCTTTCATACATTTTTCTCTGCTGTAAATTCATGATAATTCGTTCTATACATGTAAGAACTCACGGGACGGTGATCGGAAGCCGTGAGTTCGAGTTATTCACTTGTAGCGGACTGTTTTGTGGACTATTTTGTGTTGCTATTGGGCTGAGTGTTTTACTACTATTTTGTGGATTTTTGGAGGTGGAAGGATGTGGAGGAACACCATATATATGTAGGGTTGTGGGCTGATAGTGATTCGTAACATTTCCGGGTCATTTGACACGACTATTGTGGTCGTCGTATGTATGATGTAATAAGGTTGTGCGTGGACTATTTTGGGAGGCTCAATATGTTTATTATTGATGTTGTTTGGGCTGTTTGGTGATTGTTTGGAATGGTGTGAAGTCATATATATAGGGGAGGTGCTGTCCGTTCAACGTAAAATAGGTTGTGGTCGATACATAATAGTTATGACGCTTAAATGATAACGATAGTATCGTTTCTCTTATTGTAGACTAGGGAGTTGTGACAATTGCATAGCTTGTGATTGGGGCAGTATATACAATGTATGTGAGGCTATCCCTTTTCTTCTTTTGCATGACTCCGATTGTACATAATGTAATGAACGAGCTTCCAAAGATACTCTACTCTTAGAAGCTAGCAGTACTTACATTGCTTTCCCTCTTATGGAATGATTGATGTTAATGTTGCTTCTCTTATTCTTATGTTATCAATGTTGTTGGTACTTCCTGATTCTTATAAGGTTTCGTAATGAAGAGTTGGTCCTAATAACGTGTACAGAGGATACCGACCTTACGTCACTCCGAAAGGTTTAGAATGTGATTCCATGAGTCGAGCATGCATTATATATATGTATCTATTTTACTCTACCAAGCCGCGCTATAGTCGGCCGGGTACGACACCTATTGTGCCACCACTGATCAGTTGGGTTTTACCGAGCTCCACGTGACCGGGTACGATTCTACCGAGCCTATTATGGTCCGGTACGATATGATGATGATGATGCCCATAGAGGCGTATGTTTTAAAAGTTTATGTATACATACATATGTATCATGCATTGCATGTCAGTAGCCCTCAGAGGTACTTAGATTTTCCCGGTTGTATATTCTCTATCCTTGCTTACATTACTGTTCGTATTTATGGTTCCCAGCCTTACATACTTAGTACTTTATTCTTACTGACGTCCTTTTATTTGTAGACGCTGCATGTCATGCTGCAGGTCCTGATAGATAGGCAGGTGCAGCCCCCCCACCACAGTAGGTTGTCCAGTTCAACAGTGATTGGCGACATCCCTTCTTCGGACTTGCCGTGGTCTTGGTATGCATTTCTATTATAGACATTATGGGTATGTCGGGGCCCTGTTCTGGCTATGTTGCAGCACTTATGTTCATTTAGAGGCTCAAAGATAAGTGTCGACTCATGTATAGTTTGGTATGCCTTGTCAGCTGGTTTTTGTTGTATAGTCTTTCATGGTAGCGTGGTAGCTCATACCTTATATGCAGTTTCTTGATTGTCTAGTCATCCCCTACTATGTATGTTCATGCCGTCATATTTTATTGCTGGTTGTCCATGATCCAGGTCTACCATTTATATTGATCTCGTCAGCCCTAAAAGATAATAAAGAAGGTTAGATGAAATGTACGTTGGTGCTCGGCAAGTATGGTCGGGTGCTAGTCATGGCCCTCCAGTTTGGGTCGTGACAAACTTGGTATCAGAGCAAGTCTAAGACTCGGGTGAACACAACAGAAGGAGACTCGAGACATTTTCTTGTGGAGATGGGGTTGCATCAGGGATCAGTCCTTAGCCCATTTTTGTTTGCCCTAGCGTTGGATGTGCTAACACGACACATACAAGGGAGGGTGCCATTGTGTATGTTATTTGCTGATGACATAGTGCTAATTGACGAGACACGAGGGGGTGTTAATGCTAGGTTGGAAGTTTGGAGACAAATGCTAGAATTAAAAGGTTTCAAGTTGAGTAGGTCGAAAACTGAATACTTGGAGTGCAAGTTTAGTGTTGAGAGGCATGAAGAAGAAGTTGAAGTAAAGACTGATACTAAAGTCATTCCCACAAAAGATAATTTCAAGTATCATGGGTCTATAATCCAAGGCAACGGGGAGATTGACGAGGATGTTACTCTCTGTATTTGAGCGGGTTGGATGAGATAAGGCTAGATTCAGGGGTTTTATGTGATAAGAATGTGCTGCCTAGACTTAAGGGAAAATTCTACATGGTGGTGATTTGAGCGACTATGTTGTATAGAGATGAGTATTGGCCCGTCAAGAAGTCCCATGTCCAAAAGATGAGCGTAGATAAAATGAGGATGTTGAGATGGATATGTGGACATACCAAGAAAGACAAGATCAGAAATGAAATTATTAGGGACCAGGTGAGAGTGGCATCCGTGGAAGCCACGTTGCAGGAATCGAGGCTGCAATGGTTTGGGCATGTGAGGAGGATAGACATAGATGCCTCGGTCAGGAGGTGTGAAAGGTTGAGCATGGAGGGCTTGAAGAAGGTCAGGGGTAGGCCAAAGAAGTATTGGAGAGAGGTGATTAGATAGGACATGTCGGTGCTTCACCTAACCGAGGACATGATTAGAGATAAGAAGGTGTGGAGGTCGAGGATTAGGGTAGTGAGTTGACAGGTAGTTATTATATCTAGTACTTAGTAACCACGTCTATTGTTTTTGAAAATTGCTACTGTATTGTTGCTTCCTGATTGTTACTATTTGATGCTACTTTTTCTCCCCTTTTACTGGAAACTATTGCTCCTTGAAGGTTATTGATGCTACTTTTTCTCCTCTTTTTCCTTATCGTCGTCTGTCTCCCTCTGCTTTCTTTCTCCCTCCTCTTTCTTCTTCTTATTCTCCCCTATTCTTCCTTTCCACCTTTTCTTGAGCGGAGGGTTTATCGAAAATAGCATCTCTATCTCTCTAGGTAGGGGTAAGGTCTGCATACACACAACCCTCCCCAGACCCCACTTGTGGGATTATACTAGGTAGTTGTTGTAAATAACTGAGTAACAAACATTGTGACATCGAGAAGATGGTAAGAATCTCCTTGTGTGCAAAAAAGGAAAGGAAACATGGAATATTTTCCATGTAATATCTGATTTAGGGGTGGGCATCGGTCTGTTCGGTTCGATTATGAATATTATCGGTTTAGCATATCGGTTATCGGTTTACAAATACGATAAACTGATAACCAAACTGAGAAGATATTGGTTATCAGTTATCAGTTAATCGGTTATCGATCATTATCGGTTCAATTATCGGTTTACCCGATAAGATAAAATAACTAAAATAGTTTTATAAACAGCTTTATATTGGTATAAAACTGCTTTGCAATGTTTCTTGTACCGAGCTAAAACAATTTTATAAAACAACTTTTTTGCAAGCTAAAACAACTTTATAAAACAACTTATTTGTAATTGAGAAAGGTATAAAGACAAGCTGTTTTGCAACTAATAGTTCAACACTAAAATCTGCAACATAAAACAATAGAAATAGTTAACTAGTAGTTCAAGCAGTGAGTTTAAATTCTTAAATCTCATTCTACTTTCTCTATGATTTCATTCTTAAATTTGATTTATCTTTAAATGAGGTACTTTATGCTAATAATTTGACACCAACAAATAGGAAAAAAACAAACGAAGAAAAAAAGTAACAGAATAGAACAGTAAGAGTAGAGGAAAAAGCCGGAGATAAAAACTATGCAGAACTAAAATCAGACCTCAAGTCATTTTAGCGAAATAGATAATTGCATAAAATAGACAAATAAACGATTCCCACAAAAATTCAATAGTAAATGAATCAACACAATGATGAAGTGAATCAACATGCAAAAATAAACTATTCCCTTAAAAATCAACACGAAGATTGAATCAAGGTAAAAATAAACAGAGCCAAACCCAATATTGAAGTGAATCAACACAATAGTGAAGTGAATTAACAGACAAAAATAAACGATTCCCTCAAAATTCAACACGAATATTGAATCAACTGAAGATGAAGATGTGAAAGTAGGCAACCGAAGATGAAGATGAAGCAACTAAAAACATACACGAAGAATGAAGATAAAGCTGAAGAATACGGCTGAGAAATGCGGTTGAAGAGTGAAGTGAAAAGGGTGAAGTCTGAGCTCTAAAGAATGTGGATGACGTGCTGAGGTTGAGAAAGAATAGGGAAATAATGAAGCCCTATTATGTACATAAGTAATGGTAAAGTAGTAAATTTGTTAATCCTTATTGGGTTATCGATTAACCCAATAACAGAATTGCCAAACTTAGCCCGAACCGATAACTCAATAATGAAAAATTTCTAAACCGTTACCGAACCATTAACCCAATAACCCAATACTGATAACCTAATAAATAATTAACAGTTCAGGTTATTGGTTTTACCCGATATATGCCCACCCCTAATCTGATTAGGGTTGGGATTTGAATAAGGTGTCTAAGGTTTCTATAAGAGAGAAGTCGAGAGGGCGAGAGGATTTAGGGGCGACTGTCTTAGAGAGGATGGGTAAGGTTCGTGGTTTTGGGCAATTAAAAAGGGTAGGGCAATTGATGGTCGTTGATCTTGAGAGATCAACAACTGTCACGACCCCAGTTCGCCCTCCGTGAACTATCGTGATGGCACCTAGTCCCTATGACTAGGTAAGCCTAAAAAATTGTGGAAAAAGAAACAGCAGAATAAAATTAGCCAAAAAACCGCAGAAATAATATAATAAAGCATTTAAAATGCCGCTCGGCATATACATTACAAACTCTCAAACTGAAACTACATTTCGCAAAACCCGAAATCTCATGAAAACACAAGCTGTGGAATAACTACAAGGTGTTCTACTCCAGAGTGTCTAAACAAAGAAAAAGTACAGAAGGGCTATAACTAAAATAGAGAGAGAGAGAGTATATAGGGACTCCTCGGTGTACGGACGCGGCAGATATACCTCAAAGTCTCTAGAGATCGCCTCGCCTCGCTAATGATATAGCTGAGTCGATTTACCTGGATCTGCACATGGAAAAACATGTGCAGGAAAGGGCATGAGTACACCACAGCGGTACCTAGTAAGTGCCAAGCCTAACCTCGGTCGGGTAGTGACGAGGAAGGTCAGGGCACTACCGATTATTAATATATATAAGACAAAGTAAGACAGTGTAAGGTGCAATAGTATAATTGAAACAGTATCAGTAAAGGAGAAGAAAACACAGACAATACACACTCAGTACACAGAAATATCCAGAGGGGATCTCCCGGGATCCCATCCCGTAGTCCCAAACGTAAATACTCGAGGATCTCTCAATATCCTCAATAAATGTGTCGGGGATCTCTTGGTATCCCGAGGATCTCTTAGTATCCTCAATAAATGAGCTGGGGATCTCTTGGTATCCCGGAACACATTTCAAATCAATATATGTGCATAGGATCTCCCGGAATACTCATCCATAGTCCCAAAATAAAAACACAACAATCTCAAGGAAAGAATCCACAATTTCATTCAAGTCTGTACCAAGAATATAGAGGCTTCTATTCTAATAGGCTCCACAGAATTCACATAAATAGTTTAAGTAGATAGGACAGTTAATTCACGTTATCATGCTTCCCTATACTACACAGTAGGCTTAAAGTACAAGTAATGTTCAAGAAGAAAGAAAAGCACAGTTAATTTACTTAATGAAAACGGGTTTCTAACAATTAGCAAGTGCACTAACTCGTCACCTCACATACATGGCATTCATATAACAACAATACCAAATCCTAGGGGAGATGTCCCCCACACAACGTTAGACAAGCCACTTGCCTCGAACCAACTCAATCAAATCTATACCGCGTTCTTGCTACGAGTATCCTACTCTAAATGTCCCAAATCAATTCAAAGTAATTGTATAATGTAAATAACACTTCAAGTAACTAATTCAACTAATTAATTCTAAGCTAATACGCAAAATTAGGAAAAACATGACCAAAACTCCCCCCTAGGCCCACGTCTAGGAATCGGGTAAAATTTACAAATTCAGAATCTTCACACTCTCACGAGTTCATATATACATAAATAACTCCAATCCGACATCAAAATCTTGATCAAAACTTCAAAATTAGGCCTAAGAACTTTCCCACTTTTTGTCCAAATATTTCACCCTAAATTTGAATTTAAAGGATGAATTTAAGCATAGATTCGTGGGAATTAATCAAAACCAAGTAAGAATTACTTATCCAAAACACCCAGGTGAAAATCTCTCTCAAAATCGCCAATCCCTAGCTCCCAAATCAATTTTCCAACTTTTGAGACTAAAGACTCATTTTTGCCAATTTTCTGACCAGTGAAACCGCATCTGCGGCTCTGGGACCGTACCTACGGTCCCGCTTCTGTGGAACTCAAGTCGCATCTGCGACATTTCATTAAAACCCCACTTCTGCACCTGCGACCAGCTTACCGCATCTGCGGTCTCGCAGGTGCGTGCACCCTTCCGCACCTGTGGCTTCTAACTTTCCCTCATCTGGCCACATCTACAGCTGACCACACGCTTCTGCGGTCTCGCACCTGTGGTCCCCAAACCGCACGTGCTGTTATGACAGTAATTCAATAGCTTCAGCTGCACACTCTGACTCCCAACTTCCCGTCAATCATCCGGAATCATCCCGAAGCCCCCAGGGCCTCAACCAAAAGTACGAACAAGTCATATACCACTATTCAAACTTGTAAAAATCTTCAAAACACTCAAAACAACATCGAATCATCAAAACACCCTCGGATTCAAACCTAAGGATTCAAAACATCAAATTTCAGCTTTCGATCAAAAAGTCTATCAACCCTCGTCCAAATGACTTGAAATTTTGCACACACATCCCAAATGACACAACAAACCTATTCCAACTTCCGGAATTCCATTCTGACCCCAATATCAAATTTTCACTATTGAACCGAAAACTTCAAAAATTCAACTTTCAGCATTTCAAGCCTTAATAAGCCACGGACCTCTAAAACAAAATCTGAACACGCCCCTGAGCCCGAAATCACCCAACGGAGACCATTCCGAGGCCGCCTTCACATTGCTCCGACTACCGTCCAAATTGTAAAACTTAAACTCTCATTTAGGGAGTAAGTATCCCAAAACTCTCTAAAACTCCAAATAAATCATCCCGACAACTCACAATAGCAGAAGCAAACACAGGGAATGCAGTTAATAAGGGATCGGGGCGTAAATTCTTAAAATGACCGGCCGGGTCATTACATCCTCCATACTTAAAAATTTGTTTGTCCTCGAAAAAGCATAGAGACATACATGAAGTAGTGTAAAGATGAGGGTAACAGTTGTGCATATCCTGCTCGGTTTCCTAAGTCGCCTCCTCGACCTTCTGACCCCGCCACTAAACCTTTACTAATGCAATATTCTTTGACCTCAGCTTTCGAACCTACCTATCCAATATCTCCACCGGCTCCTCAACATAAGATAGATCCTTATCCAACTGGACTGAACTAAAATCCAACACGTGCGACGGATCATCGTGATACATCCGGAGCATCGAAACATGAAATACCATATGAACTCCTGCCAAGCTGGGAGGTAAGGCAAGCTCATAAGCAACCTCCCCAACCCGTCTCAATATCTCAAATTGACCAATAAACCTCGGACTCAATTTCCCTTTCTTCTAAAATCTCATTACGCCCTTCATAGGTGAAACCCGAAACAAGACCCGCTCTCCAACCATGTAGGAAACATCACAAACCTTCCGGTCCACATAACTCTTCTATCTGGACTGGGTTGTGCGAAGTCTATCCTGAATCACCTTAACCTTCTCCAAAGCTTCCTGTACCAAGTTTGTTCCCAATAATCTAGCCTCACCCGGTTCGAACCAATCCACCAGAGATCTACACCGCCTACTATATAAAGCCTCATACGGTGCCATCTGAATGTTGGACTGATGATTGTTGTTGTAGGCAAACTCCGCCAATGACAAGAATTGATCCCAAGACCCTCCAACTGAATCACACATGCACGGAGAATATCCTCAAGAATCTGAATAGTATGCTCGGACTGTCCGTCCGTCTAAGGGTGAAATGTTGTACTCAACTCCACCCGAGTACCCAACTCATGTTGTACGCCTCTCCAAAACAGTGATGTGAACTGAGTAACTCTATCTAAAATGATGGAAACTGGAATACCATGCAGGCGGACAATCTCCCGGATATAAATCTCCGCCAACCAATCCGAAGAATAGGTAGTACACACAGGAATGAAATGCGCGAACTAGGTCACCCGATCCAACATCACCCAAATGGCATCGATCTTCCTCAAAGTCCGTGGGAGCCCAACTACGAGGTCCATGGTGATCTGCTCCCAGTTCCACTCCGGAATTTCTATCTGCTGAAGCAACCCACCCGGTCTCTGGTGCTCTTACTTAACTTGCTGATAATTATGGCACTGAGCTGCAAACCCAACTATATCTTTCTTCAACCGCCTCCACCAATAGTGCTATCTCAAATCCTGATACATCTTCGTAGCACCCAGATGAATGGAATACCGCGAACTATAGGCCTCTTCTAGAATCAACTCCCAAAGCCTATCAACATTGGGTACACAAACCCGACCCTGCATCCTTAATACCCCGTCATCACCAATAGCCACATCTCTGGTGTCGCTATGCAGAACCTTGTCCTTGAGGACAAGCAAATCAGAATCATCAAACTGACGCTCCTGGATACGATCAAACAAAGAAGACTGAGAGACCACACAAGAAAAGATCCGACTAGGCTGCGAAAGATCCAATCGCACAAACTGATTGGCCAAGGCCTTAACATCCATCACCATGGGCCTCTCCGCTATTGGTAAATAAGCCAAACTCTCCGCCCAGTGACTGAAAGCATCAGACACCACATTGGCCTTTCCCGGGTGATACAAAATAGTGATATCATAGTCCTCCAGTAGCTCTAACCACCTCCTCTGGCGCAAATTAAGATCCTTCTGCTTGAACAGATGCTACAAAATCGAGTGATCAGTATAAATCTCATAAGGTACACCGTACATATAATGGTGCAAGATTTTTAAGGCCTGAAAAATAGCATCTAACTCGAGATCATGGATAGGATAATTCTTCTCATGTACCTTCAATTGTCTGGATGCGTAGGCAATCACCCTATCGTCCTGCATCAATGCCGCTCCAAGGCCAATCCTCGAGGCATCATAATAGACAATATAGGACCCCGATCCTGTAGGCAATATCAAAACTGGGGTTGTAGTCAAAGCTGTCTTGAGCTTCTGGAAGCTCACCTCACACTCTTCCATCCACTAGAATGGAGCACCCTTCTGGGTCAGCCTGGTCATAGGTGCCGCAATAGATGAAAACCCCTCAACAAATCGACGGTAATAACCCACTAAGCCAAGAAAACTGCGGATCTCTATAGCTGAGGATGGTCTAGGCCAACTCTGAACTGCTTTCACTTTTTTCGGATCCACCTTTATCCCCTCACTAGATACCACGTGACCCAAGAACGCCACAGAATCCAACCAAAACTCACATTTCGAGAACTTTGCATATAACTTCTTTTCCCTCAAAGTCTGAAGCACTATCCTCAGGTGCTGCTCATGATCTTCCCAACTTTGGGAAATACCAGAATATCATCAATAAAGACAATGACAAATAAGTCAAAATGTGGCCGGAACACACTGTGCATCAAATGCATGAAGGTTGCTGGGACATTGTTCAACCTAAATGACATAACAAGGAACTCGTAATGACCATATCGAGTCCTAAAAGTAGTCTTCAGGATATCTGGCTCCCGAATCTTCAACTGATGGTAACCTGAACGCAAGTCAATCTTAGAAAACACTCATTCACCGTGTAGCTGGTCAAACAAATCATCAATACGAGGTAGAGGATAATGGTTCTTCACTGTAACTTTGTTCAACTAGCGATAATCAATGCACATACGTATAGAACCATCTTTTTTCTTCACAAAGAAGACAGAAGCACCCCAAGGTGATACACTGGGTCGAATAAAACCCTTATCCAGCAATTCTTGTAACTGATCCTTTAACTCCTTCAACTTAGGAGGAGCCATAAAATACAGAGGAATAGAAATGGGCTGAGTGCCCGACAACGGATCAATGCCAAAATCAATATCTTTATCAGGATGCATGCCCGAAAGATCAGCTAGAAACACATCAGAGAAATCCCGTACTACTGGGACTGAATCAACTATAGGGGTATCAATACTGACATCTCTCACATAAGCTAGATATACATCACAACCCTTCTCAACCATTCGTCGAGCCTTAAGGAAGGAAATAACTCTACTGTGAGTGTGATCTAAATCACCCCTCCACTTAACTCGTAGTACACCTGGCATAGCTAGCATCACGGTTTTGACGTGACAATCAAGAATAGCATAAATGGGTGACAACCAGGACATGCCCAAGATAACATCAAAATCTACCATGCTGAGCAACAATAAATCGACTGTAGTTTCAAAACCACTAAGAGCAACCAAACACTACTGATAAACACGGTCTACAATAAGAGAATCTCCCATAAGAGTTGAAACATAAATAGGGGAACTCAAAGAATCCCGAGCTATACCCAAATGTGGGGAAAAATAAGAAGACACATAAGAGTTAGTGGAGACTGGATCGAATAAAACTGATGCATCTCTATGACAAACTAGGACAATACCTGTGATGACAGAATCAAAGGTGACAACCTCGGTATGGGCAAAAAGGGCATAGTATCTGGCCTGGCCTCCCCCTCTAGGGAAACCTCTACCTCCCTGACCTCCAACTCTAGCTGGCTAAGCAGGTGGGGTAGCAACTGGTGTTGTGATCATAGCCTAAGAACTCTGCGGAGCGTGCTGTGGCTGAGAAGCTTGTGGAGGCACACTCCTCCCAAGTCTAGGGCAATCCCTCACCATATGGCGGGTGTTACCACACTCAAAACAAGCTCTAGGAGGACGTGGCAGCTATGACTAGCTTGGGCCAGGTCTACTAGTCTGACCGCTGAAAGCACTCGGTGCAGGAGGCACGCTAGATACTAGAGGTGCATAATAAGGCTCCTGAGGTCTAGGAGGAGCTGGAATACCACTGGCTACTAGAAGAGCTGATTGAATAAGGAGACTCATATAACCCCTACCATGACGACCTGCAGCTGGGGCACGGGCACCAAAATAATGGCCCGACTCTCGAGATCTCTTGGCCTCACTCTCCTCTCTGTCCGAGCATGCATGCCCTCTATCCTCCTAGCAATGCTCAACAGCTGCTGATAAGAAATATCCATCTCTAACTCACGAGCCATACTGGACCATATTCTGGGAATAAGCCCCTCAATAAACCAACGAACCCTCTCGCGAACAGTAGAAACCAAGGTTGGTGCATGTCTAGCCAAGCTAGTGTAATAGACAGCATACTCCGATACAGTCAGAGTACCCTGGAGTAAATGCTCAAACTCTACTCGCCATACGACCTAAGGCTCTGAGGAACGTACTATCTTAGGAACATATCTGAAAATTGAGTCCAAGTCAGGGAAGCCACCTCATCCGGGCTGTCTAACTCATAAGTACGCCACCACTCATAGGCGGCTCCTCGAAGCTGGAAAATAGTGAAGAAAACCCTGCTCGATCTTGATATACCCATGGTACTGAGAATATGGTAGCACTCATCTAGAAATCCCAGAGCATCATCTGATGCTAGACCACTGAATACAAGAGGCTTGTACTTCTTGAACCTCTCAAGCCTCCGCTGATCATCCTCGGAAGCCGCTGCCCTATCCTCAGGCTAATCTGGAGCTACGGTCTGTACAAGAATAATCTTTTAGATCTGATCAACATGCACTCGCTGCTCAGGAGTGTGGTCGGCGGGAGTCTGTGCTCTTCCCCTAGCCTGGGATGTGGCTGCAACAAGGGGAAGCAACCCTACCTGAGCCATAGTAGTGTACATGCTCATGAACTGTGCAAGAGTCTTCTAAAGTGCTGGAGTAATAGTAGCAGTAGGCATATCAGGTTCCTGGGCTCTGGAAAGAGCTGCTGGTGGCTCCTCAGTGGCAGCTCGCACAGGTGCTCTAGCTGCACCGCATGCGTATCCTCGACCTCTACCCCGACCTCGACCTTTGACGGCTCCAGTAAAGGGCGTGAGTGCCTGATCATCTCGGGTAGCACGTGTCCTTACCATCTGTAAGAGAATAGAAGACAGAAGTTTAGAATTGTTATATCGAAATCTCGCATGACAGGAAAATCAAATGAAGTGGAAATTTCCTAACATTTACGTAGCCTCTCGTAGATAAGTACAGACGTCTCCATACCGATCCGCAAGACTCTAATAAACCGTCTTATGATTCATTACTCCTATGAACCTAGAGCTCTGATACCAACTTTCCACGACTCCAGTTTGCCCTTTGTGAACTATCATGACGGCACCTAGTCTCTACGACTAGGTAAGGCCAACCAACTACGGAAAAAGAAACAATAGAATAAAATTAGCCAAAAACTGCAGAAATAACATAATGAAGCGTTTATGATGCTGCTCAGCATATACATTACAAAATCTCAAACTGAAACTACATTTCCCAAAACCCGGAATCTCATGAAAATACAAGATGTGGAATAACTACAAGGTGTTCTACTACAGAGTGTCTAAACAAAGAAAAAGTACATAAGGGCTATAACTAAAAGAGAGAGAGAGAGTAGATAGGGACTCCTCGGTATGCGAGCATGACAGATATATCTCAAAGTCTCTAGAGATCGCCTCGATAACAATATGGATGAATCCATGTACCTGTATCTGCACACAGGAAAACATGTGCAGGAAAGGGCATGAGTACACCACAGCGATACCAAGTAAGTTCCAAGCCTAACCTCGGTCGGGTAGTGACGAAGAAGGTCAGGGCCCTACCGGTTATCAATATATATAAGACAAAGTAAGACAATGTAAGGTGCAATAGTATAATTAAAACACTATCAGTAAAGGAGAACAGAACACAAACAATACACACTCAGTACATAGAAATATTAATAGGGAATCTCTCGGGATCCCGTCCCGTAGTTCCAAACGTAAATACTCGGGGATCTCTTAGTATCCTCAATATATGTGCTGGGGATCTCTCGGTATCCCGATGATCTCTTAGTATCCTTAATAAATGTGATGGGGATCTCTTGGTATCTTGAGGATCTCTTAGTATCCTCAATAAATGTGCTGGGATCTCTCGGTATCCCGCACTACATTCCAAATCAATATATATGCAGTGGATCTCCCGGAATACTCATCCGTAGTCCCAAAATAAAAACACAACAATCTCAAGGAAAGAATCCACAATTTCATTCAAGTCCGTACCAAGAAAATAGAGGCTTCTATTCTAACATGCTACACAGAATTCACGTAAACAGTTTAAGCAGATAAGAAATTTAATTCACGTAATCATGCTTCCCTATACTACACAGTAGGCTTAAAGTACAAGTAATGTTCAAGAAGAAAGAAAAACAAAGTTAATTTACTAAATGAAAATGGGTTTCAAACAATTAGCACGTGTACGCACTCGTCATCTCACGTACATGGCATTTAAATAAAAACAATACCAAATTCTAGAGGAAATGTCTCCCACACAAGGTTAGACAAGCCATTAACCTCGAACCGGCTCAAACAAATCTATACCGCGTTCTTGTCACGAGTATCCGACTCCAAATGGCCAAAATCTATTCAAAGTAATTGCATAATATAAATAACACTTCAAGTAACTAATTCAACTAATTAATTCTAAGCTAATACGCGAAATTAAGAAAAAAAGGACCAAAAGGCCCCCCCGAGCCCAAGTCTCGGAATCGGGTAAAATTAACAAATTCGGAATCCTCACACTTTCTTGAGTTCATATATATTGAAATTACTCCAATCCGACATCAAAATCTTGATCAAAACTCCAAAATTAGGCCTAAGAACTTTCCCTGTTTTTCTCCAAATTTTTCACCCTAAATTCGAATTTAAGCATAGATTCTTAGAAATTAATCAAAATCGAGTAAGAATTACTTACCCAAAATACCCTGGTGAAAATATCTCTCAAAATTTCCAATCCCGAGCTCCTAAATCAATTTTTCAAGTTTTGAGACTAAACCCTCGTTTCTGCCACTTTTCTGCCCAGTGAAACCGCATCTGTGGCTCTAAGACCGCAGCTGCGCTCCCACTTTTGTGGAACTCATGTCACATCTGCAACATTTCATTAAAACCCCACTTTCGCACCTGTGACCAGCTTACCGTATCCGTGGTCTCGCAGGTGCGTGCACCCTTTCGCACCTGCGTCTTCTAGCTTTCCCTCATCTGGCCGTATCTGCGGCTGACCACACGCTTCTGCGATCTCGCACCTGTGGTCCCCAAACCATGAGTTGGGTTGGAAGTCTCCCTTCCCCTTCCTTTATTCTTTACTAAGACGAGAACTTAGATTAGGATCATGGGTTGGAAGTTTTTGTTTGTTTGTGAGGCTGACCTTAAACATGGTCAAACTCATGAACAATGTTGCTTTTTCTTTTACTCATTCTTGCATTAGGTTATTTAAGATTGATAATACTGTAGGTCCATACATTTGCAGATATTTTTGTGAGCCTGACCTTTTCACATGGTCAGATCCATGAAAGTCTAGGCTGAAACCAAAGCCTGTTGAGCAGTAAGAAGCTTCGGATGAAGTTATCTTTTTGAAAGACTTTGTAATAGTTGAGAGGCTTCAAATTACGAAGAAAGTTGGCTCTTTGCCTTATCGTTTTTCTAGACATATAATTGTATTCGGGAAAATTATGTAAATTCATGGACTTTCAGTAGTGGAAATGGACTGTTATAATGATTTTTTATTTTAGTTTTCGTTTAATTTATGTATAAGGTCA
This sequence comes from Nicotiana sylvestris, assembly GCF_000393655.2. Classification (NCBI taxonomy): domain Eukaryota; kingdom Viridiplantae; phylum Streptophyta; class Magnoliopsida; order Solanales; family Solanaceae; genus Nicotiana; species Nicotiana sylvestris. Next base: position 115,283,920 of record NC_091063.1, read on the forward strand.
TTGCAATAGGACCCTTTTCTTTTTGTAATGGACATTATTATTGTATTGTGTAATGGTTTGGGACATAGCATGAATTGGGCCAGACTTGCAACGAGGCCCGACATTAGGACTCATTTGAGCAAGCCTGGGCCTGGGCGTTGAACCCTGTAGAGTGATTTTAATTGTGAATTTTTCTTTAAAAATTATAGTATAAGCATGTTATTATGTCTTGCTAAGTTATGCATTTAATTATTAACTAGCATTATTGTTTGATCCTTACTGATTTTACTTAACAAGCAATTGGTATAATTGTTTATGAATAGGCAGATTTTGTTAATTGAAAAGATTGGATTGGCCCGGCTGAAAAAACATAGTAACTGGGCCCGCCTGATCATGGCCCAATGTGGGCAAGAACTCGATTAAAATTCCAATAAAGGCAAGAGCTTTTGAGTTCCTTCTCTGTTGGGCAAAGCTTTGAGCCCAAATGCAGCCTTTTAAAGTTGAACTTTTACAAATTTGATCAAGTAACAAGTGATGAACGCCCAAGCCTAAATTCCTTTTCAAACGAATTAATTTAAGCTTAGTCATTTTAATTAATTTTAATTTTCCTCTAAAAAGAAATAATTTGAGGTGTGCCATACCAAACAAAACCCTTAACTCATAGCCCTCGTAAATTAAATTAAGAGCTAACACTTGTAGTTGCTATAGTTAAAAAAATACATTTCCTTTAAAAGGGTTGAGGTGTGCCATCCATAAATTAGATCATCCATGACCCTCACAAATATTGTAACTTAGCTATTAAAATTGATTCTTCGTAGTTGTTTTAGGCGGGCTACATTAAATTATCATAGTTACGGGTTTGTGATTTGTAAATTGCTAAAATCCGGGTGTACATTTCATGCGACTCGACATTAACTTCACACAGTGTTATATAAAACATGTTGCGAGCGCGGATGTATTTCATGTCGCGTGGTTTAAGATGTGTTTTAAATAATATTGAATTTTCCTAAAGAAAAACAGTAAAAGCGGTTTAAAAAGTCATAAAAATGCATATAGGTTTGAATGCGTAATTAATCAGGTAATAGGCCAATATTAATAGTTTAAGCGACCGTGCTAGAACCATAGAATCCGAAAATGCCTAACACCTTCTCCCTGGGTAACAGAATTTCTGGTTCGTAGACTTATAAAGTAAAGTCGAAATTTCCTCGATTTGGGATTTAAAAATAAACCGGTGACTTGGAACACCAAATAAACTATTCCAAGTAGCGAATCTAATAAATTAATTAATCCTATTTCGATTTATGTCACTTCAATTGGAAAAACTCCTATATACCCTCGGGTGGTAAAAAAAGAGGTGTGACAGCTCTAGCGACTCTACTGGGGAAAAGAACCCAGAACTTCTAGTTCAGGGTTCAGAATTCGAGATTAGAATAACTGTTATAGTTGGATTTATTTATTATCTGATTTTATATGTTTGAGCCTATTGTGCTAAATGTCGCTTTTTACCGCTTTGATATTGTTAGGACTTTATATAAATTGTTATGAAACCCTCTTCTGGGAAGTGTGCACTTCATGTAACTTCTTTTCTGTTAGAGTCATATCCCAATTTTATAACGAGGTTCGGACAAGTTGCAAAGTCGGTGAAGCTTCTATATTCCCGGTACGCTGCCCCCCTCCCGGCTCGAGCTGTCTGCTCGGGTAAGCCAAGTCTAGAACAATACACCCAGGTTTTTTAACCTAGTATTACATAGCCTCATGCTGGATCCCTAGTAGGAACGTTTGCATCATGTGCATTAGACTTTGGGGACTCAACACAGGGGTTGGGTCCGTCTAGGACAGGTATACCCGAACTCAAAAGACCATCCTGATGCATTTTACTTGCTACTTGTACATTTATTTACTTCGGATTGCATGTTGACCGGCTTCTAAAATAAGGAAGAAAAGTTGAAAAAATTAAATTGAGGTATGAGAGAGATAATTACCCGCCTTTGGAAAATCTGGTGTCCAAAAAGTACCGCAACTCTGCCGAAATTTTGAAAAAAAAATAGAGAAAGAAAAGAAAAAGAGAAAAACGGAAAATTATTTCAAAAAGTAATTCATTTTTTCTGTTGCGTCAAAATTGCCGGAGCTACGCAAGTTTGATTCTCACCGGATGTGGGATACGTAGGCAACCCTCACCGGGTCCAACTCCATTTTTGCAAAAATAACCCAAAAATATGAATGTTGTTGTTTTGTCACAAATAAAATTAGGTAATGTTGTTCTTGTCTAAATGGCCAAAATATCCCCAAAAGGGCGTCAGAAGGCTGTTTTTCGCAAGAATAGCCACATATGGTTCTTTTTTCAATTTTGGGCCAATTAGCAAACACAATCCTAAAATCTTCTTTCTTGAGGTGTTGAAGGGCCGTATTTGCAAAGGTGTTTTTGTTTTGAATTGCAATTTTGAAAAAAATTGATAATCTTTTCTTGAGTCAAAATAAATCATGATCTTTTAACCGATCACTTTAAATAAATGTGCAGTATGAGCACTATTGACAATGAACCCTTCACAGTCCTCGAGAAAATCCAGTTAGAACTCCATATGTAGTGGAATGACTTAGGGAAAGTCAGTAGAGATGCTGTGATAAAAGCTTTGGGCGGTCTCGTTAGTCTTTTGAAGATTAAGCCGAGGTTGGATATAATTGAAGCTTTAATATCTTTTTGGGATCCGACACATAATGTGTTCCATTTTTCTAATTTTGAGCTAACCCCTACGCTTGAGGAAATAGCGAGCTATGTTGGTCTTACTGGGAATCTCAGAAATCGGTACCCAGTGGCTCCAAGAGCGGTGACTCCTCATATGTTTCTGGACCTTCTGAGTATCAGTCGGGAAGTCAAAGATGGAAATTTGGCTGAGGAATTTTGCACATTCTACTTCTTGTACCGGCATTATGAGGATCCCCACGGTTTTGAGGCTCTAGATACTGGTCTAACTCATTCAGGGAACAAAGTAAGCTGGAAGCACGTCAGGGACTGGCTTTTATAGTGGCATTCCTGGGTGTCTTAATCTGCCGAAAAAAGGATGGAAATATAGAGTTGGGGCTCGTGGGAATGGCCGACTTCATGACTAAAAAGGCTAATGGCACCATTGTAACAATGATCCTAACAGAGATTTATCGAGCTCTGCAAAGGGGAAATTTTTTTGAGGGTTGCAACATGCTTTTACAACTTTGGATGGAAAAACACCTTTCCATCATCCTAGGTACATGAACTATGGTATGACCGGTCTTAACTGCATTAAAGAACATGAAAACTGGGTGGATGGTCATGAGTTTCCGGAAGGTACGGAGGCATGGTTAGCACATTTGAGTTCCTTGACTGCAAGCAAAATTGAGTGGACATTCGGTTGGCTCCCGGTCACTGTAGTCATTTACATGTCGGCTGAAGTGTGCTTTCTTCTATTAATGGGTCTTCGGAGCATTCAACCATATGCTCCACACAGGGTTCTCCGCCAGCTAGGCAGGTACCAAACTATCCCATATGATGAAGATTTGAGTCGACAAGTCATTGAACTAGGTCCAAAAGTTGTATTCCTGGAAGAAAAGGTTCGCCAAATTTGGCATCAGTGTAGGTTCCTAGAGCCAAAGACTCGGGTACGGGATTTGTCCATAGGCGAGTTAGAGCCTAGTTACACTACTTGGTATAGTAAAAGGTTCCAAGTCCATCAAGAGACTGAACGGCCTGCCAAAAGGCCCCATGTTCAACAATTAACTGATGGGGCACATGAGCAATGAGATTGGTTGGAAAAAGAGACAAGCTACGGGGCCACGATAAGCAAATTGGAGGGGCAGATCAGAGATCTCAAATTTGATAGTAGTGTACAGGCTGCTGCTGATGAAGGGGAGGAGAAAAAGTTGGCTCAAGAAAACAAAGTCCTTCGAGCCCAGATCGAAAAAATGAAGATAGCTATTGAGAATCAGGCAAAGAGCCAAATGGATGAAAGACTCATAAATGGTCTTAGGAGGAAAATATCTGAGTACGAGGATGACTTGGAAAAATCCGAGGGTAGTCTGGCAAGATCCCGGGCATAGTTGGCAAAGAATGTAGAGGGACAGGTAGAGTTTGTCCGGCAATTGAAAAGGAAATATGATGGAGAAGTCGCAAACCTAAAGAAAAATCTAACTACCCTCGAGAATGAGATGGCCAAACAAACAAAGAACTTTAAAGTAGAGAGGGAGCATTGTTATGCGCTAATGTCTCAGCTAGAAGAGGATATGCAACAGTTGCAGGGTCAAAGCCATCATGACACCCAAGTTCTAGAAGCTAGATCGCAACAAATTGGACGTTTGCTCCAAGAGAAAGGCATCATTAGGGAAAGGGTTAGAGCAATTCCCGACTACATTGTCACGAAATGCCATGAATGTGATGACATGACTAGAACCACCTTCTTCGCTGATGTGATGACCTTTGTTTGCCAAATAATGGATGACCTCGATCGTCTCCAAGGAGATATTGCACATAGGCCCGTGGCGAGACTGACTGATGTCCCACGGTCCGCTGGAGTAGTTTTGGAAGCACATATGTACTCTTGATTTTTGTTTCGAGTTTGTATTCAGTTTCTAGTTCTAGAGTCTATTTCGAGTCTGTTTTAGTTTTTAAATTCCTAGAAAGGCATAATGGAGTCATTGTAATAGGAAAATTAGAAGTTTTAATTTTTAATGAAAAATTAGAAAAAAATCAATTTGTTTCTTTCTTTTATTTCCACATTTATTCCTTGAACTACGTGATGATCTGATTCACGCGGTGTCGTGATACGTAGGCAATCCCCATCGTATTCGGTCATGGTTTCAAAATAACGCAAATAAAAGAGAAAATGACGGAAAGAGAAAACCAAAAGGAAAAAGAAAAAAAAGAGAAGAAAAGAGAGACAACAGTGAGAGAGTGCAAAAGAGAGCAAGGAAAGATTGGGGAGATAAACAAAGGCCAGGATGAGTCACGCAATCATTGCAAAACATGTAGAAACACATTTAACTGTATAGGTGCATCACACCCCCAATATGTGATTCCCTATGTGTTAATTGCTTCGAATTAATCGGTTTGTTGTATCCACTGTTGAGTATAGGTTCTGTTCTAAGGTGGTTGGTTTTGTGGTAACCTGGCTTCGCACCGTTACTTTACAAGATCCAAGGGAAGTGTCGAAATGTCATCAGAAAGTCATCTACCAGCAATTCCCATCCTAGAGGATAGCCCGATATCAGTTATCCCAACCTCAGAGTCAGTTGCCGCTGAAGAGAATAGGGCACTGCGCCTCCGCATGTTGGAAATGTGAGATACTTGGTCCAACGGTAAAGAGCCGCCTAGTGCAATACCTGGCTTTCCCGAGCTACTTCCCAGAGCAAGTGGAACTTCCAACATCCCAATAAGTTACCCGAACACTCCGCTTGGATATCCTACCATCTCAGCCCATTTCACCGGAACGCCTTCTGAGGTTCGCCCCCAGGCATTGATTTCGAGAGTGGCTTCTAACATATTCACCGCACCACCAACTTCGACGACACAACCAACTTGAGCCATCATCATTTACTTTCCAAGTACCATCTTTCCCACCAGACACGGCCCATTTCACCACCAATTCTTACCCTCAACAAATCCGGTATGAGCTTACTACGGGACAAAAGAAAGATACAAAGAATCCCGAGCAAGAGGAAATCATTCGAAAAATGAGAAGCATGGAGCAAAGCCTTAAGAATATACAAGGATTAAGTGTCCAAAAGAGCGTATCCTACACTGATTTATGTATGTTCCCGCATGTTCCTTTGCCCCTCGGTTTCAAGAACTCCATGTTCGAAAAGTATGACGGGCACGAGGACCCCATAACCCACCTCAAGAGGTATTGCAATCAACTAAGAGGGGAAGGCGGAAAAGAAGAGATCCTAATGGCTTATTTTAGAGAGAGTCTAGTTGGCATTGCATCCGAGTGGTACATGGATCAAGACATGTCTCGCTGGAACATATGGGATGATTTGGCTCGAGATTTCGTCAGGAAATTCCAGTACAACATAGACATAGCTCCAGACAGAAATTCCCTATCTAATCTCAAGAAGAAGTCTTTGATGAGTTTCCAAGAATATTCTATTAAGTGGTGCGAACAAGCGGCCAGGGTGAAGCCCCCGATGGATGAGATCGAGATAGTCAGTGCTTTTCTACAAGCCCAAGAGGCTAACTACTTCCAGAATGTGATATCTGCAATGGGAAAGCCATTTGCTGAGGCTATCAAAATTGGGGAGATGGTCGAAAATGGTTTGAAGACAGGCCGCATATTGAGCCAGTCCGCTATAAGAGCTACGTCCCAAGAAATCCAGAGCGGTCAGGAGGTGTAGCAAATAGAAAGAAGAAAGAATAAGTACCGATGGTGGTTTCAAGTCTGAGAAACCCCCGTCAACCCCGAGGTTACTTCCCGCCAAACACCACGCAACATTATTATCCTCACCAGGATATGGCCTATGCCATGGCTTCTCAGCTTTATACGGTGATGAATGCCCAGCCGTACACTCGGCCACAACAACAGTTTAACCAAAACCGAGCTCCACTTCCTAGAAATAACCCTCCTAACAAGCTCCATATAATCCCCATCCCCCACAAAATAATTTTCGCAATAATGCCCGTGCATGGGAGCCACCCAGAAGAAACAACTTCACACCTATTGGAGAATCATACTCAAGCCTTTTCCCTAAACTGGTCCAAATGGGCTTGTTGCAACCCGTACCACAAACCAGGCAAAACCTAGAGTCGCCCTCATACCGACATAGTGCTCGATGTGCTTACCATTAAGGAGCCGAAGGGCATGACACTGAAGACTATTGGACTCTTAAAAGGGCGGTCGAAAGTGTAATAGATCAAAAGAGTGTAGTGTTGAAAGATGAAGAGATCCCCAATGTGACTAATAACCCATTGCTGGCTCACAACAACGAGCCAGTTATTGGGATGATTTGTAACGATAAAGAGTTTGACCCAGCTTTGAAAGCCATCATTGTTCTCACCGATGTAGAAAAGAAGCCAATGGAGGTTGCAAAGCGAGAAAAGGGGGAGAAGAAGGGCAACTCCGCTCCTCCAAGTGTAGAAAAGACTGTGGAAGCCAAGATAGAGGCGGTACCTCCTAAAGATGCCATTCCTTAAGTTCCCCGGACCCCCAGGAAAGAATAGTTTGTGTTGAGTCCCCCTAAAAGGTTCAAGCTAAACATGATGTACGTACCAAAGGGGACTTATGTGGTGTGGGGGCTGATAATTTCACCAAGGCTGAATGAGCCCATGGTTATCAGCCGCACACCACAGAAGCCCATGAAGGATCCCACTGTCGTCCCCTGGAATTACAATAAAGCAGTAGTGACGTACAAAGGAAAATAAATCATGGAGGAAGTGATTGAAACAAACCCATATGGGAAGTACCTCAATATGGAAGAAGTAAACAATGCCAACAGAAGCGTTTTCCGGTAAAAAAGCCAGTCAGTGCCGACTAAGCAGAGGAATTCCTCCGAAAAATGAAAACTGCAGACTACGATGTAATTGACCAACTCTAGAAGTCTCCCTCTGAAGTCTCGCTCTTGTCTCTACTAATAAGATCGAATGAGCAACAAAAAGTTTTGATAAAGACCCTCAATGAAGCATATGTTCCGATTGAAACCAGTGTTGAGCAACTGGAAAGAATGGCGGAGCAATTCTTTGAAGTCAACTGGATTTCATTTAGCAATAATGACTTGCCACCGGAAGGGGCTGCCCACAACATGGCTCTTCACTTGACAGTCAAATGTAAAGGGTACTACATGAAAAGAGTCATACTGGATGGCGGATCTAGGGTTGACATCTGCCCTCTCTCAACTTTGCAAAGAATGGAAATTGGGACTTAGAGAATCAGGCCTAACAATGTTTGTGTGAGTGTCTTTGATGGCATCAAGAGAGACACAATAAGGGAGATTTATTTGATCTTGACTATCGGTCCTGTGGATTTCGAAGTGATGTTTCAGGTCTTGGACATGGACACCTCTTATAATTTTCTCTTAGGAAGGCCTTGGATCAATGCTACAGGGGCCGTACCTTCTACTCTCCACAAAATGGTGAAATTTGAACACGAAGATTAGGAGATCGCGGTCCATGGTGAGGACGAGCAATCATTTTATAGGGATACGTCAGTCCCATGTCCTGAGGCTAGGGAAGGTGGCAGGCACATAGTCTATCAAGATTTTGAGGTTGTGGTCGCAGATCAATGTGAGGAAGGGAGCCCATGTCCTCAACCTTTCTGTCAAATGCTTCAATCATGGTCGCAACTGAAATGATTAAGCACGGGTATAAACCCAGGAAGGGGCTCGGGGTATCTTTGCAAGGTATCACAGAGCCTATCATTTTAGCTGCCAGCGAAAAGTTCTTCTATGTGGGTTTTCACGCTACAAAAGCTGATGTGACATGGGCAGATGAACGAAAGAGAAATGGTTGGGTGTTGCCTCAGCCGGTCCTGCATCTCTCCAAAACATTTGTCAAGCTAATGTACACAGAAGAATAAGAAGATGAGGCCTTTACAGCTAAGGAAATTGGGGACATATGTGCAGCCAAGGTGCAAAATTGGAAGGCTACTCCGTTTTCAATCAGGCGGGAATCCCGGTAGTCTAGTCTTGCCCCTTTTTTCTGTATTCCGAGCTATTTTAGGGTGTAACTCGAATGTTTCTTTTAGTTTCTTGTCCTTAAAATTCCAATGTAAACCCTTCTATCTTCAAATTCAATGAAATGAAATCAATATTTTATCGTCTATGAATCTCTTTCTTTATTCTTTTTGATTTTTGTTATTTTTCTTATTTCTTCTTTCAGTTCTACTAATGCGGAATTAAATAACATGACATGCTTGCGGACTTCATGCCTAGATCCTAACATGCTGTCTAATTGTGAAATAATGAATCAAGAACCGGAATACGATGAAGATGAGGCTTTTAGGGAAATAAACCGAGAATTGGAACAATATGAGAATAAGCCTAAGCCAAACATAAATGAAACTGAGCCAGTTAATTTGGGTAGTTCAGAAGAGGTCCAGGAAACCATGATAAGCATTCACACTAATGAAAGAACTAGGGATACCTTTATCCAACTTTTGTTCGAATTCAAAGATGTGTTTGCTTGGTCCTATGATGATATGCCAGGACTGAGTGTTGATTTAGTGGTATATAAATTGCCAACTTACCCCGGTTATCCCCTTATCCAACAAAAGTAGAGAAAGTTTAAAACGGACATCAGTGACAAGATTAAAGAAAAAGTCACCAAACAGTTGAAAGCGGGTGTGATCCGAGTGGTCCGATACACCACATGGTTGGCTAATGTGGTCCTAGTGCCAAATAAAGATGGGAAAACCTGAGTGTGTATTGACTCTCGGGATTTGAACAAAGCATGTCCTAAAGACAACTTCCCTTTGCCAAACATCCACATCCTTGTTGACAACTGTCCAAACATGAGATACAATCCTTCGTGGATTGTTATGCTGGATATCATCAGGTCTTGATGGATAAAGAAGATGCGGAAAAGACAGCCGTCACCATACCCTGGGGGACTTACCGTTACAGGATCATGCCTTTTGGTTTAAAGAACGCTGGGGCAACTTACATGAGAGTTATGACTGCCATCTTTCATGACATGATGCACCAAGAAATCAAGGTGTATATGGATGAAGTGATCATTAAATCTAGAACGCAGGACGACCATGTTCGGGATCTGAGAAAGTTCTTTGAGTGTCTGCATAACTATGACTTAAAGTTAAATCCAGCTAAATGCGCATTTGGAGTTCCGTATGGGAAACTTTTGGGATTTATAGTCAGTCGGAGGGGCATCGAGCTGGATACAACAAAGATAAAGTCTATTCGGGATTTGCCTTCTCCAAGAACCAAGAAAGAGGTTATGAGTCTGTTAGGAAGGTTGAATTACATCAGTAGGTTCATTGCTCAGTTGACTTCCACATGTGGACACATATTTAAGCTGTTGAAGAAAGATGCAGCGATTAAATGGACAGATGAGTGCCAGGAAGCTTTTGACCAAATCAAAGAATATTTGTCGAATCTGCCAGTCTTGGTCCCGCCCGAACCTGGAAAGCCTTTGTTTTTGTATTTGACAGTGTTGGAGAATTCCTTTGGATGCATTCTCGGGCAACATGATATGACCGGGTAGAAAGAACAGGTAATATACTATATGAGCAAGAAGTTCACCAGTTATGAAGCCAAATACACTTTGTTGGAAAGGACTTGCTGCGCTTTAACTTGGGTCGCCCATAAGCTTAGGCATTACTTGTTGGCCTACACCACTTATATCATCACTAGGATGGATCTTTTGAAGTACATATTCCAAAAGTCAATGCCCACAGAGAGGTTAGCAAAATGGCAAATCCCGCTCACCAAGTTTGACATAATCTATGTCACCCACATGGCAATGAAAGCCCAAGCTTTAGCAGATCACCTAGCTGAGAATCTTGTTGATGATAAGTATCAACCTTTGAGTACTTGCTTTCCGAACGATGAAGTGAATTCAATTGAGGTAATTTCGGAAGACACCAATGCTTGGAAAATGTTCTTCGATGGAGCTGTAAATGCAAAAGGTGTCAGAATTGGGGCAATTTCGATGGAGACCAAAAGAGAACTATTAGAAGGCTTTCTAGTGAATTTTTTCTTGAGCGGAGAGGTCTTGTACAAAAAGACTCCGGATCTGAACCTTCTAAGATGCGTGGATGCCCAATAGGCTGGAAGAATTATGAATGAAGTACACGCAAGAGTGTGTGGGCCTCATATGAATGGATACGTCCTTGCAAAGAAAATCCTTCGAGTAGGTTATTACTGTATGACTATGGAAAGGGATTGCTTCATTTTCTCTGAACGTGTCATTAGTGTCAGGTACACGCTGACCTGATTCATGCACCACCTTCAGAACAACATCCTATGTCAGCATCGTGGTCGTTCGTTACTTGGCGTATGGATGTCATTGGGCCAATCAAGCCAAAAACTTCAAATGGGCATAGATTCATATTGGTTGCCATTGAATACTTCACAAAATGGGTTGAAGCAGTCACCCTCAAAGCCATCACTAAGAAAGCAGTGGTAGACTTTGTGCACTCCAACATCATCTGCCGTTTTAGTATTCCTACAACTATCATTACTGATAATGCTGCAAACTTGAATAGTCACTTGATGAGGGAGATATGTGAACAATTTAAGATCACGCATCGGAATTCTACCCCTTATCGGCCCAACGAAATGGTGCTGTTGAAGCAGCAAACAAGAACATCAAGAAGATTCATAGAAAGATGATTCAAAGTTCTAAACAATGGCATGAAAAGTTGAAGTTTGCATTATTGGGATATCGCACAACCATGCGTACATCAGTTGGAGCAACACCCTATCTATTGGTTTACGACACTGAAGCCGTAATACCCGCAAAAGTTTGAAATTCCTTCTCTCCGAACCATTATTGAAGCTGAGATTGGGGATAGTGAGTGGGTCAAGACCCGTCTAGAACAGTTAACCCTGATTGATGAAAAATGGATGGCCGTAGTTTTCCATGGGCAGTTGTATAACAAAGAATGACACGTGCCTACTACAAGAAAGTACGGCCTAGGAACTTTGAAGTGGGGCAACTCGTTTTTAGACGTATTCTCCCGCATCACAAGGAAGAAAAAGGAAAGTTTACTCCAAACTGAAAGCTCCATACATTATAAGATAATTGTTGCCGAAAGGGGCTTGTACTTGGGAGACATTGAAGGAAATGACCCTGAAACAACTGTCAATGCAGATGCGGACAAAAGGTATTACGTTTAATCCTTCTGCGGTACTGATAGTAACCAATTGGGATGACAAAGGCTTTTATTCTCGCTACCCCAAACACATCAACCCTTTGCTAACACTTTGAGCCGGTTACCTTTCTTTGATTACCCTCTTTGGAACCTGAAAATGTATGTGAAAAAAAAAAGAAAATCAAAAATAAAGTTTCCTTGAACTACATTCGACTTGATTCTGAAAGGATACATAGGCAACCTCTCTCTAGGGTTCAGTCACACCAAAACAAAAAACCAAATTTCCTTAAAAGTGAAACTGGGGTAGATGTTATAATGGGTTGACGATGATCTCCCCTGAATAGTTCCAAAGTTGTAATTCAATCCAAATTCCTTTGACCCCAAATCCTGTTCAAGTCCTTCCGATCAATCGCTGAGAATGTTCAAGGATCAGAGAATGCAGCTACTTGGATCTTATGCAATCAAATAAGAGAAAAAATGAGAGAGTCTTATTGGTGAAAACTCACACAGGCATCGTAAGGCGATGGTGAGCAGAGAAACTGAAAATGAGAGAGTTTTGTTAGTGAAAACTTGCAAAGAGCACTATAAGGCGACAGTAAGAAGAGAAATAAGAGAGGTCAATTGGCGAAAACCCGCCAAGGGCGCCATTGTTCAAAAAAGAAGGAATTCCCTACAACCATCGGCACTGATAGAGTCCTGCCAAGGTTTCTCGGTTCAAGACACGTGTTATGATGGGTTTATGAGAGATCAGATGGTTGCGCCAATCGAGTATCCAGTTTAAGAAGCATGTCATGTCTATTGAAGTCTTCATACACTCCAGATAAGTCATTCTTTCTTGCCCCGAAAGGGACACTTCTCGCTAAATTCATTATCCTGCCCTTTGCTTACTTTTCTTTGAATCCCTTTCGGTTTAATCCTTCTTCGAAACTAATACAAAAAAAGGTGGCAAGATTGGTTTTACAGGGTTCTGATTAACAAAAGCCAAATTCAAGGAAAAGCACCCTGCCTCGGCATGTGCATCAAGTCGATATTGACTGGCCATGATGACCGATGCTTTAGAGTCAAAATTATTGAAAAGGAAAGAAATCCAAAGTCAAGTGCCCATAAAGGAAAAATAAGATTAAAAGGCCAAAGCCCACAAGGGCGAACCATCACGTGGAATTTTGAAAAGTCAAGATCTCTAGGTTTAGGAAAGAGATCAATTTCCAGAAAGCCACCGAGCAATAGAGGTTCTTATTGAAAGAGTTGGCCCGAGATCAAACAATCAAGGCCACAAAACCAACCACTGTTTCAAACTAACAATTGTTCTTTGTCTGAAAACATGAAACAGGTGCAATCCAAAGAAACCTTGCAAGAAGCAGGTGTAACTAAAATAATCACCGCAAGGGCTAGAAATTTTTTTGCAGCAATAATCAATCTAAAAGGAAGTCTCCTCCAAATTCTTTCCTGCATTCTTACTCATTTTTCTTAAATAAAAAAAAAGAAGAAAATTCAAAAACATGGTAGCGTGGGGTCCCCAATCTCTAGTTACGTTTTTTTCAATATAGGGTCTTCACTCCCTAGTTGAATTTTCTTTATACATAGGGTCTCCACTCCTTAGTCACTTTTCTAACATAGGGTCTCCACCCCCTAGTTGAAGTTGTTTTAGACATAGGGTCTCCACTCCCTAATCGTTTTTCCAACATAGGGTCCCCACTCCCTAGTTGAATTTTCTTTAGACATAGGGTCTCTGCTCCCTAGTCGCTTTTCCAACATAGGGTCTCCACTCCCTAGTTGAAGTTTCTTTAGACATAGGGCCTCCACTCCCTAGTCACTTTTCCAATATAGGGTCTCCACTCCCTAGTTGAATTTATTTTAGACATAGGGTCTCCACTCCCTAGTCTCTTTTCCAACATAGGGTCTCCACTCCCTAGTTGAAGTTATGTTAGACATAGGGTCTCCACTCCCTAGTCACTTTTTCCAACATAGGGTCTCCGCTCCTTAGTCGCTTTGCAAATATAGGATCTCCACTCCCTAGTTGAATTTATTTCAGACATAGGACCTCCACTCCCTAGTTTGCCTTTCTAACATAGGGTTTCCACTCCATAGTTTGCTTTTCCAACATAGGGTCTCCACTCCCTAGTTGAAGTTATTTTAGATATAGGGTCTCCACTCCTTGGTCACTTTTCCAACATAGAGTTTCCATTCCCTAGTTGAAGTCATTATATATATAGGGCTTCACTCCCTAATCTTCTTTTCCCAAGGAAACACAATCATGATTTTATTGCTTTCAATAAAGAAATAGTTTAGATTTTTGTTACAATAACTCACAAAATTTTCCTAGTGAAAACTGGGGCGGAAAATTTCGTTTGTTTGTTTGCTTTGGTGCCTGAATAGGTTTTTCACCGTGCGACACAATGTTTGAGATGACCAAAAGAATAAGTCTCAACCCAAATAAAAGAAAGGAAGAACAAGAAAAGAAGATGAACTTTGAGTATAGAAGTAGAGAAAAGACGCGAACTGCCCAAGATATGATTGAAGTCATAAGTTTTGCATGTCCCGCCTTGATCCGAAAAGCTGAAGAAGAATGAACCAGCATTTGCAACTAACAAGCATCAAGATTTAGATCAGAGTCTGCAGGAAGAACCGTCCAAGACTTAAGATCAAGGTTTAGAAGGTTTATAGATAGGAATCTTGTAACTCGTAGTTGATAGGATTAGCTAGTTTAGCTTTTCATCTTTTATTTCGGTGTAATAAGGAGCTCAGCAAGAAGAAACAACAGCAACATTAGTGAAATCACAGTTTCCCGATAGTCCCAACTACCAAAACGTTCAGAACTACACCGACCTGATTCTTTTATAGCCAAGGATATGTAGGCAACCTCCGAAGCAAGGTTCGGTCAGACTTTTTGAAAAGATGCTTCTCATGGAGTTTTAAATAGGCAAAAATTGCTCGTAATTGCTCATTTTATTTTTGCCCGAAAACTCTTCGTGTTTCCGAGCAAAGAAGGGCAGCTGTGAGCATATGATTTTTGCCTTATATGAATTACTCCTATAAAATCCAAGAAAATAGATTTTTTTAATTATTTACCAATTTTAGGAGTTTTTTAGGATTTTATTAATTGTTTGCATTTTTGTGCACGTTTAATTTTTATTAAAAATCATTAAAATGCCAATAAAATCATGCATTGCATTTAGGTTTTGTTTTTACATTTTTAGGGTATATTAGTTAATTATTTATTTTATTAAAAATGAAAATCACAAAAAATAGCTCATTTTACATTTTTATTTTTAGAGTGTTGATTTTTCTCTTTTATGTTAGGATCAAGTGTTTTTTTATATTTTCTATAATTAGGTAATTGGTTAGTTTTACAATTTAGGATTTAATATAGGATTTTAAATTAAAGAACAAGGAAAAAAAAGGAAAATAGGAATAAGAAATTGAAAAGGGGGTTTTAATTTCTGAATTTGGGGCTATTTCTTTAAAGCCAAAAGCAACCCAAATAATTACCCAAACCCAGGCCCAAAACCAGCTATACCCGGTCCAGCCCCAGCTCCGAGAAACGACGCCGTTTTGCCCACCTTTCATCTCAACTGTTGGATGCATTTGATCCAACGGCTCGGAACTGGTCACTCAATTATTATATAACTGTTTGAATTAGAACCCCCCCCCCCCCATTCGGAACCCCTCAGTTGTCTCTAACACCTAAACTAAAAAAAACCTAGCCGCCCCATTTCCCCCCATCGTCTCCAACGCCCTCCGCCGCCGGAAATCGGCTCACGGTGGCGGAACTTCTCCCAATAGCCCCAAATTTTTATTAGTTAACCACTGTCATCTCCTCTTCCAAATCCCTAAATCAATTCTCTCGAATCACTCTCAAACGCCCCGAATTTCAAATATGAGTTTCAACCTAGAAACCCTAGTTCACCTAAATCACCTCAAAATCATACCCCATAGTCCTCACACCCCTCTGCCACGACCAATTCACCGAAAACCCCAGCCAATCTCTCCGAATTTCCAATCCAATCTCTTGTACCCATCTCCTTTTGGTCAGAGTTTGGGCATTTGAACCCCAAACTTCTATTAGCTGACTGTTCTTTTTAGGAATAGTCGGTTAATGTCAGTTCAATGTTCATATTACCTCTTTGCTTCAAAGTTTGGTCAAGGCTCACCTGTTTGGCCTTCTTTGTTACTTCTGGAAATAAGTTTGGTAACTCCTTTTGCCTTTCTTTTCTCTTTTCCTTTTCTGAAAATTCCTTTTCATCTTCTTTCTTTTATGTTTATTAGCATGTTTTAGGTCTTTTATTTTAGAATCTTTTTTTTTGCATCCGGTGATTAGGTTAGTTAGAAGCATGTGAAAATTTCATTGAATAAGGATTATTTGTAATTGCAAAAATTTAGCTTAATTAAGTTTCATCCTTAGAGTCGATACTTGAAATGAGTTTGCATGTTTTTCTATTTTTTTTATCTTAGGTCCAGTATTGGTTTAGGATCATTTTTAGCCTATCTTTGCAGCCCTATGTTAATTTCGTTTGATTACTGATAGATTAGTCATTGAAATTTAGTTTTGTTTAGGTTTAATTTAGATAAATATTTTGTCTACCAATTAGGTTAATTCTAGTTCAAATTGCATCATGTCTTTTATTTTATTTCTGTTGACATCCTTTAATTTTCATTTTTGGATTTGTTGATAGACTTTTGTTCTTGTTTGCCCTAATCTGTAAATCATTAAGACTTATAGGGACCTAATTGAATTAAAGAAACTTAGGATAAGTTTTCAGAAAATATCTAAGGAAAATAACTTTCTAGAAAGGGTACAGTTGTCTTAGTTATTGTAAAAAGATGCTGAAATATAGGATAAAAAAGGACAGTTGTACCAGGGTTGTAAAAAGAGACAGTACTATATTTTGCTATAGGATAAGAAATATTCCAAAAGAATACCTATCCTAGGCAACTTATATATAGATACTATTCCTCAAAAACAAGGTAGAACTGGAAATCCTAAGAAATACACTCTAAAAAGTTCAAATGTCTTATTTTCCTTTGATTTTAGCAAAAATGGAAGAACTTCTTTGAAGATTTCTTGTTTTCATCAGTCAAAAAATGGTTTTGAAGCTGAAAATTCTTCTTTTGGGATCTATTTGATTGCTAAAGCTTTTTGGTTCTTTTCTCCTTGACCTTTATTTGGTCATTTCTCTGTTTGTGTTTTCAATTCCAAGATATGTAACTATGTCCATCATAAATAGAATTAACTTTGAGTTTAAAATTTGTGTTTGAAACTTGTTTTTTCGTTTGGCTAAACTTTGTTGTTAGTTTTGGAATCCTTAACTTTGTGAATTTAGGGTTGATTAAAGTTTATAAACCCTGTGTTGATATTACCTTAAATGGCTGCTACATTTGATCATGAAATCAGAAATATTGTGTTGTGTATGTCAATGTTTGATTGCTGAATTAGTTTGTCTATATACTATAAAACTATGTTCAAAATTCCCCTTTTCACAGCAACATTAAAGGAAATGAATCTCACCCTTTAATGGTCAGACTTACTCCTTAATAGTTTATAGATTCTTAACTCATCTTGAATATGACTAAGTTTATTTCCCTTTCCCTTACTTTCTTCTTTGCTAAGATGAGCACTTAGAGTAGGATCATGGGTTGGAAGTTTTTGTTTGTTTGTGAGGCTGACCTTAAACATGGTCAAACTCATGAACAACATCGCTTTTCCTTTTACTCATTCTTGCATTGTTATTTATGATTGATAATACTGTATGTCCATACATTTGAAGACATTTTTGTGAGCCTAACCTTTTCACATGGTTAGATCCATGAAAGTCTATGCTGAAACCAAAGCATTTTGAGTAGTAAGAAGCTTCAGAGTTGGAATTAAATGCTAGCCTGCAAGAAATAACTCTATAGCTGATTTCTTGTAAGTTGAAGTTGTCTTTTTGAAAGATTTTGTAATAGTTGGGAGGCTTCAAATTAGGAAGAAAGTTGGCTCTTTGCCTTAACCTTTTTCTAGACATATAATTGTATTCAAGAAAATTATGTATATTCATGGACTTTGAGTAGTGGAAATAGACTGTTATAATGATTTTTAAATTCAGTTTTCGTTTAATTTATATATTGGGTCATAACAGTTGGACCTTTTTCTTTTTGTAATGGACATTATTATTGTATTGTGTAATGGTTTGGGACATAGCATGAATTGGGTCAGACTCGCAACGAGGCCTGACATTGGGACTCATTTGAGCAAGTCTGGGACCAGGTAACTGGGCATGGGCGTTGAACCCTGTAAAGTGATTTTAATTGTGAATTTTTCTTTAAAAATTATAGTATAAAACATGTTATTATGTCTTGCTATGTTATGCGTTTAATTATTAACTAGCATTGTTGTTTGATCCTTACTGATTTTACTTAACAAGCAATTAGTATAATTATTTATGAATAGGCAGATTTGGTTAATTGAAAAGGTTGGATAGGCCCAGCCAAAAAAATATAGCAACTGGGCCTGCCTGATTATGGCCCAATGTAGGCAAGAACTCGATTAAAATTCCAACAAAGGCAAGAGCTTTTGAGTTCTTTCTCTGTTGGGCCAAGCTTTGAGCCCAAATGCAGCCTTTTAAAGCTGAACTTTTCCAGATTTGATGAAGTAACAAGTGATGGACGCCCATGCCTAAATCCCTTTTCAAAGGAATTAATTTAAGATTAGCCCTTTTAATTAAGTGTAATTTTCCTCTAAAAAGAAATACGTTGAGGTGTGCCATATAAAACAAAACCCATAACTCATGGCCCTCGTAAATTAGATTAAGAGCTAACACTTGTAGTTGCTATACTTAAATACATTTCCTTTAAAAGGGTTGAGGTGTGCCATCCATAAATTATATCATCCATGGTCCTCACAAATATTGTAACTTAGCTATTAAAATTGATTATTCGTAGTTGCATTAGGTGCGCTACATTATATTATCATGGTTACGGGTTTGTGATTTGTAAATTGCTAAAATCAGGGTGTACATTTCATGTGAGCCGACTTTAACTTCCAACTATGTTAAATAAAATATGTCGTGAGCCGAGGGTACATTTCATGTAGCATGGTTTAAGATGTGTTTTAAATAATATTGAATTTTCCTATAAAAACAGTAAAAGTGGTCTAAAAAGTCATAAAAATGCACATAGGTTTAAATGCGTAATTAATCAGGTAATAGGCCATTAATAGTTTAAGCGACCATGCTAGAACTACGGAACCCGTAAATTCCTAACACCTTCTCCCGGATTAACAAAATTCCTTATCTAGAATTTTTAGTTCGCAGACTTATAAAGTAAAGTCGAAATTTCCACAATTTGGGATTTAAAAATAAACCGGTGACTTGGAACACTATATAAACTATTACAAGTGGAGACTCTGATAAATTAATTACTCCCATTTCAATTTATGTCACTTTAATTGGAAAAACTCCTATATACCATTGGATGGTAAAAAAAGAGGTGTAACAATATGAATATCAATTCAAAGCTTCAATGGACTCACAGTTAGTGTAAAACCTGACTTCCAATTTTCTTTCAAGGTTGCAAAGTGGTTCTACTTCTATTCTAATTTTGGTTTTCTTGCTGTCTCGAAAATTTCTCAACATTGTGCCTAATTACTTAAAATACATTGAGTTCCTCCAAAACAAATGGTAATTCTGTTAATTACTCTTTTAAAATATACTGAAGAAGATTTCTCCTATATAAGGTTAGTATAGTAGTGTGTATAGCTCTATCACTCTCTTATACTGTTAGGAGCATGTTTAAGTCAACCACATGTGGGTAGGCAAATCTTTTGGCGCGATTAATAAATCATCGTGTATATGGGTACGGTTCCCGCGGCATGGTCATGATACGTAAATCCCGATTCAGGTATGCATTCATGTGACCCGATCGTAACAACTTTGATCATTAATAAAATAAACATGTCACGAACCGCGAGTGCATTTCATGTAGCGTGGTTTGCTGTGTGTTCCAAAACGAAAAGTGTACGACAATCGTAACTTGTTAAAGATATAATTTCATAGATCCTAATAAGCGGTCTAAATAATTAAAAGCGGTTTAAAAGTTTAAAAATGCACAATAGGTTTAAAACTTGTAATTAATAAGATAATTAGGTCAATTATTAATAGTTAAAGTGATCGTGCTACAACCATGTAACCCGAAAATGCCTAACGCCTTCTCCCGGGTTCACAGAATTCCTTATCTAGAATTTCTGGTTTTGCAGACTTTTCAATAAAGTCAAAATTTCCTTGATTTGGGATTTATAATATACCGGTGACTTGGGACACCAAATAAATTATCCCATGTGGCGACTCTGAAAAGTTAAATAAATAATTCCATTTTGATTTATGTCACTTGAATTGGAAAAACTCCCTTATATACCCCATCGGGTGAAAAAGGAGGTGTGACAGCTCTGGCGACTCTGCTGAGGATCAAGACCCAAAGTATTTGGTTCAGGGTTCAAGAATTCAAGCTTAGAATAACTGTTATGCTTAGCTTTATTTATTATCTGATTTTTACATGTTTGCACCTAATGTGCTAAATGTCGCTTTTACCGCTTTGATATTGTTGAACTGTATATAAATTGTTACGAAAACCTCTTCTCTCGGAGTCTTCTAAATCATCTAGGAAGTGTGCATTTCGTGTGACTTCTCTTTTGTTAAAGTTATATCCTAATTTTAGAATGGGGTTCGGACAAGTTACAAAGCCGGTGAAGCTTCTGTATTCCCGGTACGCTCCCCCCCCCCCCCCCCCCCCCCCGAGCTCGAGTTGTCCCCCCGAGTAAGCCAGGTCTAAAACAATACACCTAGGGTTTAAACCTAGAATAACATAGCCTCATGCAGGATCCCTAGTTGGTACGTTTGTTTGCATCACATGCATTTAACTTTGGGGACTCAACACAATGGTTGGGTCCGTCTAGGACAGATGTACCCAAAAATTAAAAGACCATCTTAATGTATCTTACATGCTACTTGCGCATCTTTTTATTCGGCTTGCATGTTGACCGGCTTCTAGAATAGGGAAAGAAAAAATCAAAAAAAAAGAAGACAAAAACCAAGAGTGAGGTAGGTATTTGAAAATCCTGAAACTCTTCCGAAATTCTGGAAAAAAAAGAAAAAAAAAGAAAGGTCATTTCAAAATGAGCCAACATTTTCAATTGCCATGTTTCCATGTTCCGTCAAAACTGACCGAACTACGCGAGTCTGATTCTCACCGGATGTGAGATACGTAGGCAAACATCATTAGTTCCGACCCCAATTATCAAAAATCCAAAAATATTTTCCTTTAGTTCCTTTTTTAGAAATCTTTCCTTAGAAAATTCAAAAAAAAAGAAGTTTTTAAAACTCAAAAAAGTAGTTTCCTTCTTTCTGAAGTCTTTCATACGGAAAAAGAAATAAAAAGAAAAAAAATCAAAATCCAAAATACAAGTTTCCGTTATTTTGAAGTATTTTTCCAAAAAATTCCAAAAACAAAAATCAGAAACAAAAATCTAAAAATATTCTTTTTCTTCTTTAGAAGTCTTTCTTTCGTAAATGTCAAAAAAAATTGATTGAAAAATTGAAGTCCAAAAATATTTTCGATTTTTTTTAGAAATACTTTTTGTAAAAATTTAACTCAGAAATCCAAAATATTTTCTTAAAAGCCCCTCTTCCGAAAATTAATAGGCCACACCCAAAATCAAAAAAAAAATTCTTTCATCTTTAGAAAAAGAGAAAACAAATAAAAATTCAAAAAAATATATCTTCTTTTTACTTTTAAAATTCCCAAAATTCAAATCAAAAGAAAAGAAATTTTTAGAAGTTTTTCTTTCAAAAAATTAATAAGATAATAGAAATAAAAAAATCCAAAAAAAATAATATTTCCTTTCTTATTTTAAAGCATTTCTTTAAAAAAAAAAAAAAACAACAAAACTATACTCGTCAAAATTAGAGGACTTGATTTCTTGCTATCAAGCCATTTCGGAAGAATGCCTCGAGACACCAAGGACGCGGAGCCACGACTTAGTCCCCTCCCTCGGGGCTCGTCGTTGCCCGATTCGAAGAAGACGAAGTCCGAGGCTAGAGCAAAAGGGGAAATTCCCAAGGTACGCGGCTAAGTCTAACAGAGCCGGCCTACCCAGAGCCTATGCCGATGCTTCGCGTCTAGCCGTCCCATCTCCCCACTTTACAATTAATGTATGTTGTACTATAGCTGGGTTCCCCTCCTATATAAAGGGAGCGCGCACCACTTTGTAACGATCTGATGTTGCTCCCACTATTCTCCGCAAGATCAATAATCTCTCTCTCTCTCTCTCTCTCTCTATCTCTCTCTCTCTCTCTCTCTCCGTTCTCTCTGAACTTGTTCATCCTTATGAGCTCGAGGCTACCCTTAACATTAGTAGTTTTATATTGGATTCTTACTTGTTCTTCATTTATTACTTGGTATTGTTCATAAAGAGCCTTGCTCGACTATATTCTAACTGATATCCCATCTCGACTACCCCGATAGCTCGAGATCGAGCCCAGACACTGGCCTCGAGGTTCTCTATCGACCAATCCGAAGCCAGGGCAGCAAGCCCCTCGGTTTGAATATTTCTTGGTTTTAGCTCGCATTTCATCCTTACATTTCTTATTTTTTGCATCAACTATTCTAAACAACTAGCTCGAGAATAGATCACGTATTTTTAGAATCCCATTTACAAATTTAATTGTTGTTACCATTTTTACGGTAAATATTTTGGCGCCCACCGTGGGTATAAAAATAATAGTGATTCTTTTCTTGCCGGTTTCATTGCACAAACGCACGTTATCTTTCATACTTTTTCTTGTCCAAGATTCTTTGATTTCTGATCAAAATGTCTGGCTCGGTAAATAGAGTCGAGAACAACAACCTCGAAAACCACATGGAAAATGAAAAGCATGTCCCAACCGCAGGAGCACCACCGCAGAATCCCGATAATGCACCCGGACCGATTCTAGCAGACATGGACTTGCAGGACGCACAGCACGTCGACGAAACTTCTCACAACAACAGAAGCATACTACACAGCAACCGACATGAATCTCAAAAGACCCCGGCTCAAGAAGCGCAGGAAGTGAGTCTTCACGATATTTTTGAAATATTGCAGGCACAGTAGTTGGCTATTGCTCTGTTGCAAAACCACCCAGAGGCTCTCAGCACAACAGTGCCGGAAACAGCTCCCCCCCGCCAAACAAGTACCCGATAGGTCAAGCAACAACGGATTGGTAACCAACCCTGCCATAGCAAAGATGCTCGGGGATCTCTCCGAAAGGATCAAGTCAGGTTCGTTGAAGTTCATGCGGCAGTCATTCCCCGAAGAAGCAGTCCTGGAACCCGTTGCACAGAAGTTCAAAATGCCAGAACTCCCTAAGTACAATAGGACCTTAAATCCCGACAAGCGCACCACCGTCTACACGTGCGCGTTGAAGGGCGACGACCTTCAAGATGACGAGTTTGAGCTTGTCCCGGTGAAGAGATTGGGGGAGACACTCCCAAAGGGAAACTACGACGTATTGTTGTGGCCTGACACCTGGCCTCACAAACTCGCTAACCATACCAGCAAATTCTTCCGTAGAGGCACACGCTAATGCCATTGAAGCAACAACGAGAGAGCCCAACAAATCCGAGGCCGAACAAAGAGAGAATGGAATGCCACGGGAAGTCATGATAGAACGGACGAGATCGCCCCCGGTTTTGAGACGACTGAATGAATCGAGCCTAATGACTGCGGGGCATTTCAAACGAAGCTTGATCAGATACCCAGCCGAGATCAAGTCGGATGCCTGTACCCGGCACCAGCCACGAATCAGGGCCATAGATGACCATCCGGGAGTCCCCTCAGGCTCAGTATACTCAACCAGGCTCCCGATAAAAAACTAATACGAAACAGAAGGAGGTACCACCCGTATACCACGGACAAGAGGAACGCCCCGAGACACAATCTACCTCGCAATGATTGGGAAATTTCTCGAGGATAATATCCTTAAGGAATCTTTAATGGAACTAGATTCGACGAGGCATGGTCGGAGGGGCACCTCGCCCATCAGAGTACAACTTCAGTAATGCTATACCGAACATCGGGATCACCATAAGCGTAACCAGGGACACCAAATGATTCGAACCTATCCGACCGAATCCACTTCGAGGAAACAACAAGCTGGCACTGGAACTGCATGGCGTGCACGACCACGGGGTCAAAAGTGGCCACCAGCTCAGGAGGAAAACAACCGCGCTACTCAATAAAAATCACCGCAGCAGTCAGGCTTGAATTCAGCCCCAATGGAGGAGGGCAACCAGGAAGAGCGAAGCAAGTGAACTGCGACATATTGCCACAATAGTGGAGAAGCGGCAACACCCTACAAGGACTCATAGAAATGGAAAGTAAAAATGCTCATTACTAGGGAAAGACGACTCCGGGGATACTTTTCGGTGGACTTCCTCACATCAAGCAAATAAGCACTAGGACTTTGCCTCGGCCTCACACTGACGCATTGGTAAGCTTCTCCCTCATTCGATCTATTTCAAATAAAACATGTGCTCATGAATTCAGGTGGTTTGATTAACACATCAACATTGTCGGGCCAAAACATGACCTCCTCTCAAATGTTTAACAAATTCCAAACGACGATCGTTACAACAAGCAGAAAGACCATTCCCCTGATACAGCCTGTTTGAGCTCGGACTGGAACGCCGAGTCCTATACCATCAGATGAGGCATAAGGCAAGGACGTCTTGCTCAGATGGCCGCAGACATACCACCCGGAGATAGTGTTGACCCCACTTCGTCAAAAGAATGAAGTCCCACATAAGGGGCAAAATTAGAACCGTCGACAGGGAGCGGTACACGACAAAAAGAAATCTCGCACCATATAACGCATCGCCGACATTAGTACCTCCACCCTCGAAAGTATCAAAGGGTAGGCAGACCATATCTCTGACCAAGCCTTACTAAAACACAGCGGAGGGCTATACTAGGGCCCACATCCCGAAACAGTAGGGCCATATCAAATCTCGGAACATTGCCTATGCATCCTGCGGTAAGAAAGAACTGCCTCATTCCTTTGTTATTTTTTCACTAAACTATGTGCAAACAATCGGCCGAGACATTCAGAAGTTCTAACTCCACTTAGAGATTCCAAGGCCTCGATAGAACCCATCGTGCTCTTTCCTCTCGGTCGGATCTCCACCCCGAAGGAGGGTCTCACCAGCAAGGTTACTAGCGGAGCAACGTACCCCTAGAGGAGAATACGACAAGATCACATGCCTTCTTTTACAACCAAACGACGAGCGATGGTTTTCTCTTAAGAGTGCCATCCTCTCGGAAGGACCGAGGAACAACAGGTTGGGTTTCAATAGAGAATCATATGCTAGACCAAATGGTTCGAGGAGGCGCACCCGCACGAGCCAAGCTCATGACGATGAAACAATATGTATATTTACGCCCGGCAATAAAGAATATTTTTCAGCATCTTGCACTTCGGAAAAGGAGATTTCAAACATGCTTGGGGCAAGGTCCCCTCCCCCAAATGCATGCCAATATACTCGGAGACTTAGCGCCAACAATTCGACACCCGAATGACCCCAGGGTCGGAACACCGGGCTCATAAGGATATGTCGAGGCAGCTCCGAGCTCATGAATAACGGCCTTTGAGCCTAAGCAAACTCGATGACTCGGAGACTATCGCCAATCACCATGTATTGGAAAACTCAAAACTATATGACCCCGAGCGGGCAGACTCAGTGTAACCAAGTTTACTCTACAAAGCAACACAAACTATAAGACCTCAATAGGCATGACAAACTGTAAGACCTCAATAGGCATGACAAACTATAAGACCTCAACAAGCACGATAAAACGGTAAGACCTCAACAGGCATGAAACTCAAAATCCCGAAAGGGTATATCCTCGGTGTAGACGCCTAAACTATCACTCGGGATAAAAAATGGATACGGCCAAACACATATGACTACGGTCAAAATGGCTGATACAACCAAATTAACGCAACTTGGGAACGCCCGACCATCGTTAAACAAAATCGCAGGCCATTACTTCGAATATACTTCGGAAAGAACCGGTTAAAATAGGCTTCCCTCAACAGGAAAAAACGAGCTTCGACCATGTCAGCTCCAAATCATAAGGCTTCGACCTACTCAGCCTACGAGCTATGAAGGTTCCGAGGTGCTCAAAACATCGCCGATAACGACTAGAAATTGATGTTCCTCCGGAACCAACGACGGGTCAGGCAAAATTATTTCAAAAGACCATAACGAGCGAATAATAAAGCCTACAAAAAGCATAAGGGAAAAAGCGTAAGAGCCATCGTCGCCAGCTAAACAAGCCTCTGGGCCAAACACTAAAAGGTCTCAACGACTAGACAGCGTAAGAGCCATTGTCGCCAGCTTAAAAATCGATAACTTGAGGATTAAAATAAGCTCGAATAGTAACACGATTCGGAGACCAGATCCAATATAGTTAACTATGCAAGCCTCCAAGCCACATATCACAAGGTCTCGACGACCAAACAGTGTAAGAACCACTATCACCAGCTCGAAAATCGAAGAACTTAAGGGTTAATTAAAGCTCGAGTCGTGATGCGACTCGGAGACTGAACCCAAAATAGTTGAAACAATAAATGATCGAGGGCGAAAAGCCATCGTCGTCCGCCCATGAAAGAATTGAAGGGTCAATTAAAGCTCGAGTCACAACACGACTCAAAGACTGGACTCAAAAGAGTTGGAATGCAAGTGCCCAAGGGTGGGCGATAAAAGAAATCATCATCCGCCCACGAAGGCACGAAAAAATTAGAGGTAAGGCAAGCTCGAGTCAAGGCCTGACTCGGAGACTAAGCTTAAACAGCTGGGCAAAATGTGAAGGCCCCAACACCCGCTCACATTGAAGATCGCACTTGAAAGCCTCCGGGCACTGCCTGATTAGCTCCGGACCTATGAGGATCCCGCCAAACATCGAAACTAGCCCGACTGGTCAAAAGCAATACGGGAAAGGATACAAAGGAGGTAAAGCTTCAAGTTTTCTCTTATTTTACATACGCAAGGGGCGCAATTTCCATCTACAACATGCCCTTCAAGTATTAAATGCAAAGTGGAAAAAAGGCAAAATCTACATTCCGCCCCAAAGGGCTACAGCCTGCCGGGTTCGCCCTCCGTGACATTAGTAAGAAGTGACCGAGCGTCATGCTCGTCCGCCTTAGCTCGAGCCAATTCCTCTGAGAGAATGAAGCCTCTTACGCCGATCGCCTCGAGCACCTCTCTTCGGGATTTGCAATGAACATTGTCCTCGATCCTCTTCTCCCGGTCGAGGGCCCGCTTCAGCTCGGCTTGGGCGTCAGCAACATCCTTCATACGATCGTCATCTCCTAGTCAGCCTTGGTTCGGCTTAATGTCGCTTCAGCCCAGACATCGATTATCTCGGCCCAGATCTTCAAGAGATTAAACTCGAGTTTCTTGATCATGCCCGCGTGAACCATAGCATTGTCTCGAGCCAAATGGACTTAAACCTCTAGGGTGGGAACCTTGGCCGAGGCGCCTCTCTCCTCTAATGCTTGAGCTTGCACCTGAGCCCTTAGTTTGCTGTAAGCACTCCTGACGCGGTCGATATCACCATTGAGGTACTCCAAGGCCTCCGTCTTTTTCTGTAGCTAATACCGGAGAAAGGGGCTAACCTTAAGGGCCAAAAGAGCAAAGCACATACTACGAAAAACTATTTACTCCATCAAATAGCTCTCATAATTTGAGATCCTGTACGCCTAGTATCGCCAATGCAGCAACCCAACCTCTTTCTCCTCGCTAAGAAGCCTAAGGGAGTCAGCCTCGTCCAAAACTTTCTGATGCCTAGATCCTTGATGAAGCAGCTCAGACCTGAGTCTATCACAAGCCTGAAAAAAGAAAGTTCGATAAAAAAGGAGGGCGCGGAACATAGAAGAACTGCACCTGAACTCACCACGAAGTGAAGGCGGCGAACTTCCTCGAAGTCGAAACACACTCCTGATAATCCTGCCTCTTCGGCCCCAAGAGAACCAACCTCAGGAAAGGAATTTTCACCTGGAGAAGCCGCCATTCAGGAATCAAACACTGCAGGAACAGCAGGCACGGACAATGCCCTCTCCTCGAAGACGCGGGCCCATTGAGCCCCATGAAAATCTCCACCATACTGTGGGTTTATATCCCATTTATCGCTATCACCCCTCAACTTAGAGGCCGACGAATCCTTCCCCTCTTTGGAAGAGCGCCGCATCGTCTCAAGGAACCACCCAGCACTTGTAATGGCAAAACCGGTACATAAGAAAGAGGAAATGTGATCCCAAATATATGAAGGCCAAGGCAAAGGCAATCTGCATGCATACCTCAGTATCTCGCTTCCCATATGACGCGGGATGTAGCTCGCCACCTACGCTCATCGCAAGTTGAATGGGTCACCAACCTCCGGACCTAGCCGAGCAGATCGAGAACTTCGCCTGGCGTCCATGAAGTTGCCGTAAAAAAGGAAAAGCACAATCAGTCAACTGATTTCTATTATAAGCAAAATTTGAGAAAGCACCAGATGCTCCACTCACTCGCATAATTCTATCCCTCGGTAAATGGCAAGAGTTTCACGGGGATAATGTCGGCCGTCCGGACCCGGACAAACCAATTGGCCCATTCTCGATCCCCATCTTCTTCGTCATTGACAACAAAGGGCGTGAACGAATAGCACTTCATGGTTAGCAGGCCCAGGTGATGAAAGGGCCGATACTGCTTGATGAGGTGACTGAGCATGAATTCAAGTCCATCCCTCTCCGCAAAGGACCTCACCATCAGCACCACTCGCCAAAACGACGAATGTATCTGCACCAAAGTAACCTGATACTTCAAGCAAAAATCAAGCACGACCCTATCAAGGGGGCCAAATGCGAATAGATATAGGTATACGCTCAAAAATTCATCAGCAGAGTCCGTGACACTCTCGCTCGGGGAAAGCACCTGCAATGTCACCCCCTCGCTCCACCCGTAGTATCTCCTCACCATCTCAAGATGTTCTTCTTTTATCAAAGACATGGTCTTCAGAGCAAACTCCCACGGATCTTAAGCGCCAGGAATGGCACTCCCCACTCCCTGTCGGGCCGGCCCCAAATTAGTTGCCATGACTATGGTGAAGTTGACAGACTAGAGCAAGAACGTATGCCAACGCCTTTTGAGCTTGAAGAAATGAAGAACTCTACGCCAAGGCGAAAGGATAGCTATCTGAAATAGTGAGGCCTTTCGAAGAAGCCAGAGCTACCCCACATATAGGCGGGAATCAGTGACGATTCACCTATCCGGAGTTATCCCCAGGAGGCCAATGGCCTCGATGCAGATCTATGGGGCGATACTCAACCCCAGAAGCAACCTTCAACGAGAAGCCAGGACTCAAGGAGTCGGCTGTATTTCCTCCAATTCAAGATAGCATCCGATTTCAAGGATCCCCACCATAAGAGAAGCCGTATTTCGGAAAGCTTTCGACGCCATCATTCGACTCACGACAGTATCCGGTTTCATTAATTCCTTTTCTATAAAGGGAAATAAGCACGCAAAGCTCCAAAACTCAGCATACTATCTCTATACAACCTGGAGGGCCCGACAGCCCAAGCCTATCAGATCAATTTAGGCTCGATCTGAGGTATAACGATGGGCTCCAAAAGGATCCATGCCAATCTGCAAAGGATCGGGAAGAACGCTTGCATCCGAGTTAGGTATCAAGCTGTCAATAACAAAAGAAAAACATTCAAAGGCCTCGAAGGGCACGAGAACATACAAAAATAAGGCAAGAATCGAAAGTAGAAGTCAATGAAGTGTATTCATATTCATAGAAATCCATGTACAACAGCCCTCGAGGGGTCCCTACATACAATTACAAAAACCTACAGAGGTTTTCTATGCCGAAAAAGGAGGAATGAGAGGATGTACATGTGATGAAACTCGAGAGCCCGGTCCATCCTCCAGAGTCCATCTCCGGTATCAGCGTCCTGGAACACCGCCCCCTCGAGCATGCATCCTCGAGGCCGATTCCCTCGACCGCCGCTTCCTCTAGGTTCCCAGGTCAATCCCCGAGGGATTCTCGATGAAAAGGATTAAGAAGAGGAGGCTGAGAAAAGAGACATAGCCCGCCAGATCCAAATCTTGAAGATTCGGCGGGCCTCTGTCCCAACATCCGATAGTGCCATTTTATCCCTTGGGGGAGGAAAAAACCCAAGGGATGAAGTGCCACACCAGGCCTAGATAGGAGAGTGAGCAGCGGTGCAGTCCGAATGGCTATCTACATAAGAGGGAAACCAACTCCCCGTCCGCCATCATCTCGAGCCAACAGCAATAACAACGGCAAATATGTCAACAACCACTGCAACGACAGGACAACATGACTATGCTCGATAAAGGGAGGCCCCGGAAAGAGTCCACTACACAACCTACGGGAGCTCTACCAAACGACCTTGAGGCCATGAGCCCCAAGTATGATGTTCGAGAATAGAAGAAGATGATAGGAAGGAATGGGTAAATGAGCCAACGAGGGTACTGGGATACAAAAAAACAATGCCAAGACACCTCAATTTATAGGGGGTTACGACACGGTCATCGAGGCTTTGGAAGATTGACCGGCATACGCAATTGCTGTATTATTAAAAAAATGAATCGATGGCGGTACATTCCACCTTGAAGAACGGGAATCGACAGTGCATTGAATGACGCCGAACTGCACAAGTCTATGGGACATCCTAGTTGCCACAAAGCTCGCACTGATGGTTGCATCATTGATGTGATGTCGTTGTAAGAAGCTTGAGGAGTCAAGTGTCAGAATCATTTCCCATCACTTCATTTTGGGAAACGCGGAGACTATCTATATGCGGCAAAATCAGAGGACTTGATTTCTTGCTATCAAGCCATTTTGGAAGAATGCATCGAGACCCCGATGATGCGAAGCCACAAATTAATCCCCTCCCTCGGGGCTCGTTGAAGCCTGATTCGAAGAAGACGAAGGCCAAGGCTAGAGTAGAAGGGGAAATTTCCAAGGTACACGACTAAGTCTGACAGAGCTAGCCTACCTAGAGCCTACACCGATGCGTCGCGTCTAGCCGTCCCATCTCCATATTTCACAATTAATGCATGTTGTACTATAGCCGGGTTCCCTCCTATATAAAGGGAGCCCGCACCACTATGTAACGATCTGATGTTACTCCCACTATTCTCCGCAAGATAAATAATAAATATATCTCTCTCCTTTCTCTCTGAACTTGTTTGTCATTACTAGCTCGAGGCTACCCTTAACATTGTGAGCACGTGATTTTTGCTTCACGGAAATTACTGCAAAAGAAATCGAAAATAAAACAAGTTACCTTCGGGTACAATTTTGAGAATTTGCGTGACATTTTTGGTAATCATTTTTGTCCGTAAATGTTTACTTTTTTGTAGTTAATCGCGAAATA
Source organism: Nicotiana sylvestris (assembly GCF_000393655.2). NCBI lineage: Eukaryota > Viridiplantae > Streptophyta > Magnoliopsida > Solanales > Solanaceae > Nicotiana > Nicotiana sylvestris. Next base: position 115,315,142 of record NC_091063.1, read on the forward strand.
TAAAATAAATATATTACATGCTTATTTAGGATTTAATTGTACATTTAGGAATTAATTAAATCATAGTTTGGTTTTTAAAGAAAAATCGCAAAAGTATGCTTTTCGTCTTATGTTTTGTTGCCATGGTGTGATTTTACCTATTTAAATATTTTAATATGTGTGTGATAATTGTGTTAAGTGTTAATTAATATGTGTTTAGTTTTACTTTAATTAGGTATTGTGTTTTAAATTAGAAAATAAAAGAAAAGAGTGCAAATTGGTCTAAAAATCGGATTGGGCCAGTTTCTTTAGGAAAATTCGAGGCCCAAAAGCACCAAAACCAGCCCAAGGCAGCCGGTACAAGAGACCCATCTCCCAGGTCACCAAACGACGTAGTTTGATACCAAAACTACGTCGTTTCAAGAACAACCCATCTCAGCCGTTCAAACCAAGTTGATCTGACGGCGCTCGTCCCATCTCCCTTACCCGTTACCTGACCCGACCCATTCCACACAAAGACCAACCAAGTCTCACTTAACCAAACGATGTCGTTTTCTTTAAGTTAGAGATCCAGGCCGTTGATCTCGACTGATCTAACGACTATGATCAAACGACCACCCCGGTATATAATCCCCCATCTCTCACCCCCCATAACCAAACCCCCCCTTCGTCTTCATCATCTCAGGGACTGAACCAGACGATCCCCACAAAACCCTAGCGCCGCCCCCTTACCCCATCGCTTGAAACCCGGCGGCATCAACGCCGCCGGTCACCAAATTAACACCCCTAGTGCACCTTCACCCCCTGAACACGAATCTACAAACCGTTTGGCTCGAATCAACCTACATCGTCTCGAATCTTCATTTGAAGATTCGAGCCAAACCTTAACCTACACCAACTGACCCTAAATTTACACCAGTTACTCCCCTGACCTCCCTCATACCCTAATCAACGGTGGTTCCGTTCGAATCTAGGTAGAACCCTTCGAGCCCCAAATCGGCCTGTATGAACCCTAAAACTCAAAACTATGGGGGTCTGTCCAATTAAAAGAGGAGTTAGGGGTCTAATAGACCTTAATCAAGGTGTTCTCAGTTGAGAACACTTCGATTGAAGTCCGTTCGACCTCAAAGAAGTGAAGTCCAGTTCGAGCCTTGGTCATCCTTGTTTTTAAGCTTCCGAGGTAATTTTTCCTTTCCTTCTGTTCTGTTAGTGATTCTATTCGTATCTCTTTACATGTTTAGTTTAGTTTATGAGAGTTTTCTATTTTTTTAATCAATTAATTCTGTCTGTCTTCATAAGACCCTTTATTTGGTCGATTCTTCTATTTGTTTGTTAATTGTACCTATTGTGAGTTATGTGTTCAACCTATTTAGAGTTGTCGAATAGCTAGTTCATATAGTTTCCCTGTTATGTCTAAAGTCACTGATGCCATTTGGTAACCTATTTTGTCTAGCTTGTTTATCGATTGTTTGTTATCTGTTAGAGCTCGTATAGTCGATTAAATAAATGTCGTTAACTAAAATTATCTGAAAACTAGAGAAGCATGAGTTTGCTCATGTCAGTGTAATTACTTGCATGTTTCTCTTGTCTTTTCTAAGACCTGATTGATACTGCCTCATTCCTTAGCTTGCATTATCAACTCCCTGTTGATCAGTTGGTTTTTGAGTTGGTCAGGATTGTTTCCCAATATGACCAACTCATGCCATTTGATTAACACCCCTTATGTGTTATGACTTGTTTGAGCCTAAGCTGAGAATTGGATATAGCTGTAGTAATATAATAGTTCAACCTGAAATCAGTGTTAAATGTAAGTTTATATAGGTTGTAACTTCAGACTTCTAAACTTAGGGTAATACAGTAATAATCAGTGGATTCAAGGGTAATTTGGGGTGTCAAAGTTTGAAAAATGGCTAGTGCTAGTGGACTGCCAATGAGTATGGTTTGAAATACTAGAATAATCTATAGTGCAAATACACCACTGGCTGACATCTTTAAAGATGGAAGTCAGGTGTAAGATGAGTTTAATAATAAAAAGCTGAAATGCACATGGAAATGTTAGTGGAACCTGCTGTACAGTAGGATAGGCACTACATTTTTGAATTTCAGAAGATTTAAAAATAATAACTCTATACCTAGACAACTTTAAGTGGGATGACAGATTAGGATTTATGGTTACACCAGGGTAGCCTGTCAAAAGGAAGGGGCTTCTTCTTTCTAATAGCATATATAGACATCGATAGAGGAGATGACAGACATAGATAGAGGAGAGGAAGGAAAAGAAAAACAGAAATAGACATAGAGAGATACACAGAATACACAGGGATACAGAGATACACAAGCTAAAAAGACTAAAAAACAGAAGAGAAGAAAGAGTGAGCGAGAGTTGAGTTGGAAGAAGTAGATAGAGTTCACATAGCATCGAAGAGAGGCTTTGAAAATAGTTGATAGCGAAAGCAACAAAACACTACTTCAGTGAGTTCTGGTTTAGTGTCAAGTCCTAGTAGCTGACATTGGTCTGCTCGACTGATTTCAATTTATTGGAACCTATTGGCTATCCATTGGTCTAGTTTTGGTTTAAATTCAAGTTCAGTTGAGTCTGTTTGGGTTGTTTAGTTGTTGTCGGGTTTCACAAATCACTCCGAGCCTCCTTTAAGTATATTTCTGGGGTATTTGGTGTTGTTGGAACTGCTGCCTTTGCTATTGCCTGTGTACTGTTGCTGCTTTGCTGACTTCTTTTCTCTTCAATTGTAAACGTTTCCAGGTACACACTTCTGAAACTATGGGTTGATGTAAGCTTGAATTGGAAGTTGAGTTGAAATAAACAAAGAAATGAAACGTTCACCTGCTTTCACAATATCTGTGTTTAAGATGTAGCAATAGGATAAAATGATTCAATTAGTTCGTATTTGTTTGGGCTCATTCTAATCGTATTTGTTTTGTATAAATTGGGGCGTACTCGAACCAATGTGGACTGTTAAGTAGTATGCTGTTATATTGATTAGATGTATACCATGTGTTTAGCAATTTAGTTTAACTTAGCTGATGATGATGGTATAACGCATAATCTAATATGTGTCTGTATGTACCCTGTCGGACCCTTGGACTGTTTAAATTTGTTATGGCCCGGTTCAGTTTGATTTTAAGAAATATGTATCTCATATAAATTTTCATATTGTGTTAGTTAATACCAACTGATTAGCGATATACGTCAACTCTCTTGTTGGATTCCTTGCTTCAATACAGTCTCAATAACGTAGAGTAGTAATTAATACTGGCATTGGCCCGCCATTTAAACAAAGCGGCTATTAATAGAATCAGTAGGTTTACATTTTTGGGAGCACGAATCAATGTAACAAGTTAAGAGCATTAATCTAATAAGCATGAATTTAGCAAGAAGGTTTAGCGTTTAGATCCAATAGATTTTCGGATAATCATTAATAATTAAGGGTAATTTTAGTTTTAAATAGTCCTAGGTAATTATTGGTTTGTGGAGTTAGCCCAGTTCTAGGATAATTAATCTTATTCGAATGTATCATCTTGTCAACCTCGATCTTGCTTAAAATTTCAATCTTAGTAATATTCTTTTCCATTAACACTTGTATTGATCTAGCCATTAATATGTCACGTTTCTTTAGCATGCAATGAACTAGGATTTTTTTCCCTTTTTAGAGACGAGTTTAATAGAAATGTAGTCATTTTAGGATATCCTTAAAATAAATAATTGCGCCTCGCCAAATAAGAATGCAAATTGCGGGGCCCTCAATAGTTGATCATAATAAATTTTTAGAATTTGGGATGGACTGTTTAGTGAATTTCACTGCCTTCCCCAAAGATAATAACGCGTTAGACTCTTTAAGCGCGATTTAATTAAATTACAAATTCGGGTGCGCATTTATGTGACCCAAATTCAAATCTCAACGGAGTCGAAATGTATTAACAACCACGTGTGCATTGATTGTGACGTGGTTCGAGATGCATTTTCACAACATTGCAATTCTATTGAAAAAATAATAATAAAAGCAGTATAAACTTAATAAAAACACACCAGTTATAACATATATAAAAATCAGATATTTAGCCATTATAACAATTTAAGCGACCGTGCTAGAACCACGGGATTCGAGGGTGCCTAACACCTTCCCTCGGGTCAATAGAATTCCTTACTTAGAGTTTCTGGTTCGCAGACTTCATTTGGAAAGTCGAATATTTTCCTCGATTTGGGATTCAAGATAAACCGGTGACTTGGGACACCAAAAGCCAAACCTTTCCCAAGTGGCGACTCTGAACTAAATAAATAATTCCGTTTCGAATATTGTCACTTAAATTGGAAAAACTCCCTCGCGCATTTTACCCTTCGGAGCGGGCAAGCAAAAAGGAGGTGTGACAGCTCTGGCGACTCCGCTGGGGATTAGTAATCCAGAACCACTGGTTCAGGGTTCAAGAATTCGAGCTTAGAATAATTGTTATATTTGGCTTTATTATCTGATCTTTATTACATGTTTCAGCATAATGTGCTAAATGTTGTCTTTTACCGCTTTGATATTATCTGAACTGTATATAAACTGTGCCGAAACCCTTCTATCTTCACCTCCGGGGATGTGCTTACTGATTGAGACTCCCTATTCTGTTAGTGTCATACCCTGAAATAAAAAGAGGCTCGGACAAGTTACGAAGCCGGATGGCCTTTTGGTTCCCGGTAAGTTGCCCCCTCCTCGACTTGAGTTGTCCACTCAGGTACACAGTCTAGAACACCGACTCAGGTTTTGAACATATAATAACATGACTTCATGTCGAATCCCTAGTAGGAACGCTTATTTGCATCATGTTGCATTTGACATAGGGGGCTCAACACAGGGGTTGGTCCGTCTAGGACAGGCAACCTGAAATGAAAGACCATCCTGCTGCATCCCGTTTGTTTTGCGCATTTATTTGCTTCAGATCTGCATGCTGACCGGTTTCTAAAAAAAAGAAATAGCTGCCCAGGGAGATAATTATTTATTTTTGGAAAATAAAACCAATGTCCAAGTAGTGTCAAAACCTCGTCGGAATTTTCAAAAGCAAAAAAAAAAAGGAATGAAAAACAAAAAAAAATTGTCATTTAGTTTGATCTATTAAAAAAAATTAAAAATTAAAAAAAGAAGTATTTATTTAAAAGTAAAAAAAAAAGAGAAGGGAAAATTCAAAATTCAAAAAAATGTTGTTTCTCTTATAGTATCTCTTTTATAAATTCAGACTAATAGTCCAAATACTTCCATAAAAGATTTTTCGAAATTTCAAAAGAAAAAAGGTAAAAAAAAAAAGTTCAAAGAAAAATATTTCTTTAGTAAAAATAAAAAAATAAAAAAAAACAAAATATAAAAATTCAGAAAAAAATATTTTCTCCTTTTCTTTAAAAGATTGTATTCAGAAGGGGTTTAGTTTATTTCCCTATTCCTGATCGGACCGAACTACGCCGGTTTGATTCTCACAGGGTGTGAGATATGTAGGTAACTCTCATCGGGTCCAACCTCCCATTTTGCAAAAACGACCAGAAAAGAAAAAAAATGACAAAATGTTGCCACTTTTATAAAAGAGTCGGGTGATGCTGTTTTTGTAAAAATAGCCGAATGTTCCTAAGCGGGACGCCGGAAGGCTGACATTGCATAAACGGCCATCTTTGGTCATCATTTTTTGATTTTTGACCGGTTGATCCTCGCAGCCTTAAAATCTTCGTTCCCGAAGTGCTAAAAGGCCGCATTTGAAAACCGAGTCCATCGTTTTGAAAAAGAAATCTTGGAAAAGAACATAGATAGTTTTATTTTGAGTCTAATAAAAGTTTTTCGTTGGCATAATCACCCTAATAAATGTGCAAGATGAGCACAATACAAAACAAACCCTTTTCAATAATGACCAAGATCCCTTTTGAGTTGCGATTATGGTGGAATGACCTAGGCAAGGAAGGGCAAGACAAAGTAAAGAAGTATCTGAAAGATCTCCCGGATTTACTAGACATCCAGCCTCGGGGTGATATTATCAGATCATTGGTCACTTGCTGGGATTCAGCACACAATGTATTTCATTTCTCGGACTTTGAGCTCACCCCGACATTGGAAGAAATAGCGGGATACATCGGAAGTGATGAAGCTCCGTTAAGGTTCAAGTACTTGATTGCACCTAGGGCCGTCACTGTACACCGGTTTTTGGATTTCCTAAAAATACCCCGAACATTTCACCATCCAGATTTTGCAAAAGGTTTCTGCAGTCTCCGCCTCATATATGCTAGATACGGCCACGTGGGCGGGTTCAATAAGCCAGACTTCAAACTATGCAGTAGAGATAACCGACAAAAGTGGGATGAACACAGGTTGGTAGCTTTTATAATAGCTTTTTTAGGTCTTATAGTGTTCCCAAGGAAAGACGGAAACATTGATCTAAAAGTAGTTGGGGTCGTCAGTACCTTGCTCACCCAGGATAAAAGTACTCTGGCGCCTATGATTATGGCTGACATCTTCCGGGCTCTCACTGCTTGCCGAGCCGGGGGCGACTTTTTTGAAGGATGTAACCTATTGTTGCAAATGTGGATGACCGATCATTTGTGCCACCGCTCCCCGCTCTTGGGTTATGGTTCGCCCGAGAAGACTTGTATTGGAGAATTCTACACAAGAATCAAAGGGGTTAGTCTACCCGAGGGAGTCACAGCTTGGACGTCATTCTTCCGAACTCTCACTGCCAACCAAATTCAGTGGACGCTTGGATGGTTGCCTGTTAAGGAATTCATATACATGCCGGCAACTAGGCCCCACTTTCTGTTGATGGGACTTAAAAGTATCCAACCCTATGCACCGTATCGGGCTTTGAGGCAACTTGGTAGGTATCAAGTAGTGCCAAAAGATGAAGACTTGAGTACCCAAGTGGTTGAAATCAGTCCGGACGGTCGGTTCCCCGAAGAAGTTCGCTAGATCTGGAGTAAGTGTCAACATCTGACGGCAAACACTTGTGTGCTGGATACGGCTAAAGGAGAAGTTTCCCCAGGGTATCACTCTTGGTTTAGAGGTGACATGTCCTGCGAGAGACCAGCTAAAAGACCTCATCTCAAAGATTTCGCTGAGTCATCCCAGGAGCAATGGAACTAGTTAGCAAAGGAGAAAGGTTATCGGGCGGAGATCGGTGAGTTGAAGCAACAGGTTGAAAGTCTGAAATTCAATAACAGTATGCAGGTCGCTGCAGATCGAGGCAAAAAAAATAGATTGTCCCAAGAAAATGAAGAACTTAGGGCCCAAATCCAGAAATTGAGAATGGCTCCTGATAAACAACCAAGGAGTCGATCAGACGAGCAGTTGATAAAAGGGCTGAAAAATGAAGTCAGGGAATGGCGAGGTGGTTTAGAAGAGTCTGAAAACGTCATGGCAGAGCTCAAAGTACAGTGGGGTACAAGAGCAGATAAGCATCGCCGATACTTGAATCAATTGAAACATGACCACGAGAAAGTTGTTGCCAACATGAAGAGAAAGGTGGCTACACTTGAGGTTAAAGCAGTTAAGCAGGCCGAGGATTTCCAAATTGAAAGCGGACACTGTTACGACTTGTTGGCCCAAATGGAGGTAGAAGTGCGGCAACTGAAAAATCAGCATATGCAGGATTCTCAGGCGTTAAAAACATGCAGTGATCAGATAAAACGCCTGCTTATAGAAAAGAGGCAAACCAGGGATAAGATTAGGACCATTGCCCATGCCATCATTAGAAGGTGTCTACGGTGTGAAAACATGACCAGCATTACCGTTCTCTCGGCAGTGATGGTTTATGTCAAGCAGACCATGCATGAGCTGGAACAACTTGAAAGGGATCTCACACCTAGGACCGCGGCGAGGCCGAACGATGCCCCGCGGGTGCCAATTCTCGAAACCTTAATGTATTCATAGGTTGAGTCTGTCCGTCTTTTGCATCAAGGTGTATTAGTCTGTTGAGTCTGTACTTGTTTCAAGGCTTGTTATTTTCCTTTTTTCAAAAATGTTAGTTTGTAATAGATTGTTTCAGTAATAAAATGTGTGTTTCTTTTACACTCATCTATTTTGAACTATGTAATGATCTGATTCACGCAGCATCGTAATACGTAGGCAATCCTCATCGGATCCGGTCACATTTTTAACTGCAAATAACGAAAACGATAATAATAGGAAATAATAAAAAAAATAATAAATAAAGGAAAGCCTAAAGAGAATCCGGAATGATGCATGTCTTCGTTGCAAACATGTAGAAATTCACTTAACTGTATAGGTGCATCACGCCCCAACGTGCGATTACCTATCTGTTATTTGTTTCAAACTAACCGTTTGCTTGCTGCTTAGTTATCTAGGTGTTTAGAAAGGGTGATTTGGTTCGGTGGAGGTCTGGCCTCACATTCATACTTCACGAGGTCTAAAGGAAGTGTTCAGTTACCCGTTGTTAAGTCGAGAGGGAGTATTCACGCTTACTTCACAAGATCAAAGGGAAGCATAGAGATGTCTTCAGAAATTCCTTTGCCGACAGTTCCTGTTTCCGAGGAGAGTTCAATCTCGGCCGTCCTGACGCCCAAGTCAGCAACTTCTGAGGAAAACAGAATCCTGCGGCTCCGCATGTTGGAAATGTTGGATGACTGGAATAACGGAAAAGAGCCACCGAGTGTAATCCCTGGGTTCCCTGAGTTGTTCTTCAGGACAAGTGGGACTTCCAACGTCCCCATAAGCTATCCAGCTACCCCAGTCAGGTACCCAGCCATTTCAGCCCTCTTTGCTGGATCACCCTCTGATTCTATCCCCGGATGTCAACAACGGACGTAGCTACAAGCATATTCACAGCACCGCCCTATCCAATCGTGGCACAACCCACTACACACAGGCCCAATTTTGACTTTTCCTCATTCACATTCCAAGCCTCATCCTTCTCATTGGAACCAAATCGGTTCACTACCAGCACTCATCCTCAACAACCTCAATATGAGTTTGTACCTGGGAAAGATCAGAACCCTAAAGCTGCTGAACAAGATGAGATGGCAAAAAGAATGAGGAGCCTCGAGCAGAGTTTGAAAAACATGCAAGGTTTAAGCGGGCAGAAGAGTGTCTCCTATACCGATCTATGCATGTTCTCTCACGTGCACTTACCCATGGGTTTCAAAACCCCAAAGTTTGAGAAGTATGACGGGCACGGCGACCCCATTGCTCATCTCAAGAAGTATTGCAACCAACTGCGGGGAGCCGGAGGCAAAAAAGAATTATTGATGGCATACTTCGGGGAAAGTCTGGTAGGAATCGCCTCAGAATGGTATATGGACCAGGACATATCTCGATGGCATATATGGGATGATCTCGCCAGAGATTTCGTGGGACAATTTCAATATAATATTGACATCGCACCGGACAGAAATGCTTTGTCAAACTTGAAGAAGAAACCCTCGGAAAGTTTCAGAGAATATGCCATCAAATGGCGCGAGCAAGCGTCAAGGGTAAAACTTCCCATGGACGAGATAGAAATGGTCACTACTATCCTCCAGGTTCAAGAGTCTGACTACTTCCAAAACATGATGTCAGCCATGGGAAAGCCTTTCGCGGAAGCGATTAAGATCGGGGAGATGATGGAGAATGGTTTGAAAACGGGTAGAATTTTGAGTCAGGCAGCCATAAGGGCAACCTCCCAAGCCGTCCAAAGCGGGTCCGGAGGAATGGCAAGAGGGAAGAAAAAGGAAGAGACATCCATGGCGGCATCAGAGGCAGGAGAATATCATAACCCCAGGCCCTGTTTTTCAGAAAGAACCCCGCAACATTATTTCCCCCACCAAAATGTGACCTATGCTCCTCAACCCTACATGGTCATGAGTACCCAGCCTTATGTCCAGCGGCCATAGCAAGCCAATCGGGGCCAAGCTCCACCTCCCAGAAATCAGTCTCCTCACCGAAACCACTACAATCATCGACATTCCTAGAATAATTTCCGTCCTCGGGAACCACCCAGGAGACCCAACTATACACCAATCGGTGAACCCTACTCCACCCTGTTCCCTAAGCTTGTCCAGATGAATTTGTTGCATCCCATACCACCAAACGGGCAAAACCCGGAATCACCATCATACCAGCGGGGTGTCAGGTGTGCATACCATTCAGGGGTAGAAGGGCACGATACGAACAACTGTTGGACATTGAAACAAGCGGTAGAGAATTTGTTAAAGCAAGGGATGGTTGTGTTGAAAGACGAGGATGTCCCAAATGTCACCAATAATCCGCTGCCCGCCCACAACAACGGGCCGATAATTGGGATGATTTGTGAAGACAAGGAATTTGATCCGGCGCTTAAAGCCATAATTGCTATTGCTAATACAGAAAGGAAGCCCAAGGCAACCCCGAAGCAAGAAAAAGGGAAAGTTGATGTATCCAAGAAGGCCTATGTGGTATGGGGGACAATCAAGCCACCTCGGTTGAATGAGCCAGTGGTTATTGGACGCATACCGCAGAAGCCAAAGTACAGTAAAGAGGAAGATGATGAGGTGTTCACGGTTAAAGAGAGTGAGGGAATATGTGAGGCGATGAGGAAAATGCTATGCGAAACACACATGGTCCAGCCAGGAGAGGGCACTAGCACCGCTGAGGTATCATACATAGAACCGAGCGCCAAGCTTCAAAACTGGAAGGCTACGCCATTCCTGATCAAGCGGGAGTCCTAGTGGACCTGTCCTGCCACTTTCTCTGCATCGCGAGCTACCCCAGGGTGTAACTCAGATGTTTTCATTAGTTTCCTGTTTTTTAATTTATTGAATGTCAACCCTGTTTATCTTCCCAATTCCAAGAAATGAAATCATGTTTCATCGTTCACTTCCTTTTCCACAGTTCTGCTATATTTTCTTTTTTAGTTCTCTTCAATTTTGATGATGCAGCTTTAAATAACATGACATGTTTGCGGACTTCATGCCCAGATCCCAGGAACTCCGTTAGACTTCAAATAATGAGTCAAAATTTGAAATATAAAGAGTTTGAGAAAATAGGAACAACTAAAGAAAATTGGTTCATGGTTTGGAAAATATCCGTCACTGAAGCAGAGTTTGAGGACAGTAAGTGGGTTTAGAACCGTACGGAATGTTAACCTTAATGACTGCGGTTTATCTCGAGCAATTGTACCGACAAAGAAGGGTCCATACGTCATTGGAAAATATTGCCAAGAGGAGCATTTGTATCTGGGCGACATCGAAAGAAATGACGCCGACCCCGCTATGAAAGCAGATGCAGTACTATGTCTAGATCGCTCCGGCGATGTCTTTGCACAGTTTGAGATGACGAAGACTTTCATTCTCGCTACCCAAACACTATCAACCCTTTGCAAACCCATTTGAGCCGGTTACTTTTCTTTGATTACCCTCTTTGGAACTTAAAAGTATTATTGAAAATGAAAAAAAAAAGAAAAATGAAAAAAAAAAGAATTGAAAAAAATACTTCAATATGATATACGACTGAAATTAAGAGCCTTGATGCCTAAGGAGAGTGCCCAAAAAGTTTTGGAAGCTTCCGAAGCTTTACATGGGGAAAGCAACAATATCGCCTTTCTTAATAATAATAATAAGAAAATATATATACAAAAAAGAGACAATGAAAATAAGAAAAAGGGAAAGGAAGTGAAAAACAAAGCAAAACAGAAAAACAAAAAGAAAATCCAAAAAAACGTGGCCTGAACTATGTCTGACTTGATTCCGAAAGGATACGTAGGCAACCTCTCCCTGGGGTTCAGTCACACCAAAATAAAAATCCAAGAAGTCCTCCAAAAGTGAAACTGGGGCAGAAGTTATAATGGTTCGGCAATGATCCCGCCCAAAAGGTTCCAAAGTTGTAATTCGATCCAAGTTCTTTTGACCCCAAACCTGTTGCAAGTCCTTCCGATCAATGGGCAAAAGGTTCTTCCAAATCAAAGGACGCAGTTGCTCGGATCGGACGCAGTCAGGATGAGAGAAATAAAATGAGAGAGTCTTATTGGTTAAAACCTACAGGCACCATAAGGCGATGGCGAGCAGAGAAATCAAAATGAGAGAGTCTTGGTAGTGAAAACTCATGACGAGCACTATAAGGCGACAGTAAGAAGAGAAATGAGAGAGGTCGGCTAGCGAAAACTCGCAAAGGGCGTTGTCGGCCGAAAAGAGGATTTCACCACAGAAGGTTCTAGCAAGGTTCCCTGGTTTGGAAACATAGATCCGTTTGGTTCGTGAGAAAATGCAAGTTTGTGAGAGTCGGGCATCCAGTCCAAAAAGCAGGTTATGTCAATTTAAAGCCAGCATGCACCTCAGATAAGTCTTTCTTTTCCCCGAAAACGACACTTATCTTTTAAATTCATTTCCTCGCTCTTTGTTTACCTTTCTTTGAATTCCTTTTCGGTTTAACCCAAAGCCCCAAAACATGCTAGAAAGAAAAGGTGGCAGGACCGGTTTCACAGGGCTCTGTCTGGCAAGAGGTGGAGAACATACCCGGCCTCAGTGATGCGTCAGTCCAATCCCGACTGATCGTGACGTTTGATTACCTCAAAATCCCCAAGCAGAGTGAGACGGAAGAAACAGAGCCTTACACGCGCAAATCATCGTGAAATCCTGAAATATTGAGTCTTATCAGTTTGAAAGGAGGTCGCCTTGGAAGCCAATCAATGCGGAATTTTCTCAACAGAAATGAGGCTGGGACCAAGAAAAACAATGAAGGCCACAAAACCGACCACAATTTCAAACTAACAATTTTCCTTTGTTTGAAGTTGAAGCAGTTGCAATACAAAACGAACTAAGCAGGAAGCAGGTACAACCCTGCGAGAGGCAGGTGCAGCCAAAAGGAAATGCGCAAGGATTAGAAATAGCTATGCTGCAATAATCAACCCAAAAGGGAAGTCTCCTCCCAATTCTTTCCTGCATTTTTTCTCACCCGATGATTTCCCCGGCATAACCTGAGGACTCTTTCCCTTTTCTGGCATAACTCGATGACTTCCCCGGCATAACCTGAGGACTCTTTCCCTTTCCCGGCATAACCCGTGGACCTCCCTGGCATAGCCTAGGGACCTCTTTCCCTTTTTCCGGCATAACCCGATGACTTCCTCGGCATAACCCGAGGACCCTTTCACTTTTCGGCATAACCCGATGACCTCCCCGGCATAACCCGAGGACTCTTTCCCATTTCCGGCATAACCCGATGACTTCCCCGGCATAACCCGAAGACTCTCCCTTTTCCGGCATAACCCGATGACTTCCCCGGCATAACCCGAGGACTCTTTCCCTTTCCCGGCATAACCCGTGGACCTCCCTGGCATAACTCAGGGACCTCTTTCCCTTTTCCGGCATAACCCGATAACTTCCCCAGCATAACCCGAGGACTTTTTCCTTTTCCAGCATAGCCCGATGACTTCCCCGGCATAACCCGAGGACTTTTTCCCGTTTTCGGCATAACCCGATGATTTCCCTGGCATAACCCGAGGACTCTCTCCCTTTTCCGGCATAACCTGATGACTTCCCTGGCATAACCCGAGGACTCTTTCCCTTTCCCGGCATAACCGGTGGACCTCCGTGGCATAACCCAGGGACCTCTTTCCCTTTTCCGGCATAACCCGATGACTTCCCCGACATAACCCGAGGACTCTTTCCTTTTTTCGGCATAACCCGAAGACTTTTTTCCTTTTCCGGCATAACCCGATGACTTCCCTGGCATAACCCGAGGACTCTTTCCCTTTCCCGGCATAACCCGTGGACCTCCCTGGCATAACCCAGGGACCTCTTTCCCTTTTCCGGCATAATGCGATGACTTCCCCGGCATAACCCGATGAATCTTTCCCGTTTCTGGCATAACCCTATGATTTCCCCGGCATAACCCGAGGACTCTCTCCCTTTTCCGGCATAACCCGATGATTTCCCTGGCATAACCCGAGGACTCTTTCCCTTTCCCGGCATAACCCGTGGACCACCCTGGCATAACCCAGGGACCTCTTTCCCTTTTCCGGCATAACCCGAGGACTCTTTCCTTTTTTCGGCATAACCCGAGGACTTTTTTCCTTTTCCGGCATAACCCGATGACTTTCCCGGCATAACCCGAGGACTCTTTCCCTTTCTCGGCATAACCCGTGGACCTCTCTGGCATAACCCAGGGACCTCTTTCCCTTTTCCGGCATAACCCGATGACTTTCCCGGCATAACCCGAGGACTCTTTCCCTTTTTCGGCATAACCCGAGGACTCTTTTCCTTTTCTGGCATAACCCGATGACTTTCCCGGCATAACCCATGGACCTTTCCCCTCTTCTCTGGCATAACCCGGTCAGTTCTCCGGCATAATCTGACAATCCTCCCAATTTAGGGCTCCAATCCCTGAGTTGAGCGATTTGCCTTTTGTAAACATCAGGGCTCCAATCCCTGAGTTACGCCTTTCAGACATGAGGTTCCCGATTCCCTCATCAATTCTGTAGATTTATGACATTTAACTCACGAAATTTTCCCAGCAAAACTGGTGCAGAAAATTTCGTTCGTTTGTTTGTTTTGTTGCCTGAGCAGGTTTTACCTCGAGGCACATGGATCAAGATGACCTACGGAGTGAGTCTCAATCCGGAATGAATAAAGGAAGGAAAGAACGAAAAGAAGATGAGCCCAAATACTGGAGCAAACAAAGTACGGACCGCTCAAAATCTGGTCGAAATCACGAGCTCCGCCGATCCTGTCTTACTCAATGCTGCAGAAATATACAAGCGCCTACAACTTGCGAACATCAAGATTCAGATCGAAGTCTACAAGTAGAATCAGCTAAGACTCAAGATCAAGTTTCAAGAGAATTGTAGATAGGAATCTTGTAACTCATAGTTTGATAGGCATAGCTAGTTCAGTTTCGATTTTTCCTTTTGGTGTAATAAGGACGTTCAGCAACAACATCAGCAGCAACAACATCGGTAACAACAAAGACACAGCTCCCGGTAGTCCCAGCTACCGAAACTTCCCGAACTACATTGACCTGATTCCTGTTTAGCCCAGGATATGTAGGAAACCTCTGAAGCAAAGGTTCGGTCAAATGCTTTCAAGAAATGTTTCACACGGAGTACCCGACGAGCAAAAATCGCTCATACCCACTCACTTTATCTTTGCACGAAAACTCTTTGTGTTTTCGGGCAAAGAGGGGCAGCTGTGAGCACGTGATTTTTGCTTCACGGAAATTACTCCAAAAGAAATCGAAAATAAAACAAGTTACCTTCGGATACAATTTTGAGAATTTGCGTGACATTTTTGGTAATCATTTTTGTCCGTAAATGTTTACTTTTTTGTAGTTAATCGCGAAATATAAAATAAATATATTACATGCTTATTTAGGATTTAATTGTACATTTAGGAATTAATTAAATCATAGTTTGGTTTTTAAAGAAAAATCGCAAAAGTATGCTTTTCGTCTTATGTTTTGTTGCCATGGTGTGATTTTACCTATTTAAATATTTTAATATGTGTGTGATAATTGTGTTAAGTGTTAATTAATATGTGTTTAGTTTTACTTTAATTAGGTATTGTGTTTTAAATTAGAAAATAAAAGAAAAGAGTGCAAATTGGTCTAAAAATCGGATTGGGCCAGTTTCTTTAGAAAAATTCGAGGCCCAAAAGCACCAAAACCAGCCCAAGGCAGCCGGTCCAAGAGACCCATCTCCTAGGTCACCAAACGACGTAGTTTGATACCAAAACTACGTCGTTTCAAGAACAACCCATCTCAGTCGTTCAAACCAAGTTGATCTGACGACCCTCGTCCCATCTCCCTTACCCGTTACCTGACCCGACCCATTCCACCCAAAGACCAACCCGGTCTCACTTAACCAAACAATGTCGTTTTCTTTAAGTGAGAGATCCAGGCCGTTGATCTCGACTGATCTAACGGCTATGATCAAACAACCACCCCGATAGATAATCCCCCATCTCTCACCCCACACCCCCCATAACCAACCCTCCCCCCCCTTCGTCTTCATCATCTCAGGGACTGAACCAGACGGTCCCCAAGAAACCCTAGCGCCGCCCCCTTACCCCATCGCCTGAAACCCGGCGGCATCAACGCCGCCGGTCACCAAATTAACACCCCTAGTGCACCTTCACCCCCTGAACACGAATCTACAAACCGTTTGGCTCGAATCAACCTACATCGTCTCGAATATTGATTTGAAGATTCGAGCCAAACCTCAACCTATACCAACCGACCCTAAATTCACACCAGTTACTCCCCTGACTCCCTCATACCCTAATCAACGGTGGTTCCGTTCGAATCTAGGTAGAATCCTTCGAGCCCCAAATCGGCCTGTATGAACCCTAAAACTCAAAACCATGGGGGTCTGTCCAATTAAAAGAGGAGTCGGGGGTCTAATAGACCTTAATCGAGGTGTTCTCAGTTGTGAACACTTCGATTGAAGTCTGTTCGACCTCAAAGAAGTGAAGTCCAGTTCGAGCCTGGGTCATCCTTGTTTTTAAGCTTCCGAGGTAATTTTTCCTTTCCTTCTATTCTGTTAGTGATTCTATTCGTATCTCTTTACATGTTTAGTTTAGTTTATGAGTTTTCTATTTTTTTAATCAATTAATTCTGTCTGTCTTCATAAGACCCTTTATTTGGTCGATTCTTCTATTTGTTTGTTAATTGTACCTATTGTGAGTTATGTGTTCAACCTGTTTAGAGTTGTCGAATAGCTAGTTCATATAGTTTCCCTATTATGTCTAAAGTCACTGAAGCCATTTGGTAACCTATTTTGTCTAGCTTGTTTATCGATTGTTTGTTATCTGTTAGAGCTCGTATAGTCGATTAAATAAATGTCGTTAACTAAAATTATCTGAAAACTAGAGAAGCATGAGTTTGCTCATGTCAATGTAATTACTTGCATGTTTCTCTTGTCTGTGCTAAGACCTGATTGATACTGCCTCATTCCTTAGCTTGCATTATCAACTCCCTGTTGATCAATTGGTTTTTGAGTTGGTCAGGATTGGTTCCCAATATGACCAACTCATGCCATTTGATTAACACCCCTTATGTGTTATGACTTGTTTGAGCCTAAGCTGAGAATTGGATATAGCTGTAGTAATCTAATAGTTCAACCTGAAATCAGTGTTAAGTGTAAGTTTATATAGGTTGTAACTTCAGACTTCTAAACTTAGGGTAATACAGTAATAATCAGTGGATTCATGGGTAATTTGGGGTGTCAAAGTTTGAAAAATGGCTAGTGCTAGTGGACTGCCAGTGAGTATGGTTTGAAATACTAGAATAATCTATAGTGCAAATACACCACTGGCTGACATCTTTAAAGATGGAAGTCAGGTGTAAGATGAGTTTAATAATAAAAAGCTGAAATGCACATGGAAATGTTAGTGGAACCTGCTGTACAGTAGGATAGGCACTACATTTTTGAATTTCAGAAGATTTAAAAATAATAACTCCATACCTATACAACTTTAAGTGGGGTGACAGATTAGGATTTATGGTTACACTAGGGCATCCTGTCAAAAGGAAGGGGCTTCTTCTTTCTAATAGCATATATAGACATAGATAGAGGAGAGGACAGACATAGATAGAGGAGAGGAAGGAAAAGAAAAACAGAAATAGACATAGAGAGATACATATAATACACAGGGATACAGAGATACACAAGCTAAAAAGACTGAAAAACAGAAGAGAAGAAAGAGTGAGCGAGAGTTGAGTTGGAAGAAGTAGATAGAGTTCACATAGCATCGAAGAGAGGATTTGAAATAAGTTGATAGCGAAAGCAACAAAACACTACTTCGGTGAGTTCTGGTTTAGTGTCAAGTCCCAGTAGCTGACATTGGTCTGCTCAACTGATTTCAATTTGTTGGAACCTATTGGCTATCTATTGGTCCAGTTTTGGTTTAAATTCAAGTTCAGTTGAGTCTGTTTGGGTTGTTTAGTTGCTGTCGGGTTTCACAAATCACTTCGAGCCTCCTTTAAGTATATTTTTGGGGTATTTGGTGCTGTTGGAACTGCTGCCTTTGCTATTACCTGTGTACTGCTACTGCTTTGCTGACTTCTTTTCTCTTCAATTGTAAACGTTTCCAGGTACACACTTCTGAAACTATGGGTTGATGGAAGCTTGAATTGGAAGTTGAGTTGAAATAAACAAATAAATGAAACGTTCACCTGCTTTCACAATATCTGTGTTTAAGATGTAGCAATAGGATAACATGATTCAATTAGTTCGTATTTGTTTGGGCTCATTCTAATCGTATTTGTTTTGTATAAATTGGGGCGTACTCGAACCAATGTGGACTGTTAAGTAGTATGCTGTTATATTGATTAGATGTATACCATGTGTTTAGCAATTTAGTTTAACTTAGCTGATGATGATGGTATAACGCATAATCTAATATGTGTCTGTATGTACCCTGTCGGACCCTTGGACTGTTTAAATTTGTTATGGCCCGGTTCAGTTTGATTTTAAGAAATATGTATCTCATATAAATTTTCATATTGTGTTAGTTAATACCAACTGATTAGCGATATACGTCAACTCTCTTGTTGGATTCCTTGCTTCAATACAGTCTCAATAACGTAGAGTAGTAATTAATACTGGCATTGGCCCGCCATTTAAATAAAGCGGCTATTAATAGGATCAGTAGGTTTACATTTTTGGGAGCACGAATCAATGTAACAAGTTAAGAGCATTAATCTAATAAGCATGAATTTAGCAAGAAGGTTTAGCGTTTAGATCCAATAGATTTTCGGATAAGCATTAATAATTAAGGGTAATTTTAGTTTTAAATAGTCCTAGGTAATTATTGGTTTGTGGAGTTAGCCCAGTTCTAGGATAATTAATCTTATTCGAATGTATCATCTTGTCAACCTCGATCTTGCTTAAAATTTCAATCTTAGTAATATTCTTTTCCATTAACACTTGTATTGATCTAGCCATTAATATGTCACGTTTCTTTAGCATGCAATGAACTAGGATTTTTTTCCCTTTTTTTAGAGACGAGTTTAATAGAAATGTAGTCATTTTAGGATATCCTTAAAATAAATAAATTGCGCCTCGCCAAATAAGAATGCAAATTGCGGGGCCCTCAATAGTTGATCATAATAAATCTTTAGAATTTGGGATGGACTGTTTAGTGAATTTCACTGCCTTCCCCAAAGATAATAACGCGTTAGACTCTTTAAGCGCGACTTAATTAAATTACAAATTCGGGTGCGCATTTATGTGACCCAAATTCAAATCTCAACGGAGTCGAAATGTATTAACAACCACGTGTGCATTGATTGTGACGTGGTTCGAGATGCATTTTCACAACATTGCAATTCTATTGAAAAAATAATAATAAAAGCGGTTTAAACTTAATAAAAGCACACCAGTTATAACATATATAAAAATCAGATATTTAGCCATTATAACAATTTAAGCGACCGTGCTAGAACCACGGGATTCGAGGGTGCCTAACACCTTCCCTCGGGTCAATAGAATTCCTTACTTAGAGTTTCTGGTTCGCAGACTTCATTTGGAAAGTCGAATATTTTCCTCGATTTGGGATTCAAGATAAACCGGTGACTTGGGACACCAAAAGCCAAACCTTTCCCAAGTGGCGACTCTGAACTAAATAAATAATCCCGTTTCGAATATTGTCACTTAAATTGGAAAAACTCCCTCGCGCATTTTACCCTTCGGAACGGGCGCGCAAAAAGGAGGTGTGACAAACATTAGTAGTTTTATATTGGATTCTTATTTGTTCTTTATTTATAACTTTGTATTGGCCATAAAGAGCCTTGCTCGACTATATTCTAACTTATATCCCATCCCGACTACCCCTGATAGCTCGAGATCGAGCCCAGATACTCGCCTCGAGGTTCTACATCGACCAGTCCGAAGCCAAGGTAGCAAGCCCCTCGGTTTTAATATTACCCCGTTTTAGCTCGCATTTCATCCTTACATTTATTATTTTTAGCATCAACTTCTCTAAACAACTAGCTCGAGAATAGATAACGTATTTTTAGAATCCTATTTACAAATTTAATTATTGTTACCATTTTCACGGTAAAAAAACAAAAATTCAAAAAAATATGTTTTTCTTTGCCTTAAAGCTTTCAAGGTCTGATTTCTTTAAAAAGTAAAAAAAAAAAAAAAGCGAGCTTATTTACTCCATTCTCAATCTTCCCGAACTACGCAAGATCTGATTCATGCGGTATCATGATATGTAGGCAATCTCCATCGGATTCGATCATAGCCATAAAATTAATTGAGTGAAAAATAAACTGAAAAAAAGATAAAGAAAAAGTTAGAAAAAGTGGAAAGAAAAAGCGCGACATAAAAAAAAGTGACAAACATAAAACAAAAAAAGAAAAAAAGAAAAAGAGAGTGCCAAAATAGAAGAGCGACAGAAAGAAAAACAAAAATTAAGAGTAATTAGAGAGAAGCAAAATTGAAGAAAAGATATGCAGATTGAAAAAAAAGGAGTTAATTAAGGCCGAGATGAAACATGCAACTCGTTCAAACACATAGTAGAAACATTTAACTGTCTAGGGGCATTGCATCCCAATATGCAATTTCCTATCTGTTAAATGTCTCAAAATTAACAAGGTTGTTGGGTGTGCAAATTAGCTAGGTTCTATTCAAGTGGTTGGTTTTGTTGGTAATATGGGCTTCCCATCCTTACTTCACAAGATCCAAAGGAAAGGTTCCTATGGCCTCTGAAAGCCATCTACAAATTATCGATCCTGAGGATAGCCCAGCACCGGCTATTCCACAACTAGAATCAGCAGCTACTGAAGAGAATAGGATGTTGCGTCTCCGCATATTGGAAATGTGGGATGCCTGGTCTAATTGTAGGGAACTGCCAAGTGCAATCCATGGATTCCTCGAGTTGATCCCCAGGTCAGGTGAGGTTGCTAATGCCCCTGTGCCCTATCCGCTCATTCCATGCGGGCACCCTCCAATGCCATTCAATGATCCTAGAATGCCTTCTGTGGTTCGTCCCCAGGCGCCAGTTTCCTGGGCACCTCCAATATTGTTCTCTACAGCACCAATATGCACCAGAACACAACCAACTTTACCACGGCTATATGTTAAGCCTCTAATGTTTACCTTTTAGGGTCCACAACTTCAATCAGAAATATCATATGTGACCTCGTACTCTTTAACTCAACTTGCACAATATGATCTCTCGGTGGAGCAAGAAAAAGTTGTTAAAAATTCGAGCAAGAGGAAATGACTCGGAAGATGAAGAGCCTAGAACAAAGCCTGAAAAACATGCAAGGTCTGATTGGCCAAAAGAGTGTATCATACTCTAACCTCTGTATGTTTCCCCATGTCCACTTGCCAGCTGGCTTCAAGATGCCAAAATTTGAAAAGTACAACGGGCACGAAGATCTGGTCGCTCATTTGAAATAATACTGTAACCAGTTGAGGGGTGCTGGTGGAAAAGAGGAGTTGTTAATGGCCTATTTTGGGGAAAGCCTCACCGGAATCGCTTCTGAGTGGTATACAGATCAAAAAGTTACCTATTGGCACATGTGGGACGATATGGACCGAGATTTTATCTGCCAGTTCTAGTATAACGTGGACATCGCTCCCGATAGAAACTCTTTGTCCATTTTGAAAAAGAAAGCCGTGGAAAGCTTCCGTGAGTATGCTATCAAATGGCGTGAGCAAGCTGCTAGGGTAAAGCCTACAATGGATGAAATTGAAATGGTCACAGTCTTTCTACATGCCTAAGAGGCGGACTACTTCCAGAACATGTTGTTCACTATGGGAAAGCCGTTTGCTGAGGCTGTCAAAATTGGGAAGATGGTAGAAAGTAGGCTAAAAACGGGTCGAATATTGAGTCATGCTTCTTTTAAAGCCACATCACTAGATGTTCAAAATGGTTCAGAGGATTTGATAAATGGAAACGGGAGAGAAGAAGGAGCCATGACGTCTTCCAGCTCGAGGGGGACCCGCGGGTCATTCAACCAATCATATATACTTCCTGAGGTCCCTCAACATTATTATCCCCTTAAAAATGCAACTTATGATGTGGCACCATCTCCTTATGGAAGGCCTATAAAGGCGAAACAAAGTTGGAAAAAGGTTAAGTCCCACGCGACTAGCCGTTGCAGCAAGTTTGAGGAGCCAAAAGTTTACCAATGCTCTGAAGTAAAAATTAAAAAAAAAAAGAGCCAAAAAGGCAAAGGCTTACGAAGACAAAATAAAGTCGAAAAAGGTTGAGTTCCACTGACCAACCATCATGGCAAAGTCTGGAAAAACCAGAGGTTCTCTAGGTCCTGAAATGAAATCGGTCCTCTGGGAACAAGCAGTCGCAGTTAAGATTTTCATCAAAGAAGTCGGGCCAAGATCAAGTGATTGAAATAAACAAGGCCACAAAACCAACCACCGTTTCAAATTAACAATTGTTCTTTGTTTGAAAACAGGAAACATGTGCAATCCAAAAGCAACCTTGCAAGAAGTAGATGCAACAAAAAAAACTGCGTCAGGGCTACAAACAGCTTTGCAGCAATAATCAATCTAAAAGGGAAATCTCGTCCAAATTCTTTCCTGCATTTTATTCATTTTCTTAAATTTAAAAAAAGCCAAAAATGAAATGAAAAGAAAGAAGAAGAAAAATTCAAAATCATGGTAGTATGGGGTCTCCAATCCATAGCTGCGTCTTTTCCAACATAGGGTCCCACTCCCTAGCTGATGCAAGCATAACCTAGTAATCTTTCCAATATATGGTCCCACCCCCTAGTTGATCCACGACATAACCCGAGGACCTTTCCGGCATAACCCGATGTCCTTCCCCGGCATAACCCGTGGACCTTTCCGGCATAACCCGATGACCTCCCTGGCATAACCTGAGGACCTTTTCTAGCATAACCCGATGACCTCCCTAGCATAACCCAAGGACCTCTTTCGGCATAACCCCATGACATCTCCGGCATAACCCGAGGACCTTTTCTGGCATAACCCGATGACCTCCCCGGCATAACCCGAGGACCTTTTCCGGCATCGATGACCTCCCCGGCATAACTCAAGGACCTTTTTCGGCATAACCCGATGACCTCCCCAGCATAACCCGAGGATCTTTTCCGGCATAACCTGATGACCTCCCCGGCATAACCCGAGGACTTTTTCTACATAACCCGATGACTTTCCCCGACAACCCGAGGACCTTTTCCGGCATAAAACGATGACTTTTCCGGCATAACCGTGGACCTCCTCGGCATAACTCGAGGACCTTTTCCGGCATAACCCGATGACCTCGCTAGCATAACCCGAGGACCTTTCCGACATAACCCGATGATTTTTCCGGCATAACCTGTGGACTTCCCCGACATAACCCGAGTACCCTTTCCAGCATAACCGGATGATCTTCCCGGCATAACCCAAGGACGTTTTCGGCATAACCCGATGATTTTCCCGGCATAACCCCACGGATATTTTCTGGCATAACCCGATGGTTTTCCCCGGTATAACCCGAGGACCTTTCCGGCATAACCCGATGACTTCCCCGGCATAACCTGAGGACCTTTCCGGCATAACCCGATTACTTTCCTGGCATAACCTAAGGACTTTTCCGGTATAACCCGGTGATTTTTCTAGCATAACCTAGTAATTATTTTCCAAACATAGGGTCCCATTTCCTAGCCAATGCCATCATAACCTGGTAATGATTTCCGGCACAGGGTCCCATTCCGTAGTTGATGCCAGCATAACCTGGTAATCTTTTAAAATTAGGACCTCTGATCCCCATTAGATTTTCATTTTAGATATAGGCTCCACTCCCTAATCTCTTTTTCTCCAAAGGATATACAATCCTGATTTTATTGCTTTCAATAAAGAAGTAGTTTGGATTTTTGTTACAATAACTCACAAAATTTGCGTACTGAAAATTGGGGCTGATAGGCTTAGCTAGTTTAGTTTTTTATTTTCATTTTGGTGTAATAAGGAGCTCAACAAGAAGAATTAGCAACAATAATAGTGAAATCACAGTTTATTGGTAGTCTCAGCTACCAAAACATCCAGAACTACACTGAC
The DNA here is from genome assembly GCF_000393655.2 of Nicotiana sylvestris. Classification (NCBI taxonomy): domain Eukaryota; kingdom Viridiplantae; phylum Streptophyta; class Magnoliopsida; order Solanales; family Solanaceae; genus Nicotiana; species Nicotiana sylvestris. The sequence goes on from NC_091063.1 coordinate 115,339,088, forward strand.
CTGATTCCTTTATAGCCAAAACTACACTGGTAGTCTCAGTGTATATCCAGAACTACACTGACCGAAGCAAGGTTCGGTCAGACTTTTTCAGAAAAATGCTTCCCATAGAGTATCAAACGGGCAAAAAATCGTTCATTATTGCTCACTTTATCTTTGCCCGAAAATTCTTCATGTTTCCGAGCAAAGAGGGGCAGTTGTGAGCACCTAATTTTTGCCCTACATGAAAATAACTCCTAAAAATAGACCTAAAATATTTTTAATTAATTTTTCGGAGTTTTTCTTTATTTAGTTGCATTTCATGCATGTTTAATATTTTAAAATCATAAGAAAATCATAAAAATTATCACATTTTTATTTCATGCCATCTTAGGTTTAATTTACATTTAGGAATTAAAGTTAATTGCATTATCAACCAAAAATCACAAAAAAATATACATTAACTTTAATCAATTAGTTTAATTAATTATGTCTTTTTGCAAAAAAAAAAAATCAATTAGAATTAATGTGGCCATTTTTAAACGTCCATTAATGTGGCTCATCTTTATCTTCTAAAATCGAGAAAACCTAACAGCCCTTCTTCTTCTCAAATCCCCTCTCATTCTTCAACACACGGAAAAATCGAGGTCACCCTCAAAATTCGAAAGAACTTCAACAACTAATCTGGACTTTGAGAATAAAAATGGAGATATGAGAGCCAAAAAATTCAAGGCTATTTCGAAATTAAAAAAAAAAAGAAGCAAACACAATAGCTCAAAGATGATGTAATTTCGAGTAACTGAGCTTTTCTTTTAGATCTAGAAGCTCAAAATTATAGCAAAAGAGAATTTCGAGGCTATTTCGGTTTATTGCTTTGCTCTGTAATTTCTAGGTTATCAAGGAGTGATTTGGTGCTGGATTGCTGTAATTTCTGTTGAAGTAGTAGCGATTTCTGTAATTTCTACTAAAGATGATTTCTCCTAGGTTACTACTCTAGCTCACTTTTGTCTTGATGAATTTATAAAAGCGCTGTAAAATTTCTTGAAGCAAAAAATGGTCCTGGCTCGATTCCTTAGCTAATGTTTTGTTTTTTTTGAATCACGTATTCCCTTCCAATGACAGATTTTCCTTTAGGCGTCTCTTCGTTTAGATGAGCCAATATGATTCTCAGATTATTTTATTCCTAATTTCTCATGATCTAAATCCCTTTCATTACCTACTGATGTTGGTTTATATCTGTTTTCTATTTGCCAAAGTAGTTATTTGTTTAGGACGTTACTTCACTGTATAGGATGGATGATTATCTTGTTCAGTTTGACTCTGTTATGGATTGTTTGAGTGGTTAGAGGGGTTGGATTAAAAATAAAATAACACAAGGTTAGTATTGTAGTATTTATTGCTCTATCACTCGCTTATACTGTTTGGAGCATGTTTAAGCCAATCACACGTGGGTAGGCAAATTTTTCGGCGCGATTAATATATCATCGTGGTTATAGGTACGGTTTTCGTGGCATGGTCACGATACGTAAATCCCAATTTAGGTGTGCATTTTATGTGATCCGATCGTAACAACTTTGATCATTAATAAAATAAACATGTCACGAACCGCGGGTGTATTTCATGTAGCGTGGTTTGCGGTGTGTTCCAAAACGGCAAGTGTACGACAATCGTAACTTGTTCAAGAATTAATTCCATAAATCCTAAAAAGCGGTTTAAATAATTAAAAGTGGTTTAAAATTTAAAAATTCACAGTAGGTTTAAAACTTGTAATTAATCAGATATTTAGGTCAATTATTAATAGTTAAAGTGATCGTGCAAGAATAACGGAACCCGGGAATGCCTAACACCTTCTCCCGGGTTAACAAAATTCCTTATCTAGAATTTCTGGTTTCGCAGACTTTTAAATAAAGTCGAAATTTCCTCGATTTGGGATTTAAAATAAATCGATGACTTGGGACACCAAATAAATTTTCCCAAGTGGCGACTCTGAAAAATTAAATAAAATAATTCCATTTCAATTTATGTCACTTAAATTGGAAAAACTCCCTTATATACCCCATCGGATGGAAAAAGGAGGTGTGACATAAATTAAAAGAAAAAAAAGAGAAACTCAAAAATTCGAAATGTTTTCTTAAAAGTCCTTTCGAAAATCTACAAGTCAAACCAAAATCCAAAAAAAAAAACAAAAATATTTTTTTCTACCTTTTTAAGAAGTCTTTTCCAAAAAATTCAAAAACAAAATAAAAAAAAAAGAGAATAATTTTTTTTTATTTTCATTGTTTAAAAGTCTTTCTTTCAAAAAAAAAATAATATTTTTTGAAAAATTGAAGTCCAAAAATGTTTTCGCTTTTCTTTAAAAGCACTTTTGTAAATAAAATTAAAAAAAAAAACTCAGAAATTCAATTTTTTTCGTAAAAGTCTCTCTTTCGAAAATTAAGAGGCAACATCCAAAATCCAAAAAAATATTTTTTTCCTTCTTTAGTGTGACGACCCGGCCGGTCGTTTTAAGAATTAACACCCGATCCCCTATTAACTGCATTCCCCTTGTTTGTTTCTGCTATTTTGATTTGTCGGGATGTTCGGTTTTGAGTTTCGGAGTGTTTTGGGAATATTAGTCCCTAAATGAGAGCTTAAGTTTTGGAATTCAGACCGTAATCGGAGCGGTGTGAAGACGGTCTCGGAATGGAATTCCGACGGTTCCGTTAGCTGCGTTGGGTGATTTCGGGCATAGGGGCGCGTTTGAATTATGTTTTGGAAGTCCGTAGCTAATTTAGGTTTGAAATGCCGAGAGTTAAATTTTTGAGGTTTCCGGTTCGATAGTGAGATTTTGATCTAAGAGTCGGAATGAAATTCTGGAGTTTGGAGTAGCTCTGTAGTGTTGAATGTGACGTATGTGCAAAATTTCAAGTCATTCGGACGAGGTTTGATAGACTTTTTGACCGAAAGCGTAATTTGAGAGTTCTTGAAGTTTTTAGGCTTGATCCTGTGTTAATTGGGTGATTCCATCTTGTTTTAGGTGTTTTAAGGATTGGTACAAGTTTGAATAGTGGTATATGACTTGTTCGTATTTTTGGATGAGGTCTCGGGAGCCTCTGGGTGATTTCGGAAGGCTGTCGGATGAATATGGAGTTTGTTTGAGCAGCTCCCGCTGCTGGTCTTCTATCATAACCGTACCTGTGGATTGGGGACCGCAGGTGCGGAGATGTAGAAACCGCTATGGCATCGCAGAAGAGGAAAAGGGGAGGACTAGCAGAGACCGCAGCGGACGCTTCATCGCAGAAGCACGTCCCCAGAATAGGACTCTTTGTCATGACTCCAGTTCGCCCTCCGTGAATTATCGTGAAGGCACCTAGTCTCTACGACTAGGTAAGCCTAAATTGCAGAAGAACAAACCAAATTCGCGGAAGTAAAAGAATTTAAAGCAGAAATAAGGTAATAAACAGCGTTTAAAAGTGTCGCTCGGCATACACAGTATTTAACTCTCAAAACCAATATATAAATCCAAGACCTGGAAACCACGAATCATAAGCTAAGAAATACTACATAGCTCTAATTCTAGAATGTCTAACAAGAACAGAAATTACAAAAGGGATAATACTGAAAAGCAATAATAGAAAGGTACTCCTCGGTCTGCGGACGCGGTAGATATACCTCGAAGTTGCTAGAGCATTCGCCTCGCCTCAAAGGTGATAGGACTGAGTCGAAGTACCTAGATCTGCACATGAAAAACATGCGCAGAAAAAACATGAGTACACCACAGCGGTACTTAGTGAATGCCAAGCCTAACCTCGATTGAGTAGTAACGAGGAAGGTCAGGGCCCCACTGAGGTTAAATAAAAGATAAAACTCAACAGTGTAGAACAAAGCAATATAAATAAGTACAACAGTAAAAGTAACACAGGATTTAAAGAACATCAACAACTATACAGAGGCAAGGTAAACACAAAAGGAAGTACAGCTCAACACCAACAATAACAATCAGGGATCTTCCAAGATATCATCCTGTAGTCCCAAATATACATATCCAATAAGTCTTCCGGGATACCGTCCCGTAGTCCAGCACATAGTGCGCGGGGATCTACCGGAATCTCGTTCCGTAGTCCCAAACATAAATACCTAGTATTGGGGGAATATACCGAGTGCATTCCCATAGTTCAGTATAACTATGCAGGAGGACCTACCGGAATCTCACATCCATAGTCCCAAATGTAAACAGACAAGGGGGGAGCTACCGAAATCCCACATTCGTAGTCCCAATGTAAATACATAGCAGCAACAGAAGAAAATACTCAGAAATGTCAAACTTCATATTAAGGCAAAACAAATAGTCTAGCCTAGCATGCTGCACAGAACTCAGGTAAAGCAGTTGAACAAATAAGGCAATTGAATCACTTGGACATGCTTTCCTACGCTAACAACAGGCTTAATAGTGCAAGTGATAAACAAGAAAAGATATCATACTAGTAATTACTTAATGAAAATCAGATTTCCAATAATTAGCACAAGTACGCACTCGTCACCTCACGTATAAGGCATTTCAATTATAAAATATATCAAATCCTAAAGGGAAGGTCCTCCACACAAGGTTAGGCAAGCCACTTACCTCGAACCAACTCAAAATCAACCTGAAACCACATCTTTGCCACGAGTACTCAACTCCAAATGGCCCAAATCTATTCAATTCAATTGCATATTGTAAATAACACTTCAAGTAATTGATTCTAAAATTAAATTCTAATCTAATACGTGAAATTAGGTAAAATGACCAAACCGCCCCTCGGGCCCACGTCTCGGAATCAGGTAAAATTTATATTTCTAGAATCCTCACACTCTCACGAGTTTATTTATATCAAAATTATCCCAATCCGACATGAAAATCGTGATCCAAATTCAATTTTTAGGCCTAAGAACCTTTTCAAACTTTTGTTCAATTTTTCCGCCCCAAATTCGAATTTAAGCATAGATTCGTGGAAAACAATCAAAAACGAGTAAGAATCATTTACCCAAAACACCCAGGTGAAAATCTCTCTCAAAATCGCCTATCCCAAGATCCCAAATCAATTTTTTCAACTTTTGAAACTAAACCCTCAAAATTTCATATTTATGTCCAGTTGTTTCCGCATCTGCGAGCACTTCATCGCATCTGTGACTTTCAATTAAAGGCCCATTTCTGCATCTGCGGTTACTCATCCGCAGGTGCGGTACCGCTTTTGCGGTAAATTACCCGCATCTACGGAACCTTATGATCCTCCCTAAATTCACATATGCGCTTGCTCCGCACCTGCGGTACCCAAATCGCACGTGCAGTTATGACTGAAAACCAGCAGCTTCAGCTGCTTCAAACCATTCCAAAACCTCCCATCAACCATCCGAAATCATCCTGAGGCCCTCGGGATCTCAACTAAACTTACCAACATATTCTATAACCTCATTCAAACTTGTTATAACCTCCGGAACACTCAAAACAACATCAAAACACCAAATTCACATCGGATTAAAGCATAAGAATTCCAAAAATCTTCTAAATTATGCTTTTTATCAAAAACCCAACCACACCATATCCGAATGACTTGAAATTTTACACACACATCCCAAATGACACAACGGAGCTACTACAACTCTTGAAATTCCATTTGGACCCTCGAATCAAAATCTCACTATCGAACCGGAACTTCAAAAATTCAACTTTTCGACACTTCAAGCCTAAATTAGCTATGGACCTCCAAAACACAATCCGAACATGCCCCTGAGCCCGAAATCACCCAACAGAGCTAACAGAACAATAAGATTTCCATTCCGAGGTCGTCTTTACACTATTCCAACTACGGTCAACTTTCCAACACTTAAGCTCCCATTTAGGGACTAAGTGTCCAAAAACTCTCCGAAACTAAAACCCGAACATCCTGGCAAATCAAAATAGCAGAAATAAACACGGGAAAAATAGTTAATAGGGTATCGGGGCGTTAATTCTTAAGACGTCTGGCCGGGTCGTCACATCCTCCTACACTTAAACATTCGTTCGTCCTCAAACGAGCATAAAGACATACCTGAAGTAGTGAAAAGATGAGGGTAGCGGCTGCGCATATCCTACTCAGTCTCCCAAGTCGCCTCAACTTTCTAACCTGCTTGTCCCATATTTCCACTGGCTCCTCAACATTGGATAGATCCTTGTCCAACTGGACTGAACTGAAGTCCAATACGTGCGATGGATCATCGTGATACCTCCAAATCATCGAAACATGAAATACCGGATAAACTCCTGCCAAGTTGGGAGGTAAGGCAAGCTCATAAGCAACGTCCCCAACACGCATCAATATCTCAAAAGGGCCAATAAACCTCGGACTCAACTTCCCTTTCTTCCCAAATCTCATAATGCCCTTCATAGGCGAAACCCGAAGCAGAACCCGCTATCCAACCATATAGGAAACATCACGAACCTTCTCGTCTGCATAGCTCTTCTGTCTGGACTAGGCTATACGGAGTCTATCCTGAATCACCTTAACCTTCTCCAAAGTATCCTGAACTAAGTCTGCGCCCAATAATCTAGCCTCACCCGGCTCAAACCAACCCACCGGATATCTACACCGCCTACCATGTAATGCCTCATACGGCGTTATCTGAATGTTGGACTGATAACTATTGTTGTATCTAAACTCTGCCAATAGCAAGAACTGATCCCAAGACTAACCGAGTACCCAACTCATGTTGAACGGCCCTCTAGAACCATGATGTGAACTGAGTACCTCTATCCAAAATGATGGAAACTAGAATACCATGCAGACGAACAATCTCCTAGATATAGATCTCCGCCAACTACTCCGAAGAATAAGTAGTACACACAGGAATAAAGTGAGCGGACTTGGTCAGCCGATCCACAATCACCCAAATAGCATCGAACTTTCTCAAAGTCCGCGGGAGCCCAACTACAAAGTCCATGGTGATCCGCTCCCACTTCCACTCCGGAATCTCTATCTGCTGAAGCAACCCATTCGGTCTCTGGTGCTTATACTTCACCTACTGACAGTTGAGGCACCGAGCTACAAACCTAACTATATCTTTCTTCATATGCCTCCACCAATAGTGCTGCCTCAAATTCTGGTACATCTTCGCGGCACCTGGATGAATGGAATACCGCGAACTGTGGACCTCCTCTAGAATGAACTCCCGAAGCCCATCAACATTGGGTGCACAGACCCGACCCTGCATCCTCAATGCTCCGTCCTCGCCAATGGTCACATCTCTGGCATCACCATGATGAATCTTGTCCTTGAGGACAAACAAATGAGGGTCATCATACTGACGCTCCCTGATACGATCAAATAAGGAAGATCGAGAAACCTTGCAAGTTAGAACCTGACTAGGCTCCGAAAGATCCAATCTTACAAACTGGCTGGCTAAGGCCTGAATATCCATCGCCATAGGCCTCTGTGATGCTGGTAGATAAGCCAAACTCCCTAAAATCTCTGCCTGGCGACTCAAAGCATCGGCCACCACATTGGCCTTGCCCGAGTGATACAAAATAGTGATATCATAGTCGTTCAACAACTCTAACCACCTCCTCTGGCACAAATTTAGATCCTTTTGCTTGAACAGGTGTTGCAAGCTTCGATGGTCAGTATAAATCTCACAAGGCACACCGTATAAATAATGGCGCCAAATGTTCAGGGCGTGAACAATGGCAGCTAACTCAAGGTCGTGAACTGGATAATTCTTCTCATGTACCTTCAACTGTCTGGACGCGTAGGCAATCACCCTACCGTCTTGCATCAACACCACTCCGAGGCTAATCCTCGAGGCATCACAATAGACAGTGTAAGATCCCAAACTTGTAGGCAATATCAAAATTGGGGCTATAGTCAGAGCTATCTTGAGCTTCTGAAAGCTCGCCTTACACTTTTCCATCCACTAGAACGGAGCACCCTTATGTGTCAGTCTGGTCATAGGGGCTGCAATCGATGAAAACCCCTCCACAAAATGATGGTAGTAACCTGCCAAACCAAGAAAACTGCGGATCTCTGTAGCTGAGGATGGTCTGGGCCAACTCTGCACTACCTCTACTTTCTTTGGATCCACCTGAATACCCTCACTCGATACCACATGGCCTACGAATGCCACAGAATCCAATCAAAACTCACATTTTGAGAACTTTGCCTATAACATCTTTTCCCTTAGAGTCTGAAGCACTGTCCTCAGGTGCTGCTCATGATCTTCCCGACTCTGGGAATACACCAGAATGTCATCAATAAAGACAATGATAAAAGATTCAAGATATGGCCGGAATACGCTATGCATCAAATGCATAAAGGCTGCTGGGGCATTGGTAAGCCTAAATGACATAACAAGGAACTCGTAATGACCATACTAAGTCCTGAAAGCAGTCTTCGGGATATCTAGATCCCAAATCTTCAACTGATGGTAACCTGAGCACAAGTCAATCTTAGAAAACACCCGTGCGCCCTGGAGCTGGTCAAATAGATCATCAATACGAGGAAAAGGATAACAAATCTTCACTATAACCTTGTTCAACTGGCGATAATCAATACACATATGCAAAGAACCATCCTTTTTTTTCACAAACAAGACAGGAGAAACACTAGGTCGAATAAAGCCATTATCAAGCAATTTTTGTAACTGATCCTTCAACTCCTTCAACTCAGGAGGAGCCATACAATACAGAGGAATAGAAATGGGCTGAGTACCCAACAACAAATAAATGCCAAAATCAATATCCCTATCAGGCGGCATGCCTAGAAGATCAGTTGGAAACACATCAAAAAAGTCCCGTACTACTGGAACTGAATCAACTGAAGGGGTATCAATGCTGACATCTCTCACATAGGCTAGATACGTGTCACACCCCTTCTGAACCATACACTAAGCTTCAAATAAAGAAATAACTCTACTAGGAGTGTGATCTAAAGCACTCCTCCACTCAACACGCGGCACAACTGGCATAGCCAGCTTCACAGTCTTGGCATGACAATCAAGGATAGCATAATGGGGCGACAACCAGTCCATGCCCAAGGCAATATCAAAGTCTACCATACTGAGCAACAATAAATCGACTCTGGTCTCAAAACCACTAAGAGCAACCAAACACGACCTATAAATGCGATCCACAATAAGAGAATCTCCCATACGAGTAGAAACATAAACAAGGGAACTCAAAGTATCCCGAGAAACACACAAATGCGGAGCAAAATAATAAGACACATAAGAATAAGTGGATCCTGTATTGAATAGAACCGATGCATCTCTGTGACAAACCAATGTAATACCTATGATGACAGAATCAGAAGCAACAACCTTGGTATTGGCAGGAAGGGCATAGTATCTGGCCTAGCCTTCCCCTCTAGGGCGACCTCTACCTCTCCGACCTCCACCTCTAGCTGGATGAGTAGGTGAGGTAGCAACTAGAGCTGTAATCATAGCCTGAGAACTCCGCGGGGCACGCTGTGGCTGAGAAGTCTGTAGAGGTGCACCCTTCCCAAGTCTGGTGCAATCCCTCACCATGTGGCGTGTGTCACAACACTCAAAACAAGCTTTAGGAGGATGTGGTGGCTATGACTGGCTCGGGCCGGGTCTACTGGACTGACCTCTAAAAGCAACCCGCGCAGGAGGCGCGCTAGAAACTGGAGGTGCATAATAAGGCTCCTAAGGCCTAGGAGGAGTTGGAATACCACTAGTTGCTGGAAGAGCTGAATGAACAGAGCAACTCATATAACCCCTACCATGACGACCTAAAGCTGGGGCAGGGGCACCATAATAATGGCCCGACTCTCGAGACCTCTTGGTCTCCCTCTCCTCTCTCTCTCTCCCTCCCTGCATCCCTCAATCCTCCTAGCAATGCTCACCACTTGCTGATAAGGAATATCCATCTCAAATGCACGGGCCATGCTAGACCTGATGCTGGGAATGAAACCCTCAATAAACTAGAGAACCCTCTCGCGAACAGTAGAAACCAAGGCCGGTGCATGTCTGGGCAAGCTAGTATAACAGACAGCATACTTTGAGACAGTCATAGCACCCTGGTGCAAATGCTCAAACTCGGTGCACCATGCATCTCTGAGTCTCTGAGGAACACAATCTCTTAGAAATAGATCTGAAAACTAGGTCCAAGTCAGCGAAGCAGCCTCGTCCGAACTGCCTAACTCATAGGTGAGCCACTACTTATAGGTGGCTCCTCAAAGATGGAAAGTAGTGAATGAAACCCCGCTCGATCTAGATATACCCATGGTACGGAAAATACGGTAGCACTACTTTAAAAATCCCAAGGCATCCTCTAATGCTAATCCACTGAATACAGGAGGATCATACTTCTTGAACCTCTCAAGTCTCCGCTGCTCATCCTCTGAAGCTGCTACCCTATCCTCGGGATAGCCTAGGGCTATAGGCTGCACATGAATAACCTCCAGGACCTGATCAACATGCACTCATTGCTCAGAAGTGCAGGCAGCGAGAGTCTATGCTCCCCCCCCAGCCTGGGATGTAGTTGCAGCAAGGGGAGGCAACCCTGCTTGAGCCAAAGTGGTGTACATGCTCATGAACTGTGCCAGAGTCTCCTGAAGCGTTGGCGTGGTAGTAGCAGTAGGCGTGTCAGGTGCGTGGACTCCGATTGGCACTGCTGGTGGCTCCTCGGTGGTAGCTCGTGCAAGTGTGCTGGCTGCACCGCATGTGCGTCCTCGACCTCCACCCCGGCCCCGGCCTCTAACGGCTGCAGTAGGGGGCGCGGGTGCCTGATCGTCTCGGGTAGCACATGTCCTTACCATCTCTGAGGGAATAGAAGGCAGAAGTTTAGAATTGTGATGTCAAAATCTCGCACGAAGGAAATCAAATGAAATCAAATTTTCCTAATAGTTACATAACCTCTCGTAGATAAGTACAAACGTCTCCGTAACGATCAGCGAGAATCTAATAAACCAGCTTGTGATTCATGACTCCTATGAATCTAGAACTCTGATACCAACTTGTCACGACCCCAGTTCACCCTCCTTGACCCATCACGATGCCACCTACTCTCTACAACTAAATAAGCCTAAATTGCGGAAGAAAACACCAAATTTGCGGAAGTAAAACAATTTAAAGTAGAAATAAGGTAATAAACAACATTTAAAAGTGCCGCTCGGCATACACAGTATTTAACTCACAAAACCAATACATAAATCCAAGACCCGAAAACCCATGAATCACAAGCTAATAAATCCTACATAGCTCTAACTCTAGAATGTCTAACAAGAATAGAAAATACAGAAGGGCTAATACTAAAAAGCAAGAATAGAAAGGGACTCCTCGGTCTGCAAATGCGGCAGATATACCTCAAAGTCGCTAGAGCAGTCGCCTCGCCTCAAAGGTGATAGGACTGAGTCAAAGTACCTGGATCTGCACAAGAAAAATATGCGCAAAAAGGGCATGAGTACTCCACAGTGGTACTCAGTAAGTGCAAAGCTTAACCTCGATTGAGTAGTGACGAGAAAGGTCAAGGCCCTACTGAGGTTAAATAAAAGATAAAGTTCAACAGTGTAGAATAGAGCAGTATAAATAAGTACGGCAGTAAAAGTAACACAGGATATAAAGAATAGCAACAACTTTACAAAGGCAAGGTAAACACAGAAGGAAGTGCAGCTCAACACCAATAATAACAATCGAGGATCTTTCAGGATACCGTCCTATAGTCCCAAATATATATATCCAACAATTCTTCCGGTATACCGTCCCGTAGTCCAGTGCACAGTGCGCGGGGATCTACCGGAATCTTGTTCCGTAGTCCCAAATATAAATACCTAGTACTGGGAGAATCTACCGGGTGCATTCCCGTAGTTTAATATAAGTGTGCAGGGGGATCTACCGGAATCTCACATCTGTAGTTGCAAATGTAAATAGACAAGGGGGGAGCTACCGAAATCCCATATCCGCAGTCTCAATGTAAATACACAACAGAAACACGAGAAAATACTCAGAAATGTCAAACTTCATATTAAGACAAAACAAATAGTCTAGCCTAGCATGTTGCATAGAATTCAGGTAAAGCAGTTGAACAAATAAGGCAATTGAATCACTTAGACATGTTTTCCTAAGCTAACAACAGGCTTAATAGTGCAAGTAATAAACAGGAAAAGACAAAATACTAGTAATTACTTAATGAAAATTGGATTTCCAACACTTAGCACAAGTACACACTCGTGACCTCACATATAAGACATTTCAATTATAAAATATATCAAATCCTAAGGGGAAGGTCCCCCACACAAGGTTAGTCAAGCCACTTACCTCGAACCAGCTCAAAATCAACTCGAAACCACATCTTTGCCACGAGTACTCGACTCCAAATGGCCCAAATCTATTCAATTCAATTGCATATTATAAATAACACTTCAAGTAACTGATTCTCAAATTAAATTCTAAGCTAATACGTGAAATTACATAAAATGACCAAAATGCCCCTCGGGCCCACGTCTCGGAATCGGGTAAAATTTACATTTCTAGAATCCTCACATACTTACGAGTTAATTTATATCAAAATTATCCCACTCCGACATCAAAATCATGACCCAAATTCAATAGTTAGGTCTAAGAACCTTTTCCAACTTTTCTTCAAAATTTTCACCCCAAATTCGAATTTAAAGGCTGAATTTAAGCATAGATTCATGGAAAACAATAAAAAACGAGTAATAATCACTTACCCAAAACACCCAGGTGAAAATCCCTTTCAAAATCGCCTATCCCGAGCTCCCAAATCAATTTTTCCAACTTTTGAAACTAAACCCTCGAAATTTAATATTTTTGCCTAGCTGTTTCCGCATCTTCGGTCCTGGGACCGCTTTTGCAAGGACTTCGTTGCATCTGTGACTTTCAGTTAAAGACCCTTTTCCGCATCTGTGGTTACTCATCCGCAGGTGCTATACCGCTTCTGCGGTAAATTACCCGCATCTGCAGAACCTGCTGATCCTCCCTAAATCTACATCTGCGCTTGGTCCGCCGCTTCAGCGGCTCCGCACCTGCGGGACCCTAACCGCAGGTGCGGTTATGGCAGAAAACCAGTAGCTTCAACTGCTTTAAACCTTTCCAAAACCTCCCGTCAAGCATCCGAAATCATCCCGAGGCCCTTGGGATCTCAACCAAACATACCAACATATCCTATAACCTCATTCAAATTTGTTCCAACCATCAGAATGCTCAGAACAACATCAAAACACCAAATTCGCATCGGATTCAAGCTTAAGAATTCCAAAATCTTCTAAATTATGCTTTTGATAAAAAACCCAACCAAACCACATCTGAATAACCTGAAACTTTGCACACACATCCCAAACTATTGCAACACTCGGAATTCCATTCTGACCCTCAGATCAAAATCTCACTATCGAACTGGAAACTTCAAAAATTCAACTTTTCGGCACTTTAAGCCTAAATTAGCTACGGACCTCCAAAACACAATCCAAACGTGCCCCTAAGCTCGAAATCACCCAACGGAGCTAACGGAACCATCAGATTTCCACTCCGAGGCCGTCTTCACATTGTTCCAACTACAGTCAACTTTCCAACACTTGAGCTCGCATTTAGTGACTAAGTGTCCAAAAACTCTCCGAAAATGAAAACCGAACATCCCAACAAATCAAAATAGCAAAAATAAACATGGGGAAAACAGTTAATAGGGGATCGGGGTATTAATTCTTAAGACGACCGGCCGGATCGTCACACTCTTTGTCTGCAGATGCAGAAACAGCCGCAGAAGCAAAATCCCTTCTCCCACTGTGAGACCGCAGGTGCGGCTTATCTGGTCGCAGATGCGAAAATGCTGGACATAATGTTTTAAGTTCTAAAAATGGGACTTCATTCTATTTTCCATTTTTACCAATTTGGAGCTCGGGGAGAGGCGATTTTTGGGAGATTTTCAGAGAAAATAACGGGGTAAGTGTTCTTAAGTTAATTTTGGTTAGATTACCCGAATCTATCACTAGTTTTGGCATTAAATCTGTGAATTTAGTTGGAAAAGTTTGAAAACCCTCTAGGATAGATTTGAGGATATGAGGGTCGAAATATTATGGGATTTGGATAATTTTTATATGCATGAATTCATGAGAGTATGAGGATTCTAAAAATGTAAATATTACCCGATTCCAAGACGTTGGCTCGAGCGGCATTTTTGTCATTTTACCTAATTTCGCATATTATCTTAGAATTTATTAGTTTAATTAGTTACTTAAAGTGTTATTTACAATATGCAATTTAATTGAATAGATTTGGGCCATTTGGAGTCGAGTACTGGGAAGAACGTGGTTTCAGGTTGATTTTGAGCCGGTTCGAGGTAAGTGGCTTGCCTAACCTTGTGTGAGGGACTTCCCCTTAGGATTTAATATTGTTGATACTTGAAATGCCTTTTACGTGAGGTGACGAGTGCGTACTTGTGCTAATTATTGAAAATACGATTTTAACTAAGTAATTATAATTGTGTTTCTTCTCCTCTTTATAGTACTTGCAATTTAAACATGTTGTTAGCTTAGGGAAGCATGCCTAAGTGACTTAATTGCTTTATTTTCTCAAATAGCCTTATTTGGATTATGTGCATCATGCTAGGTTAGAATTACCTATTTTACCTTGGTATGAAATTTGAATTAAATTGAGTATTCTTCGTGTTGCTGCTGTGTATTTACTTTGGGACTATGGGACGGTATCCCGGGAGATCCCCCTGTTTGTTTACTTTGGGACTACGGATTTGTATTCTAGGAGATCCCCCTACACTTTTATATTGGAACTACGGGACTGCACCCGATAGATTCCCCTAGTATTAGGTATTTACATTTGGGACTACGGATCGGGATTCCGTTTATATTCCTACGCACTATGAGTTGGACTACGGGACTGTATCCCGGGGGATCCAATGGATATATATATTTGGACTACAGGACGGTATCCCGGGAAATCCACTAGATATATACATTTGGACTACGAGACGATATCCCAGGAGATCCATTGGATATTTATATTTGGGACTAAAGGATGGTATCCTGGGAGATCCCCAGTTGTTATCTCTGTGTTGAACTATATTCCTTTCCGTGATTTATTTGGTCTCTATTATACTTGTAGTTATTCTTTCTATCTTATATACTTTTACTATTACACTTAGTTATGTTGTCTTATCCAATATTGTTATACCTTGTATTTCATGTAAGCTGAATAGGGCCCCGACTTTCCTCGTCACCCCCCCCCGAGGTTAGGCTTGGCACTTACTGAGTACCGATGTGGTGTACTCATGCCCTTTCTGCGCATGTTTTTCATGTGCAGATCCAGGTACTTCGACTCAGTCCTACCACCTTTGAGGCAAAGCGACCTTTTCTAGAGACGAGGTATATCTGCCGCGTCCGTAGACCAAGGAGTCCCTTTTGTATTCTCTCTTTAAGGATTAGCCTTTCCGTATTTTTCTTTTGTTAGACATTTTGGAGTTAGATACTTGTAGACATTTAAAAGTTTGTGATTTTATGAGATTCTAGGTTTTGGGAAATGTTGTTAGTTTTGAGAGTTGTATTGTATATGCTGAGTGGCATCTTAAATACAATTTCATTTTGTTATTTCGATTTCGAATTATTTTTCCGCATTTTGTTTATTTTTGCATTTGTTAGGCTTACCTAGTCGTAGAGACTAGGTGCCGTCACGATAGTTCACGGAGGGCGAACTGGGTTCGTGACAAGATGGTATCAGAGCTTTAGGTTCATAGGAGTCATGAATCACAAGCCAGTTTATTAGAGTCTCGCAGATCAGTATGGAGATGTCTGTACTTATCTGCGAGAGGCTATGTAACTGTTAGGAAAATTCCACTTCATTTGATTTCCTTGTCGTGCGAGATTTTGATATCATAATTCTAAACTTCTGTTTTTTGTTCTCTCATAGATGGTGAGGACACGTGCTACCCCAGATAATTAGGCAACCGTGGCCCCTACTATAGCCGTCAAAGGACGAGGGCAGGGTAGAGGCCGAGAACATGCACGCGGTGCAGCCAGAGCACCCGCGCGAGCTGCTACCGAGGAGCCACCAGCAGTTCCAGCCTGATCCCAAGCACCTGATACGCCTACTGCTACTACTACTCCAGCAATTTAGGAGACTCTTCCGTAGTTCATGAGCATGTACACCACTTTGGCACAGGCAGGTTTACTTCCCCTTGCTGCAGCTACATCCCAAGCTGGGGGAGGAGCACAGACTCCCGCTGCCCGCACTCCTGAGCAATGAGTGCATGTTGATCAGGTCCTGGAGTTTATTCATGTGCAGCCTGTAGCCCTAGGACATCCCGAGGATAGGGTAGCAGCTTCAGAGGATGAGCAGCGGAGGCTTGAGAGGTTCAAAAAGTACAAGCCTCCTGTATTCAGTGATCTAGCATCAGATAATGCTTTGGGATTTCTAGATGACTGCTACCGTATTCTCCGTACCATGGGTATATTAGGGTCGAGCGGGGTTTCCTTCACTACTTTTCAGCTACTAGGAGACGCCTATGAGTGGTGGCATACTTATAAGTTAGACAGTCCGGATTAGGTAGTTTTCCTGACTTGAACTCAGTTTTCAGATATGTTCTTAAGAGAGTATGTTCCTCAGAGCCTTAGGGACGCATGGCACGCAGAGTTTGAGAATTTGCACTAGGGTGATATGACTGTCTTGGAGTATGCTATCTGGTACACCAGCTTGGCTAGACATGCCCCAGTCTTGGTTTCTACTGTTTGTGAAAGTACGCCGGTTTATTGAGGGGCTTATTCCTAGAATCAGATCTAGCATGGCGCTTGAGTTGGAGATAGATATTTCTTATTAGCAGGTGGTGAGCATTGGTAGGAGGATTGAGGGTATGCACTATAGGGATAGAGAGGAGAGAGAGGCCAAGAGGTCTCGAGAGTCGGGCCATTATTCTGGTGCCCGTGCCCTAGCTATAGGTCGTTGTGATAGGGATTATATAAGTCTCCCCGTTCATTCAACTCTTCCAGCAGCCAGTGGTATTCCACCTCCTCCTAGGCCGTAGGAGCCTTATTATGAACCTTCAGTATCTAGTGCACCTCCTACATGGGGTGCTTTCAGTGGTCAGTCCAGCAAACTTGGCCCGAGCCAGTCACAGTTGCCACATCCTCCTAGAGCTTGTTTTGAGTATGGTGACACACATAATATGGTGAGGGATTACCTCAGACATATGAAGGGTGCACCTCCAAAGACTTCTCAGCCACAGCGTGCCCCGCAGAGTTCTCAGGCCATGCTTACAGCTCCAGTTGCTACCCCACCTTCTCATCCAGCTAGAGGTGGAGGTCGGGGAGGTAGAGGTCACCCTAGAGGGGGAGGTTAGGCTAGATACTATTCCCTTCCTGCCCGTGTTGATGGCCTCCCCCTTTGAGTTCCCATGTTTATATTTCTACTCATGTGGGAGATTCTCTTGTTGTGGACTGCGTTTATCGGTCGTGTTTTGTTGCTCTTAGTGGTTTTGAGACCAGAGCCGATTTATTGTTGCTCAACATGGTAGATTTTAATACTATCTTGGGCATGGACTGGTTGTCACCCCAATTATGCTATTATTAATTGTCACGCCAAAATCGTGATACTGGATATGCCAGGTGTACCACGTGTTGAGTGGAGGGGTGCTTTAGATCACACTCCCAGTAGAGTTATTTCTTTCCTTAAGGATCCGCGAATGGTTGAGAAGGGGTATGACGCGTATCTAGCTTTTCTGAGTGATGTCATTATTGATACCTCTATAGTTGATTTAGTCCCAGTAGTACGGGATTTCTCTGATGTGTTTCCAGCTGATCTTCCGAGCATGCCGCCCGATAGAGATATTGATTTTGGCATTGATCTATTGTTGAGCACTCAACCCATTTCTATTCCTCCGTATCGTATAGCTCCTCCTAAGTTAAAGGAGTTGAAGGATCAGTTACAAGAATCTCTTGATAAGGGTTTTATTCAGCCCAGTGTATCACCTTAGGGTGCTCCTATCTTATTTGTGAAGAATAAGGATGGTTCTATGTGTATGTGCATTGATTATCACCAGTTTAACAAAGTCACAGTGAAGAACTATTATCCTTTGCCTCGTATTGATGATTTTTTTGACCAACTACAGGGTGCACTAGTGTTTTCTAAGATTGACTTGCGTTTAGGGTACCATTAGTTGAAGATTCGGGAGCCAGATATCCTGAAGACTGCTTTTAGGACTCGGTATGGTCATTACGAGTTCTTTGTTATGTCATTTAGGCTGAACAATGCCCCAACAACCTTTATGCATTTGAAGCACAGTGTGTTCCATCCATATCTTAACTCATTCGTCATTGTTTTTATTGATGATATTCTAGTGTATTCCCGAAGTCGGGAGGATCATGAGCAGCACCTGAGGACACTGCTTCAGACTCTGAAAGAGAAGAAGTTACATGCGAAGTTCTCGAAATGTGAATTTTGGTTGGATTCCGTGGCATTTTTGGGTCACGTTGTATCTAGTGAGGGGATAAAGGTGGATGTGAAGAAAGTGGAGGCAGTGCAGAGTTGGCCCAGACCATCCTCAGAGGGGGTTCCATAATTTTCTTGGCTTGGCGGGTTATTACTATCGATTTGTTGAAGGGTTTTCCTCCATTGTAGCAACTATGACCAGTCTGACCCACAAGAGAGCTCCATTCCAGTGTATGGAAGAGTGTGAGGCGAGCTTTCAGAAGCTCAAGACAGTTTTAACTACAACCCCGGTTTTGATATTGCCTACAGGTTTGGGGCCCTATACTGTCTATTGTGATGCCTCGAGAGTTGTCCTTGGAGTAGTACTGATGCAGGACAGTAGGGTAATTGCCTACGCATCTAGACAGTTGAAAGTATATGAGAAGAATTATCCTGTCCATGATCTTGAGTTAGTTGCTATAGTTCATGCCTTGAAGATATGGCATTATTATTTGTACGGTGTGCCTTGTGAGATTTATACTGATCACCGGAGTTTGCAGCATTTGTTCAACCAAAAGGATCTAATTTGCTCCAGGGGAGATGAATAGAGCTTCTCAAGGACTATAATATCACTATTTTGTATCACCCGGGCAAGGACAATGTGGTGGACGATGCTTTGCGCCATCGGGTAGATAATTTGGGGAGTTTAGTTTTTTTACCAGCAGCAAGGAGGCCTATGGCGATGGATGTCTAGGCCTTAGCCAGTCAATTTGTGAGATTGGATATTTCGAAGCCCAGTCGGGTTCTAGATTGCGTGGTCTCTCGGTCTTCCTTGTTTGATCATATCCGGGAGCGGCAGTTTGATGACCCTCATTTGCTTTTCCTCAAGGATAAGGTTTTGCATGGCGATGCCAGAGATGTGACTATTGGTGGTGACGGAGTATTGAGGATGCAGGGTCGGGTTTGTGTACCCAATGTTGATGGGCTTTATGAGTTGATTCTAGATGAGGCCCATAGTTCGTGGTATTCCATCTATCCGGGTGCCACGAAGATGTACCAGGATTTGAGGGAGCACTATTGGTGGAAGTGAATGAAGAAAGACATAGATGGGTTTGTAGCTCGGTGCCTCAATTTTCAGTAGGTGAAGTATGAGCACCAGAGACCGGGTGGGTTACTTCAACAGATAGAGATTCAGGAGTGGAAGTGGGAGCGGATCACTATGGACTTTGTAGTTGGGCTCTCACGGACTTTGAGGAAGTTCGATGCCTTTTGGGTGATTGTGGATCGACTGACCAAGTCTGCGCATTTCATTCTTATGTGTACTACCTATTCTTCGAAGTGTCTAGTGGAGATTTATATCCGAGAGATTGTTCGTCTACCTGGTTCCATCATTTCAGATAGAGGTACTCAGTTCACATCACGGTTCTGGAGGGCCATTCAACATGAGTTGGGTACTCGGGTGGAGATGAGTACAACATTTCACCCTCAGACGGACGGACAATCCGAGCGCACTATTTAGATTCTTGAGGATATGCTTTGTGCGTGTACAATTGAGTTTGGAGGATCTTGGGATCAG
Organism: Nicotiana sylvestris; assembly: GCF_000393655.2. Taxonomy (NCBI): domain Eukaryota; kingdom Viridiplantae; phylum Streptophyta; class Magnoliopsida; order Solanales; family Solanaceae; genus Nicotiana; species Nicotiana sylvestris. The sequence continues at coordinate 115,359,018 of NC_091063.1, forward strand.
TTCTTTCCATTGGCAAAGTTTGCCTACAACAACAGTTATCAGTCCAGCATTCAGATTGCACCGTATAAGGCTCTATATGGTAGGCGGTGTAGATCCCCGGTGGGTTGGTTTGAGACGGGTGAGGCTAGATTATTGAGCATAGACTTGGTTTAGGATGCTTTGGAGAAGGTTAACATGATTTAGGATAGACTCCGTATATCCCAGTCCAGACAGAAGAGTTATGCATACCGGAAGGTTCATGATGTTTCCTATATGGTTGGAGTGCAGTTCTGCTTCGGGTTTCACCTATGAAGGGCATTATGAGATTTGGGAAGAAAGGGAAGCTGAGTCCAAGGTTTATTGGCCCTTTTGAGATATTGAGGCGTGTTGGGGAGGTTGCTTATGAGCTTACCTTACCTCCCAGCTTGGCAGGAGTTCATCCGGTATTTTATGTTTCGATGCTCCAGAGGTATCACAGTGATCCGTCTTAAGTGTTGGATTTTAGTTCCATCTAGTTGTACAAGGATCTATCTTATGTTGAGGAGCTAGTGGCAATATTGAACAGGCAGGTTAGAAAGCTGAGGTCAAAGAACATTGCATCAGTGAAAGTTCAGTGACAAGGTCAGTTGCTCGAGGAGGCGACCTGGGAGACCGAACAGGATAAGCGTATCTCTTACCCTGATCTTTTCAATACTTCAGGTATGTCTCTATGCTCATTCGAGGATGAACGGATGTTTAAGTGTAGGAGGATTTGACGACCCAGCCGGTCATTTTAAGAATTAATGCCTCGATCCCCTATTAACTGCATTCCCGCGTTTGTTTCTGCTAATTTGATTTGCAGGGATGTTCGGTTTTCAGTTTTGGAGTGTTTTGGGACACTTACTCCCTAAATGAGAGCTTAAGTTTTAGAATTCCGTCGGTTCCTTTAGCTGCGTTGGGTGATTTCGGGCTTAGGGGCGTGTTCAGATTGTGTTTTTGAGGTCCGTAGCTAATTTTGTCTTGAAATGCCGAGAGTTGAATTTTTGAGGTTTCTGGTTCGATAGTGAGATCTTGGTCTACGGGTCGGAATGGAATTCCGGAGGTTGGAGTAGCTCAATAGTGTTGAATGTGACGTGTGTGAAAAATTTCAAGTCATTCGGACGAGGTTCGATAGACTTTTTGATCGAAAGCGTAATTTGAGAGTTTTTGAAGTTCTTAGGTTTGAATCTGATGTTAATTGGGTGATTCAATGTTGTTTTAGGTGTTTTAAGGATTGGTACAAGTTTGAATAGTGGTATATGACTTGTCCATATTTTTGGTTGAGGTCCCAGGGGCCTCGGGGTGATTTCAGAAGGTTGTCGTAATTTGAGAGTTTGTTTGAGCAGCTTCAGATGCTAGCCTTCTGTCATAACCTCACTTGCGGATTGGGGACCGCAGGTGCGGAGCCGTAGAAGCGGCTTTGGCATCACCGAAGCAGAAAAGGGGAGGACCAGCAGAGATTGCAGAAGCGGACACTTCATCGTAGAAGCACGTCTGCAGAAGCGAACTCTTTGTCCGTAGATGCGGAAACAACCACAGAAGTGAGATCCACTATCCGCACCTGCGGGACCGCAGGTGCGGCTTATTTGGTCGCAGATGCAAAAATGCTGGACAGAATGTTTTAAGTTCTAAAAATGGTACTTCGTCCCATTTTCCATTTTTACCAATTTGGAGCTCGGGGAGAGGCGATTTTCGGGAGATTTTCAGAGAGAACAATGGGGTAAGTGTTATTAACTTAATTTTGGTTAGATTACCCGAATCTATTACTTGTTTTGGCATTAAATCTGTGAATTTAGTTGCAAAGGTTTGAAAAACCCTCTCAGATAGATTTGAGGATTTGAGGGTTGAAATGTTATGGGATTTAGATAATTTTTATGTGCATGAACTCGTGAGAGTATGAGGATTCTAAAAATGTAAATTTTACCTGATTCCGAGATGTGGGCCTGAGGGGCATTTTTGTCATTTTATCTAATTTCGCGTATTAGCATAGAATTTGGTTTACCATGAAAATGGTAACGAGAATTAAATTTGTAAATGAGACCCTAAAAATATGTGATCTATTTTTATGCTAGTTGTTATAGCAATTGATGCTAAAAGTATGAAGTTTTAATGATGAGATACGAGCTAAAATAGGGCAGTAACCAAACCGAAGGGCTTGCTGCCCCGGCTTCGGATGAGTCGATGAAGGACCTCGAGGTCGATATCCGATTTGAGCTCGAGCTATCGGGGGTAACCAGGAAAGGGATAATAGTTAGAATGCTATTAAAGAAGGCTCTTTATGGCCAATAACAAGCAACAAATGAAGAACAAGCATGAAGGCAATAAATGCTAAGAGTGGCCTAGAGCTAGGAAGAGCAAGGAAGTAAGTTATAGAGAAGAAAGAGAGAGATATTATTGGTTTTGTGTAGAATCGTGGATCAACAGTCGTCCCTTTACAAGGTGGCGGGGATTCCTTTTATATATGAGGTGGATCCGGTTAGTGTACAACATACATTAATTATGAAAGCATGCAGATGGGACGGTTAGATGCGACGCCTCGATTTTAGGCTCTGGGTAGGCCGTTTTTTATCAGACATAGCCATGTACCTTGGGAGTTCCCCATTTTCTCTAGCCTCGATCTTCATCTTCTTTGAATTGGGCCTCGACGAGCTCCAAGGAAAGGGACTCGGTCCTAACTCCGCGTCCTCGGGGTCTCGAGGTATCCTTCTGAAATGACTTGATAGAAAGAAATCTAATTTTGCCGCATACAGATAGTCTCCGCGTTTCTCAAAATGAAGCGATAGGAAACGATTATGACACCCGACTCCTCGAGTTTCTTGTGACGACATCATACTGATGATTCAACTTATGGCACGATCATTAGTGATAACCGACACATCCCATAGACTTGTGTTTTCAACATCACTCAACGCATTGTCATTTCCCGCTATCCAAGGTGGAAGTACCGCTGTTGATTTGGTTCTTCAAGGATGCAGTAGTTGCGTCTGTCGATTAGTCTTCCAAAGGCCTCGATGACCGTGCCATTACCCCATATAAAAAGGAGGTGCTCTGGCGTTATTTTTCTATCCGAGTACCTTCACCTACTCATTCGCCCATTTCTTCTAATTATCTTCCTTTATCATTGAACGCCATGTTTGGGAATTATGGCCTCTAGGTTGTTTGGTGACGTTTCTATAGGCCATGTTGTAGCCCTCTGCAGGAGTTCGTCCATGCTATTTTGTTGCTGCTGCGGTTGCTATTGCGTCCGCTGCCGTTATCCCCATTGGCCCGATACGATGATACACGGGGAATCGATTCTCCCTTTTTGTAGACAGTCATTCTTACTATGCACCGCTTCTCACTCTCTTACCTGGGCATGGTGTGGAACTTCATCCCTTGGGATTTTCCTTTTCCAAGGGATAGAGTGGCACCCTCGGTCATTGAGGATGGGGCCCGCCGAATCTTCAACCTTTGGCTTCGGCGGGCTATGTCTCCTTTCTCTTCCTCCTCTGCATCCCCTCATTTTCCTCTTCTTTATCTTTTCCCTCGACAAGGACCTTTTGCGGGATTGAGCTGGGAACCTAGAGGAGATGGAGGCCAAAGAAATTGCCTTCGAAGATGCGGGCATGAGGGGGAAGCGCTCGAGGATGCTGATACCGGAAATGGACCTTCGAGGGTATATTGTGCTCTTGGGCTTTCATCACATGTACATCCTTCCGCTCCTCCAGTTTTCTGTAGAGACCCTCTATAGGCCTTTTGTAATCATATGGGAGTGCCTCTCGTGGGCCATTGTACATGAATATTCATGAATATAAAGATACTTCCTTGATTCCTATTTTCGATGCTTGCCCTATTATTGTATGTTCTTGTGCGCTCCGAGGCCTTTGAATGTTTTCCTTTGTTGTTGACCACTAACATCTAACTCCAATGCAAGCATTCTCTCCAATCTCCTGTCGATTGACATGGCTCTTTTCCGTGCCCATTGTCGTACGTTAGACCAAGCCTGAATTGGTCCGATAAACCTGGATCATTGGATCCCTCGAGCCCTACGGAGATAGGGCACCGAAGCGAAAGTCGACTTCGGGCGCTCAGAGCTTTTACTTTGAGCTTGGCGTAGATAACCTTTTGAGGTGTTGTATGCAGGCTTCTGAGGGAGGGTTGTTTGTGTTTAGGGGACTTCCCGAAGTCGAGCCCTCATGAGTGGAGCTTGAAGTGCTTATTTTTCTTTTTTAGAAAAGAAAACCACGAGGTCGGATACCGCCTCGAGTTCTATGATAGCGCTGGAGGCTTTCCAAAGCCAGACTTCTTTTTGGTGGAGGTCCTCGAGGTCGGGAACCACCTCGAAACTGGAGATAATGCTGTTGGGTCCTCGGAGCCTAACTTCCTGTCGGTGGAGGTCTCTGGGGTCGGGTACCCGGGATCTATGTCGAGGCCGTTGGCCTATTCTGGATAGGTAAATCATTGTTGTCTCCCACATATATGTGGAGTGGCTCTTGCTTCTTTTGGAAGGTCCCATTATTTCAGATAGTCATCATTCCGACTTGGCATCGAGTCCTTCATTACCTTAAGTGCAAAAGTGTAGGACCCTACTTCAGTCTACCAATTCCACCATAGCCATGGCAGTTACTTCAGGGTCGGGCCTTCACGGAGGGGAGAGTTCCACTACCGGTGCTCGAGATCTACGGGAGTTTACTTTGAAGACTATGTCTTCGATAAGAGAGGAACATCTGGAGATGGTGAGGAGATACTGTGGATTGGGTGAGGGGGTAACATTGCAGGCGCTTTCCCCCCAATAAGAGTATTACGGATCCTGCTGATGGATTCTTAATTGCGTAGTTATACCCTTTCGCGCTAGGCCCCCTGGATAGGGTCATGCTTGATTTCTGCCTAAAGTATCAGGTTACTTTGGCGCAGATACATCCGTCGTTTTGGTGAATAATGTTGATGATGAGATTCTTTGCGGAGAAGGCTGAGCTCGAATTCACGCTTAGCCACCTCGTCAGGTTGTACTGGCCCTTTCATCATTGAGGCCTACTAACCTTGCGGTGCCGTTTGTCTACGCCTTTTGTTGTTGATAATGAGGAAGATGGGGATCGAGAGTGGGTGAGTCAATCCGTCCGGGTTCGTACGGCTGACATTGTCCTCGTGGAGCTCATGCCATTTCCCTAGGGATGGAATTACGTGCGTGAGTGGTGTGTCTCGTGCTTTCTTAGATATGCTTATAGCGAAAACCAGTTGAGTGATTGTGTTTCCTCCTTTTCTATAGCAACTTCATGGACGTCGAGCGAAGTTCCCGATCTGTCTGGGTGGGTCCGAAGGTTGGAGACACATTCGACTTGCAATGAGTGTAGGTGGCGAGTTGTGTCCTGTCGCAGATGGGAAGTGGAATTCCAAGGTATGTGCGTATGCTGCATTTACCTTGGTCTTCGTATATTTGAGATGATATTTTCTCCTTTCTTTTGTATTAGATTTGCCGTCGCAAGTATCGGGCGGTCCCTTGGGACGAGGCTGTGTTCTTCTGGAGAGGGGGAGGAGTCATCGGCCTCCGAGCCAAGGGATGATGGTGATGAAAGGGACTTACACTTGTAGTGCGATGGAGCTTTTAGTAGGGCAAAACTGGCCCGTGTCTTCGAGGAAAAAACATTGCCCGAGCCTGTTGTTCCTGGAGTCTTTAGTGTCGGAGCGGTGGTTCCTCCAAATGAACATGCCCAGACCGAGATTGGTTCTTCTGGGGCCGAAAAGGCTGGACCAACGGAAGTGTACTCGACCTTCGAGAAAGTCCGCCAGCTTCACTTTATGGTGAGTTTCAGCGTAGTCCTTCTGTACTTTGCATCTTCCCTTTCATGTTAAGTTTTTCTTCTGCAGACCTTTGATAGGCTCAGGTCTGAGCTGCTCCGTCATGGGGCTAGGCTTCAGAAGGCTCTGGATGGGGGTGATTCCCTCAAGCTCTTTATCGAGGAGAAGGAGGTTGAGTTGATGCACTGGCGATACGAGGCTTGCCGGAGCTCGAATTATTAGAGTTATTTGATGGAGTAGGTAACCTCTTGTAGTATGCGTTTCGCCTTTTTGATCCCTAAGGTTAATTCTTTTGCCTATCTTAGTTGCAGAAAAAGATGGAGGCTTTTGAGTACCTTAGGGGCGAAGCCGACCGAGTCAGGAATGCTTGCGGTGAATTGATGGCTCAGGTCCAGGCTCATGCTTCAGAGGAGAGGGGTGCTTTGACTAAAGTCCCCTCCTTTGAGGTCCAACTCTGATTAGCTCATGAAAATGCTTTATTTCAAGCGGATATGATCGCGAGGCTCGAGTCCGAACTCTCGAAGGTCAGGGCTAAAATTGTTGATGCTCGGGCTAAAGCAGTATTGAGTCGAACTAAGGCTGATCAGGAGATGGCGATTCATTTGAAGGATGCAACTGACGCCTAAGCCGAGTTTAAGAGGGCCCTCGATCGCGAAAAAAGGGTCGAGGGATATGTTCGTTACAGATTCCGAAGAGAGGTACTCGAGGAGGTCGGCGCCAAGGGCTTTGTTCTCCCGGAAGAGTTGGCTCGAGCGAGGGTGGACGAGCGTGATGCTTTGGTCGCTTCTTGCCAATGTCGCAGATAGTGAAGATGAGGCTGATAGGTTGTAAACCTCTAAAGCAGAGCGTAGACTTTGCCATTTTGTATGTGCCATTCGTAGGGCATGTTTGTAGATGGAGAACACACTTTTAGCGTATGTGAATAAAAGAGAACCTGAAGCTTTTATCTCTTATGTATCCTTTTCTGCTTTGCTTTTGTCTAGACTGGTTTCGGAGTTTTGGCAAGGATCATTAGATTCGTAATAGGATTCCGGAGCTTATCAAGCAGGCCCAGAGGCTTTTGCGGCAGACGCGACCTTTAGTGCAAGCTGGCGTTATAGCTCTTTTGTTTTACCCGGCTATTTTGGGCTAAGTCTCCGCGTCAGGTTTGACTCGAGCCTTCTTGACCTTTAATCTCCTGTGCTTGCATGGGCGGGCGACTTGCACATTGCCCTTGGGCATTGTATTTTAACCACTTTGGGTTCAGTCTCCGAGTCGGGTTGCGACTCGTGCTTAACTAACCCCAAAAAACTTTATGTGCCTGCATGTGTGGATGACGATGGCCCTTACACCTTGGGTCGAAGCGACCTTTTAAGTGTGTGGCCCTGAGGCTCGTTTGGCTGGCGACAATGGCTCTTACGTTGTTAGTCGTTGGGTCTTTATAGTGTGTGGCTTGGAGGATTGTTTGGCTGGCGATTATGGCTCTTACGCTTTTTCCCTTAGGCATATGTAGTTAACTATTTTTGATTCGATCTCTAAATTGAGTTATGACTCGAGCTCATTTTAATCCTCAAGTTTTCAATTTTCAAGCTGGTGAAAGTGGCTCTTACGTTGTTGGTCGTTTGCGACCTTTTAGTGTGCGGCCCGGAGGCTCGTTTGGCTAGCGACTATAGCTCTTACTCTTTTGCCATTAGGCATATGTAGGATTTATTTTCCTCTCGTTAAGGTCTGTTTGAAATGATTTTTGCTGACCCGTCGTTGGTTATGGGAAGAACCTCGATTTCAAGTCATTGGCAGTGATTTTCGAGCACTTCGGAAGGATCTTAGCTCATAGGCTGAGTAGCTCAAAGCCTTGTGATTTAGAGCTGACATGATCGAAGCTTGTTTTGCCTATTGAGGGTAGCCTATTTTAACCGGTTCTTTTCGAAGTCGATTTGAAGTAATGGCCTAAGATTTTGTTACGACGGTCAGGCGTCCCTGAGTCGCATTAATTTGGCTGGTGCAGCCATTTTGACCATAGTCATATGTGTTTGGCCGAAGCCATTTTTGATCTCGGGTGATAGTTTAGACATCTATATCGAGGGTATGCCCTTTTGGGAGTCTTATAAATGCGACATATAGCCTAAACTTCGTGACTGAGTTTTATGCCTGTAGTAAGGTCTTACAAAATTTCATGCCTGTTGAGGTCTTATAGTTTTTCATGCCTGTTGAGTTCTTACAGATGTCATGCTTTTTGAGGTCTTACAGTTTTTGTTATTACGTAAAATAGATCTAGCTAGACCGAGTCTGCCCTCTTGGGGTCTTACAGCCTCAGGTTTTCCAGTGTATGGCGATTGACGACAGTCTCCGAGTCATCGAGTTTGCATAGGCTCGGAGACTATTACTTGTGAGTTCGGGATTGCCTCGTTGGGGTGCCAAATTGTTGATGCTAAGTCTCCGAATCATTGAGTTTGCATGGGCCCGAAGACCATTACTCGTGAGTTCGGAATTGCCTCGTTGGGGTGCCAAATTGCCACTGTGATAATGCTGAATTTTTCTTTTTTAGAGTACAAGATGCTGAAAGATATTCTTTAATTGCTTGGTGTAAATACATGTTGTTTCAATGTCGTGAGCTCGGCCCGCACGGGCACGGCTCCTTTGACCATTTGGTTCGGGACATGATTCCCTATTGTTACTCAGTCTGTCGTTCCCCGTCCCTTGCGAGCGGACGACATCTTCAAGGAGGGTGCCCTTCATCGTTCGGGGTCGATTGCAAAAGAAGGCATGCGGTCTTGTTGGATCCTCCTTAGGGGGGACGTTGCTCCGCTAATAACCATGCTGGCAAGACCCTTTTAGGGGCGGAAGTCCGATCGAGGGGAAAGAGTGCGATGGGTACCATTAAGGCCACGAGATCTTTGGGCAGAGTTAGCACTTCCGAATATCCTTGTCGGGTGTCTGCATATAGGTTAGTGAAAAATAATGGAGGAGGGAGGTAGTTTTACTTTACCGGAGGATGTTTAGGCGATGATCCGAGATTCGATATGTCCCTATCATTTTGGAGCGAGAACTCTAGTAGAGCCCTCCGCTGTGTTTAATCGGGCTTGGCCGAAGACGTGGTTCGCTTACCCTTTGACTCTTTTAAGAGTGGAGATATTGGTTCCGATGAGGCGTTATGTGATGCGGACTTTTCCTCTTGCCGCGTATTGCTTTCTGCCAACAGTTTTAACTCTGTCCCTTTCGTGGAATTTCATCCTTTTGGTGAAGGGGGAATGGTACTGCCTTCGGATGGTGCCCCCACAGTCATCTGAATAAGGCGTCCATGCCTTGTGTCTCCTTTGATGACATGAGACTCGGCGCTCCGATCTGGGCCAGTCATGTTGTCCCGAGAGAATGGTCTTTCTCCTTGTCATTGCGATCGCCGTTTGGAATCCGCCAAAGATACGAGAAGTGGTCGCGTTTTGACCCGGCAGTCCGAACCACCCTATTATCCTCAGCTCGCCTGCGTTGATCGGGCCACCTGAATTTATGAGCACATGTTTTATTTGAAATGGATCGAATGAGGAAGAAGGTTACCAGTGCGTTAGTGCGAGGCCGAGACAAGGTCTCGATGTACTTTTTGCTGAATGGGAGGGCGTCCTCAGGAATATATCCTCGGATCCGTTTTCTCTTGGTGACGAGCATTTTTACTCTCCTTTTCATAAGTTCTCAGAGAGTGTCGTCGCTCTTTCACGATCGTGGCAATACGTCGCGGCTCATTTGCTTCGTTTTTCTCGGCCGCCTTCCTTGCTCTGAACCGAAATCGAGCCCAATTGCTCGACAGTTCTCGGCAATAACTTTTATTGAGTAGCTTGGCTATTTTCCTGCGGAGCTGGTGGCCATTTTTGGCCCCGCGGACATGCGTGTTATGTCATTCACACACCAAGCTACGGTTCCTCTGAGGGGAAGTCGACTGAATAGGTCTGGGCCATCTGGTGTCTTCGGTTTTGCTGGTGGTGAACGCGATGTCTGATATAGTGATGTTTAAATTGTATCTTGATAGGTGGGGCACCCTTGTTGGACTTGTGCCCCCGCCTAATCTGGCTCTGTTAACACTTCCTCGAGGATATTGTCCCCGATCCATTCTCCGATCGTTGCGAGGTACGTTGCATTTCAGTACGTTCGCCCAATATGCGGTGTATGGGAGGTAACTTTCGCTATTTGTCATCGGTTTCTTCGCCAGGAGCCCTGTTTTAGTATACTGAGCTCGAGGGGGCCCCCGGCTGGTCATCCACGACCCTGACTTGCGACTAATGCCGCGTGTGGGCATACGACCATGTCTTGGCTGGATACTTGATCAAGTTTTGTTTTAACTGCCTTGGAATTATCGGGCTTGGTTCGTTTAGGATTTGAGAAAAGTCCTGTACCGCCCAGTCGTCTGAGACCGGGGTAATCCCGTTCAATCCATATGGGGATGAGATGAAAATTTTCGCGGCATTTTATTCTCCCTCTGCTCGATCTTGGATGCATTGGGCCTTCTCGCCGTTGCTTTGACGGCACCAGCATGTGCTTTTATGGATGATTTTACTAGCATGGCGAACAAATCTATGGAGTTGGGAGCTAGGTTGTGGTACCATATCATGGCCCCTTTCGAGAGTGTTTCCCCGAACCTTTTCAATAAGGCAGACTCGATCTCATCACATTTTGGGTCATTGCCATTTACCGCGCATGTATAGGCAGTAATGTGTTCGGTGGGATCTGATGTCCCATTGTACTTAGGGAGCTCTGGCATTCTGGACTTCCTCAAAATGGGTTTTGAAGTCGCTTCCTCCGAGAATGGCTATTGCACGAACTTCCTCGAATCTACGCCTTTTAGGATCGGGGGCGTCTCCGGAGTTTGGTCGACTCTGAAGTTATAAGTCTCGACCTTCTTATCGTTGGCTGCTATACTTTTCTCGCCTGACTCAATCCTTTTGGTGAGGTTTTCCAGTATTTTCACGATGGCAGGATCGTTTACTGATCCGTTGTTGCTTGACTTTCTGGTGCCTGTTCGGCTGGGAGAGTGGTTTTCGGCGTTACTGTGCTGGGAGTCTTCAGGTGGCTTTGCAACTGAGCGATAGCCAACTGTTGTGCCTGCAACATTTCAAAAATAACATAAAGACTAACTTCTTGTTCTTCCCGGGCTGGGGATTTTAGGACTTCCTGTTGATCACCATGTTGTATGCTTCTGTCGGTGTGTGAGGCTTTGTTGACCTGTTGCGCGTCTTGTGAATCCGCATCTGCTAAAATCAGTCTGGGTCCATTATCGGGATTTTTTGGCGCCGCGCCAATAACCGGAACATCCATGCCGTTTTCCCCGTGGTTTTCGAGGTTTTCGTTCTCAACTCTGTTTACCGAGCCAGACATTTTGACCTAAAATCAAAAGATCTTGGACAAGAAAAAGTGTGAAAGGTAACTTGCATTATTGTGATGAAACCAGGAAGAAAATAATCACTATTATTTTTAGCCTCGCGGTGGGCGCCAAACTGTTTACCGTGAAAATGGTAACAACAATTAAATTTATAAATGGGACTCTAATAATACGTGATATATTTTTATGCTAGTTGTTAAAGCAATTGATGATAAAAGTATGATGTTTTAACGATGAGATATGAGCTAAAATAGGGTAGTAACCAAACCAAGGGGCTTGCTGCCAGGGCTTCGGATGGGTCGATGAATGACCTCAGGTCGATATCCGGCTCGAGCCCGAGCTATCGGGGGTAACCGGGAAAGGGATAATAGTTAGAATACAATTAAAGAACGCTCTTTATGGCCAATAACAAGCAAGAAAGGAAGAACAAGCATAAAGGCAATAAATGCTAAGAGTGGCCTCGAGCTAGGAAGAGCAAGCAAGCCAGTTAGAGAGAAGAAAAAGAGAGATATTATTGCTTTTGTGTAGAATCGTGGATCAACAGTTGTCCCTTTACAAGGTGGCGGGGATCCCATTTATATAGGAAGTGGATCTGGTTATGGTACAACATACATTAATTATGAATGCATGGAGATGTGATGGCTAGATGCGGCGCCTCGATTTTAGGCTCTGGGTAGGCCGGCTTTGTCAGACTTAGCCATGTGCCTTGGGAGTTCCCCATTTTCTCTAGCCTCAATCTTCATTTTCTTTCAATCGGTCCTCGACGAGCTCCGAGGAAAGGGACTCGATCATAACTCCGCATCCTCGAGGTTTTGAGGTATCCTTCCGAAATGACTGGATAGCAAGAAATTAGGCCCTCTGATTTCGCCGCATACAAATTTATTAGTTGAATTAGTTACTTGAAGTGTTATTTACATTATGCAATCTAATTGAATGTATTTGGGCCATTTGGAGTCGAGTACTCATGGCAAGAACATGGTTTCGGGTTGATGCAAGCCTTTCTTTATGATCATATGGATCGCTTTTCGTGACTTTTCTTTTGAGCTGGTTCGAGGTAAGTGGCTTGCCTAACCTTGTGTGGGGGACTTCCCCTTAGGATTTGGTATTGTTGATATTTTAAATGCCTTGTACGTGAGGTGACAAATGCGTACTTGTGTTAATTGTTGAAAATCCGGTTTTTACTAAGTAATTATAATTGTGTTTCTTCCCCTGTTTATACTACTTGCAATTTAAACCTCATGTTAGCTTAGGGAAGCATGTCTAAGTAACTTAATTGCTTTATTTGCTCAAACTGCCTTATTTGGATTATGTTCATCATGCTAGGTTAGAATTACCTATTTTACCTTGGTATGAAATTTTAATTGAATTGAGTATTCTTTGTGTTGCTGCTGTGTATTTACTTTGGGACTACGGGATGGTATCCCGGGAGATCCCCCTGTTTGTTTACTTTGGGACTACGAATTTGTATTCCGGGAGATCCCCTGCACTTTATAATGGATTTACGGGACTGCACCAGGTAGATTCCACCAGTACTGGGTATTTACATTTGGGACTACGGATCGGGATTCCGGTAGATCCCCGTGCACTATGAGTTGGACTACGAGATGGTATCCCGGGAGATCCACTGGATATATATATTTGGACTACGGGACGGTATCTCGGGAGATCCACTGGATGTTTATATTGGGGACTACAGGACAGTATCCTGGGAGATCCCCAGTTGTTATCTCTGTTTTGAGTTGTAATCCTTTCCCTGATTTATTTGGACTCGTTGTTGTTGTTCTTTCTATCCTGTGTACTTTTATTGTTGCACTTAGTTATACTGTCTTATCCTATACTGTTATACCTTGTAATTCATGTAAGCTCAGAAAGGACCTGACTTTTCTCGTCACTACCTGACCGAGGTTAGGCTTGACACTTACTGAGTACTTTGTGGTGTACTCATGCCCTTTCTGCGCATGTTTTTCATGTGCAGATCTAGGTACTTCGACTCAGTCCTACCACCCTTGAGGCGAGGCGATCTTTTCCAAAGACTTCGAGGTATATCTATCGCGTCCACAGACCGAGGAGTACTTTATATTCTCTTTTTAAGTATTAGCCCTTCCGTATTTTTTTGGTTAGACATTCTGGAGTTAGATACTTGTAGACATTCAAAAGCTTGTGATTTCATGAGATTCCGGTTTTTAGGAAATGTTGTTAGTTTCGAGAGTTGTATTGTATATGCCGAGCGGCATCTTAAACACAGTTTCATTTTGTTATTTCAATTTCTAATTATTCTTCCGCATTATGTTTATTTCTGCATTTGTTAAGCTTACCTAATCGTAGAGACTAGGTGTCGTCACGATAGTTCACGAAAGGCGAACTGGGGTCATGACATTTAGAAAAAGAGAAAACAAATGAAAATTCAAACAAATATATTTTCCTTTAACTTTTAAAATTTCCAAAGTTCAAATCAAAAGAAAAGGAATTTTTAGAAGTCTTTCTTTCAAAAAATAAAAGAAAAATCAAAATAAAAAATCCAAAAAATATTTCCTTTCTTCTTTTAAATAATTTCTTTCGAAAATTCAAGAAAGAAAAACAAAAAAAACATTTTTTTTTTAAAGAATGTTTTTCTTTTTCTTAAAGCTTTCATGGTCTGAATTTTATAAAAAGTAAACAAACAAAAAAAAGTTTTAGCTCATTTACCTTGTTCGTGATCTTCCCGAACTACGCAAGATCTGAATCATGCATCGTCATGATACGTAGGCAATCCTCATCGAATTCGATCATAGCTATAAAATTAATTGAGTGAAAAATAAACTGAAAAAAAAGAGAAAGAAAAGTTGAGTGGAAAAAGAAAAAGAAAAAAGAAAAAAGATAGTGACAAAAAAAGAGCGACAAAAACAAAAAAAAAGAAAAAAAAAGACTGTTAAAAAATAAAAGAACGACAGAAACGAAATGAAAAAAAAAATTAAAAAAAATCGTGTGTGATTAAAGAGAGGCAGAAATAAAAGAAAAGAGGTACATACTGAAAAAGTCAGTTAAGGCCGGAATGAAACATGCAACCGTTCAAGCACATAGTAGAAACGTTTAACTATTTAGGTGCATTGCATCCCAATATGCGATTTCCTATCTGTTAAGCGTCTCAAAACTAACAAGGTTGTTGGGTGTGAAAATTAGCTAGGTTCTGTTTAGGTGGATGGTTTTGTTGGTAATCTGGCTTCCTATCCTTACTTCACAAGATCCAAAGGAAAGGTTCTTATGGCCTATGAAAGCCATCTACAAATCATCGATCCTGAGGATAGCCCAGCATCGGCTATTCCACAACTAAAATCAGCAGCTGCTGAAGAGAATATGAGGTTGCGTCTCCTCATATTGGAAATGTGGGACGCCTGATCTATTAGCAGGGAACCGCCAAGTGCAATCCCTGGGTCCCCTGAGTTGATCCCTGGGTCAGATAAGGTTACCGACGCCTTTGTGCCCAACCCGCCCATCCCATGTGGGCACAGTCCAATGTCGTCCAATGATTCTGGCATGCCTTCTATGGTTCTCCCCAGACGCCAATATCTAGGGCAGCTCCAATATTGTTCTCTGCAGTACCAGACTGCACTAGAGCACACCAAACTTTACCATGACCATATATTGAGCCTCGAATGTTCACCTTTTAAGTTCCACAGCTTCAATCAAGAATAGCATATGTGAGACCATACTCTTTCACTCAACCTCCGCAATATGATCTCTCCATGGAGCAAGAAAATCTTGTTAAAAATCCTGAGCAAGAGAAAATGGCTCGGAAGATGAAGAGCCTGGAACAAAGCCTGGAACAAAGCCTGAAAAACATGCAAGGTCTGAGTGGCCAAAAGAGTGTCTCATACTCTGCCCTCTGTTTGTTTTCCCATGTCCACTTGCCAGCTGGCTTCAAGGTGCAAAAATTTGAAAAGTACGACGGGCACGGAGTCCCGGTCGCTCACCTGAAACTATATTGTAACCAGCTGAGGGGTGCTGGTGGAAAAGAGGAGCTTGTAATGGCCTATTGTGGGGAAAGCCTCTCCGAAATTACTTTTGAGTGGTATACGGATCAAGGAATTACCCACTGGCATGTGTGGGACGATATGGCTCGATATTTTGTCCGCCAATTCTAATATAATATGGAAATTGCTCCGACAGAAACTCTTAGTCCAATTTGAAAAAGAAAACCACGGAAAGCTTCCCCGAATATGCTGTCAAATAGCGTGAGCAAGCTACTAGGGTAAAGCCTCCAATGGAAGAAATTCAAATGGTCACGGTCTTCCTATAGGCCCAAGAGGAGGACTACTTCTAGAACATGATGTCCGTTATGGTTACGCCGTTCGCTGAGGCTATCAAAATTGGGGAAATGGTTGAAAATGGTTTAAAAATAGGTCGAATCTTGAGTCATGCTGCTTTTAAGGCCACATAATAGGCTTCTCAGAATGGTTCGGAGGGTTTGATGAACAACAATGGAAGTGAAGAGGGAGCCATGATGCCTTCAAGCTCGAGGGGGACCCGCAGGTCATTCAGCCAATCATATGTGCCTCATATGAACCCACCACACTATTATCCCCTTAAAGATGATGCTTATGTCGTGGCACCGCCTCCCTATGCGGTGATGAATGCACAACCTTACACGCGGCCACAATATTATCCGCGAAATCGAGCTCCACCTCCCAGAAATGTCAATCCTTACCAAGCTCCATATAATCCTCAACCAAATGATCCCCAATACAATCCTCGCCCAAGGGAGCCTTTCAGAAAGAATCAGTTTACCCTATTGGTGAATCGTATTCAAGCTTGTTCCAAAAGCTAATCGGGCTAAATCTATAGCTTCCAGTGGCCCCGAAACGGCCGAACCCTGATTCCCCAATGCACCGAGCTGATCCTAGATGTGAATACCACTCTGGAGCAGTGGGACACAGTACAGAGGGTTGTTGGACCCTCAAAAGGTAGTTGAAGATTTGATTGAAGCTGAAAGAATTGTTTTTCGGGTTGAAGAAGCTCATGATGTGATGAACAATCTGTTGTCTTCCCACAACATAGGGCCAATAGTCGGAATTATTTGTGAAGATGAGTAATTTGATCTGGTACTGAAGGCCACTGCAGCCATTGCCGAGAAAGAAGAAAATCTAAAAGCTGGTCGCCAAGCCTGAAAGTTCCCAATCAGACGGGAGTCTCGGTAGCCAATCTTGCTATCTTTTCTACGCTCGGATTATTTCAGGGTGTGATCCGAATGTTTACTTTATCGTCTTAATTTTTTATGTAAACCCTTCTATCTTTAAAATTCAAAAAAAAATCAAATGAAATTCTTCCATGGATGTTTCTTTTCTTAATCTTGTTATTTTTTTATTCTCTTTTCAGTTCTGTTAAATGCAAATTTCAATAACATGACATGCTTGCGGACTTCATGCCCAGATCCTGAAATGTTGTCAAACTTTGAAATAATGAATCAAGAATTAGATTGCAAAGAAGATAAGTTTAAGGAAATAAAACAAAGAGTTGGAACAGCTAAAAGAAAATTGGTTCCAGATTGGAAAAGTCCATACATTGCAACATGAGTACCGTCAAAAGAGTGCGTTTTACTTGGGACACATGTAAGGAAATGTCTAAGAAACAACAGTCAATGAAAATGCAGTCAAAAGGTCATATGTTGGAACCTCTATATAGCATTAATGCTCTCCGGTTGAGATGAAGAAGGCTTTCTTTCTTACTATACAAATATTCAACCGTTTGCAAACCCTTTAATCCAGCTCATTCTTTGATTACCCTCTTTGGAACTTGGAAGTTATTGTTACGAAAAATGAAATGAGTGAAAAAAATGAAAAAAAAAAGGAAAAAGAAAGATGCAAAAAAAAAGAGGAAGAAAAGACAAAGAAAAAGAGATAAAAAAGGGAAAAAGAACGATAAAATAGAAAGAAAAGAAGAACAGAAGAAATTCAAAAACAAAGTTTCCTGACCTACGTTTGACTTAATTCCGAAAGGATACGTACGCAGCCTCTCTCAGGGGTTCAGTCACACCAAAATAAAAATCCAAATTCCCCCAAAAGTGAAATTGGGGCAGATGTTGTAATGGTTCGGTGATGATCTCGCCTGAATGATTCCAAAATTGCGATTCAGCCCAAATCATTTTTACCCAAATCCTTTCAAGTCCTTCCGATCAATCGGTGAGAATGTTCAAGGATCGGAGAATACAGTTACTTGGATCTAATACATAAAAATGAGAGAAATAAAATGAGAGAGTCTTATTGGTGAAAACCTACACGGGCACCATGAGGCGACAGTAAGCAGAGAAATTGAAAATGAGAGAGTATTGTTAGTGAAAACTTGCAAAGAACACTATAAGGCAACAGTGAGAAGAGAAATCAGAGAGGTCAGTTGGTGAAAACCCGCAAAAGGCGCCACTGATGGAAAATAGGATCCTCACTTCCATTGACATAGACAGAGTCCTGGAAAGGTTTCTCGATTTTGAGGCAAAAGTTGTGATGAATTTCTGAGAGTCGGACGGTTTACACGGATCAGACATCCAGTCCAAAAGGCATGTCATGTTCATTGAAGACTGCATGCACTCCAGATAAGTCCTTTCTTTTCCCCAAAAAGGACACTTTTTGTTTACACTCATTCTCTATTTCATTGTTTGTTTTCTTTGAATCCCTTTCGGTCTAACTCTATTCTAAAACTGAGTCAAAGAAGGGATAACAAGACTGATTTACACGGTTTTTGTCTGATGCGAGCCAATATTCAAAAAGGCACCCAGCCTCGTCAAGGGCATCAAGTCGACTTCGACCGACCATGGTGGCTGATGTTTTGAAATTGAAAACTCTTGGAAGGAGAAAATCTAATTGAAGTGCCTATAAAGGCAAATGAAGTTGAAAAGGTTGAGTCCTATGTGGCTTACCATGTCGGCAAAGATTTGAAAAAGCCAAGGTACCCCAAATGCTCTGAAATTTAAGTTGGAAGAAAGAAGCCAGAAATGAAAGGCCTACGAAGGCGAAATAAAGATGGAAAAGGTTTAGTCCCACGCAACTAGCTATCGCAGCAAGTTTGAGGAGCCAAAAGTTTCCCAATGCTCCGAAGTTAAAAATTGAAAAAAAAAATAGTCAGAAGTGAAAGTCCTACAAAGGTAAAATAAAGTCGAAAAGGTTGAGTTCCACGTGACCAACCGTCATGGCAAAGTCTGGAAAAGCTAGAGGTTCTTCAAGGTCATAAATGAAATCACTCCTCAGGGAACAAGCAGTTGCAGTTGAAATCATTATCAAAGAAGTCGGTCCGAAATCAAGTGACTGAAATACTCAGGCCAC
This sequence comes from Nicotiana sylvestris, assembly GCF_000393655.2. Classification (NCBI taxonomy): domain Eukaryota; kingdom Viridiplantae; phylum Streptophyta; class Magnoliopsida; order Solanales; family Solanaceae; genus Nicotiana; species Nicotiana sylvestris. The sequence continues at coordinate 115,377,423 of NC_091063.1, forward strand.
AAAACCAACCACCATTTCAAACTAATAAATTGTTCTTTGTTTGAAAAAACAAGAAATAGGTGCAATCCAAAAGCAACCTTGCGATAAGCAGGTGCAACAAAAAAGAAAGGGCGCAACAACTCCAAAAAGGGAAGTCTCCTTAAAAATTCTTTCCTGCATTTACTCATTCTTTGAAATTAAAAAAAATGAAATTAAAAGAAAAAGAAAGAGAAAATTCAAAATCATGGTAGTAGAGGGTCTCCAATCCCTAGCTGTGTCTTTCCCAACATAAGGTCCCGCTCTCCAGTTGATTCTGGCATAACGCGATGACTTTTCCGCCATAACCCGATGACTATTCCGGAACCTGATGACTTTTCCAGCATAACCCGATGACTTTTCCGGCATAACTCGATGACTTTTCAGGCATAACACGATGACTTTTCCGGCATAACCCGATGAATTTTCCGGCATAACCCGATAATTTTTCCGGCATAACCCGATGATTTTCCAACATAACCTGATGATTTTTCCAACATAACCCGATGACTTTTCCGGCATAACCCGATGACTCTTCCGTCATAACCCGATAATTTTCTGACATAACCCGAGGACTTTTCCGGTATAAATCGATGACTCTTCCGGCATAACCCGATGACTCTTCCGGCATAACCCGATGACTCTTCCGGCATAACCCGAGGACTTTTCCGGCATAACCCGATGACTTCTCTGGCATAACCCGATGGCTTTTCAGGCATAACCCGATGACTTTTCCAACACTCCCCAATTGATGCCCACATAACCTTTTAATCTTTTCCAATATAGGGTCACACTCCCTAGTTGATGCCAGCAAAACCTGGTAATCATTTCTAGCATAGGGTCACATTCCCTAGTTGATGCCAGCATAACCTGGTAATTTTTTCCCAACATAGGGTCCCACTCCTTAGTTGATGCCAGCATAACCTGGTAATCTTTCCAACTTAGGGTTTCCACTCCCTAATCTCTTTTTTCCCAAGGATACACAATCCTGACTTTTATTGCTTTCAATAAAGAAGTAGTTTAGAATTTTGTTACAATAACTCACGAAATTTTCCTAGTGAAAACTGGGGAAGAAACATTTCGTTCGTTTGTTTGTTTTGGTGTCTGAGCAAGTTTTACCTCGAGACACAGGGTTCGAGACGACAAAAAGAAGGAGTCTCAATCCAGAATAAAATAAAAAAAAAGAAGAAAAAGAAAGGGAAGTGAATCCAAATGCAAAAGCAGATGAAAGATGTAGACTGCTCAAGACATGATTGAGGTCACAAGCCTTGCAAGTCTCATTTTGATTCGAAAGCTGAAGAAGAATCAACTAGCACCTGTAGCTAAATCATGATTCAGATCAGAGTCTACATGAAGAACCAGTCAAGACTCAAGATCAAGCTTCGGAAGGTTTATAGATAAGAATCTTATAATTCGTAGCTAATAGGCTTCGTTAGTTTAGTTTTCCGACTTAGGTGTAATAAGGAGCTCAGCAAGCAGAAACAACAGCATCAGCAATGAAATCACAGCTTCTCGGTAGTCCCAGCTACCAAAATTTCCAAAATTATACCGACATGATTCCTTTAAAGCCAAGGATATGTAGGAAACCTCTGAAGCAAGGTTCGGTCAAACGGTTTCAAAATTCTTCTCATGCAGTATCAAACGGGGTAAAAATAGCTCACTTTATCTTTGCTCGAAAACTCTTCATGTTTTCGAGCAAAGAGGGGCAGCTGTGAGCACCTAATTTTTGTCCCGCATAGGAAATTACTCCTAAAAAATAAAAAAATGATTTTTATCGAATTTGTAAAATTTTAGGATTTTCTTTTAAATTGATTGTATTTATTAGTTGCATTTTATGCATGTTTAATATTTTAAAATCATAAGAAAATCATAAAAAAATTGTCACATTTTTATTTCATGCCATCTTAGGCTTAATTTGCATTTACAAATTAATTACATTGAGTTAATTGCATTATCAAACAAAAATCACAAAAAATTATACATTAGCTTTAATCAATTATTTTAATTAATTAGGTCTTTTTGCAAAAATAATAAATTCAATTAGAATTAATGTGTCCAGTTTTGAAATGTCCAATAAACAAAAAAAAAGGGTTAGTTTTGCCTTAAATTCTGAATTGGGTCAACTTCACAATGACCCAAATCCCTCCAAGCCCAAAATCTCAATGCCCATTTTCCTACATTAAAACCCCCCTTTACCCTAAAACCTAAGATATAATCGGACCCCCCCCCCAAAACATTAAAAAACAAAACCTAGTTAATACCATCAGACCCTCTTTTTCTCTTCGAAGAGGAAGAACAACTCATCTAGGATTTTCCTCTTCTTCTCCATTCCTTCTTCTTCTCCATTTTACTCTTATTCTCATACACACTCCCTCACCTCTCATTTGCAGCACACACATGTAAGCACGTGATTTTTGCTTTACGAGCAATCGCTCCAAAAGAAAATAAAAATAGTGACAAATGATTTCGTGGTACAATTCTTCGAGTTTTCCGTGACATGTGTTGTTAGTCATTTATGGGTCTGTCCGTTTTGCATCTAGGCATTATCAAACAAAACTACAAAAATGCCTGTCGTTAAAAGAAAATTCAAAAATGTGTATGTGTGCATCGTTCATTCTCAGCTGTGAGCTAACCATTTTTATTTTTATTTTATTTGTTCATTTTTGTGTTTATCGTTGTGGGTATCACTCAATATGTGTGTAGGTTTATTTCAATTTTTACATTGTTTTAGGAATTTTTGTTTAATTTGAAAAAAAAAAGAAAAAAAAAAGAAAGAAAGCAAAAGAGTGAAGGAAAATCGGTTTGGGCACAAAGAAATAAAACAATGCAGGCCCAAACAGACACTCGAGTCCAGTCCAAAACCGGCTGCCCAAGCAGCAATTCAAACGATGCCGTATAAGGGCGTTCGATCTGAGCCATCCGTCCAGGCCAATCCAACGGCTCAGGACCCCTTTCAACGACCCGTTTTCAAACCCGACCCAATAACCAGTCTGACCCAACCCCCCACTTAAACCAAACGACCTCGTTTAACTACCAAACGACCCCGTCTCATTTCTCAGGATCAGATCTAAGCCGTTGAGATCATCTGATCTAACGGCTCAGATCCAATCAGCCTCCCCGTATATAAGCCTCCTATCGTACCCCGCACCCCCTATACCAACCCCACCCTTCATCGTCCCCAAACCCAAATCTGAAACCCCCCGAACCCTAGCAGCCGCCCCAGTATCCCTCGCCATTAAAGCCGGCGGCATGAACGCCGATGACCGCCTCCTGAACACCCTAGGACCACCTCACTGTCCTGAACACGAATCCACTAACCACGAGCCTCGAATCACTTTCGTTCGTCTCGAATCTTCATTTGAAGATTTGAGTCGAACCCGGATCTATGCCAAACCATCCCATCTTCATACCAGACACTCCCCTGACCTTCCTCGTGACCAAACCAAACTTGGTTTGGTCCGAATCTACCCACAACTCCCTAAAAATCAGATCTGGAAATCCAGACTTTAGAACACATGCACCTGGGGAATCCGGCCGGTTTGGACATGGGTTTGAGGTCTAATAGACCTTAATCAAGGTGTTCTCATGTGAGAACACCCTGATTAAAGTTTGTTCGGCCTCAAAAGTTCGAAGTTGAATCAGATTTGGGTCTGTTTGATTTAAACATTTTCGGTAAGTTTTCCTTTCTTTTGTGTTAGTTTTGATTAAGTGGTCAGCATGTTTCGTTGTGTTTGTTTGTTATTTTTTGTTATTTTTCATTCGGATTTCTTCCATCTCTGGTAAAGGCCTTTTTATTTGGCCAATTGTCTTCTGTTTGTGTTCTGAATATACCCTGTGATATACGTGCTCATCAATTAGATTAATCGTCAAGCGAGTTTAATTCATATAAGTTCCCAGTGTTTGAACAAATTTGTCTGAAGCCATTCGGGACTCTATACGTGTTGTTTATATGAACGATTGATTGTTATGTGTTACGATTAATATAGTCGAGTCGATATATGTCGTCAATTAGTTTCAATCGTTAATGGTAACAACTTGATTCGTATTGCTTATTTCTGCTGTGATCGTATTTGAGTCTCATTAGGAACTGAATTGTATTGCCTGTTGATTTTGTTCAAATTGAATTAAAGAACATCTAGGGGAAAGGTTATAATGGCAGATTCAGATTTTGGTTTTAAAACACAAATGCCATTTGGTTTGGACCGTGGGCAGCATGTGTATGGTTAGCTTTAAGGGATTAAAATAATTGGACAGCATGTGCTGTCAGATTATATTCCTACTGCCCATACTTTGGTTAAATAAACAAGTGATCAGTACACTTTAACAACCAAAAAGAGAGAGGGGCTGTCAGGGATTTCATGGGAGCTTGGTTATTTAAAACAAGTGAGTGGAAAAACAACAGGGGGGGGCAATTTTGAGTTGTAAAACAGACTGTAAAGTGTTAAGGTTAGGCTATAAAAGAGGAGACCTTCCATTAGAAAAGGGAGTTCATTTTCGAGTCTTGAGGGATTCTGTGAGTAAGAAAACTGGAAAAGGAAAAAACAGGAATAAATTTCAGAACATTGTGAATGAGTATTGTCTAGAAGAAACTGTGTAAGAGTCCAGTTTGATCAGGTTGTCTTTGTGGTTTTGCTTTTCTGTCGTTTGCCAAGCTTTCTTGTGGTCATTGGATTTCTGTTGCTGTTACATTCAACATTCTGGGCTGTTATTTCCTACTCTGTTTTTCTGGGATTGTTTATTTGTTGCTCGACTCCTTGCTGAGCTTCATCATTGTTGGCTGGTCGTTGTTGCTGTGTTGTTGCTGTGAATCTGCTGCGCTGTTGTTTACTGCATACTGCCCAGCTGATCATCCCTTTCTTCTTTGTCCTCTATACCAGGTACACAACCAATGCACTGTCAAGAAATGTGATTGAAAAATGAGTATGAGTGCAAAAATGAAGAATCTTGAAGGATGACTCTTGCACATAGATTGTTATATTAAATATTCATGTAATGTGTAATAGTTTTTTTTACATCTTGTTCTGGGTATTAGAGACAGTCTTCATGCCTATAAATGTCAATGTATGGTAGTTGAATGCTAGAATGTGCATATAGGTTGATGATGAGAGTATGCCCAAGGCAGTAGGTGGTATCTCCTATTTAGTTCAATGGTACAGTATGAGCCTGTGATATAGTCCAAGCATGAAATCCGTATACTGTAAATAGGTTCTTTCCGTTCTAATAAATTGCCATGTATAACCCTTAATATCATGTTTTAAGATAAAGATCACAAATTCAGGGCCTCAACCTCATAAAGGTCGAGCCCAGGTCAAAACAGACCGGGCAGATCCGCATCGGACAAGCAGTGGCCCAGGTCTGGCCTTTCACGCATGGGCTGGATTTGGGCCCATGATTATTTGTTCGGCTGATTGCACATGCAGCTTCATTTCTGATTTTCAAGCTTTTCTGAATGTTGCTACGAACAATTCGCAAACATGTAATTAATTAGGGCTATCTACTGCTTTCAATTGATAGAGACGAACACGACAAGAAACGTAGTTGCTATAGGATATCCTTTTAAAAATAAGAATGAGATGAGCTTCGCCGAATAAAAAATACAAATTGCGGGGCCCTCAGTAAATATTCGTTTTAAATTACTTAGAATTCAGGAGGGACGCTTAGTGAATTTTGTGGCCTTCCCAAAATAATAACACGATAGTCTCTTTAGGCGCATGTTTGATAATCTATTTTCTTAAACTTGGGCGTGCATTTCATGTGACCCAAATCCCGATCCCAAAACATCAAATAAGATGCGTTCCGGATTGTGGGTGCATTTCATGTGACGCAATCCAAAGACGTGTTTTAAGCGATGTTCACATTCTTTTGAAATAACAGTAATAAAGCGGTAAAAAGTTAAAATTGGCACATTGGTTCATAATTGTATTTAAAATCAGATAAATAAGCCGAATATGACAGTTGAGCGACCGTGCTAGAACCACGGAACTCGGGAATGCCTAACACCTTCTCCCGGGTTAACAGAATTCCTTATCCGGATTTCTGGTATGCAGACTGTAATATAGAGTCATTATTTTTCCTCGATTCGGGATTAAAATTGGTGACTTGGGACACCCTAAAACTCTCAAGTGGCGACTCTGAAATTAATAAACCAATCCCATTTCGATTGTCCTTTAATTGGAAAAACTCCCTCGTACCCTCACGGGTACGTAAAAAGGAGGTGTGACAGCTCTGGCGACTCCGCTGGGGATTTTAACCCAGAACCACTGGTTCAGGGTTAGAAATTCGAGCTTAGATAAATTGTTATATTTGGCTTTATCTGATTTTTACATGTTTTGAGCCTAATGTGCTAAATGTTGCTTTTACTGCTTTGATATTATGTGAACTGTATATAAATTGTGCCGAAACCTATACTTTCTGAGTCTTCTAAATCATGAAGAAGGGCATACTTCGTATGACTTCTTTTCTGTATAGTGTCAAATCCCAATTTAGAACGAGGTTCGGATAAGTTGCTAAGCCGGTGAAGCTTCTGTATTCCCGGTACGCTGCCCCCCCTCGGCTCGAGCTGTCCGCTCGGGTAAGCCAGGTCTAGAACAAACACCCAGGTTCTGAACCTAGTATAACAAAGCCACATGCCGGATCCCTAGTAGGAACGTTTATTTGCATCATGTGCATTTGACTTAGGGGACTCAACACAGGGGTTGGGTCCGTCTAGGAATAGCAACCTGAAATAGAAAAGGCCATCCTGATGCATCCTACTCACTGCTTGTGCATTTATTTGCTTCAAACATGCATGATGACCGGTTTTGAATGTTGGGAAATTTTTACAAAAAAATAATATATATAATATATAAAAAATAAATAAATAAATAAATAAAAAATAAATAAATAAATAAATAAATAAAAAATAAAAATAAAATAGAAATAAATAAACCAGTTAGTTTATCACCCGAACTACGTCGGTTTGATTCTCACCGGATGTGAGATACGTAGGCAACCCTCATCGGGTCCAACTCTTTTTCCATTTTTACCAAAAATGATATACCATAAAGCATATATGTATATATGTATACACAATAATTTTTTTTTGTTTTGTCCAAAGATTTTTGGTTAGAGTCAAAATAAAGGTTTTTGTTTTCACCTAAAAGGTCACCCTAATAAATGTGCAGGATGAACACAGAGCAAAATGAACCATTCTCAGCCCTCAGCGAGGTCCCTCTACAACTCCACATGTGGTGGAATGACTTGGAAGCCGATAGCAAAGGGGTAATAGGAAGAATATTGGGAGGTTTTGTAAATTTGTTGGGTGTTGAGCCGAGGACAGATATTCTTGAAGCTCTAATACCATTTTGGGACCCCACCTGCAATGTATTCCGTTTTGTTGACTTTGAACTTTCACCGACACTTGAGGAAGTTGCCGGATATGCGGGACTGAATGAGAAGTTAAGAGGGCAATATTTGCTTTCGCCAAGGCCAGTGTCCCCGCATGCGTTTCTGGATCTACTAAGCATTAGTCGGAAGGTACAACATGACGATTTATCAAGAGGGTGTTGTGATCTCCATTTCTTGTATCAGCGGTACGGGACCCCGCAGGGTTTCGAGGAACCGAACCTTGGGCTAACTCACGGCGGGAACAGAAACAAATGGGAAGCAAGACGTACTTTGGCTTTTATCACAGCATTCTTGGGAGTCATGGTCTGCCCAAGGAAGGACAAAAAGATAGAGATAGGTCTGGTAGGGATGGCCGACGTGGCAATCAAAAGAACCAATAGTACTGTGGTTCCTTTGATTTTGTCCGAAATCTACCGGGCTCTAACTATATGCCGAGAAGGAGGTACGTTCTTCCAAGGTTGCAACCTGTTACTTCAGCTATGGATGCAGGAACACCTCCATCACCGAGTAGGATACATGAACCACGGGTTGACCGAGAGGAATTGTATCAGCGGATTCAAGAAGCGCATGACAGGCGCCAGATTTCCTTGAAGGTGTCGAAGAATGGGTTACACGGTTAAGGTCAACAACATCTGACCAAATTGAATGGGCATTTGGTTGGTTGACTGATACTGAGGTTATCTACATGTCGGCTGAAGAATGTCATGTTCTCTTAATGGGGCTTCGCAGCATCCAGCCATATGCCCCTCATCGGGTATTACGACAACTGGGCAGGTTTCAAGTAGTCCCTAATGATGAAAATCTGAGCAAGCATGCCTTGGAATTGAGCCCGGGAGTCATATTCCCCGAGGGGAAGATTAGAAAACTGTGGCATGAATGTAGATTCTTGGAGCCCAAAACCATGGTACGAGAGCTAGCTAAAGGTGAGGTAGACCCAAAGTACGATGCTTGGTTCGAAAGAAGGTTTCAGACTCGGCAAAGACCTGCTAAAAGGGCCCACGTCCAACACTTCACCAATGATTCACAAGAGCAATGGGGATGGTTAAAAAGGGAGAAAGGTTACCGGGTCGAAATCGGGAAGCTAAAGCAACAAGTTGAAAGGCTTGTATTTGAGAACAATGTGCAAGTCGCCTCGGAGCAGGCTGAAAGAAACAAGTTAGCCCAAGAAAACCAAACCTTGAAGGCCCGCCTTCGCCAAGCCAGTAAGAGTAACGTTGACCGACAGAAGCGTCGCTCTGATGAAAGATTGATAGCAAGTTTGAGAAATCAGGTCATCCAAGGCCAAGAAGAATTAGAACAATCAAGAGCTTGCATAACAAGGATGAAGGTCAGAGGGGCAAAGTACGCAATGGCCCGGAAGCAGCATTTGCAACAGGTCATAAGGGATTATGAAATGAGCGTCAGAATATTAAGGGAGACGAGCTCCACTCTACATGATCGGATCGTCAAACAAGCACGAGACGCCCAGGCCGACAGAAGACAGTGCTACGATGCAATGGCCTGCATGGAAAGACAAATGGAGTTGTTTCAGGATCAACTTGCTGACGATGCTCAGGCACTGGTGTTAAAGAACCAACAAATCAGGCAGTTGCTCAGTGAAAGAGATAGCATTCGAGCAAGGATTGATGAAATAGGGCATTACATCTACATGAAATGCTTGGCATGTGAGCGAACACCTCGGAAGACCCTCCTTGTTTCCATCATGGGCTGCGTCCGCCGGATTATGAACGAGTTGAAGAACCTGCAAAGAGACCTTACACCTAGAGCCGCGGAAAGGCCGAATGATGCCTCGCGGGCCCTTAAATTGGAGAATTAGTTTTGGTCAAGTCCTGTTTATTTGGCTTTGGTTGTTTTTCCATATGTTGTTTTCTTTTCATCAAACCAAGTTTAAAACCGTGGAGTCTGTACTTCTGCTATTTTTATTTTAAGTACTGTGTAATAGCAAATTTTGATAATGAAATTAAGTGACTCCAGAAGAATTACTGTGTGTCTTTGCTTTGAGGCAGAACTACGCCTGGTCTGATTCGCGCGGGGACGTGATACGTAAGGCAATCCCCATAAGATTCGACCGCTTTTAATAAATAAAGAAAAGAAAATGTAAATAAAATAAAACGCAGGGTTTCGCAAAATACTTTAAAGAGACGAATGAGCAAACCGGGATGACGCATGTTGTTTGAAGCAAAGCATGTAGAAACGGTTAACTGCCTAGGTGCATTGCATCCTCTATGTGTTATGATCAAATCTGTTAAGCTCTAACACTAACAAAGTTTGTTGTTGTCTGATATCAGACAGTTAGTTGTTAAAGAATTCTGGCAACACATTCATACCAAACCAGATCCAAAGGACCGGTAGCAACAAGCATGACTACTTCAGAGAATAGTAATGAGGAAGAAAGGCCGATGAGCCAGTTGCTAAAAGAGGCAATGGAAAAGATTGAAAGGATGGGACTAGAGATGCATGCAATGCAGCTAGCCCTGGCCAAAACACAAAAGAGCCCTGAGACACTGGGACACATGCCGGAATACCCGCACTCTGGCCCTTCCACAAGCCCGCCCAAACCCCCTCTATCATCAAGAAAGAAGCCCTCACGATTCCCAAGCTCCACCACCCCATCAACCTCTCCCAACACCCAAAATTCCCATTTTTGTGGGACCTACATCAGCCCCTTTGCAGCGAACGGCTAGTGAGCCATTGTTTCAGGCTCACGATACCCAATACTATCCCCCTGAGCCTACATTCCATGCACCCGAACCACAGGCTTACAATCCCCATTTGGAAGTACCGTCAGAGGTTGAAAAGCCAGTTAAGGCCCCTGAACAGGATGAAGTGTTGAGAAAGTTCAAAAGCCTGGAGCAATCCTTCAGGAACTTACACGGGCTGGGCAATCAAGTCAGCGTGGCATACAAAGATCTGTGCCCTTTCCCAGATGTCCAACTCCCGGCTGGGTTCAAGATGCCCAAGTTTGATTTATATGAAGGGCACGGTGATCCCATGGCACATTTGCGGGGATTCTGTAGCAAAATGAGAGGGGCAGGAGGCAAGGATGAGCTTTTGATAGCTTATTTCGGCCAAAGTCTGAGCGGATCTGCACTGGAATGGTATACCAGGCAGGATTTCAGCAGGTGGTACACGTGGGATGACCTGGCGCAGGCTTTTGCAGGTCATTTCCAATACAATCTGGAGATAGTCCCTGACCGTCTCACGTTATTGAGAACTGGGAAGAAACCCGGGGAAAGTTTTCGCGAGTTCGGGTTCCGCTGGAGAGAACAAGCAGCTAGGGTCGATCCTCCCATGAGAGAGGGAGAGATGGTAGACTACTTTTTGCAGACATTGGATCCAACCTACTTTGGTCACTTGGTGACAACGGTTGGAAAATCTTTCAACGAGGTGGTCAAAATAGGGGTCATGATAGAAGAAGGTTTGAGGTCGGACAAGATCTTAAACTATTCGGCACTTAAGGCCACAACCCAGGCTATTCAAAGCGGCACGGGAGGTGCGTTAAGAAGAAAGAAAGAAGAGGTTGCCACGATCGAGGCAGGCAGTTGGTCCAGGGCTGGCAGGCCGCACTACAACCAACCCAGGCCTCACAGGTCAAACTATCCATACAACCCACCACAAAATTTCTATCCACCTCGAGAACCACATTGTTCCGTACACCAAGCCCAGGTATACACTCAGCCTCCGGTTCGCCCGCAATGGCGCGCACCGGCTCCCCAGAACATATATGCACCACCACAAAACACCTACCCTCCACCAAGGGCATATAGAAATCCTTCAGGGGCAGGTTTCCGGGGAAATCCAGATGCCAGGAATGACAGGTTGCGGAAGCAAAGAACCTTCACCGAACTGGGAGAAACCTACACCGCTGTGTTCCACAAGCTGCGGCAATTGGGTTTGGTTAGTCCTGTCCATACTCGGGAACCAAATCCCCCGCCTCAGAATTTGGATCGTTCAATCAGTTGTGAATACTGTTCAGGGATGCTCGGGCACGATACCGAGAAGTGCTGGAAGTTAAGGCATGCCATACAGGATCTTATTGACACCAATAAGATCGAGGTCCAGACACCGGAGGCTCCTAACATCAACCAAAACCCACTGCCAGCGCACCACGAAACTCACATGATTGAGTTGGTGTGTGAGGGAGGAGAATTAAGAAAACCCTCACAAACAGTGATGATGATCCAAGCTGCCCCAAAAGAAGTCTTAACCAGTGGAGGAACAAATGTACAGTCGCAGGGAGAAGGCGTCAAGCCGGTAGTAATATGGGGGAAGAGCCCGTCCGTCATAGCAAGCAAACCCGAGCCAAGCAAGTTGGTAATACCAGGGATCCTGCCCACACCGGCAGTCATGTTGAAAGGGGTATGTAGAGAACGGGTGACCATAAAGCCGGTGGTCCAACTGCCGATGATTGACAGCAGGGCTGTGCCCTGGAAATATGAAAAGGCAGTGGTGACGTACCAAGGAAAACAGGTGGAAGAAGTCAGTTGTGAAGCGCAAGGGCTGACTCGATCAGGTCGATGTTTTGCTCCGGTGGAGTTAAGAAAAACCAACCCAGTGGCAACCAAGAAGCCAGTGTCAGAAGAAGAGGCTGAAGACTTCCTGAGGAAGATGAAAGTACAAGACTATTCTGTGGTTGAGCAGCTGAGAAAAACACCTGCCCAGATCTCACTATTGTCATTACTCCTCCATTCCGAGGAACATCGTCGGGCCCTGTTAAAGATATTGAACGAGGCCCATGTACCCAGTGAGATTTCTGTAAACCACCTGGAAACCATTGCCAGCAAGATTTTCGAGGTGAACAGAGTGACATTCTCAGATGATGACCTGCCGGTGGAAGGAACGGAGCACAATAAAGCTCTATACCTAGCTGTCAAATGTGAAGACTCGGTGGTAACCCGAGTATTGGTGGATAACGGCTCAAGCGCCAATATTTGTCCATTATCCACCCTGGACCAGTTAAAGATTGACCGTGGAAGAATCCGGGAGAATAGCATCTGTGTCCGGGGGTTTGACGGAAACGGAACAGCCACTGTGGGGGATGTTGTACTTGAACTGACCATTGGTCCGGTCCTGTTTACCATGGAATTCCAGGTATTGGACGCCACGGTATCTTACAACTTGCTGTTAGGACGACCCTGGATTCATGCAGCTAAAGCGGTGCCTTCCACCCTACATCAGACAGTGAAGTTCGAGTGGGAAAGACAAGAGGTCGTGTTGCACGGCGAGGATACAACATGCACCATGGGCGGAACCATTGTGCCTTTCATAGAGACCACTGATGACAAGGGTCCCTGGGTCTACCAGATTCTCGATACAGGGTCGGCCAACAAAATTTCTGAAGGAGAAATCATCCCGCACCCTAGGGTAGCTGCCGCAACAGTCATGATGGTATCAGAAATGCTGGGTAATGGATTTGTGCCGGGAAAAGGCCTGGGAGTTGAACTTCAAGGGATAGTCCAACCTGTTTCCCTTCCTAAGAATCTGGAAACCTTCGGGTTGGGGTTCAAACCAACCGCAGCAGACAGGAAGGAGGCGCGAAGAATGAAGAAGAGGGTCTGGTTTCTGCCTAAACCAGTGCCACGCCTCTCAAGGTCTTTTGTTAAAGCAAGTGCCAAGGGGTCAGCGATCCCAAAGATTCGAGGACCTTTGATCGGTATAAATGAAGACCTGAATCAGAGTTTTGAGAGGCTGTTCGCGGATGTCAGTATGGTGGAAGCTGGAGAAGGTTCCAGCAGAGCAGAGATAAAATTTGTGGAGCCTGAGGCCAAGACCAACAATTGGACGGTTACTCCTCTTCCTGTCCGAGGGAGTCTTGGTAGTAGGCTTTGATTAATGTTTTGTTTGTTTATTTGTTTGATCGGATTATTCAAGGGTGTAATCCAAATTTTACTTTCGTTTTGTAAAAGTGTGAACCCTTTTATCCCGCAAATTTAATAAAGTTTCTCTTCTTTTGTCTCATTTTAATTTTTGTCTTGTTCTTTTTCTTTCTGAACAGTTCTCTTTTTACTGGTTCTAATGACATGGCATGCACAGCGGATCTTCGACCTAGTCTAATAAATCAATCTGAAACCGACTCAATGATGCAAAAGGTCGTTTGTGACGATGAATCTGAATGTGACGAAGGTGAAGCCTTCGAAGAAATAAACAGAGAACTGTGCCAATTTGAAGAGAAACCCAAGCCTAACTTAAATGACACCGAGGCTGTGAATCTAGGAGACGCTGATAACGTCCAAGAGACCAAAATTAGCATCCACATTGAGCCGAATGTCAGAGCAGAATTGATCAAAACTCTCAGGGAATTCAAAGACGTTTTTGCCTGGTCATATGATGATATGCCTGGATTAAGCACCAATTTAGTGGTTCACAAATTACCCACTGACCCGGCATACCCTCCGGTCAAGCAAAAACTAAGGAAATTTAAAATAGAAATGAGTGTAAAGATCAAGGAAGAAGTGATTAAGCAGTTACAAGCGAAGGTCATTCGGGTCACTCGATATCCCGAGTGGTTGGCCAATGTGGTACCAGTCCCAAAGAAGGATGGAAAAATCAGGGTGTGCGTTGATTACCGCAACCTCAACAAAGCAAGTCCCAAGGACAATTTTCCGCTGCCCAACATTCATATCTTAATCGACAATTGCGCAGGGCGCGAGATTGGATCCTTTGTGGATTGCTATGCAGGTTATCATCAGATCCTAATGGATGAGGAGGATGCTAAGAAGACGGCGTTTATTACGCCATGGGCACCTACTGCTATCGGGTAATGTCGTTTGGGTTAAAGAACGCTGGGGCAACATACATGCGAGCAATGACTGCAGTGTTTCATGATATGATACACAAGGAGATTGAGGTGTACGTCGACGACGTGATCATCAAATCTTGGCGTCAGGAGGACCATATAGCAGACCTAAGGAGATTTTTTCAAAGACTCCGGAGGTATGATATCAAGCTTAACCCGGCCAAATGCGCATTCGGGGTTCCATCAGGAAAGTTGCTAGGATTCATCGTCAGTCGACGGGGAATTGAGTTAGACCCGTCCAAAATTGAATCCATCCGAGATTTGCCACCGCCAAGGAACAAAACAGAGGTAATGAGTTTGCTGGGTAGACTCAATTATATCAGCAGGTTCATCGCTCAACTCACAGCAACTTGTGAGCCCATATTTCGGCTGCTGAGAAAGGACGCTGCAGTAGGTTGGACAGCAGAGTGTCAGGAGGCCTTCGACCAAATCAAAGGGTATCTGTCTAATCCACCCGTATTGGTCCCGCCTAAGCCCGGGAAACCCCTAATCCTTTACCTGACGGTCTTGGAAAATTCATTTGGTTGTGTACTGGGGCAACATGATGACACAGGGAGGAAGGAGCAGGCCATCTACTATCTTAGCAAGAAATTCACAGTGCATGAGGTCAAGTACACTCAACTCGAGAAAACGTGTTGCGCCCTAACTTGGGTAGCTCAGAAGTTGAAGCACTACCTGTCTTCATATACTACTTATCTCATATCCCGCTTGGACCCATTGAAGTATATCTTTCAGAAACCTATGCCCATGGGAAGGTTGGCAAAGTGGCAAATTCTGCTCACAGAGTTTGATATCATCTACGTAACGAGGACGGCCATGAAAGCCCAGGCACTGGCAGACCATTTGGCAGAGAATCCCGTTGATGAAAAATACGAGCCCTTAAGAACGTATTTTCCTGACGAAGAGGTGATGCATACGAATGATTTGGAATTACCTGAGGAACCAGGTTGGAAGCTTTTCTTCGATGGAGCTGCAAACTCAAAAGGGGTTGGAATAGGAGCAGTACTCATTTCTGAAATAGGACGGCATTATCCTGTTACGGCTCAACTGCGTTTCTATTGCACCAACAATATGGCCGAGTATGAGGCTTGCATTCTGGGTCTGCGCCTGGCTGCCGACATGGATGTCCAAGACGTCTTGGTCTTGGGAGACTCGGACCTCTTGGTACATCAAATTCAGGGTGAATGGGAAACACGAGATCTAAAGCTCATACCATACCGACAATGCTTGCATGATCTGAGCAAGCAATTTCGATCGGTAAAGTTCAAACACATCCCGAGAGTTCACAATGAGGTTGCGGATGCCTTGGCCACCTTGGCATCAATGCTGCACCACCCTGACAAAATGTATGTTGATCCTCTACACATCCAGGTCCGTGATCAGCACGCCTACTGCAATGCCATAGAAGAAGAAGCAGATGGCGAACCCTGGTTTCATGATATCAAGGAATACCTCAGGATGGGGATATATCCAGAACATGCCTCTGGAGACCAAAAAAGAGCCCTCCGGCGGTTGTCGAATGGTTTCTTCCTCAGTGGGGGAATATTGTACAAAAGAACCCCGGATCTGGGATTGTTGAGATGCATAGATGCCAGGCAGGCAACAACGGTTATGGCAGAAGTACATGCTGGAGTTTGTGGGCCACACATGAGTGGATATGTATTGGCAAGAAAAATCCTTCGAACAGGGTGTTATTGGCTCACCATGGAACACGACTGTATCACTTTCGTGAGGAAATGCCATCAGTGCCAGATACATGGAGACTTGATTCACTCTCCGCCAACAGAGTTACATACGATGTCAGCACCCTGGCCGTTTGTAGCATGGGGCATGGATGTCATTGGGCCCATCGAGCCAGCAGCGTCCAACGGTCATAGGTTCATTCTAGTGACCATTGATTACTTCACCAAATGGGTTGAGGCTAAAACCTTCAAATCAGTAACTAAGAAGGCAGTGGTGGACTTTGTTCACTCCCATATCATCTGCAGATTTGGGATCCCAAAAGTGATCATCACGGATAACGGTGCGAATCTTAATAGCAGCTTGATGAGAGAGGTATGCCAACAATTCAAGATTACGCACCGCAATTCCACCCCATATCGTCCTAAGGCAAATGGAGCAGTCGAAGCAGCCAATAAGAATATCAAGAAGATACTGCGAAAAATGGTGGAAGGGTCCAGACAATGGCACGAGAAATTACCCTTTGCTTTGTTGGGTTACCGCACTACCGTCCGGACTTCCATAGGCACAACTCCTTATTTGTTGGTGTATGGAACTGAGGCCGTGATACCAGCGGAGGTCGAAATTCCGTCCCTCCGAATTGTCGCTGAAGCCGGAATTGATGATGATGAATGGATCAAAGCTCGATTGGAACAGTTGAGCCTGATAGATGAGAAAAGATTGGCAGCAGTGTGCCATGGTCAACTGTATCAGAAGAGAATGGCAAGAGCGTATAATAAGAAGGTGCGCCCCAGGAAGTTTGAAGTAGGGCAGTTGGTATTAAAGAAGATCCTCCCACATCAGGTCGAGGCAAAAGGCAAATTCGCCCCAAATTGGCAAGGGCCTTATATCGTGACCAGAGTATTGTCCAACGGTGCTTTGTGTTTGACAGATGTCGAAGGTAGATGTGTCGACATGGCTATCAATTCAGATGCAGTCAAGAGATATTATGCGTAATTTCTTTAAATTATGGCAATTTTGGTTTATTTGTTTGTATTTGGCATTTGTTGAATAATGAGATGACGGAGGCAATTCTTTCTTCTATCCAAACACTTTTAACCCTCGCTTCCCCCTTTGAGCCTTAAGCAAATTCTTTCAATACCCCTCTTTTGGAATCACTAATGGGAAAGATACGAAAAAAAAAAAAAGAAAAGAAAAGAAAGGAAAAGAAAAGAAAAAGAAAAAGAAAAGGAAAAGAAAATGAAAAGAAAGAAAAGAAAAATCAAGGAATATAAAACCGTGGGAACTACGTTTGACCTGATTCCTCGAAGAGGATACGTAGGCGCCTCACGGCTCGGTCATAGTATGCATCATAGCAAATATAGGATGCATAATGTACATAGTGTGCACAATATAGCACAATGTGCGTAACGCACGTAACTCAACATAAGCGTAAAAAAATAAATTCCCCAAGCAAGAAAACCGGGGCAGAGGTTATGTTTTAAATTCCAACAAAGGTCTGATTCCAAAAGTTGTAGCACATCACCCTTCAAGTTATTTTCATTTTTATAGCCCTTCTTCAATCCCACACCAAAACCAACGTCAACATCCAAAAGACCTCCCGATCAATGTTCGAGAGATGCCAAATCCGGCAAATAAGACCGAGAATAATACACTGATCCCCAGCAAAGAAGAGGATCGTGAGACTGAGAATGAATTGATAGTCAAAGGAATCTCCAGAAGAGAGGGTCGTATCTACAACGCCCCGATTCATCGAAAGAAATAAAATGAGAGAGTCTCATCGGTGAAAACCTTCGCAGGCACCGAGAGGCGATGTAAGATGAGGGATATGAAATGAGAGAGTCTTATTGGTGAAAACCTTCACAGGCACCATAAGGCGCCGGGAGATGAGAGAAAAGAGAGAGTCTCATTAGTGAAAACCCCTCGAAGGGCACTATGAGGCGACAAGATAGAGCAGCAAAAGCTACCACATTCGCAACAAGATGAACATCCATTTATCATCCCCAGCAAGTCAGACCATCGGACAAATCGATTGATACAAATAGACTGGGTCGGGAATCTATGGTGCACGCCATGATCACGGGGACCAGTCATGTCCTCCAGATAAGTTCTTTGGATTGTCTCCTCCCACAAAAAATATTGGTTCAGAAAGATTTTCTCCTTTCCGTATCTTTTATTTCTTTCCTTAAAATGTGTCTTGAAAGGATTTTTCAAAGCTTACTACCAGAAACCAAAGGGGAATTCATCCAATGCAGGATAATACAAACAGTCTTAAAGGCCGGTCCCAGGCAATGCAGGGATTGTGCCCGGAAATTTTGGAAGAAGTAAGCTCCAAAAGGGAGTGGTTTCGGGAGTTAGAAGCAGACTCCCACATCATGTGTTTAAAGAGAAAGCAGAAAAGGGGATAAATTGAAAACCAATCCCCAGCAGGCTAGAGACCCCCAACAGGCAACTTTGCCCGCCAACCAATTATGGGGACAAAGAGCAAGAAAAGAGGAAGAGAGAAAAATTGCTCGCCAGAAAGGCACCCTCTACCACCACGATTAAAACTGACCAAATCCTTTTGTCTGTTGCAGGGGAACAGAGGATTGATGAGGGCAGCAAGATGCAACGCCATGGAAGTCACCAAAAACCGGGGCAGAAAATTTTCTGCCGATTGTCGAAAATTTTCTCGGAAGAACGGGGAAACAATTTCATACTTTTAAGTTCTAGGTCGCCCACCAGTATAATGCGGGAATACTTTTAAGTTCTAGGCCGCCCACCAGTATAATGCGGGAATACTTTTAAGTTCTAGGTCGCCCACCAGTATAATGCGGGAATACATTTAAGTTCTAGGTCGCCCACCAGTATAATGCGGGAATACTTTTAAGTTCTAGGTCGCCCACCAGTATAATGCGGGAATACATTTTAAGTTCTAGGTCGCCCACCAGTATAATGCGGGAATACATTTAAGTTCTAGGTCGCCCACCAGTATAATGCGGGAATATATTTAAGTTCTAGGTCGCCCACCAGTATAATGCGGGAATACATTTAAGTTCTAGGTTGCCCACCAGTATAATGCGGGAATACATTTAAGTTCTAGGTCGCCCACCAGTATAATGCGGGAATACTTTTAAGTTCTAGGTCGCCCACCAGTATAATGCGGGAATACTTTTAAGTTCTAGGTCGCCCACCAGTATAATGCGGGAATACATTTAAGTTCTAGGTCGCCCACCAGTATAATGCGGGAATACATTTTAAGTTCTAGGTCGCCCACCAGTATAATGCGGGAATACATTTAAGTTCTAGGTCGCCCACCAGTATAATGCGGGAATACATTTTAAGTTCTAGGTCGCCCACCAGTATAATGCGGGAATACATTTAAGTTCTAGGTCGCCCACCAGTATAATGCGGGAATACTTTTAAGTTCTAGGTCGCCCACCAGTATAATGCGGGAATACATTTAAGTTCTAGGTCGCCCACCAGTATAATGCGGGAATACATTTAAGTTCTAGGTCGCCCACCAGTATAATGCGGGAATACTTTTAAGTTCTAGGTCGCCCACCAGTATAATGCGGGAATACATTTTAAGTTCTAGGTCGCCCACCAGTATAATGCGGGAATACATTTAAGTTCTAGGTCGCCCACCAGTATAATGCGGGAATACATTTAAGTTCTAGGTCGCCCACCAGTATAATGCGGGAATACTTTTAAGTTCTAGGTCGCCCACCAGTATAATGCGGGAATACATTCAGCTCTAGATTGTGGAATCAGTCACCCCACCTGAAGACGGAAGGGTACAACAGAGATCCCCAAACGGGAAACAATGAAATCCCAGCACCAAGAAGCAGACAACTGCAGAGGCAAGCGCACAATTCAAAAGGAAAAAGGAACGCGTCTCAAAAGAAGCAGTTTGGGAACGTTGTAGCATGCCCAGTATAACGATGCTGATGAAGAAACATACCACTGAAGAAACCATTGGAAGATTTAAAGAAGAAAGCCGTATCCCCAGCGGATCAAGCAAAGTGATGAAAACTGGCATTCAAACATCAGCAAAGGACCAACATCATCTCCCAAAGTCACAAGATAAAGGCATCGGAGGAAAGCGTTAGCCGACAAGAAAGCAAGGCAACAAGAACAAGTTGAAGATGGATGAGATTTCAGGATCCTCAGTTTAGCTTAGCTTCTTGTTTTCCTTTTAGAGCAATGTAATAGGGAGATCGGTTGAGCCGTAGCATCCTACAGCAGCATACAACAACGCACAACAACAGCAAACACTACAGTCACACGGTAGTCCCAGCTACCAAAGATTTCCCGAACTACATTGACCTGATTCCTGTTCAGCCCAGGATATGTAGGAAACCTCTGAAGCAAAGGTTCGGTCAAATCTTTTTCAAAAAATGCTTCACACGGAGTATTCGGACGGGCAAAAATCGCTCGCTTTATCTTTGCGCGAAAACCCTTCGTGTCTTCGGGCAAAGAGGGGCAGCTGTAAGCACGTGATTTTTGCTTTACGAGCAATCGCTCCAAAAGAAAATAAAAATAGTGACAAATGATTTCGCGGTACAATTCTTCGAGTTTTCCGTGACATGTGTTGTTAGTCATTTATGGGTCTGTCCGTTTTGCATCTAGGCATTATCAAACAAAAATACAAAAATGCCTGTCGTTAAAAGAAAATTCAAAAATGTGTATGTGTGCATCGTTCATTCTCAGCTGTGAGCTAACCATTTTTATTTTTATTTTATTTGTTCATTTTTGTGTTTATCGTTGTGGGTATCACTCAATATGTGTGTAGGTTTATTTTAATTTTTACATTGTTTTAGGAATTTTTGTTTAATTTGAAAAAAAAAAGAAAAAAAAAAAGAAAAAGAAAGAAAGCAAAAGAGTGAAGGAAAATCGGTTTGGGCCCAAATAAATAAAACAATGCAGGCCCAAACAGACACTCGAGTCCAGTCCAAAACCGGCTGCCCAAGCAGCAATTTAAACGACGCCGTATAAGGGCGTTTGATCTGAGCCATCTGTCCAGGCCAATCCAACGGCTCAGGACCCCTTTCAACGACCCGTTTTCAAACCCGACCCAATAACCAGTCTGACCCAACCCCCCACTTAAACCAAACGACCTCGTTTAACTACCAAACGACCCCGTCTCATTTCTCAGGATCAGATCTAAGCCGTTGAGATCATCTGATCTAACGGCTCAGATCCAATCAGCCTCCCCGTATATAAGCCTCCTATCGTACCCCGCACCCCCTATACCAACCCCACCCTTCATCGTCCCCAAACCCAAATCTGAAACCCCCCGAACCCTAGCAGCCGCCCCAGTATCCCTCGCCATTAAAGCCGGCGGCATGAACGCCGCTGACCGCCTCCTGAACACCCTAGGACCACCTCACTGTCCTGAACACGAATCCACTAACCACGAGCCTCGAATCACTTTCGTTCGTCTCGAATCTTCATTTGAAGATTTGAGTCGAACCCGGATCTATGCCAAACCATCCCATCTTCATACCAGACACTCCCCTGACCTTCCTCGTGACCAAACCAAACTTGGTTTGGTCCGAATCTACCCACAACTCCCTAAAAATCAGATCTGGAAATCCAGACTTTAGAACACATGCACCTGGGGAATCCGGCCGGTTTGGACATGGGTTTGAGGTCTAATAGACCTTAATCAAGGTGTTCTCATGTGAGAACACCCTGATTAAAGTTTGTTCGGCCTCAAAAGTTCGAAGTTGAATCAGATTTGGGTCTGTTTGATTTAAACATTTTCGGTAAGTTTTCCTTTCTTTTGTGTTAGTTTTGATTAAGTGGTCAGCATGTTTCGTTGTGTTTGTTTGTTATTTTTTGTTATTTTTCATTCGGATTTCTTCCATCTCTGGTAAAGGCCTTTTTATTTGGCCAATTGTCTTCTGTTTGTGTTCTGAATATACCCTGTGATATACGTGCTCATCAATTAGATTAATCGTCAAGCGAGTTTAATTCATATAAGTTCCCAGTGTTTGAACAAATTTGTCTGAAGCCATTCGGGACTCTATACGTGTTGTTTATATGAACGATTGATTGTTATGTGTTACGATTAATATAGTCGAGTCGATATATGTCGTCAATTAGTTTCAATCGTTAATGGTAACAACTTGATTTGTATTGCTTATTTCTGCTGTGATCGTATTTGAGTCTCATTAGGAACTGAATTGTATTGCCTGTTGATTTTGTTAAAATTGAATTAAAGAACATCTAGGGGAAAGGTTATAATGGCAGATTCAGATTTTGGTTTTAAAACACAAATGCCATTTGGTTTGGACCGTGGGCAGCATGTGTATGGTTAGCTTTAAGGGATTAAAATAATTGGACAGCATGTGCTGTCAGATTATATTCCTACTGCCCATACTTTGGTTAAATAAACAAGTGATCAGTACACTTTAACAACCAAAAAGAGAGAGGGGCTGTCAGGGATTTCATGGGAGCTTGGTTATTTAAAACAAGTGAGTGGAAAAACAACAGGGGGGGGGGGCAATTTTGAGTTGTAAAACAGACTGTAAAGTGTTAAGGTTAGGCTATAAAAGAGGAGACCTTCCATTATAAAAGGGAGTTCATTTTCGAGTATTGAGGGATTCTGTGAGTAAGAAAACTGGAAAAGGAAAAACAGGAATAAATTTCAGAACATTGTGAATGAGTATTGTCTAGAAGAAACTGTGTAAGAGTCCAGTTTGATCAGGTTGTCTTTGTGGCTTTGCTTTTCTGTCGTTTGCCAAGCTTTCTTGTGGTCATCGGATTTCTGTTGCTGTTACATTCAACATTCTGGGTTGTTATTTCCTACTCTGTTTTTCTGGGATTGTTTATTTGTTGCTCGACTCCTTGCTGAGCTTCATCATTGTTGGCTGGTCGTTGTTGCTGTGTTGTTGCTGTGAATCTGCTGTGCTGTTGTTTACTGCATACTGCCCAGCTGATCATCCCTTTCTTCTTTGTCCTCTATACCAGGTACACAACCAATGCACTGTCAAGAAATGTGATTGAAAAATGAGTATGAATGCAAAAATGAAGAATCTTGAAGGATGACTCTTGCACATAGATTGTTATATTAAATATTCATGTAATGTGTAATAGTTTTTTTTACATCTTGTTCTGGGTATTAGAGACAGTATTCATGCCTATAAATGTCAACGTATGGTAGTTGAATGCTAGAATGTGCATATAGGTTGATGATGAGAGTATGCCCAAGGCAGTAGGTGGTATCTCCTATTTAGTTCAATGGTACAGTATGAGCCTGTGATATAGTCCAAGCATGAAATCCGTATACTGTAAATAGGTTCTTTCCGTTCTAATAAATTGCCATGTATAACCCTTAAGATCATGTTTTAAGATAAAGATCACAAATTCAGGGCCTCAACCTCATAAAGGTCGAGCCCAGGTCAAAACAGACCGGGCATATCCGCATCGGACAAGCAGTGGCCCAGGTCTGGCCTTTCACGCATGGGCTGGATTTGGGCCCATGATTATTTGTTCGGCTGATTGCACATGCAGCTTCATTTCTGATTTTCAAGCTTTTCTGAATGTTGCTACGAACAATTCGCAAACATGTAATTAATTAGGGCTATCTACTGCTTTCAATTGATAGAGACGAACACGACAAGAAACGTAGTTGCTATAGGATATCCTTTTAAAAATAAGAATGAGATGAGCTTCGCCGAATAAAAAATACAAATTGCGGGGCCCTCAGTAAATATTCGTTTTAAATTACTTAGAATTCAGGAGGGCCGCTTAGTGAATTTCGGGGCCTTCCCAAAATAATAACACGATAGTCTCTTTAGGCGTGTGTTTGATAATCTATTTTCTTAAACTTGGGCGTGCATTTCATGTGACCCAAATCCCGATCCCAAAACATCAAATAAGATGCGTTCCGGATTGTGGGTGCATTTCATGTGACGCAATCCAAAGACGTGTTTTAAGCGATGTTCACATTCTTTTGAAATAACAGTAATAAAGCGGTAAAAAGTTAAAATTAGCACATTGGTTCATAATTGTATTTAAAATCAGATAAATAAGCCGAATATAACAGTTGAGCGACCGTGCTAGAACCACGGAACTCGGGAATGCCTAACACCTTCTCCCGGGTTAACAGAATTCCTTATCCGGATTTCTGGTATGCAGACTGTAATATAGAGTCATTATTTTTCCTCGATTCGGGATTAAAATTGGTGACTTGGGACACCCTAAATCTCCCAAGTGGCGACTCTGAAATTAATAAACCAATCCCATTTCGATTGTCCTTTAATTGGAAAAACTCCCTCGTACCCTCACGGGTACGTAAAAAGGAGGTGTGACAACACACACGCGCGAAAATACACAAACACCCTAGGAAGCTGGAATCTGAAAGCATTTTGAAAAAAATGGTTTCAGAAAAAAATCAAAAGGAAGCTAGAATTTGAACAACTTTGAAGCTGCTGGAGCTATTTTTGATTGTGTTCGAGTTCTGATTTCGATTTAGAAGATGATCCTGAGTTTCGTTGATGTTGTTTTGTTAAGCTACAACTTTTCCCTTGCCTTTATTTGGCTATTCAAGTTTGTATTTACTGATGTTTAGAGGTATTTATCTCAATCTCAAAATATAAGTGTTCTATGGATATCCCTGTGCTATAAATTTGCTGAAATTGCAATTAAATGGTATGATGTTTTTGGTTAAAATCAGATTCTTTACTTCTTTTAGTTTAGTTTAATTAAAAGAAAAATCCTTAATTAAAATGATTAAACAAGAACAGAGCACCATTGGCCGAGTGGTTTATATTTGGACAATACTATTTTCCTTGATATTTAAAGGGTTGTTTGATTTTTTTTCATATGAGAAGTCGCGGGTGTTGCAGAGAGGGGCAACCACCGATGTAAAAACTCCTCTCTGCAAGCCTCATTCTTCTTTTTGAGCTTATTTATCATTTGCTTGTGTCAAAGCTAAGTCTTTTGGATCACCAACCTTTCTAGTTTTTCCCTTTGCTGAATACCATTTGTTTACTGATTAGCTTGAAATGGAAAGGTGTTTCCGTTTAAAATGATGTAGAAATTTGAGGATCAAATTTTGATAAAGTTCTATTCATGCCTCCTTTGAGAATGTTTAAATGGATAAGAATTTCATCCTTAAGGATTTCGAAAAGATAAGCAACTAGACACATGTATTGCCAAATTACATATGTGTCTCAGTTTCTTTCTGTTTCTGCCCTTCTTTTGTCCCCTTGGCATTTAGGATACTGAGTGTTTGATGAAATATGCTTCTCCACAAAGGGTTTTGTTTTTGGTAGGGAAGTTCATTGATTAGGAATGATAAAGGTAGGTCCCAAGCTCCTTATTTCCATCTACATATGTTCTTTCCTCTAATGTCGACACCTTTGTCACTTTTGGCACACTAAAAATCTCACAATATGGCCTTGGTTTATTCATACTTGATTTTCATCTGGTTATAATTTTTTATGGTTCAACTTCAATTTTTATTTCCTCTTTCATTGTAATGTATGTTTTTGTATGCATCTGTTTGGTTATATCTTCCAAAAATCTCGGTTTCCTTTCTATTGGGATATAAGTAGTATGTCTTCCTTCATTTAGTTAGTATTTTTAGTATCAGTTGTTGGTAAGATATGACTAGAATTTGGTTAGCATTAATTTGCTTATCTTATCTGTTTCGTTGTGGGGATGGGGAAAGATCAAGCTCCTTAGTATTTAATTCATCTACATACTTTAGGATTGAGTTTGGTCTAAATACATTGTTGGCCCAAGTAAAGGTTAGTTTTGAATACTGACAAAGGAACTCAGGATGAACCAGGTCCATCACTCAGGTGCACAAAAACGGGCAGATTCGAGCATGTTGGTTGCATGTGAAGGAGATAAGCTTAACTTGGTGTATTTAGTATCTCCTGATCGAAAAGGTTGCATAATTGATAAGGAGAAGGAGTCCTTAATCAAAGAAAACACAATTCAAGATAGGGAAGGAGTTAGAAGTTGAAATCAACTAGAACTCTTCTACCAAGGAAGAGTTCTGGTGGAAGAGTTCATTAGAAATCTAGTTATTTCTTTATCTACTAACTCTATAAATTGCAAGATATTCTCATATTACAAGTATTGCACAAAAATACAAAAGTTAAACATGAATTGAGAGCAAAATAGCAAGACTTTTTGCAAGCAGTTCATGTGTGATTCAAGTGTGCAAACCTGAAGCTACATGAACCATATCGAAGAACCAGCTCCCTAAAGAGTTTTATGTGTCTTTATTTATTTCTAGTTCAATTGTAATAGGTTTTTTCATATTGTACCTTTTAACTTTCATAGAAGCAATTGTATTAGGTACCTAGAGTGTTCAAGTTAGAGTTATCTTGAAGTTGTCACAACAGTTAGAGGATGGTTGCTATAACGGGATTAGAGGTAATCATTAGGTTTACAAAGAGTTTTGTAAATGCTGTTTTGGATTAGTGATTTAGTGAAGTGTTGGGGAAAATCCTACTGAGTAGTAGGTCGTGGTTTTTTCACCTTTTGAGTCGGGTGTTTTCCACGTAAAATCTATGTGTTCTTTATTTTTTGTCTTTATTATTCCACAACAATAGTAGTTGGAACACATAGAAGAACCAAGTCCTTCCATAAGCAATTTAAGCGAAAAATTCGGTACCACACAAATCATTCCTCCTCCCCCCTTGTGTGGTACTGACGTATAAAACAACAATTGGTATCAGAGCAGGTTATCCTTGAAGAGGCTAACACCTTAGGAACAGATCAAGATGAGCGCACCACCTGGAAACTGGGTAGGGAAATCCACTCATAGGCCTCCTTTCTTTAATGTCCATTACTACTCTTTGTAGAAAAACAGGATGAGAGATCACATCATCGGAGAAGACTATCAACTATGGGTCATTGGCACTGATGGTCCCCTGGCTTCCATAAAGAAGAATGCTGAAGGAGTAGATGTGCCAAAAACAAGAGTTGTTTGCAATGTTGAGGACTTGAGGAAACGGGGAAAGAATGCTAAGGCCAAGAAATGGCTTGTGTGTGGACTTGGTCCAGATGAGTACAATAGAATTCAAAGTTGTACCACTGCTAAGGAAATCTGGGACACTTTGCAAGTGGCTCATGAAGGAACACCTCAAGTGAAGAGATCTAGAGGAACACTGTTGTATTCTCAATAAGAGAATTTCACCATGAAGGAAGGGGAAACCATATAGGAGATGTATACAAGGTTCACCACACTGACAAATGAAATTAAGTCTCTTGGAAGGGTTATTTTTGAAGAAGACACGGTTGAGAAAATTTTGACAAGGGTTTTGCATGTTACTTGGGAAAGCAAAATTACTGCTATTCAAGAATCAAAGAACGTTGCCACTCTTAAGTTGGATGAGATAATTGGAAATCTCACTGCCTATGAACTTAGAATGCAAACCATGAAGGTAGATGCACCCAAGAAGGAAAGGAGCCTGGTATTCAGAATCACTGAATGTGCTGATCTAGAGGAGGATGAAATGACCATGATCATAAAGGACTTCAAGAAGTACCTAATGAGAGGAAAGCGTCCTTCAAGAAGTGGAAGATACAACAAACCAAGGGTTCCTGAAAAACAAACCAATGAGGGGTGTTACAAGTGTGGGAAGACTAATCACCACATCAAAAACTGCCCTCAATGGGAAATTGAATAGAAGAAGGAAAGAGCTGAACGAAGGAACAGGAAGAAGGATCAGGTTCAACCCAAGAAGAACAAAGGATCAACAAAGGCTATGGTTGTTGCTTGGGGAGAAAGCTCAGATGAGGACTCGGAGGGTGAAGATGGAGATGAACAAGCAATTATGGCAATTGGAAAATCCAATGAGGAATCTGAGGTAAGTATAATTCATCTCAAAGACAAGATTAAATTTTTGTCTAAAGAAAGGTTATCTGAGTTACTCCTGGATTTCATTGATGAATCTAAGGATCTAAATAATGAAAAGCAACAGTTGTCTAAGCAGTGTGTGATTTTAAAAGCCAAGTGCAAAAATCTGGAATTTAGAGCTAGTGAAAGTGATAGTAAAAATGCTGAGTTGAAGAACCGGGTTCTTGAACTTGACACCAGTGTCCTAGAGCTTAGATCTGAAAATTTAAAATTGAAATTAGGAACTAGTAAAAAGAAAGTTGATCACACACAACTCACTTTAGAAGAAAATATAGGAAAAATGAAAGATGAGTTGTACAAAAGAGATGAGCAGATAAGAGTCCTTAAGGAGGATCTAAACAAGGTTAAGCACGATCTAGACAGAACCTGTAAATGGAATAGGTCATCTAATGCACTTTCATGGTTACACGAACACCATAGTAGCAATAAGCGAGGACTTGGCTACGGGAGCCCTGCACCTAAGTGTGATCCCAAAAGCAAGTACCTCACAATTCCTGAGAACATAATTTGCACACACTGTGGCAAACTGGTCATTATAAATCTAAATGTATTGTAAAAGAAAAGGCTAGTCAAAAGAATAAAGAATTTGTTCAAGGGAAAAATAGGCTACCAGGTTGGGCTAAAAAGAATCTGATTCACCCTTTTGCCTATAGAAAGGGACTCAAACTAGTTTGGGTTCCTAAGACTAACCCCTAATTTCCTTTTATGGGTCCAAGTGAAGAGGAGCAGCCAAATATGGTACATGGATAGTGGCTGGTCAAAGCATGTGACAGGAAGCAAGAACCAGTTCCTTTCACTTGAGGACCTCAAAGGAGGTAATGTCTCCTTTGGAAATGGGAAGAAAGGTGAGAACATTGGGGTTGGAAAGGAAGATTGATTATCACTCTATTGAGAATGTCTACTTGATAGATGGTCTAAAATACAGCCTAATAAGACAATCACAATTGTGTGATAGAGGTAACTTGGTAGCATTCACCTCTACCAATTATTTTGTGATTAATCTTACCACTGGCAAAAAATTTTTGCAGGAAAAAAGAGTAAATAATACATACATTGTAGATTTGTCCACACTTTCAGAAAATGAACTCACTTGCTTAATTGTCTTGGACAATGATTCCCTCCTTTGGCACAAGAGACTTGGACATGCAAGTCTTAGTCAACTCAACAAATTAGTCTTCAAGGACCTGGTGATAGGGCTGCCTAACATCAAGTTCATGGAAGAAAAAGTTTGTGAGGCTTGTGCAAGGGGGGAAGCAGGTAAGATCCTCTTTTAAATGCAAGAAAGTGGTAAGCACCAACAGAACGATGGAACTAGTCCATATGGATATCTGTGGCCCAATGAGAACATTAAGCAGAGGTGGTAAAAGATATGTGATGGTGCTTGTTGATGATTACTCTATGTCTACTTGGACATTGTTTTTAACATCTAAAGATGAAGCATTTGACATGTTTACTTTTTTTGTTAGAAATCTCAGAAACAACTAGGTAATCAACTTGCATCAATTAGGTCTGATCATGGAACTAAATTTGAAAATACTAATTAGTTTGCTGAATTTTTGCACGCTACATCATAAATAGTTGCATGGCTAGACCTCTTGTTATGAAGATTCCCTATGAGTCACTTAAATGGATAAAGCTAAATATATCCCATCTTAGGGCAACTAGATGCAAGTACTTTGTTCGCAATAATGAAAAGACTCCATAGGTAAGTAAGATCCCAGAAGTGATGAGGGAGTATTCTTGGGATATTATTTACATTTAAAGCTTATAAGATCTATAACAAAAGAACTATGTGTATAGAAAAAAGTATACATGTGATTTTTGATAAAACTAACACTTTTTCTGAGAGACGGGAACATGAAGATGAAGCAATTGGGCTGGTAAGAAATTTAAATGAATTCACAGCCCAGACTGAAGCTACACCAGAAGAAGGAACAGGTGATGGAACAGGTTCTTCTACCCAGGGCAACATGATTAGGGTAACTGACTATAGAGGAACTGATCCTCAAACCTCGAGGAAACCTGTCCATGAACCTATTCCTCAGTAACAAAACTAGGAAGGCACATCCAAAGAATTTGACACTCCTATTGCAACATCCACAAAATTGGATATAGATGAACCTGGTTCATCTGCTGATCAGAAGTTGTATAGGGGAATGTTTGCTTCTCTTTTATATCTCACTACTAGCAGACCTGACATTGTGTGTAGTGTAGGTCTTTATGCTCGATTTCAGGCAAATCCAAAGGAGTCCCACTTGACTAATGTAAAGAGAATATTGAGATAGTTGGAAGGCGCCACTGACCTTTACCTTTGGTATCCAAAAGGTAGTAATTTTAACCTAGTGGGATATGCTACCGCTGATTATGCAGGTTTCCTAGTGGATAGGAAGAGCACCTCAGGTATGGAACACTTCCTTAGTTCATGTCTTGTGTCATGGGCTACTAAAAAGCAAAATTTAGTGGCCTTATCTACTGCTGAACTTGAGTATGTTGCCGCTGCTTCATGATTGTGCTCAATTGTTGTGGATCAAGCAGCAGTCGACGGATTTTGGTATTGAAGTTAGTTGCATCCCTATGTTCTGTGATAACACTAGTGCAATTAGTATGACTAAGAATCCGGTTCATCATAAGAGAACTAAGCACATAGATGTTAGACACCATTTTTTTTATGGACAACTATGAGAAAAGCTTGATCACTGTGGAGTTTTGTGCTACTGACAAGCAAATTGCTAACATCTTCACAAAATCCTTAAGTAGAGATCACTTTGAGAGGAACAACTTGGAATTAGGGATGATTAAGATCACCTAAAAGGACTAGTTCAAGGTTAAATGGAAAAAAAAATGAAAAATTGAAAAAACAATTATTTGGTTAGAAAATTAGTAAATTGTGTATAATTAGACTAAATCTTGCTCAGTCTCATATGTTCCATAGTATACTCTTGTGCCATATATAAAATGACCCATTAATCTCTAATGATATTTTCTCTATTTTAGCAAATTTAGACTTATACAAGAGAATTATCAGTGAAGAACCTTGTTCATCAAGATAACACGGTATGTTTTCTACACTCTGCATGATTTGAAATAACTATATTTGGATCATGATCATAGTCCTACCAAATACCAAAGTTATTTTGAACTTATCTGTTACAAGTGAACCAACGTTCAAGACTACTGACCGTATTAAACTACCTAGATTCTTTTAAGTCTGCCACTCAGGGGGAAGAAAGTGGTTCTTCCGGGAAACTGAACAGGTATCTTCTGATTCTAAAGTTTCTCCTAAGACAATTTTTAAAGTTTCTGCAAATTTGCAAAATAGATTTGTAGGATCTATAGTAGGTGTTGAGACTACAGAATCTGGAGAAGTTGGTGGTAAAAATGAAAAAAAATGAGAGCAAGGGTGCTAGGAGTACTGTGAGGGGAAAGGGGAAAAGAGTGGTTGATTCTTCACCCACTCTTCTGAGTTTAACCAAAGATGCATGTGCAATGGTTGTTTGGGGAGATGAACCTGGTTCATCTGTAGAGGAAACCCTCGAAGACCCTGAAGAAAGTGACTGAAAGCTATAATCCAGCTTCTTGATAGAGTTATCAATGGCACAAAAACTCATACCATTCCCTATGGCTTCATTCTCACAATTGTGCATGCACATTTCTGGGTCAATGTCAAGCATGGATCATTTTTGGGTTAATACTTTGCTTGCTTGCGATTATGAAGTCAATGTCACTCCAAAAGAACCTAGTTCATCCAAAAAGGTACCAATGAATAGCAAGGTCAGGGCCTTGGTGCAAGATAGTGGGGCTAAAGATGTTGAAATTGAAAGGCTGAAGAAGAGGTTGGTTGAGATGGAGACTAAGAGAGATGCTCTCAGAACTAAGCTGGCAAGAGAAAAAGAGAAGATTGATGCCATTCTTCAAGGTGTGCTGAAACTCCTCCAAGTCAAAAACCAAGCACCTAGTTCTTCCTAGCCTTAAGCCTCCTAGCCTAGTGTAGATCAACCAGTGACCCAGTTCGGGACATTTTGTTTCTTTTGCTCACATTTTCAGTATTTTTATTTCTTCTTATGATTTGTGGTAGAATCTTATCAATCATCAATGAAATTCACTGTTTTTGCTCTAACTGTTTGTTCATATTTCTTTGATGGTTAAAATTCTTAGCTTGATCTATGATGATTAATCCATGATTGCATTTGAAGTAGCCCCAGTGGCCATGAGTAAGCTTTAAAATCTGGCTATCTCACATTTTTTTATGCAACTTTTTGATGATGCCAAAAGAGGGAAAAAGGTTGTGCTTTAAACAAGTGATGTTTACACTTTGAACAGTGATGTTTATAACCTAATGTACCTGGTCCTTGATGATAAGTGATAAAAAGGAAAAATGTTTCTAACATTGTGTTGATGTTGAACTGAGTTGAAACAGGGCCTAAGCTTATGAAAAGCACAGAGTTTATCATCATCAAAAGGGGGAATTTGTTGGCCAAAGTAAAGGTTAGTTTTGAAGACTGACAAAGGAACTCAGGATGAACCAGGTCCATCACTCGGGTGCACAAAAACGGGCAGATTCTAGCATGTGGATTGCACGTGAAGGAGATAAGCTTAACTTGGAGTATTTAATATCTCCTGATCGAAAAGGTTTCATAATTGATAAGGAGAAGGAGTCTTTAATCAAAGAGAACACAATTCAAGATAGGGAAGGAGTTAGATGTTGAATCAACTAAAACTCTTCCACCAAGGAAGAGTTGCATCAGAACTCTAGTTATTTCTTCATCTACTAACTCTATAAATTGCAGGATGTTCTCACATTACAAGTGTTGCACAAAAACGCAGAAGTTGAACAAGAATTGAGAGCAAAATATTAACACTTTTTGCAAGTAGTTCGTGTGTGATTCAAGTGTGAAAACCTGAAGCTACATGAACCAGATTGAAGAACCAGCTCCATAAAGAGTTTTATGTGTCTTTCTTTATTTCTAGTTCAATTGTAGTAGGTGTTTTCATGTTGTATCTTTCAGCTTTCATAGAAGCAATTGTATTGGGTACCTAGAGTGTTCAAGTTAGAGTTAACTTGAAGTTGTCACAACAGATAGAGGTCGGTTGCTACAATGGGATTAGAGGTAATCCTTGGGTTTACAAAGAGTTTTGTAAATGCTATTTTGGCTCAGTGATTTAGTGATGTGTTGGGGAAAATCCTACTGAGTAGTAGGTCGTGATTTTTTCACCTTTTGAGCCGGGTGTTTTTCACGTAAAATTTCTGTGTTCTTTATTTTCTGTATTTATTATTCCGCAGCAGTAGTAGTTGGAATACATAGAAGAACTAGGTCCTTCTATAAGCAATTTAAGCAAAAAATTGGGTACGACACAAATCACCCCTCCCCCCATCTTGTGTGGTGTTGACGTATAAAACATCATACATGAAATGAGAAATTAAAAGAAAAAGCATGCCATGAACTGTTCTTTTTAGTTTTATTTTATTTATCTTACTACTTACTAGTTAGGAGCATGCTTTGGCCGTTAATATTCATAAACATTTGTAGTATTGTTTTAGGCGCATAAATTAACTATCATGACTATGGGTACGGTTCCCATGGCATAGTCATGGTACATAATCCCCAATTCAGGTGTGCATTTCATGTGATCCGATCGTAACAACTTTGAACATTAATAAAATAAACATGTCACGAACCGTGGGTGCATTTCATGTATCGTGGTTTGCAGAGTGCTCCAAAACGGCAAGTGTACGACAATCGATACTTGTTCAAGAAATAATTTCATAAATCTTAAAAGCGGTTTTAAATATAATTAAAAGTAGTTATGAAGTTTAAAAAATGCACAATTGGTTTAAATGTAATTAATCAGATAATTAGGCCAATTATTAATAGTTAAAACGACCGTGCTAGAACCACAGAATCCAAGAATGCCTAACACCTTCTCCCGGATTAACAGAATTCCTTACCTATGATTTCTAGTTTTGCAGACTTTTAAATGAAGCCAAATTTCCTCGATTTGGGATTTAAAATAAACCAATGGCTCGGGACACCATAAATTATCCCAAGTGGCGACTCTGAAATTAAATAACTATTCCCATTTTGATTAATATTACTTAAATTGGAAAAATTTCCTTATATCCCTTCTCGGGTAAAAAGGAGGTGTGACACATTTCAAAAGCTTTCTCCTGATAAGCAACAGTCCGTGAATGAATATGCATCACATAGGTGTTAGAATAAATATCTAGAAGTAAGTAAAAAAATAAACTTTCTTATTGCTGATCTAAAGGACAAGATTCATACACTAGAAGATGAAAAATCAGCTTTAGAAATTCACAACAAAAAATTTTGGTGACAACCTGTTAGGTCGTTTTGAGTACTAGCCTTAAATTTTGTGTTTTGATTCCTCTCATATCTTTATTTGTTTAATTGCACAGTCCATGTTATTTCCCGGAAAGGTTTTGTATAAAACTTTGAAGAAAGAGTGATTTTTAATTAAAAGGAGGTTTGAGTTGACCACGGTCAATATTTTTCGTAAATAACCTCGTATTGATGTTTTAACGATTTTGGTAGGTTCGTATGATATTTTTGGACTTGTACGCATATTTATTTGGGGTCTTGAGTAACCCAAGGGCATTTTGGCGCAATATGTGAAAAATGAGATTTTAAGTTGAAATCTTGAGTTTTAATGATCGATTTTTGTTATTTTGGTGATTTGAGGTAGTGAAAAGTTTGTAGGATGTTATTAAACTTGTGTGCATGTTCGGTTTGGATCCCGAAGAGTTCAGGTGAGTTTCAGATGCATTATGGACTGATCCAGAATAGCTGGTGTAGTCTTGTTTCTGGTATTGATTTGTAGGTCTCGCATTTGTAAGGATATGTTTGCAAATGCGAATTCCGCTTTTTCGAAGTCAAGATCGCATTTTCGATAATGGCTGGGCAGGGCATTTGCGAAGAAGGGTCTGTAATCACGGACATGCTAGGAACACTTTTGCGAGGCATTAATCACTTTTGCAACATGGTACTAGAATAGGTAGATCGTAAATGCAAATCTTTGACCGCATTTGCGATGGAAGGGGGACTCACAAATGCAAGGTTTTTGTCGCATTTGTGACATATGTAGGTTGGGGGAACTATTCACATTTGCGATCGGTGTTTCGCATTTGTGATTGTCGCAATGGGCGATACCTACATCTGGGTAAAAGATGGAAAAGTCGAGAATTAGCTCATTTTACACAATTTTCAACCCTTGACTCCATAAAGTCGATTTCTTAAGAGTATTTTTTCCCAAATTCATTAGTAAGTACCATTAACTAGTTTTCAATCACTATCAACTACTTTTCATGAATTTTTAACATCAAATCTATGAATTTCAAGGTAGAAATTAGGAGTTTTGGGTATAATTTAGGAATTTTATAAAATTTATATTTAGATCTAAAATTGTGGTGAGATTTCGAAACAAATCACCTAACTGAGCTCGACACCGCATGCTAATAGAAATTTGGTCCGAATCTCGAATTTCGACCTAGCGGGTTTGGATTTGACTTTTATTGACCTTTTCAATTTAGCTAAAGATTGAACCTTTTCCATTCATGGGTAGTTTCTAAAGCTTATTGTTAATTGATTGATAGATAATTGGCTAGATTCGGTTGGTTTGGAGGCTTGTTCGAAGGGAAAAGCCATGATTGATTATTAATTTGTCTGCAAAAAGTGGTAAGTGTTGTGTTTAACTTTGACTTGAGGGAATTAGGACTTGTTTGGTCTATTTGCTAAATAAACTATGTGTAGGGACGATGTATAAGCGAGGTGACGAGTATGTATGCATTGTGAGGTAAAAAATACGGGTTGGGCTATTTACCTTTATGTCATCATTTATTCCACGTTATATCTCGTCACATGTTTTGATTGCTACATGTCCTTACTTGTTATTCATGCCCTATTTATTATCTGTCATTTAGTTGTTACCTGTTTTGGTTTATGCATTCTTCATTCAATATCTGCTTACCTGCTATATGTTCCTACCTGTATTAATTGTATATCTTCATTGTTTCATGTCATTACTTGTCTTTATTGTCTTCACCTTAGTTGTTGAACTTTATTATGCTATATCTTATTGTGTGAGTCGGTTGTCTATTCTTGCGTTAATGATTTGTCATGGTGTGTGAATATGAGATAGTGGTTATTCTCTGTTTGTACTAGTAGTTCATTGGTGTTTTATACGCTTTAATGCCTTTTGTGTTGAGATTCTGGAATTGGTTGTGTTTAGTTGTTAATGATAGTGATTTGATGTTGGGAATGAGTTGCACGCCACAAAACAAATGAAATTATATGGCAATAGGATCAGATTGTATGCCACAATATATATTGATATAATATTGGGATCGGGTTGCACACCGCAAAAAATATTGGGAGGGTATTGGGATCGGATTACGCGTCGTAACGGGGTATGGTGTGTTGTAACTGTTTGTAGTTGTGGTGTTCTGTTTTTGTAATGTGATATGAGATTATGAGTTGATGTTATTTTTGGGCGCTCTGTTAGTTGACCTTCATGTCCCATTCTTATGAGTTTATTCTTGTGACGACCCGGCCAGTTATCTCATGAGTTACCGCTCCATTTCCCCCATTTCAGCTTCTTTACGCTTCGTTGTCCGTATTTTATGTGATCGAGTTTATTAGTTCGAGTTCGGAGAGGATATGGTAAAAATGAGACACTTAGTCTCTTTTAAGAAGGCTTAAGTTGGAAAAGTCAACCGGATGTTGACTTATGTGTTAGAAGGCTCGGAAGTGAGTTCCGAGGGTTCGGTTAGCTTCGGGGAGGTGATTTATGACTTAGGAGCGCGATCGGAATGGGTTTTGGAGTTGTAGAGAAGATTTAGGCTTGAATTGGCGAAATTGATATTTTGGCAAATTCTAGTTGATAGGCGAGATTTTGATATAGGGGTCGGAATGGAATTCTAAGAGTTGCAATAGCTTCATTGTGTCATTTGGGATGTGTGTGCAAAATTTCAAATCATTCGGACGAGATTTGCTACAC
This sequence comes from Nicotiana sylvestris, assembly GCF_000393655.2. Taxonomy (NCBI): domain Eukaryota; kingdom Viridiplantae; phylum Streptophyta; class Magnoliopsida; order Solanales; family Solanaceae; genus Nicotiana; species Nicotiana sylvestris. Next base: position 115,414,181 of record NC_091063.1, read on the forward strand.
CTTTTGATCGAAAGCATAATTTAAGAGTTCTTGGAGTTCTTAGGCCTGAATCCTATGTTAAATTGGTGATTTGATGTTGTTGTGAGGTTCCGAAGTTTTGAGCAAGTTTGAACGATGTCATGAGATGTGTTGGTACAATTGGTTTGAAGTTCCGGTAGTTCCGGGTAGGTCCCGGGATATTTTAGTGCCAAAATCATAGCTGTAGCGGGTCTACAGGGGTTGCAGGCCCCAGAACTCACCCATGCGGTCCGTACAAAAATAGGTGCGCCCGCGTTGAGTGCTTTGCGGACCGCACAAAGTGCTGTGCGGCCGCAGTAGGTGTCATGCGGACCGCACAAAATGGTGTGCGGCCGCGGTGGGGAACAATCCGCTGGTCCAACTTCTGAAGCTCATATCTTTTAATCTACAAGGAATTTTGAGGTGATTCAAAAACAAAAGTTGTATCCCTTCGTGTCTAGTTTCTAGAAAGGTAAATATATCGCAATTTTGACATCTGTAGCAAAAGTTATGGCCAAAATACTAAAGCCTATCACTGCAAAGGGAGGCCTGTGCGGCCGCACATTGCCTTTGCGCGGACCGCACTGGCTTGCGTGGACCGCGTGAGTTTTGGTGCATCCTGCGGTAGCCGATACCTGAGGGGTACCTATAAATACGAGGTTTTGGGTTTTATTTAATATTTTGACCTAGAGAGCTCGGATTTTGGCGATTTTTCGAAGGTTTTTCAAGAAATTCATCGGGGTAAGTGATTTTAACTCAGATTTGGCTAGAATACATGAATCTATCACTGAATTCATCATTTAATTCGTGATTTGAGATGGAATTTGGGAAGAAAATGTGAAACCTTTCAAAAATGTAAAATGATGATTTGAAGGATCAAATGGTATCGGAAATTGGATAATTTTGGTATGGTTAGACTCGTGAGGGTACGAGGATTCTGAAAATGTAAATTTTACCCGATTCCGAGACATGGGCCCGGGGCTAGGATTTTGCTAAATTCGAGATTTTGATATTTTTTCGAATGTTTTCGCTTGGGCTATGTTCCCTTAGCATATTGTGACCTATTCGTTCTGATTTTTGGATAGATTCGACGCGCGTGGAGGCCAATTTGAGAGGCAAGGGCATAGTGAGCTAGAGTTTTGGCCAGTTTGAGGTGAGTAATGATTTTAAATGATGTCCTGAGGGTTTGAAACCCCGAATTTGCACAACGTAGTGCTATACTAAGTTGAGATACACGCTGTGTGACGAAGCGTGAGGTTCAATGCTATGGGGATTGGGACTTGGTCCATCCCGAATGATATTTTACTACATTTTTGATTGAGACATATACTTTATTGTTGTGAATTGGGCTTGTTGCCATGCTTGGGGCCTTGTGCCGACCTGTAGAACCCTTAGGGGATTTTTGACTGGTTTTCCTCACTTACTTTGTTAAAGAATTTATATCCTCAGTCATGTTTCCAATTGTTTAAGAATGATATGAACCAAAATTTTGAAATGTTAACCATAAATAGGAAGAGATATGAGGGTCGAGATCCCGACCATACATTATGACCGAGAGGCTGTGATTTTTAAATGACTGAGAGGGGTCGAGGACCCAATAGTGAGGATATTTTATATGATATGGATCGGGCTGCACGCCGCATCAAATATATATATATATTATATACATTATGGATCGGGCTGCACGCCGCAGCAACTACTTATATGGATCGGGCTGCACGCCGCAGCAATTATAAAACGCTTGGGCTGAAGGAGCCCCTCCAGAGTCTGCACACCCCCAGTGAGCGCAATTGACTATTATTATTATGGATCGGGCTGTACGCCACAGCGATATACGGATCGGGTTGCACGCCGCAGCGGTATATATATTTATTGACTCGGTTGTCGTGAGAAGTATATGAATTGAGAACTGAGGATAAGAACGAATAGATGAACTAAAATGCTTGAGGAGCTGATTTATACTGATTATATCTGTTTTACCTGGTTAAAAGAATTTCACATGATTTCCTTATTCACTGATGTTTAAATGATTTTACTGTTTTGACATAGAACTACTTAGTGCCTTTACGTGATTTTATACTGTCAGCCATTATTTATTGTTATTACTCACTGGGTTGGAGTACTCACATTACTCCCTGCACCATGTGTGCAGGTACAGGTATTCCTGAGGCATAGAGCGAGCTTTCCTGCCGTTCTATTTTCATCGGAGTTATCGAGGTAGCTGCATGGCGTTCGCAGACCCGATTTCTCCTTTTATCTCCACTTATCATTCCGCATTTTAGGCATATTTCTGTATTAGATTGTTGAAACCTTGTGTTAGAGGCTCAGACTTGTGACACCGGATCAATGGGCTGTTTTATAGAGATTTTTCGTGATTATGGTTTCCGCACATTTCATCTGTTAAATTCATACTTCTATTTATATTAAATTGGTATTAAATATCGAAAATTGGTATTGAATTATAAAGAAAGAGATTGTGAGATGTTAGTTGGTCTGGCTTGCCTAGCATTGTGTTGGGCTCCATCACGGCTGGGGTTGGGGTCGTGACAATTATCTTTGTCTATATTTCTGTTGTCTTTTATTCTTATTCATAGATGTTTATAACGGGTTTCTTGTCATAGCCTCGTTACCACTTCGTTGAGGTTAGGCTCGACACTTATAGAATATAGGGTCAGTTGTACTCATACTCCACTTCTGCACTTGTGGTGCAGATCCCGGTGTTAGTCCCATCGGTTCATAGAAGAGATCGCTCAAATCCGACTTATTCCGAAGACTTAAGGTAGAGATACACGACATTCGCGGTTCCTGAAGTCCCATTCTATATTTTTTTACTGCTAATCTTGTTTCAGATAGTTGTATTTCATTTTAGGCCATATTTGTAGTAGTTTAGCAACTCATGTACTGGTGACTACAGATTTCTAGGATTAGTGTAGATTGCGTTACTTATGTATTTTATCTTATGTATTTCAGAGTATTTCCATTGATAATTATTAATATTTTGTTTTTTTAAAATTATTAAAATTGGTTAATTCTTTAATTGATGTTGGCTTTCCTAGCAAGTGTATGTTGGTCGTGACAAGTTGGTATCAGAGCGCTAGGTTGCCTATGTCTCACGAGTCATGAGCAAACTTAGTAGAGTCTGGAGGATCTGTACGGAGATGTCTGTACTTATTTTCTAGACGCTATAATGTTTTAGGAAATTTCACCTTCTTTGTTTCACCTTCTTTGCTTCTCTATCGTGCGACTTATTTTTATCATTAAGTTTGAATCATTCCATTCTTGTTATCTCATAGATGGTGAGGACATGCACAACATCCACAGCTGATCAGGAGCCGGAGCACCAGGTTGCAGCCACTACCTGGGGTAAGGTGTCACGCCCCAAACCTAAAGAGGCGTGCCCGGCACCTGGTGCCATATTCGACTCGTGCATACCACTCTGTAACTGTGAAATCTAGAGGGGTAACCTTCAACATAGGCTGATGAGGCCATATTCTAAATAATCTGAAAATATCATCTCTCTTATCTAAGGGGTAAACATATTCAAAAGCTCATATATATAACTGTGCAGGCCGACGAGGCCTCCATGAACATCTACTGATATACAAACTATATAGGACTCGTCTACAAGACTCTAGAGAAAGCTGAAATGTATCATAGTCGTGATAAGGCCTCGACCTACCCATCAAACTTGTATATATAAAATGGACTCCAAGGTCTAGATCTGGTAACTCCGAGTAAGTGGATCTTATCAATCGAGCTGATGTTTGACTCTACCTACTGGGAAGGTCTATCCAGCTATCTATCAGGAATGTAAGGCAACAGAATAACTGAAAGCTGAAATTGAACTGATAATATAATAACTGAAAGTAACTGGGAGTCAAAGATGATCTGAAAATATGCTTACCTGCTGATACTGACTCAACTCTCTCAATATAGTAAGGAAAATTGCTCTCCGACCTGATAAGGCTCAGTACATATAACTGCTCTGCCGTAGCAGGCTCTCTCATAGATGCTCGACCATACTAGGTTATGTATCTTGGCCATTTTGACCTCGCTCATAGGTGCTCGACCACAGTAGGCTCGGTATATAACTTACCATCTGATAAGAGGTTGCTCAATAAGGGCTTGCCCACCGATTATATCTCAATGGTGGTGAAAATACTGTAATACTGTATATATATAGACCCTCTGCTCTCTTGAATAGAAGAAGACAATACTTAACTGAATATAAAGTCTCTATAAGGAAGAATACTGTAATTTATGAGACTAAGATAATGTACATAAGTTAAAGAATACGAACTTCTCTTTATGTCTCGTAATCAAACACATCTAGTTATGTGATCATGACAAAATGAAGAAAAGGTTTAGCCTTAACATACCTTATCACGACATGTCGAATAACCACATTAAACCTGTCTCGTTGCACCTTAATCTACAACAATGATAACAATACTATCATCAAGTTATGGAAGGTAAAACTATCGCACAACGAGCGACAAGCTTGTTTTATAATAAAACGGGCAGAATCTCCCCTATAATCTTTACTTCCTCCCAATTCGACATAACACCAAATACAAAAAGAACACAATAATAACAACATGTATACATCATTTTCCAAACTTATATCCATCAAAATATACTGCAAAACAACCCACACACCTTAATCAGTTCATACACAAAATGACAACCCTAGCAGTGTCAAACAACCCAAAATTGTAACAACGAACGACCAACCAACCACTCTACCATTATGTGGTATTTATCTACACCCTTTCTATTCCCAAACTAATTAAAAAGATTAGGAAAATAGACAACCCAACAACAACACGAAACATCCCACAAAACAGTCTCACAAGTTCAACAACTCAAAACTGATTCTTTTAAGTTTGCTAAAACATGTTTAGACTTGTCTTTTATTTCAAATTGAGATAGATAACCAATAGTACATAAGCCATCAATTCAACTTAAAAATAAGTTCACAACTATCCAACAGTGATGCAACAACAAACATCATACCACACTTTCGAAACTCGCTAGGTATAGTCTTTACGATCGAGTTACAACTCGTACAAGCATAAATAATGGAAGAAGAAACATAAATTTACCTTGGACAGAGTAGAACCCATGAAACCTATTTATTCATCCAAATCAGTCCCCCAATGAAGCTACATGAAGAAGAAAGAGAAATTAGCAAGATGTCCTAGGTTTTCGCCACTACAATCACATCGTATCACCCGAAATTACCTAGGGTTTGTGTGTGATTTTTGGGGAGGAGTTGCAGGGGTTAAATCAAATTTTATTGGTATGACAAATGAGTAAAATAAATGAGTTAATAAGTCCTTAAAAGTCCCCTCTTGGTAGACTTTAGGAGCTTTTAATTAAGGCCTCTCCTTTTGGCAAGTAGGTGATTCACCTACTTGTCACATACCAGTCTACAATAACGCGAAAACACGAATATCTCTCTACTCCACTGATATATCAATGAACGGTTTAATCAGTTGGAACTAGACTCGTAGATATTCAATTTGATAGTTAGATCATCCCGTAATTCCAAGTACATTGGGAGAAATGCTCAGCTGCATTTGACCTAATTTTTAGAATATTTATCAATGTTACTTGTGATGATCTTTGCCAAATTTTGTTCCACAATTCGCTTGACCTAAAAACATAACACACGACTATTATAAGACTAAAATAAGTCATAACATAATCTTGTTGTCATTTTGAGCACTCTAGTCTCACCCCAAAAGTAGATGTTATAACATTCCTAACTTGTCGATTTTCAAAGAAACTTATTTTCTTCAATTCGTTTAGCTTCTAAGCCTTCCAACCCTCTTGGTACTTGCAGTTGATGATATCAAATATTTGTATCCTCCAAGTTAACACGATTAACTTACTTTATGTACTTTCAAAGATGATCTCATTTCTTAGCTTACAACAATTTACTTACACCGTATTCTCACGTACGAAAATATGGGGTGTAACATCATTTCCCCTTAGGAATATTTGTCCTCAAATGTTTACTGATGTGCTTATCAGTCTCATAACGTATAGCTTTTACGAATACCTTAATACTATCCTTTCCCTTTCGGCAATTGTTCTATGAATAAATCCAAAGGCCAGGGCATTCACCCTTTTAGTCCTCTCTCTCACCACGATATGTGGTTGTAATTTTTGCAATCTCGTAACTGTTGCTACCTTCTATCATGCAACCTGTATAAATTTGTCCTTCTACGCGCGCCTATACGACTCTATTTTCCTATTTCCACCAGATTTTAGCCAATATCTAGGCCCACTTTGTGAACATATACATAACTTTGCTAGTTGTCCTTATAGGCATCTATAGGTGTACTGAAATTCTTTGCTCGGTACTTTGTCGAACTTACGACTATTGCTATATCTTGTTTCATGACCTCGCTTATCCATGCTTATGGCTTTACTACATCTAAGTAGGTCATACTATACCATAACACTTACTTTGATTTTTATTATTACCGAGGTTTGCTACCAACTCCAGGTTAATCTCTCGCTACTTATCCTATATGTATAAATTTAAGTCCTTTAATGCTTTCTTATTACTATTCGTCTAAAGAGTGACATCCTAATCTTCTCTGAAACTTTGGAACTTTGATCAATTTATTGTTGATTCACCTTCATGTTAATCTGTAATCTATCACTAATAACTTGAAACCTCTTACGTAATACATTGCCATTAGGGATCACGTCTCATCGGAGAAAATCTAAATTTATTTGCCTGATTCACCTAGGGACAATACTATACTTCAATAACCGTATTTTATAGAATCCCAATGTGATTCATCTTAATGGGTTATTTTAATTCCACGCATTTCATGAAATCCCTTCTCTATGAAGAATTACTCAATCGAAGGCCTTAATGTCATCCTATTATCATTGATCACAATTACACCCTTATTCTTATACTAGGGAAGTATTCTATCTCTTTTAAATTCTCTTAGTCTTAAACTCCTTCGAGTTCATTCAGGCTATACATAGCTTTCAATAACTTACAGAAACCATCAGTTCTCTTGTTTTGATGGGTTTAATCCCGAGGACTTACCTATTCTTATCACCTTCTCAGTCACCTTTTTGTATCTTTATTCATGTCTACCTAAAACCTTGTCGCTCTACTATACTTTAGCTTGCGACCTTCACATATGTATTTATACTACTCGCAAACTTTCTTTAACTTGCTAGCACCATAAATTTCCTTATGTTATTCTAGAGCCTCAAACCAGATATCACGTCGTCTTTAACTCTTCTTTACTCTTTTAATTAGAACTCTCGGTACATGGAAACAATAGGGTGGAAGATATGCTACCGAGGACACCAATATCATTTATGGATAATGAATCACACCGCTTCTAGCACTCTACATGAAGTATGGACTATTCACAACCTTCTGCATTTGAGTATCTCTTACCTTCTTCACTTTACCTTGCTTACCAATAAATCTCGCATCACATCTATGCCTCTTTCATAACCTACCTTCCATACATGTAGGATTCACATACAGCTTGAAGATCTACTATAATACTTGCACCTATGGTGCATACACATTCTGGCGGGAGCTTCATACTAACTTCTGATGAGGCTGGTACTCTTTTAAATGGCTTTATCATAGAGCCGCTATAGAATATGACTGTTGTACTATCTCTGTTGTCCATCTAATATTAACAGTGATTTTGAAATGTTCTAAATCACGATTTCTATAATTATCTGGATTTATTTTTTATTTTTGTAATACTTATACGTTACCTTTAACTACCCCAACTCTATCTGAATATTTCTCAAGCGTTACAATGTCATATTTGAGAGACTGAATTTCCTGTACTAAGTTTCACTACGTTTATCTTGCATGATCTGTTGTTTTATCTGAGACCTCTTGTCTAGCCATAACTAGGATCTTCCTGAATCAACTACTAACTTCTCATCAGTCCATGCTCATATTTATATTCTGCGTAATCTCTCTTGGGTTATATATTTTGCCTTAACTTACCTTTCGCATTGTCTTCTACTGTATTAAGTGCCCATTCACACATATTTATCAATAACATCCTGGCCGGGAACCCTTACTGCCTCTCCCTGGTATCGTGCTTCCATAGTGTTCTAGAATCGTATATCTGTATGATCTATATGATCTGAATAAATGCAATCTCATTCTTTTTGTATTTTACCGCATTCTTCCTTTACTATTCCATAGTTACATAAACCACTTAACTCTAACTTAATACCATATCACACCATCTTCCCCCTCCCCCCTTTAGGGGAATACTAATATTTAATGCTATAAACATTTACCTGCAAATATTTTACCTCTTAATCTTCAGCATCGTTTCACGTCTTCACTGACTCTTACTTGCCTTGCGGTAACCCTTCTCTACCAGGGATAACTAAATTTCTTACGCGCGAGGGTGACACCTAATGTAACTGGAATACTTAGTTCTTTAAGCATAACTGTGCCCACAGTGCCTGCTTTAGGGAAGCGTCTTCCTGGATGAACTTTAAAGGTTATTCTGTTGTACATTCTATTTTTGCCAAAACATTGTCTTGGAAACTCTCACGATATCGGCTATTATAAAATCCTCCGGTCCATAATTCATGTTCAATTTATCATGTTTACTAGCCTATAAAGATTTCTATTACTTCAGGAGGGGTGTCTAACTTAACATTCTGGTAATTACTTTGGAGTTGTCAACTCATTTTCTCGAAATAAGTATATGACTTCATGGCTTATACTCTTTATTGCTTCCAGGCCTGTCATCTCTTGTCTTTTCTTTCACTTGACCATAGACTGTGCCATCCTACCATATTTTGATTTACTGTTATCACCCATTTATCGTACCTTAGTCATAATGCTTCATTTACTCTCTTCTTATTCTCCCTCTAGTGTTTCTGTCTATCATATTATTCTGAAAACTTTAACAAAACATTGTTTCACTTTTATCTCCCCTAGCTCAACCCACCATTTCGGGTTGCTCAACCCAAGCTTGATCCTAATTTTTCATCCTTCTCTTAAACTATATATGTTAGCTCCATGGGGCATAATTGAGATGGGTGTGGCCAATTGTACATACCTCTATTTCTGTTGAAGGTAACTTATCCTTATATTTCTCTGCCTGAATTGGAAATTCGGATAATCTTCATTAACTGGGTACCTCGTACCCTTCTTTACCTTGCTTCTGGTACCTGTTGAAACTTTTACTTTTACCTTCTGATACTCCCATGGCCTGTTGTTCGCGGTGTATGTTAGATATTCCCGTCTTAGGGTCTTAAGTAGGAAGTTCGCACATATGGTATGCACGATCTAATAGGGTATAAAATAGGGCCACGTCGTCAAGAATTCTCTCTCTACTAATGGCCTTACCTGCTCCTGTATTAGCCCTCTAGCTAGCTATAATTTTTCTAATTGAAAGCATCTATATATCATTAGAAAACATAAGTCTTGGCTCGAACTCGAATATAAGATAAATTTGATATTTAATTGTCGTCGTCCTTTGAGAGAAAAATAATCCTTCACCACTATTTGTAACTAAAAATGTAGTATGGCGATAAGGGATGGACTCTACTCATTGCTATTTAGTTTGAACTGTATGTCATAAAATTGCCGCTATGTATATGTATATATTTATGTATGTTAAAACTTGTACTAATACTAAGTAAAAACGTACGGACATAAAACGCGTTTGTTTTGAAATTTTCCTTTAATTGGATGAAAGTGACTTCTCTAACAAGAGTATGAACAATATTTTTTTCCAGCACTTTCAACTTTCTCCACCCTAGCCCTACCACCCACCCACACCCCATCTCCCCACCAAACGCCACCCCAACCCTACCTCCAACAGCTTCCACCTTTGCCCTACCCTCGCCCTACCTTTGCCATCGCCACCCCCAGCTTCTAGACTCCGACCTACCATTCTTTCTCGTCGTTACTTATTTTATCTCCTATAATGATTGTTTAAATTATATACTTCTAAAAAATATTTTTTGTGGCGCACGTAACTAAACACCAAAAAATGAATTGAACATAAATTATTTTTCAAGAAAATATATTTTTTTAAAAAGTTTTCTTTCGTACCAAAACACCAACATTTTCACAAAAATTTGTCCCTGGCACTTGCCAATCTCCCAACTTTTCATTCCATCTTAGCCGACGTGGGATAAAGACAGCCGTCCAACACATTAGATTCCTAAGCACGTGCCCTTTTTATTGTTTTACATTTCGATTCGTTTCTTTTCTTTTCTTCTTCTATAGCTTTTGCATATGCCAATAATTCTTTTCGTACATGTACTCTTATATTTGGCCTTTATTTTTGGTGTCGAATACTAGAAATTAGAGGATCCACCTAGTACGTGCTGTCGATCTCTAACTACTAATCTCAATTCCTATAATATTAACTAAGTCAGAGATCCAATAATAGATGGATGAGTTGTGCTTGTGCCCTACCCTGTCGTGGAATAATGGCCACCACAATATTTCGATTAGTGAAAATGAAGCATGTTCGCTACAAGTTAGTTTTTTTGGATCTAAAATATTTGATAAATTAATTGAACAATTATTTGGTCTGTTGGTCACCCTTTAGACAATTCGTCATTATAAGAGTCAAGCTGGGATAGCAGTATTGTGACCTTAATCGGTCGGTGAAATGAGAAAAATTATAGAAGAACAGGCATGAAATTTCAATAGGAATAAAAAATAGTACAATAGGTAATTTTTTTTATATGTCTATTAATTGGTGGGCAGATTTATTTAATATTTATATTGATGAAATATAATAAATATTGATAGTAAAAGTATTTCAATATTTGTGCTAGTAAAAGATAAAATGTATCAGTAAAAATAATTGGAGCGCACGCTAGTTAATTCAAACACCGACTTCAGAAAAAAAGGAGTGGAAGTCGGATATGTACTGATAACTAGGCACGTGTTGTGTCATATTATGCCTTTCTACTATAATCATGGCAGGTAAGAGATCATCAAGGGCCTAGTATTCCTCTGCCGATTAGGTTTTATGTACTAGAAAAAAGAAAATCAAATAATGAAGTCCGTGTAGTGAAGCTGGTGAACCAAACCTTATATATTTCTAGTGGATTCAGTTTACTTTTGTTTTTTTCCTGTTTGTTGAATATGGATAGTGGAACAAGGGTATATAAGATCAGGTACATCGTGGTTGGACTTATATTTTCAGCTTTCTTTCTTTTATTCCCTTGATCTATAATTGCTTAGCTTACTCCAATTCACTATTCAACGGATAACACAAATTAATACTAATATATATATATATATATACATACAGCCCATATGAAAATTATTATTTTTTAAGGAGACAGGGTGTTATTATCTAATTTAATTTCAAAATATACTCATATTAAGTATGAAAGTGTACCAAGAGTGAGCTCTTGGATCCTACCTCAGTCCCTACAAACATGACACCTGCCCTTCTATCCTGTAACAGAATGTAGGACTTCTTTGAATAGAAACAACAAACTAAGTGACTTGACTGACATAATTGAAACTACTACTACACTAATAAGGACTCAATTGCAAAAGGTAAGAAAATGAACTAACTTTTTCCTTCTTGAATATTCATTCCCCTTTAGAACATTATCCTCAAGGTTCTTCAAAACCTGAAACTGAGATTTATTGAAGTTGTAATCTTCCCAAGTAACTTTCTCGGGCAATATGTTAGCCCACGGTACCAAAATCTGAGTTGTAGCCTTGTTTCCTTTCTTCACCATTCTCCTATCCAATACAGCCACAGGTTCCATCAAAGGTTGTCATCAGGAGAACATATATGAGGATCAATTGAAGGGATCACTTACTCTTCAATCTTTTTCTTGATCTGGGAAATATAAAATACATGATGTATTCTAGCTGTAGGAGGTAACTTCAGCTTGTAGGCAACTTGTCCAATTTTTTTAATGATCTGATAAGGGCCAAAGAACTTGGAAGCCAGCTTCAAGCTTTTTCTGATTGCTACTTATGCCTGCCTATATGGTTGCAACTTCAAAAATATTAAATACCCAATCCCCTTCTTCAAATTCTCTCTTAGTTCTTTTTTTGTCAGCATATAGTTTTATCCTACTTTGAGCCTTTTTCAGATTCTCTTTCATTACTTTGGCCATCACTTATCGCTCTTTCAGTGTTTCATCAATGACAGTGTTTAACCAAAAATCTGAGTCCTTGGTCAAAGCTAAAAGAAAAATTTGGGTTACTGAAAATCAAGAGACAAAATAAAATACTTTTGAGAACAATGGTAGAGGGTAAATAGATAAGTATTTCAGTGTATTCTCAATAGTATCTCGTGTCCTTACAAATGATGATACTTCTTCCTTTTATAGATCATTCTAGGTAAAGGAATAAAGCATCAATTTTAATGACATAATCATGAGCAATAAATGACATTAAATAAGCCGTTATACAATCATTCCTATTAAATATCAACTTTATAACGTATCAGACATTTAATAATGAATTTGGACTCCTTTCTGTCATCTGTTCCTTGCTTTCAATGACTTCTAATCCGTTGGCTGCAAATAATTTAAATTGGTACGAGACTCGTATCTATACGTCGTCTCGTGCTTATTTAAATTCTTCTTCCCGTGGCTGTTTTCACCGTGCCTCTTAGTCAATTGCTGTTCTTTGACTATTCAACTAATCCACGTGTCATGCCACATCATTTTTAATATAAATTCAGTTTTTTCCCAATACAGATAGTCCCCCCACTTTCCATTTTTTTTTATCAATTAAATAATTGGGAAGCGGATCTTCATGTAAAAAGAACTTTTGCCACAATTAATGCTCATGACAGTACTAACGTCTCAGCAGTCTTTTCCATTTAATGCTCTCTCCATGTGTCATTTTATAATTGATTCCGCTATTCATTCCTTTCTTCGAGACTTCTTCATTCTCACTATTTACGAAGTGATAGCTGCCTTTATTATAGGCTTTTCATCATTATACTTAAAAAGTTGACGGTTCCCATTTTACACATAACTTTGTCTTCCTTTGTCTTCTTCACTAATCTTCGACACATACCTTCTTCTTGACAATGTCTTCTTCAAACCCTAACCGTAAAAAAGTTCCAATTCTAGATCAGTTCCCCAACGCCCCTATTAGACACAGAAGAGGCGGAGGAAGTAGGCCTCGAACAAGGTTAGAATCTACGCGAGGTGGTTCCTCTGGTTCTTCTTCAAGGAGTTTTGTTCCAAAGCTCCTTCTTCTAAGAATAGGGAAATTCTTGATACTTCTCAAGAACCCTCAGTTGATGATATAGTTCCCAGTGATTTGTCTTTTGAAAGTGACAAAACGTCTCTTCAAAAACAAATTAAAAATTTAGAAAGAGCCGATACTTACCCAACATTAGTAACCGAGCTTACAATCCCCACTATAAGAAGAGATTGTAATTGGAAGGATAGTCTTCGAATGTCAATTCCTTCCCCAAATCAAAGAATTTCTTCTTTTAGAAATGGGTATTCTTCTGTTTACACTTACCCCTTCACTTTGGGTTTTAATCCTCCGATTGACCCAGTTATTCTCGATTTTTGTCGTTTCTTTACCATTTGTTTGGCCCAAATTGGTCCATTGGTGTGGAGAACAGTGGCTTGTTTGAGATATTTATCATCCAAGGCCAATGTCAATTTCACCTTTTCTCATCTCATTCATCTATACCATCCCAACTTAATACGCCATGGGGTTTTCACCTTAACTGCAAGGAACAAAAAAGTTTTGGTAAACCCTGAGGATGACAGAGATCGTAGATGGTATATCCGTTATGTTGTTGTCTGTACAGTGGATTTGATTGGTGAAACAAATATTCCCTTTCCTGAGAAGTGGAATTTTGAACGTAAGTTTTCTCTTATTTACCGTACCTACTTTTGAGAATTTCAAAAGAATGTTGTTTTTTTAACCTCGTCCCTTCTTGGTTTTTTGTAGCAAACATGGGAGATGTGGAACCTATTCCCAACTTTCGTGGTTGGGTAGACTCACTTTTGAAAATTGCTACTAGGGAGCAAATAACTTGGAAATCAATTTCTTCCTTACATGGCTGGAAAGTCAAAACACACGGTATCCCCTCTTTTACAAAATTTTGTTTTACATGTTAAGCACTTTTTCCTCAACTTTAATCATGTATATCCATTCTTTAATCAGGATTTGGCATTAGAGGAATGACAGCTGAAGTAGCTATGGCCATTCGCATGTCTGCGAATGCTGCTCTGGATTTAGATAAGGCTCGAGCCTTGTTGCCTAAAAGAAAAGCTACAAAGGAAAGTTCTGAAGAAGAAGAGGAGGGTACCTCCCTAATTACCAGGCCAAGGGCCAGGAGACGAATAGTCATTGATGATGAAATTGAAAACACTCCTGCTCGTACCTCCGCCACCGAGCCTGTTTTGATTCAATCTGATGAGGATGCCGAACCAAGAGATAATAATGAATCAATTCAGCACCTTTTTGACAGTGGTTTCGAGAGTGGCGAGCTCGGACCTGTTTTTGATGAAGATCCTCTTTCCTCACTTGTTCCTATTTCCTCCATTCCTCTGCCCAGCGTAAGTGTTTCTTTACCAGCTTTAACACCTTCCATTTGTTTGCCAATTTCTACTGCTCCTATATCTGTTCCCTTGGCTACTTCAACCACACTTGCTTCTGTTCCGGTGTTGGTTTCGACATCTTTTCCCTCCATTCCTTCTATTCCCTCCGCTGCTCCTCTTCCCTCTGTTCATCATACAGAGACATGTTCTAGCAGCGGAAATATGTCAATGAGAAGTGTTACTTTGGAAGTTCCTTCCAATCATAGCCTCCTGAGAAAGACTGACAGAGCCGATGTTTGGCTCGAACCTCTTATTGGTGATATCGAGAAGAAGAAGATGGAGAGCCATAGCTGCTTAACTTTGATGAACGACGTAGTTCATTCTACTTTGAAGGTATTTCAACCAACAAGTTTTTTTCTCTTCTCTTTTTTTTAAATTATCTTCAATTTCTCATTTCCATGACTTACCTCTGTAGGCTAACCTTATTAGCACGGAATTAATGAGAAGAATTTCCTCACTGGAAAGAAAAGCTCGTGAGTCTGAGAAGTCTGTCCACGAGGCTGAGGAAATTGCTAGGGGTGCCCAACTTGAAGCAACCAACTGGAAAGAGCAGTTCGAAAATGCTCAAGGGACTATAGAAGAGTTGCAAGAAAATAAAAACCTCCTAGAGCTGCAAAACCGTGGTTTAACTTCTGAGTTGGCAACAGTCAAAGCTTCTTCAAGCCAATTGAAAAGAGATAAAGAGCTTTTGGAATGCTCTTTATCAGAACAATTATCCAGAGCTAGTGAAGAAGTTAGAGAGCTGAAGGCACTTTTGGCTAAAAAGGAAGAATATGCAGGAGAGTTAGTGCAAAACTTAACTCAAGCTCAGGCTGACTTACAGACTTCTTCTGTCGAGATTCAAGCCTTGAAGAGTTCTCATGCTTCTCTTGAAGCTTCCCTTGATTCCCATTTAGCTGAAAATCAAATTTTAAAAAACGATCTTGCTATGTGGGAAAAGGAATATGGACTTCTAGAGGAAAATTTCAACATAGAAGTGAGTTGGGCTTTTTTGACTTCTCGTCGTGATGCTTTGATGGAAGCTGCTCAAGAGGGTTTTGACTTGCAGTCTGAACTGGCTAAAGTCATAGACACCATCGAGAAAAGCCAACAGTCTACTGATACTCCTTATCCTGCCCTTGAAGTTCCTGAAAATGTTGCTATTCCAGCTTCAGAGGGTGAAACTTCTACAACCCAGTCTATAGAAGTTGAAACTTCCGTGACAATCCCCTCAAGCTCAGCTGAAACCGTTCCTGTTGCTGCTTCTTCAGAAGTTGCCACCGTGCCTGTGGCTGAAAGTGAAATTCATATTGCAACTTCTGATGTACTAACCCCTTCAATTGAATGATGATTTTATCCCTTAGTTTTTAAAGGATTTTTTGATGAAAGTCCCCAGTTATCATAATGGGGCAATTGTATAAACTTTTATTGACTAAGTTTCTACTTAGTCTTTTTAATTATATCAAGAAGTTTTATTAGTACTTCAATGTGTTCTACTCTTGCCTTTTCTTTACTTATTTAGGACTTATAGAATAGTTTAGCATTTTTATCCTTTGAAAATGCTTTATGATTCTTCCCATGACTTATTGACATGAGGCTTATAAAAGAGGGCCCTTTTATTTTATCGACACTTAATGAAGAAGACGTCTCAACTTCATAATGGTGTTAAAATACGATGAAAGTAATAGGAAAACACACGTTTTGTATGAAACAACTTTGGCAAGTTTTCATTCATAAACTTTTAACAAGTGTTTGACTGTTACATGTATTACAATACATCTACAACTTTTCTCGTAACTGTTTTTCTTGTAACAGATTTGTAAATAACATAAACTAAACAAGGTTTTTTTTATAACCTGTTTCAGTACATAGTCATGACCCTATCTTTACATGTTAAGAAGGGTTTGAGAGGTGACTTTGTTTATGAGTTTGAGAGATGACTCTGTTGTTCTCATGAATGCTGAAGACTTCGTAACTTCTTCTCAACACTTGCTTCAGTTTGGCCGACTTTTATTCGATACTCGTATCTGTTTCTTTGCACCTATCTGTGTATAATATGTAGTCCCCCAAGTGTTTGAGCGGTGAAGTATGAAGCCTCGAACACTTGTTTATTTCTTTTTACTTTGGCCCTTTTCCTGAAACAGAAAGATATACGGGACTCGACTATGTGATTATAGATGAAGACTGCCTAACTCGTGTGTATTTCCATCAGATTAATTGTAACCCTGGGCTAGGAATTTATGCATACTCCATTTTGCCTTGCAGGTTGTGACTCATCATTTGGCACGAGTTAGGATATTTAGCCTAGCATCTAAAATCGTTAGTAAAATATTAAAAAATCAAGAGAAGAATTTTTACATGATGATACCTGACCGTAGGTACTTTCTTAAAAGTAATATCTTTTTAAGTGGACAGCATTCCAATGTGAGGGTAAAACTTTACCATCCATTGTTTCCAACTGGTATGCTCCTTTTCCCGCAATGCCACGAACTTTGTATGGTCCTTCCCATGTTGGACTTAGCTTTCCTGAGTTAACAGCTTTTGTAGATTGGAAAACCTTTTTAAGCACAAAGTCCCCAATTTTGAAAAATCTGAGGCGTGCTTTCCTGTTGTAATATCGTTCTATTACTTGCTTTTGTGATGCCATCCTTATCAAAGCAGCCTCTCTTCTTCCTTCAAGTAAATCTAGGCTAACCCGCATCTCTTCATTATTAGATTCCTCCATTGCCTGATCGTACCATGTGCTTGGCTCACCTATTTCAACTGGTATTAAGGCTTCCGTACCATAAACCATCGAAAATGGTGTTTCTCCAGTGCCTGTTTTAGTCGTTGTACGATAAGCCCATAGTACTCCGGGTAACACCTTAGGCCAATTACCTTTTGAATCTTGTAACCTCTTTTTCAAGTTATTGATAATAACTTTGTTAGTTGATTCCGCTTGTCCATTTCCCACTGGATGGTATGGCGTAGATGTTATTCTTTTGATCTGCCAACTTTGAAAAAATTCTGTAACTTGTGCTCCAATGAATTGTGGTCCATTGTCACATACGATCTCCTTTGGTACTCCAAAGCGGCATATTATATTGCGCCATATGAAGTCTTTAACTTCTTTTTCTCGTACCTGTTTAAATGCCCCTGCTTCTACCCATTTAGTAAAATAATCTGTAAGTACGAGTAGAAATTTTACCTGACCTTTCGCTTGTGGAAGTGGACCTACGATATCCATTCCCCATTTCATAAAGGGCCAAGGGACTAAAACAGTATGTAGTAACTCAGCTGGTCTGTGCATATTATTGTCGTACCTTTGACATTTATCACATTTGGACACGAAAATGGTTGCCTCTTCTTCCATCTTAGGCCAATAATATCCTGTGCGAATTAACGTTCTTACCAGTGACCGTCCTCCTGCGTGATTCCCACAATGTCCTTCATGTACTTCTCTCATGACATATTCGGTTTGAGAAGGGCCGAGACACCTTGCTAGTGGTCCGCTGAACATCTTTCGATAAAGATTACCTTGATATAAACAATATCGTGCAGCTCTTTTGCGAAGCGCGAAAGCCTTTCCTTTGTCATTAGGCACGGTTTCGTGCTGTAAAAAGGCAACAATTTCATTTCTCCAATCCCATGTTAAATGATTAAAATTTACCTCGTTTTTGTCAGGTTCGAGAACGGAATGAAACAGATGTATGACTGAAGCATCTGTATTGTTTGCCACGTCTGCTGTGGATGCAAGGTTTGCTAAAGCATCTGCCTGTGCATTCTCATCTCTTGGGACTTGCACTACTTTCCAAGTTTGGAATTGCTTTACTAACTCCCGTACCTTTGCGAGCTATTCTTGCATTCGTGACTCTCTGGCTGTGTAAGTCCCCAGCATCTGATTAACCACGAGTTGAGAATCACTCTTGATTATAATCTGTGTTATGCCGAGTTCTCGTGCCAATTCTAAACCTGCAATTACAGCTTCATATTCTGCTTCATTGTTAGTTATAGAATGACATTTTATAGCCTGTCTAATGGTCTCACCCGCAGGTGGTACGAGGACTATTCCTAAGCCTGCCCCTTTTACATTAGATGAACCGTCAGTGTATAAAACCCAAGTCCCCGGGTTCGCACCATTAAAAACTAATAATTCTTTTTCTGCTTCTAAATGCATCCCCTGGCTAAAATCAGCCACGAAATCAGCTAGTACTTGAGACTTTATAGCGGTCCTGGGTTGATAAATAACTTCATATTCACTTAGTTCTATAGCCCATTTTGCTAATCTTCCTGAAAGTTCATGTTTATGCAAAATGTTTCGAAGCGGAAAAGCAGTAACTACAACAATGGGATGACATTGAAAATAAGGTCTTAACTTTCTAGATGCCATGACCAAAGCTAATGCTAATTTTTCTAGCTGTGGGTATCGTGTCTCAGCTTCCAATAAGGACTTACTTACGTAATAAATAGGAGATTGTTTACCTTGGTCCTCGCGGACTAAAACAACACTTACCGCGACTTCAGATACGGCCAGATAAATAAGAAGTTTTTCCCCTGCCTTCAGTTTTGCCAACAACGGTGGTTTTGACAAATACGTTTTCAAATTTCTAAGGGCTTGCTGACAATCTTCATTCCATTCAAAATGATCTTGCTTTTTAAGTGCAGAGAAAAACTTAAAACACCTTTCTGAGGATTTGGAAATAAATCTCCCCAAAGCTGCAATTCTTCCCGTTAATCGTTGTACTTCCTTTTTATTAGTAAGGATATCCGGGATTTCTTCTATTGCTTTGATCTGAGAAGGATTCACCTCAATACCACGGTTAGAAACAAGAAAACCCAAAAACTTACCTGATGCAACTCCAAATGCACATTTTTCTGGGTTGAGTTTCATATTAAATTTTCGCAAAATTTCAAAAGTAATAGATAGATGAGAAATATGATCATGAGATTGCTGGGTTTTGACGAGCATATCGTCTATATATACCTCCATTGTTTTCCCTAAATGTTCTTGGAACATTTTGGTGACCAACCTTTGATAGGTTGCCCCAGCATTTTTGAGACCAAAGGGCATTACTTTATAACAATAAGTCCCCCTGTCTGTGATGAAAGAAGTTTTTTCTTCATCACCAGGATCCATTTTGATTTGATTATATCCTGAGTATGCATCTAAAAAACTTAAAAGTTCATGACCTGCGGTCGCATCAATTAGTTGATCTATATGTGGTAAGGGAAAGGAATCTTTTGGACATGCTTTATTTAAATCAGTATAATCTACACAAACACGCCACTTACCATTTTTCTTGGGTACAACCACCGTATTAGCTAACCAAGTTGGATATTTTACCTCACGGATTGATCCGATTTTTAATAATTTTTGGACTTCATCCTGAATCACCTGGTTCTTGAAAGCACCTTGTTTCCGTTTCTTTTGCTTTACTGGTGTGAAAGAAGGGTCCTCGTTGAGTTTGTGAGTCATCACATTTGGAGGTATCCCTGTCATATCAGCGTGGGACCAAGCAAAGCAATCTAAGTTAGCTTTTAAAAATTCGATTATCATACCTCGCATGTTCGTGTCTAAATTAGCCCCGATATAAACCTTCCGTTCAGGTTGTTGATCAAATAACGTCACTGCATCAAGCTCTTCAATCGTCGTTTTGATGCTTTGTTTTCTTCAGGTTCTTGAATTGTGTCAGGCCTTGAGTCCAAATGTGTTTTCTCTTGTTCAGTTGAAGTTTGATCTCTTTTACTTTCAACTGTTTCCTGTAATTGCTATTTTGCTTTATTTACGGCGCTCGTACTTGTTACAACGTTGACATTTCTGGCCATCTGCTGATCCCCACGTATTTGACAAACTCCCCATGGTGATGGGAATTTGATAACTTGATGCAGGGTTGATGGGACAGCATCCATATCGTGTATCCATGGCCTTCCCATGATCATATTGTAGGCCATTTCCATATCAACTACCTGAAATTTAGTTTCCTTCACAACACCCATAGCAAAAGTTGTTAGTATTACCTCACCTTTTGTTACTACACTTGAGTTGTCGAAACCTGACAAGGTGTGCGCCTTGGGTAACATTTTGTCTTCAGCTTGCATTTCCCGCAGTACCCTTAGTAATATAATATTTACAGAACTTCCTGGATCAATCAAAACTCGCTTTACATTAGTATCATATACAAGTAAAGATATTACCAGTGCATCATTATGTGGAGTTGTCACTCCTTCGTTATCTGCGTCATCGAACGAAATGCTTTCATTGTCAAGGACCTGCCGCACCCGTTTCCCGTGTGTAATTGTTACCTTAGAAACCTTGTTTGAAGCTGTGTAAGTTATGCCATGAATATCTTCTCCCCCGCTTATGACATTCACTGTCCTTTTGGGTGAAGGAGGTTGTGGTGGTTCTTGTCTGTTCTTCATATAAGCTTGTTTTCCTTTCTCACTAAATAACTCAGTGAGATATCCTTGCTTTAATAAATGATCTACTTCACTTTGCAGGAATCTGCATTCTGAAGTTTTGTGCCCGTGATCGTTGTGAAATTCGCACCAATGGTCCGGATTGCGTCTACTTGGGTTTGACCGCATTTCTTTCGGCCACCGTACCTTATCTCCCATGCTTCTTAAAACAGCTACGAGCTCGGAGGTAGAGACGTTGAAATTATATCCACCGAATCGTGCCTTTAAACTCCTGTCATCATCACGTGATTCTTGTCTATTCCGATCATTCCTGAACTTTGAAGAAGAACTAGAATCCCGGTTCCTTGACTTTTGATCGTATTGTTGTTTATCTTGCTTCGACCGTGGGTCCTTTCCTGCGGGTCCCATATATGGATCGTACCTGTTTTTACCTGATCTTTTTTCGGAATCTGACCTTCGGGTACCGCCCCTTTCTTCATGATGGAGCTTAGGTACGGTATCTTCTTCGATTCGCAGCTTCGTGCTATACCTGTTGTAAACATCATTCCATGTGGTTGCAGGAAATTCTCGAAGACTTTCTTTGAGTCGTCTCGTGGCTTCAGAACTTTTGTCATTTAAATTACTTGCAAAAGCTATAGCAGCCCAATTGTCAGGCACACGAGGTAGAGTCATTCTTTCACGTTGGAACCTATCAACGAAGTTTCTAAGCAACTCTGAATCCCCTTGTTTGATTTTGAAAATATCTTCCATCCTTTTCTCAACTTTTTGTGCTCCCGAATGTGCTTTAATAAAAGAATCTGCAAGCTCAGCAAAAGAATTAATAGAATTTTCAGATAAAAGAGAATACCAGGTTAATGCACCCTTGGTGAGTGTTTCTCCAAATTTCTTGACCAATACTGATTCAATTTCTTGTTTGGTCAAGTCGTTGCCTTTCACGCCAGTTGTAAATGCAGTCACGTGGTCACGTGGGTCTGTAGTACCATCATATTTCGGGATGTCAGGCATTTTGAATTTTTTCGGAATTTGAAGGGGAGCAGCACTAGGCTTCCATGGTTGTTGTGAGTATTTGTCCATGTCTACTCCTTTTATTATAGGTGGAACTCCAGGGATTTGCTCTATTCGCTCATTTTGTTCCTTCAGCTGTTTCTGCAAGGTTAGTACTAAATTTTGCAAATATGAATTATTTAAATTACCTGGTCCCCCTTCTTGTGGTTCACTGGGGGTTGCTCCGTTTCCAGAATTATCAAGACCAGAACGGGGGTTCTCCAATGTATTATTATTAGGAGTCGGCGTAGGTGGCGCAGCAGGCAATCGACTAACAAGTGCCTGAAGAGCTTTGCCGACTTGTGCATCGATTAGCTTTTGCAAAGCTTCAGTTGTAACTCCTTCAAAATGTTCAGATTGCTCTTGTTGATCAGCACATGATTCAGTAACAGAAGTGCCTTCACGAGATTGACGTGGTGAATTTAAAGGAGAGGGAACCACGGTATCTTGATTTTGATGTATTTGATTTTCATGGCTTCCCAATGTGTTGTTACTGTTGTTGTCGGCGTTATTGTTTGACATGGTGATGATAATAGATAAGATATAGCTTAAAAGGAAAGATTATCAAATTCCCGGTAACGGAACCAATTTGTTTAACCAAAAATCTGAGTCCTTGGTCAAAGCTAAAAGAAAAATTCGGGTTACTGATAATCAGGAGACAAAATAAAATACTTTTGAGAACAATGGTAGAGGGTAAATAGATAAGTATTTCAGTGTATTCTCAATAGTATCTCGTGTCCTTACAAATGATGACACTTCTTTCTTTTATAGATCATTCTAGGTAAAGGAATAAAGCATCAGTTTTAATGACATAATCACGAGCAATAAATGACATTAAATAAGCCGTTATACAATCATTCCTATTAAATACCAACTTTATAACGTATCAGACATTTAATAATGAATTTGGACTCCTTTCTGTCATCTGTTCCTTGCTTTCAATGTCTTCTAATCCGTTGGCTGCAAATAATTTAAATTGGTACGAGACTCGTATCTATACGTCGTCTCGTGCTTATTTAAATTCTTCTTCCCGTGGTTGTTTTCACCGTGCCTCTTAGTCAATTGCTGTTCTTTGACCATTCAACTAATCCACGTGTCATGCCACATCATTTTTAATATAAATTCAGTTTTTTCCCAATACAGGCAGCCACCCTAGTTTGTGCAATAAGCTCAAAAGAGAGCTGGGGAGGATCATACCCATACATTACCTTGAATGGAGTAATTTTCAGGAAAGAATGGTAATTGCTATTACACCAAAATTCAGCTAAGGACAACCACTTATTCCACTGTCTAGGTTGATGACCTGTCATACACCTCATATAGTTCTCAAGGCATATGTTCAATCTTTCTGTCTGTCCATCAGTTTGGGGATGACAGGCATAACTGTACAGTAATTGCACTTGTAAATTCTTGAAAAGCTCCTACCAAAAGTTGCTAATAAATATCTTCTCTCTATCAAAGACAATACTCTTAGGTAAACCATGCAACTTATATAGTGAATCTAAGAACAGTCTTGCTACTTGACATGCTTTAAAGGGATGAGACAAGTTTATTGTACCTATTTACCACTGTCACGCTCCAAATGCGAGGAGCGCGACCGGTGCTCAACCGAGTGAACCCGGCCAAGCAAGCATGTTAGACACTTTCTACTCAACTCACTTACGATCAAGAGAAGGCGTATTTTTATTAATTTGAAAAAAGGAGATCATATATATATACATTACTGAGCCATTTAATTAGTTACATCATTGTTAGGTTTTAAAATACACACACCTTTTGATTTAGTGGAACAAGAGTCCAAAATACAACATAATCCATTGACCTTTCCATCATCCATATACAATCCACATAGTGTCTACGGAGCCTCTAAATAAATTACAAAATAGTAGTACAAAAGTGTTGGCAACAAGGCCCTGACAATACCTCAAGTATAGTACATAAGAAACCAAAAGATCTATGATCTCGAAATGAAATGGGGCTCACTAAGACTGCTAGGGGGAGGATGTACCACCAACGCTGATCATCACTGTTTGCTATGGAACCATCTGCATCCATTTAATACAGAGCTCCCCCCCCCCTCCGACAAAGGGATGTTAGTACCGTTGAATAGTACTAGTATGTATAACTAAACACCATCTCATTAGAATGAACAATAATACAAGAAGAAATAATCATGAAATCAACGGAAACCTTAAACAACACCACAACATCAAATTAAGGATCACATAAGCTTTCAAGTAGTTTTCATAGCTTTAGATTGAGACATCTTAAATGTTGATACACCATTATCCATAATACCATCGCATTCTTACGCGGAGTTTGATCGCGACCCGATTGGCTAGGTCACCTTATTTGAGAAATCAACCACAATCACAATTTCATTCTCAAATTTCCATTTCAATTTCCAGCATAAGTACCACCATGTGTGCAACATGGTGTCCAATCACGGTCCGATCGGCTAGGCTGTCTCGCCCGAGACATTACCTTTTTCTATCAATTATCTCATTTCATATTTCTTTCACGTCTTTTAGTTAATATGCACTAGTGGCAACAATTTTATATCATGCCTTGGCCCTTGGCCGTAATTCATAGTTCATACTCACTTCAATAAATCTCAAGTATTATCACCATTCTCAACAACAAGCCTTTCAACTCAAGATACTAAGTACACACGTGAGCGTTTGTAAGTCTTAGGCATATAGAGATTTTCACATACTTTGGTATCATAATCTTTATTCAAACTCAACTTGAGGTCTAGGCATTTTTAGCACATATTTTATACCTTTAACACATCCTCAAATGACAAGATAACATATTGAAAGCTTTGAAACACATATTGCACATATATTTTGCAATCCAAGCACATTTGGAATAGCAATTTCAATAACAATCAATTTGGGACTTACACCAATTTCATGGAAACCATGGGGTTCAATTCTAAAAAGAGGAGGTTTTATCCATACATACCTAAATTGAGCTTTCTACAATAATTATGGAACCCTTAGCACCTTCAATCTATTTTAGGAGTATAACAAGTTGAATCAAAAATTAAAAGGATGATCAAGATTCTAGCTCATTTGAGCACATTATCAAACACTAGGTGTGCATTATATTCTTAAGATCTTTTTGTGAAAGATTTCATCATCCCACGCCCCATTCTTCACTATTTGTAGCTCACAATCTCCCTACACTCTTTTTTAACACATGCATGCATGATAATCACTCAAATCCCCATGAATTACCTTTCTAGTAGCCCATTTTAGTTGCATTTTGATATTAAGAATTTTGGTGATAGAATCTTACCTCTTAGGGAGAAGACCTAGGTGCCTCTCCTGACAATCTTCAAGGTTTAGACAAGATTTGAGGAGTAATTTTGATGAGGAACATTTTCTCCCTCTAAGACTCCCTTTCTCACCCTAAGAGTACCAGAAAATAGGTTCAAAATGGAGTATGAAATGAGTTATATCAACATAGGATCGGGTCTAAAAATTAGAAATTTGGATCCCTGACACGGTTCTGCGGTCGGACATAATGGCTATGCGATCCGTGAAATGAGCGCGAAAAGTGGCCCTTAGGGACCTAAATTTTCTGCTTTTGTCTGTGACCATTATGCGGTCCACGAACCTGTTCTATGTCGTATAATGCGCGGTACAACATCACTTCACAAAAATTCAAGGACTTTTATGCGACTAAAGCGCGCCCGTGAAATGGTTATGCGGTTGCATAATTGGACGCGTAGCTGACCTTTAATTTGACCCAAAAAACTACCTCACTTTGCAGCCATTCTGGAGCCAACAAAGTGATAATGCGGCCGTATAATGAGCCATAGAAACTCATACTTCTGCAAAAAAAATTCTTTAACTCTGAAGCACACTATTTATTCAAAAGGTTGCTGCAAAAAATTCTACTACTATTATTATCTTCTACGCCTACTTTGGCATTGCGGAATCCGGGTTTTAGGAAATTTTTTATGGGGCCTTATATCCTCCCCCACTTAAGATCATTCATCCTCAAATGAGGATCAAGGTTCACTTATTAGCGCCTTATGCAACTTCAGTTTTCACACCACATACCAGCAGCCCCAAATTTGACTATCTCCCTAGATTTCAAAAAATATTCGCTAGAGTTCCCTTTGTAATTAGGCCTATCCACCTGTCAGAGATCCCTAGAAACACATCCTAACAACATGTATTATGATTCATTGTCGTAACATAACATAAAATGGCACCAATCGTGGCCTCATAAGCAACATATAACCAAAAAGGAATGCCTTCATGTCAACTGAACAAGTGATACAAAAAGGCACAAGAAGTAAATTAATAGAAACTATTACATATCTATTCAAATAAATGCGGGTACTACTTTTTCATCTCTTCCTCGGCCTCCCAAGTAACCTCTTCAACTTGCTGGTATCACCATAACACTTTCACGGAGGCAATTTCATTATTTCTTAACTTTCGGACATGCCTATTGAGAATGGCAACTGCAATTTCTTCATATGACAGTTCTTCATTAACCTCAATGGTCTCAATTGGTACAATAGCTGATGGATCTCCCACTTCCTTCTTCAACATAGACACATGGAATACCGGGTGGTGTATTAATGACATTTCGGATGCTAGATCAAGTTTTTACGCCACCTGACCGATCTTCTGAATGATTTTGTATGGCACGACATACCTCGAGCTCAAATGCCCTTCCCATTAACCTATAAGACACCACTTTTAATTTAAAGTTGGTTTTTTTATATAAAAATTGGTATCATTTGGATAGAGGATAGAAAATAGATCAGATACTTTCCTATTAACATAAGACATCCCTCCTAATTCAAGGTATTCAAGAACATATGCTAAAAGTCTTGCAACAGTTCCAACAAAAATTGTTAGAACCGTAGCAACATAAAATTTTGTGGTTATAAAAGAGTGCCGTGCAACCTTTTCCAAGAATATCATATGGATATTTCCTATTCCAAGTATGTTAAGGCTATCCCTTCTTTCTTTTTGGCATGATCCATACGATGCAAACGAACAAGAAAATGCACAACTTTCATAAATTACTCTATTCATAGAAATGTTAGAGATGCATATATTCTTGTTTTTCCATAAGTCTTATTATTTTATCATTTGTTCACGGATTTCAGAAAAATACGTAAGTTTAAAAAAATTTACTTCATGATATTAATCAAAGGTATAATGATCAATTGTGCTAGTTAGAAGACATCGATGAAAGATGTGAATAGGTTATTTAGTTTAAATCTACACTAGTATCAACTTATGCGACATGATTAGTATTCGAATTGTGTGGTTAAACAAATATTGGTCCTCTGCATATTGACATATTAAATTAGTCCCATCTGAGTTGAGAACACCTAATTATGACAAAAAGGAGATGTTATAGGAAGGACTAGCCATGTATTTAACAACTTTTCTTATATGTAAAAATAATTTGCAAATTTAGTTTGGGATATTCATTCAAGGACCTTCTTTTTACCTATTACTCTTACATTTTTAGATGTGATCTTTTTTCTAATTTTCATCCACGTGCTTTTTGAACTTCTATTTGAATGCAATTTTCTTTTACCAACAGAGATTTACCAGTCAAGCTTTACCGTAAGTGCTTATTGATAGTCTAAATGGTCATTAGTTTCAGTTTATTATTTCAAACTTCAAATCTAATTTTTTTTTTCATTTTGTATTTAACAAGTTACTTAAATTTCACTTGATTTTTTTCCTTCTATCTTTGATCCAAGTATATCATTATAAAAGATGGAAAGCTAGATGAAAGTCATTGTGTACGAGTTGTAGTTATT
This sequence comes from Nicotiana sylvestris, assembly GCF_000393655.2. Taxonomy (NCBI): domain Eukaryota; kingdom Viridiplantae; phylum Streptophyta; class Magnoliopsida; order Solanales; family Solanaceae; genus Nicotiana; species Nicotiana sylvestris. The sequence continues at coordinate 115,442,013 of NC_091063.1, forward strand.
ATGAATACAAGTAATTACACTTTATTAATCTAATTTTGTAATGACCGAGAGATTTTATTAATGTACTTCTTATGCATTGTATTCACTTACATGTGCATTTATCCATAAGTCAGGCGGCGTTATATACGCATATATATGTGTATATATATATATGTATATGGGATAAGAAAAAAGGTTATGGCGTTATATACGCATTGCCACCTGATCAGCTGGTATACGATGATGATGTTGCCCACAGTGGTTAAAATGATATGATGGGATGCCCTCAGAGGCTTGATGATTTTATGTACGTATAGACCTATGCATTACATGACATTTATACGTATATGCATGACCTTATAAATATTTCATGATTTACAGAGCTATCCAGATTTACAGGTTTAGTCTTTTACTCCATGTTTCTTCGATGTTCCTTATATAATAATATGCATGCCTTACATACTCGGTACATTATTCGTACTGACGTCCTTTTATTGGGGACGCTTCATTCATGCCTGCAGGTATAGATAATTAGTTTCACGAGCACTCATAGAAGACAAGATTGGTCTTCAGCGAAGGATCGGTAAGACTCCACCTCGTTGGGATTGAGCCAAGTCTATGAGTCACCGTGTCAGATTTTGCTACAAACTTATTGATAGGACGGTACCCTGTCCTATTTTATGCCAAATAATCTTAGATGCTTTGTACACAGAGGTTCATTTTGTACAGTATGTCAGAGGCCTTGACGACCCATATGTATTCATGTTTTAAGAAAAATAGTTCAGTGATACAATGTTTTCCCACTTACAATTGCACATTAAGAGTTGTGTCCATGCTAGACATGGTAGTTACAAAAGAAATGAATGAGTTACAGAATGATTAGCTCGTGCCCGTGTGACACCGAGTGCTAGCCACGCCTCCCAAGGTTGGGGCATGACAAAGTGGTATCGGAGTAGTTTGTGTCCTAGGGAGTCTACAAAGACGTGCCTAGTAGAGTCTCATTTATTGGTGTGTTGTGTGGCATATTTATAACTGAGAGGCTACATGGCATATAGGAAAAATTACCTTTATTTTGTTTCTAGATCGTTCCATAGAGCTGAGTCGTAAGATGTCAATATAAAGTTTCTATTGAATTTTGTATGCACCAGAGGTGCGATCATAATAGAGCTTTAAGGCGTAGATATAATTTTTACTTATGTGGAAGGGAGGTTATGAAAGAAACAGAAGATACGATGTGAGATTGAGAAGTAAGTAAGATAAAGGTGAAGAAGATACGAGATACTCGAGTACAAAAGGTTGTGAATAATCAAGATATCAAATATAGTTTTGGTTTTAGTTTAATTTACAGAGAAGACCCTAGTGAAAATTTTGCAAATTTATAAGAGTTAACATTCGAGGACAAATGTTATAAAGGGGGGAAGGATGTTGCACCCCGTATGTTTAACAATCTTGATACCGTTATATATATATATATATATATATATATATATATATATATATATATATATATATATATATATATATATATATATATATATATGGTATTTTGAGTGGAACATTTTTGTAAAATAAAAAATATGGTTTGAAAATATGATTTTATATAGTTATTAATATTACTACTTTCAATTATACACATAATATAAGAAAGTTTATGAGTTTTTCTTTAGTGTAAAGATAGAAATTATTTTGACAAGAAAAAAAAATAGATTAGCGACGTGACTACTAAATGGTATATTTGTTTAACACTTACTCAAAATTAATTTTGTACTCTGTATCTTAATAGATAAATTTTCTAGTAATAGATAAATTTCTTACCACAAGAACTTTCATAATCCATACCAATGACAACATGTACTAGACAGCCACAACCTATTCTCACTTCCACAAATAACCTGTCCTAGCTAGATATTCACATGAAACGTTATACAGTTTAACTCCACATAAACGATTTGGGAAAAAGTAATTGAGTTGTGTTTGAATTGTATTTCACTAATCATAATTTGTCCGACCATTCTTCAACATCAGTCGGTTCGATCTCTAAATTTCGTCAGTCCAAATCTACTTACCACTCCTAAGGAAATTGTTCAGATATGGAAGATGTCAAAGGTGTTAAGAAATTAATGAGATTAGGAAAATTATATGTTTAGAGAATATATGTATTTTTATGTGAACTTTTTAATGAAATAATAGTATATGTATTAATTTTATATGGTACTAAATGATCGTACTAGTAATAGTATGGTGTATAAAGTATATTAAAATAAGTAAAATTTTAAGTAATTTGAGACAATTCTTAATTATGCGGATAAATGGTTAATTACCGTATAACGAAACATTACCCAGTTAATTAGTAAATTAGTAGATAATAATTAAAATTTCCCCCAAAAACGTGACGGCAAGGAAAGCTAGCAAAACATGACTAAGGATCATATTAGCTTAGGTGGCTACCTAGATGCCCTTCCCATTAACGTATAAGACACCACTTTTAATTCAAAGTTGATCTTTTTATATAAAAATTGGTCTCATTTGGATAGAGGATAGAAAAGAAATCAGATACCTTTCCTATTAAATTCAAGGCATTCAAGAACATATGCTAAATTCTTGCAACAATTCCAACAAGAATTGTTAGAACCATAGCAACGTAAATTTTGCGGTTCTAAAGGAGTATTGTGTAATTTTTTTCAAGAATATCATATAGATATTCCCTACTCCATGTATATTATGGTTATTCCTTCTTTCCTTTTGGTATGATTCATACGATGCAAACGAAACAGGAAAATGCACAATTTCCATAAATTACTCTATTCGTAGAAATGCTAGAGATATCTATATTCTTGTTTTCTCATAAGTATTATTATTTTATCATATGTTCATGAGTGTCAGAAAAATATGTAATTTAAAAAATATTTACTTCATGATATTAATCAAAGACATAATAATCGACTGTGTTGGTTGGAAGACATATATGAAAGATGTGAATAGGTTATTTAGTTTGAATCTACACAAGTATCGACTTATGCGACATGATTAGTATCCGAATTGTGTGGTTAAACAAATTTGGTCCTCTGCATATTGACATATTAAATTAGTCCCAACTGAGTTGAGAGCACCTAATTATGACAAAAAGGAGAAGTTGTATGAAGGATTAGCCATGTATTTAACAACTTTTCTTATACGTAAAAATAATTTGCAACTTTTAGTTTGGGATATTCATTCAAGGACCCTTCTTTTTTTTCTGCTACTCTTACATTTTTAGATGTGCTTTTTTTTTTTTTTCTAATTTTCATCCACGTGCTTTTTGTACTTCTATTTGAATGCAATTTTCTTTTACCAACAGAGATTTACCTGTCATGCTTTACCGTAAGTGCTTATTGATACTCTAAATAGTCATTAGTTTCCGTTTATTATTTCAAGCTTCAAATCTATTTTTTTTTTCATTTTGTATTTAACACGCGTTACTTAAATTCCACTTTTTTTTTTTCCTTCTATCTTTGATCCAAGTATATCATTATAAAAGATGGAAAGCTAGATGAAAGTCATTGTGTAAGAGTTGTAGTTATTATGAATACAAGTAATTACACTTTATTAATCTAACTTTGTAATGACCGGGAGATTTTATTAACACATTTCTCATGCATTGCATTCATTTACTTTGCATTTACCCATGACTCATACATCATTATATACACATATATATGTATATGGGATAGGAAAAAAAGTTACGACATTGTATACGCATCATCACCTGATTAACTGATATACGATGATGATGTTGCCCACGGTGGCTAGAATGATATGATGGGATGCCCTCAGAGGCTTGATGATGTTATGTACGTACAAACCTATGAATTAGTCAGGGAGAGGCACTCAGACTCCCACCGCTCGCACACCTGAGCAGGTCATGCAGGTACTTCAAACGCCGGGGGCACATCCAGCCCAACCGGTTGAAGCTACTCAGGACTGTGTAGCTCCTGTTATGCCAGAGGATGAGCAGCGCAGGTTGGAGAGGTTTGGTAGACTTCAGCCTCCGACTTTCAGTGTTGTAGAGGGCGAGGATGCCCATGGTTTCTTGGACAAGTGTTAGAGGATTCTTCATCCAACGGGTATTCTAGAGACCAGCGGGGTAGCATTTACTGCTTTTTAGTTTTCTGGAGCTGCCTTCACTTGGTGGGAGGCTTATAAGAGGCGTAGGCCTGTTGGTACAACGCCCCTTACATTGAAGCAGTTCTCCATTCTGTTTTTGGAGAAGTATGTGCCACGGTCTCGCAGAGAGGAGCTGCGCAGGCAGTTCGAGCAGTTGCGACAGGGTGATTTGACTGTGACGCAGTATGAGATGAGGTTCTCAGAGTTAGCTTGTCATGCGATTTGGTTGGTTCCCAAATATAGAGAAAGGATTAGGAGGTTTGTTGATGGCCTCAAATATCACCTCAGATTCTCATGACTAAGGAGTGTGTGTCAGGTGCTACTTTTGAGGAGGTGGTAGATATCGCTCGTGAGATTGAGTCAGTTCATAATGAGAGAGGCCAAGAGGCCTCGTGTTACACCACATGTTTTCGTACGTAAGAGTACGTCATAAGTCAATTAATGTAAGCTCATAAAGGGAATAATCTTTGAAAAGTTGACAAAGTTAGTTCATAATGTTAACGTGGAGGTTACAAATATTTAAGATCATTAATACCAAGTAGCAAGATAGTTTGAAGGCTTAGAAGCTAAACGAATTGAAGAAAATAAGTTTCGTCGAAAGTCGACAAGTTGGAATGTTTTACCATGTACTTTTTGGGTGATACAAGGGTTATTAACATTATAAGGAGATTATATTATGAGTTATTTTAGTTGTATGATAGTTGGTGTTATGTTTTGAAGTCAAGTGAGTTGAGGAACAAAAGTTGGAAAAGGTCATCACAAGTTCCATTCATAATGTGCTGCAATTTAAGTCAAATGTAGCTGCACTTTTCTCCCAATATACTTGGAATCAAGGGATGATTTATATATCAAATTGTAGATATACGAGTCTAGTTTGTAATGCATTAAACCATTTGTCGATACAATATAGGACTATAGAGATATTCACCTTTTTGCGAGACTGTGCAAGCAGCTCCTATGGGACCCACAAAGTCGGTTTAAACTTCAGCTTGTATTTAAGTCATTTATGTGTCGTTTTAACTCATTTTTTCTCATATACAACAGTTCCTAAACCCTCCTAAATACCTCCAAGGGTTCCTCCCTGATTCCATGGTGAAAGCCTAAAATAAAAACGTGAATATAACGCTAGAAATTCCGTGGTGCTTGTTAGATCGTAGTTCTTCATCTTGTGGCTGTTTTAGAGGGTTCTTCAAAGGTAAGTAACCTTAGATTTCGTGTTGTTCTTTATGATTAATCTAAGAATCAGTACCTCCTTCATGTATGTTAGAGTTTCACGGCGAAATACAAGTGTTTACACGCCAACATGAACACAAAACTTGATTCAAGAAGAGAATACAACTCCTATAGTGTTGTGGTGTGATTGAGGGTTGTTGTGAACTACACCAACTGCGGATTTCAAGTTATATCTACTGGCTAAGGTAAGTAAATCATGTTCTTGGTTGTGCTTGAGGTCAATCATGTGTTGTTTGAGTTGTTTGAGTGAAAATCTACAAGATAGTAATTGACATGGCATAAGGAATCGTTATCATTTTTGTGGGTTGTATTGAGGCTATATATATGGTTTGTTGTGGCTGGAAATTGTTATAAATAGTTTTATTATGAAATGTATGCTGTTGTTAAGCTTATCTATGTTCTAATTCAGTGGATTGAAGAAGATAACATGAAAAATAAGATGTTGACGATAAAAGTTAAGGTGCTAGGTGTGTGGACTATATTTTAAGATTGCGCTTATGATGTTTTGGGTTGAAAATGATATTGTAAGCATAAGTATGATGTGATATATGTTGTAGGTAGATTCATGGAAAAGGAATTGAATTTAAACCATATTTTGTTAATCGTACATCGATCTTGCCGCTCAAAATGGTTGTTGAGCAAATCGGAGAGATTATTTGCAATTATACTATTGTTGTTTCGGCTGTTTGGTGACTTTTGGTAACATATGGGATGTAGTACAAATAGGGGAGGTGCTGTCCATTTTCTTATAGAATATTGGTTTCCAAGTATGAGAGTTACAACGCTTATATGATGACGACGTAGTCGGTTTACTTAGTGTAGACGTAAGAAGATCATATTGAGCTTGCTTGGAGATTGGATAGAAGATTTCAAAGGTATGTTTAGGCATTTCCTTTTTTATTTTGGCATGATCTAAAGTGAAATTAATATGCTATTTCATAACGGATATACTCCTAGCAACTAAGGTTGCCCATGTTGTTCTTTCCTTATACAGTTATTCTAAGCAACTGTGTATGATCCTTGAATCCTACTGAGGTTCATATTGAGGGTATGGATGTCCATAATGTTCTTAAGTCACTCCAAAGGTTTAGAACGTGATTCCATGAGTCTGGCATGCATTATATATAGTATCTATTTTACTTTACCGAGCCGTGCTATAGTCGGCTGGGTACGGAACCAATTGTGCAACCACTGATCAATTGGGTTTACCGAGCTCCACGTGGTGGGTATGATTCTACCGAGCCTTATGATGGCCGGGTACGTTTCTACCGAGTCCTCTTTGAGGCCGAGTATGATATGATGATGATGACGCCCATAGAGGCAAATGTTTTTACAATTTTATGTATATATATGTATTATGCATTTCATATCAGTAGCCCCCAGAGGCACTCAGATGTTACAGGTTGTATCTCTTCTATCTCTCTTTACATTACTGTTCTTGTTTATGCTTTTCTGCTTTACATACTCGGTACTTTATTCGTACTGACATCCCTTTTACCTGGGGATGCTGCGTTTCATGCCCGCAGGTCCCGATAGACAGGTTGACATTCCTCCTAGTAGGCTATTAGCTCAGCGGAAGGTGTTGGTGCACTCCACTTGCTCCGGAGTTGCCTATTTGATCAGTATGATTTTTACATATATTGATTGGTATGGCGGGGACCTGTCCCGACCTTATGATATGTATGTACTCTTAGAGGCTTGTAGACAGATGTCATGTATATGAAAGATTGTATGGCGTTGTCAGCCAATGTTCAGTGTACGAGTGTTCATTTTGGTCTTATAGGACCGTATGTCACATGTATAAGTTTATATTACATGTTGGGTCGTCCTATGCCAAGTATTCCCTTATGTTTTATTCTAGTTATATCATGACGGTCCTTCAGGCCCATTTACCCATGATGGTATGATAAGAAAGATAAGTTACGTTGGTACTCGGTTGAGTAAAGTACCAGGTGCCTATCACAACCCTCCGATTTGGGTCGTGACAAAAGTGGTATCAGAGTAGTTCTATCTTAGGGAGTCTACAAGCCGTGTCTAGTAGTGTCTTCTTTATGGGTGTGTAGTGCACCACACTTATAAGCAGGAGGCTGCAGGGCATTTAGGACTGTCACTCTTTCTTCTTACTCTAGATCGTGTGGTAGAGCTCAATTGTAAGAATTCAAACTTCTAAATTCTATTTTATTCGTAACACAATGATACCGCATCCAAACAGATAGTTGGTAAGAGATTAAATTTTGCTGTGCAAGAGTTGAGTCAACGAAACTCGATTTTGCATTATGCTTATAATGAGTAAATGTAAGGTCTTCAGTAGATTATATGTGTACTAAGACAAGTAAGTTTATTGATAAGCAGGCGTAAGGCATGAATATCTATCCACCTATATGGTTTAAAAATCAACAAGAGAATCAGAAGGTAGATACAAGTTTCAACACGTAAAAGAAGCAAGGTGGCAAAGATTATGAGGTACCAGTTAGTGAAGGTTTTGAGTTTTTACATTTTAGGCAGAGAAATATATGTATTATGAGTTACTTGTAACAATAATAGAGATCTATACAATTGGCCACACCCATCTCAGTATGCCCTATGGGAGTTGACAGATATAGTTTAAGAGAAGAAGGGGATAGCAACATCCAATTGGTGCTAGAGTAACCCAAAATGGTAGATGGATTATTATCATTAACTAACATTTCCGAAGGATATTGCAAATGTGGTAATATTTCTCCTTGTGAGACACCCCGATGGTGCAATCTAGAATAGTGCATTTAGATATGAATACTAGAATGTCCAAAAAATTTAGATGATCAGCACAATCCTAGAAGAGATAAATATTTACCTCTGTATTTCTCCCGTCCCTAGTAAAGAGAGAATACTAGGCCACCCGAAGAACCAATGGATGAAGCAAAGGGAGCTAAAAGAGAAGAATGTTTTGTTGAAATTTTCATAATAAAGTGATAAACAGAAATATTAGTAGGAGAATAAGAAGAGAATAAATAAAGTATTATAAGTAAGATGTGATAAATGGGTGATAACGGTAAATCAAAATATGATACGATGATATAGTCTATAGTCAAGTGAAGGAAAAGACAAGAGGTGACAGGCCTTGAGACAATAATAGAGTATAGACCAAAGGCTATATACTCATTCGAGAATTGAGCTGGTGACTCGAATGTGATTACGAGAAGGAAAAATTAGACCTCTGTAGTAATAGAATTTAGTATGGGATAGTAAACAAGATAAAGCTGAACATGAATTAGGGACCGGAGGATTTGATAATAGTCGACATCGTGATAACTTTAGAGATCGCATTTCGACAATAATAGAATAGACAATAGACAAATAACCTTTAAAGGTCATTTAGGAAGATGCTTCCCTAAAGAAAACACTCTGAGCAGAGTTAATCTTAAGGGACTAAGTGTTCCAGTTACAGTAGGTGTCACCTTCGTGCGTAAGAAATTCAGTTATCCCTGGTACAGAAGGGTTACCATAAGGCGAGTAAGGGTCATTGATGATGTGAAAAGACGCCAAAAATGAAGAGGTAAAACATCTATAGGTAGATCTTCGTAGCACTGAGTCTTAGTACTCTCCTAAAGGGGGGAAGATGGTGTGATATGGTATTAAGTTGGAGTTATTGTTTCAGGTAACTATGGGATAATAAAGGAAGATTGTGGCAGAAAGGCGGAAGGAATGAGATTGCATTTATTCAAATCCTGCAGATATGATACAACTCCAGAACATCACGCAAGCACATCACCGGGAAGAGGAAAATAAGGTTCCCACACCAGATGTTATTGATAAATAAATGCGAATGAACAGTCGATACATAAAGAGCCAGTACAAGTGACAAGTTAAGACAAAGAAAATAATCCAAGAGAGATTATGCGAAATATAGATATGAGAATGGACCAATGTGTAGTTAGTATTGATTAAGGAAGAGCCTTATTTTGGCAAGACAAGAGGATACAGACAAATCAGCAGATCATGCAAGATAAATATAGTGAACCCCAACATAGTGAATTCAGTCTCGCAGATATGACGTCGTAATCCTTGAGAAATATTGAGATAGGGCTTGGGTTTGTTAAAGATACCGTGTAAGTTTTATGAAAATAAAAGACGGTGCCACTAGGAAGACAATCAAAATTTTTAGTTCAGAAGCAACCCTACGAGCACAAGGGCGCGGAGGTAAGTAACTATGGATAATTATAGGCAAGTGACAACATCAAAAATTTCTTTGGGTATACGGTGTAATAAGCTTATAGCTTTACAGGAGTTAGAGGATCTCCCCTAAGTACTACCATAAAAGACTAGCTCAAGAAATAAGGAAGAGGGCTTCAACCGAAGCATATTAACTTGAAGAAGAATTGGTCTGGTAACAATAGTCTCACTACAACATTAGATGTACTTCATAAGAAAGTGGCGCCTATAGTGGCTAATGAATGGAAAAAAAAATCAAAGGTGGTGTTTGAGATCATATGAGGTACATGAAATTATAGTATTGTTGGCAATAAGACAATCCACAACAAGTGGCAAAACGACCAAAAAAAGTAATTGCATACATTTAAAGATAATTGAGAAAGCCCAAAAGGAAATCTGTGGTGCTAGGAAGTTAAAGGAAGGATGTGAGTAGTAAAAATAGATATGTGTAGGTCGCAAGCTAAAGTATGGCAGAGTGACAAGAATTTAGGTATATGGGAGTAAGGATAAGAAAAGGTGAGTCAGAAGCTGACAAGAATATGTAAGACCTCGGTATTAATTCCATCAAACAAGAGAGCTAATAGTTTATGTATGTTATAAAAAGCTTAGTATAGCTTGAATTAACATGGAGGAGTCTAAGACTAGGAGCATTTAGAAGAGATAGAATGCTTCCCTGGTCGTAATGTCAGGGTGTAATTGTGGTTAATAATAAAAGGATGATATTTAGTCCTTCAATTGAGTAATGAGTTAAAGAGAAGAGATTTCATGGATGGCACGGGATTAGAACATTAGACGAATCACATTGGGATGCTTTGAAATATGGTTATTGAAGTATGGTATCGCCCCTAGGTGGATAAGGAAAGCCACTTCAGATGTTCCTCGATGAGACATGAGCCCTAGTGACAATGTATTACATAAGAGGTTTCAAGTTATCAGTGGTAAATTATAGATCAACATTAAGGCGAATCAATAATAGATGGATAAGAGTTCCAAAATATGAGATGAGATTATGATGCCATTATTTAGATGACCAGTAATAAGGAAGCATTAAATAACTTAGATTTATAAATATAGGATAAGCAACGAGAGAGTAACCTGGAGTTGGGTAGCAAACCTCGGTAATAATAAATCGAAGTAAGTGTTATGGTATAGTATAACCTACCTAGATGTAGTAAAGCCATAAAGATATATATATATATATATATATATATATATATATATATATATATATATGAAACAAGATATAGCAATAGTCATAAGTTCGATAAAGTACCAAGCGAAGAACTTTAGTACACATATAGATGCCTTGAGGGACATCTTGCATAGTTCTGTATATATTCACAACGTAAGGCCTAGAGATTGGCTAAAAGCTGGAGGAAAAATGAGAGAAGGGTCGCATAGGCACACATACAAGTACACGTCTGTTCATAATGCATGTCAGAAGGTAACAACAGTTACGAGATTGGAAAAATTCAGACCATAGGTCGTGGTATGAGAAAGAGGCCTAAAGGGGGGAATACCCCGATCTTTGGATTTATTTACAGAATAGTTTCCTAGATGTCAAGGACAATATTAAAGTAATATTAAGAGCTACAGGTTCTGAGACCATTAAACGCATTAGTCAACATTCGAGGACCAATGTTCCAAAGGGGGGAATGATGTTATACCACATGTATTCGTACATAAGATTACGTCATAAGTCAATTAATGTAAGCTCATAAAGGGAATAATCTTTGAAAAGTTTACAAAGTTAGTTCATAATGTTAATGTGGAGGCTACAAATATTTAAGATCATTAATACCAAGTAGCAAGATGGTTTGAAGGCTTAGAAGCTAAACGAATTGAAGAAAATAAGTTTCGACGAAAGTCGACAAGTTGGAATGTTTTACCATCTACTTTGGGGTGAGACTAGGGTTATGAACATAATAAGGAGATTGTATTATGAGTTATTTTAGTCGTATTATAGTTGGTATTATGTTTTGAAGTCAAGTGAGTTGTGGAACAAAAGTTGGAAAAGGTCATCACAAGTTCCATTCATACTGTGCTGAAATTTAGGTCAAATGTAGCTGTACTTTTCTCCCGATATACTTAGAATCAAGGGATGATATATATATCAAATTGAAGATATACAAGTCTAGTTTCTAACACATTAAACTGTTCATCGATACGATATCGTACTAGAGAGATATTCGCATTTTTGCGAGACTGCACAAGCAGCTCCAATGGGAACCACAAAGTCGGTTTAAATTTCAGCTTGTATTTAAGTCATTTATATGTCGTTTTAACTCGTTTTTTCTCATCCACAACAGTTCCTAAACCCTCATAAATTCTCTCCAAGGGTTCCTTCATGATTCGATGGTGATAACCTAAGATAGAAACATGAATATAACGCTAGAAATTCCGTGGTGCTTGTTAGATCGTAGTTCTTCATCTTGTGGCTGTTTTAGAGGGTTCTTCAAAGGTAAGTAACCTCAAATTTCGTGTTGTTCTTTATGATTAATCTAAGAATCAGTACCTCCTTCATGTATGTTAGGGTTTTAAGGCGAAATACAAGTGTTTATACACCAACATGAACATAAAAGTTGATTCAAGAAGAGAATACAACTCCTATAGTGTTGTGGTGTGATTAAGGGTTGTTGTGAACTACACCAGTTGGGGATTTTAAGTTGTATATACTTCCTAAGGTAAGTAAATCATATTCTTGGTTGTTCTTAAGGTCAATCATGTGTTGTTTGAGTGAAAATCTACAAGATAGTAATTTACACGGCACAAGGTATCGTTATCATTTTTGTGGGTTGTATTGAGGCTATATATATGGTTTGTTGTGGATGGAAATTGTTATAAATAGTTTTATTATATAGTGGTTGCTGTTGTTAAGCTTATCTATGTGCTAATTCAGTGGATTGAAGAAGATAACATGAAAAATAAGATGTTGACAATAAAGGTTAAGGTGCTAGGTGTGTGGACTATATTTGAAGATGACGCTTATGATGTTTTACGTTTAAAATGATATGTTAAGCATAAATATGATGGTATATATGTTGTAGGTAGATTCATGGAAAAGGAATTGGATTCAAACCATATTTTGTAAATTGTAAATCGATATTACCGCTCGAAATGGCTGTTGAACAAATCAGAGAGTTTATTGTCAATTATACTATTGTTGTTTGGGCTATTTGGTGATTTTTGTAACATATGGGATGTAGTACAAATACGGGAGGTGTTTTCCATTTTCTTGTAGAATATTGGTTTCCAAGTATGAGAGTTACAACGCTTATATGATGACAACGAAGTCGGTTTACTCATTGTAGACGTAAGAAGATCATATTGAGCTTTCTTAGCGATTAGATAGAAGATTTCAAAGGTATGTTAAGACACTTACTTCTTTCTTTTGGCATTATCTAAAGTGAAATGAATACTCTATTTCACAACGGATCTACTCCTAGCAACTAAGGTTGCCCATGTTGTTCTTTCCTTATAAAGTTATTCTAAGCAAGTGTGTACGATCCTTGAATCCTACTAAGGTTCATATTGAAGGTATGGATGTCCATAATGTTCTTAAGTCACTCCAAAAGATTTAGAATGTGATTCCATGAGTCTAGCATGCATTATATATAGTATCTATTTTACTCTATCGAGCCGCGCTATAGTCGGTCGGGTATGACACCTATTGTGCAACCACTGATCAGTTGGGTTTACCGAGCTTCATGTGGCCGGGTATGATTCTACCGAGCCTTATGATGGTCGGGTACGTTTTTACCGAGTCCTCTTTAAGGCCGGGTACGATACGATGATGATGACGCCCACAGAGGTGAATGTTTTTAAAATTTTATGTATATATATGTATTATGCATTTCATATTTGTAGCCCCCAGAGGGACTCAGATGTTACATGTTGTATCTCTTCTATCTCTCTCTACATTACTATTCTTGTTTATGCTTTCCTGCCTTACATACTTGGTACTTTATTCGTACTGACATCCCTTTTGCTTCGGGATGCTGCGTTTCATGCCCATAGGTCCCGATAGACATGTTGACATTCCTCCTAGTAGGCTATCAGCTCAGCGGAAAGTGTTGGTGCACTCCACTTGCTTCGGAGTTGCCTATTTGGTCAGTATGATTTTGACATATATTGATTGGTATGGCGGGAACCTGTCCTAACATTATGATATTTATGTACTCTTAGAGGCTTGTAGACAGATGTCATATATATTAAAGATTGTATGGCCTTGTCGGCCAATATTCAGTGTACGAGTGTTCATTTTGGTCTTATAGAACCGTATGTCACATGTATAAGTTTGTATTACATGTTGGGTAGTCTTATATCAAGTACTCCCTTATGTTTTATTCTAGTTATATCATGATGGTCCTTCAAGCCCATTTACCTGTGATGGTATGATAAGAAAGATAAGTTTCATCGGTACTTGGTTAAGTAAAGTACAGGGTGCCTGTCACGGCCCTCCGATTTGGGTCGTGACAAAAGTGGTATTAGAGTAGTTCTATCCTAGGGAGTCTACAAGCCGTGTCTAGTAGTGTCTTATTTATGGGCGTGTAGTGTACCACATTTATAAGCAGGAGGCTGCAGGGCATTTAGGATTGTCACTCTTTCTTCTTACTCTAGATCGTGTGGTAGAGCTCAATTGTAAGAATTCAAACTTCTAAATTCTATTTTATTTGTAACACAATGATACCTCATCCAAACAGATAGTTGGTAAGAGATTAAATTTTGCTGTGGAAGAGTTGAGTCAATGAAACTCGATTTTGTATCATGCTTATGATGAGTAAATGTAAGGTCTTCAGTAGATTATATGTGTACTAAGACAATCAACTAGGGGTGGAGGACAATCAGCTAGAGGTCGTCCTAGAGGGGGAGGTCAATCGAGTGGTGTTTAGGCCCATTTCTATGCACTCCCAGATAGACCTGATGCTATTGCTTTAGATGTTGTGATCACAGGTATTGTCTTAGTCTACCACAAAGATGCCTCTATGTTATTTGATCCTGGTTACACTTTTTCATATGCATCATCATATTTTGCTCATTATTTGGATACGTCCTATGAGTCTTTTGTTTCATCTGTTCGTGTATCTACGCTGGTGGGCGATACTATTGTTGTAGACCGTGTGTACCGGTCATGTGTGGTGACTATTGGGGGTCTGGAAACCCGAGTGTAGCTTTTGTTATTGTGTATGGTTGACTTTGATGTGATATTAGGCATGGATTGGCTATTTCCGTGTCGTGCTATATTAGATTATCATGCTAAGACAGTTGTCGCGCCCCCTTTTTCTCGCGAAATTGGGTTTATGACATTCGGTTGGGAGAACTCTTTCCTTTTAGGAAAGGGGTTTTGCAATTTTGAATAGTCGCCACCTAACGATTTTAAGGTACGTTAGGGCACCTATAAGGTTCAACTACAACTACGTTTGATAACCAGAGATAAGGTAAGGGCTTGAAATTATCCCAAGAGGAAGGTGTTAGGCACCCCCAGGATCCACTAGCGTGGTTCCTAGTTAGATAATTCTTTGTGAATTTGTGCAATTAACAAGCAAACAAACAAGGCTCAAATAAGAGGGAATTTTAAATACACAAGTGTTTGAAAACAATTAGACAAAGCAAAAGTTCTGAAAAGAGTTATAACTAAGCATACTGATGAATGTAAAGGAGTACTAATATGGATCACATCAATGCAATACCCGGTAATAATTCCTCGAAAGAGGGGCTACACGTGGTATTAGGAAAACCGGTCATCATATCCATATCTACCCTTCCTACCCCGTAAAGGTATTAAAGCGCGAATTGGTCTCGACCCCTATTTCATGCTATTACTCGTCCCATTCCTATCTGTCCCGGAGGATTTAGGACTACTATTCCTATAAGAGGGAGGATTTTAGGCTGACTCTTGGGTTTTAAAGGTAAAAAGACTAAGGCGACATTCAAAACACATTGGACTGCATATCAGGGGAGACATGTAAAACAAATAAGAGGCTCAGATATACCTCCTCAAGTAAAACACGTAAATAGCATGGCTTAAAACACATTTAGGGTCAGAAATTAAAGTATTAAAATAGGGATTTTTAGTTATTGAAGCAGACCAATTTATTACATAACTCAGATAAGAAGTCCAAATCAGGCCTGCCTACTGGTTGTAGCAGTTGCTAAGTAAACAAAGGTGGATTCAATTTTATCGTTATTACCTAAGGCTTACATAAGTGTGAATTGATGACTACCTTTGAGCATGATGCCTATTACCGATTCAAAAATGGCAAAGCAGTAATAGTTTTAAACGGGCAAACTATATCCTATAGGCATTCTTTCTAAACCGCATTAATGACAGGAGTAAGTTGTTTAAACTGATTCAAAGCAGTACGAGTCAGACTGATTTTTAACTAAAATGGTTTCATGTTATAACCTCTATTGTTGATGATTTTAATTCCTACTGACATGGTATCTAATATTAAAGCTGATTTGGTCCTATAGGCATGGTATCTAATGAAGTGGAGCAAGCAAGATTTATTTGATCACAATGAGATTTCTATAGGCATGATTTATATATTAATATTAACCCTATAGTCATGACATCTAATTTAGAACCTCATTTTAACTTATAGGCACGATGTATGATTATAGCCGTTGGACCCTATAGGCATGATTTCTATGTGGGGAATTAAACATGCAGAACTTTATTAGATAGATCCTATAGGCAAGATATCAAAGTGTAGAATTAAAACATGCAGAACTTTATTAAATAGATCCTATAGGCAGGATATCTAAGTGTAAAACATGCAGAACATTATTAAATAGATCCGATAGGTAGGATATCTACCCTCCTAACAGCTAAACATACATAATTAGCCATCCCTTTTCCACTAGCCAACCCCAATATTTGTTTACAAATTATTACATACCAAATGCTGAATTACAAGAGAAGTACAAAAATAAGAAATTACAACCAAAAGAAGCCTTATTTTGACTTCCTGTCTGATTTATATAATTAATCACTACAAATGCCGCTTGTTTCAAAGCTTTTCTAAGACCTGGGTGTGTCAAAGTTCCCTAAGGGTCTCAAGGGACCCCGGGCAGTACTTACACCCAAGTTTGCATAACCAAATAGAGAATAAGTGCAGTGTGGAAGGGGCCAGCCCTTATGTGTCCAAGTTCAGAAGGAGCTCAAGGGTCCCAAGGTAAGGCTCACATAAGAGGGGCAGAACTTAGGTTCTAGAAATATAGTGGAAGTGCAGAAACAAAGATCTTATTTAAAACTGGGTTGAGAATAGTAATGGGTAAGGGTGATTTGAAAACAGTAGTAGTAAAACTTAAATTACACAGAACCAGTGATTGCACAAAAAGGGGTCAGGTTTAGGACATGCACAACAATAGATAATGTTGGCATGCCCACAAAACAACCAGAGAACATAAGCAAATAGGAAGATATGGGGGGTTTGGCATTCATAATTCAACAAATCATATAATAAGTGACTGAAAGAGTACATGGATAAGAGAAAATATTAATTTAGAATGGGGGGAGCAGATTACAACATGCTTAGTAATATAACTTGATTGCATAAACGTAAGCAATAACAGACAAGAGTGAAGGAAACAACTAAAGAAACATGTTGTTGTTGATGCTTGAAGATTAACTAGGACATACCAGTAAGAAGAAAAGTGCAGAAAGAAAAGCAAGCAAATTCCACAACCCAGCCTTGGCTTTCAGCCGGCTAGACAAAACAGTAGCACAAATAGCAACAGAGAAAAGAGAGAGTTTTAGTGAAGTGTATGTTCTGAACTTAGGCAGTTCATTCGTGTTTTGAAATAAAAGAAGGTGGGTATTTATAGTTTTGAAAACAAGTGAGGAATAAGGTAACAAGTAAAGTTTTAACACAAACATAGAAACAATCACCAGTCAGAATCAATTACACAAGTGATTCCCCTTTAATTAAGGAATCACTGTTTAACGGGTAGAAACAGGTCTAATTAAGGGAAGAAAATCAGTTTGGAAGCAGGCTGATTATAGCCATATAAGGGGCATTAAAAGCATGCAGTGAACAATCAAGTCCGAGTACAAAAATATACTTATTTTGGGAAAGAAATCAGCAAGATAAAACATCATAGTAAAGGGAAAAGAATCAACTAATTTTAAACAGGCGAGTGAAATTAGGGCTCATATAAGAAAAACTTTTGCAATCAGTCACAAGATCGAGATCAATTAAGGAAGGAACATGCTTCTGCACTTCAGTATACAAATAGAGTGAACAAAACATCAGTCATGCGAGGCCAAACACATTGGCAAAAGAAACAACATATGATAGTAGCATAAATAAGCATAGGATTCAGTATATAGTCAAGGCTCACACATGTAGCCAAAGTGAAGAAGAGAGTTAGAACAATTAAAGGTCTTGAAGTAATAGGTGACAAAACCCTTTTGAGAAATTAGGGTTTCAACCATAGTCTAGTTGAAAGATAGTAAAAATCAGATAAGTCACCTAAGAAAGAGAGTCTGAAACAAGAACTTTCAATTGAGTCAAGTATGCATTCAAATAAACAGTTTCAGACCCAAATACCTAGGGTTTTTAACAATAATCGAGTTTTAAAAAATGATAAACAAATAAATCAAACAAGCACTCATCTAACAAACAGTTTCAGAACTCGAATGAGACCACAAAAGGAACTAGGGTTTTAACATGCTGAAACAGATAGAAGAACAACATGAGCAAAACTTGGCAAAATCACAAACACGTTAAAATCAAAGATCTTTTGAGAAGAAAACTTAAAGGAAAACCCTAATCGGAGAAGATGAAGGGTCGTTTTGAAAGAAAGTTGATTTTTTTTTTACAAAAACACTTAAAACACTCATAGCAAGTACAGATCTAAAGAAGATCTGAAAGAAATCGAAAGGACTAAGAGATTAGGGTTTCAGAAAACCCATAAATAAACGAGAAAGATCTCGAAAATTAAGATCTAACCGGAAACGGTCAAGGACCTGCCTTGAAAGGCCATGAATGGCCGGAAAAGGTTCCGACTGTGGATGGCCGGAGAAAGGCCATGAACAACAGTCGAGCAAGGACTGGACTAGAATCCTTCGAGGTCTGGTCATGAAACCATAGAACCAAACACAGGGGAGCCATGAAAGGCTGGTAAATGCCTCAAATGACCACGGAAGGCCATGGATTAGGTAGGTATTAGGGTGGGGTGAGAGAGAGGTGGCTAGGGTTCATGAGAGTTTCAGAGAGAGTTGAGAGAGAAGGAGGATTCAAGGGCGGCAGATTGTATCAAATGATAGGGTTTTTGGGGTTGTTTGGGATTAATTAAAGAAAGGGGAAATGGTGGTCGTTGATCGATTGAAGGGGTTAGGTGGGAGACTGGGTTGGGTCATGTATATTGGGTTAGGGGTTCGGGTTTGACATGCAATTGGGTCGAAAAATTGGGTCTGATTTGGGCCCAATTTTAGGCTGAAATTGAAATGAAATTGGACTATAATTTAAATAGCCATTTTCCCTTTAAAATTATAAAATAGTAAATTAATTTCTAAAATAAAATGTATACTAAAATGATTTATAATGTATAATTAATAATTTAAAAATATAGGATCCCATTTTATAAACACGGGACAAATTTAAACCTAAAAATGGCTAATATTGCAATTATATGCAATTTAGCTTTAAAAATACTAAATAAATTTGTAAAAATATGCAAAAATTATCTTAGCTATATTTCAGTATAAATGTGAAAGTTCAATAAATTAACTACCAAAAATAATAAATTTGAAAATTAGTATTGGGTTTTGTTGGATAAAATAGGGGAATAAATTGATTTAAAAACCTTTAAAAATTAAGGAAAAATAATAAAACAATTGGGCATACTTATATATGCATACATATGCTATTTTGAAGGTATTTTGCATATTTAAAATATATTGGGAAAAATTGGGTGTCAACAACAGTGATGTGGCTATGCCGGGTGTGCCACGGGTTGAGTGGCGAGGTTCGACTGATTATATTCCCAGTAGGGTAATTTCATTCTTGAAGCCCCAACGTATAGTTGGAAAGGGTTGTCTTCATACTTAGCCCTTGTGAGGGATGTCAGTGCAGAGACTCCTTGTATTGATTATGTTCCCGTAGTGAGAGATTTTCCCGATTTGTTTCCTGTAGACTTGTCGGGCATGCCCCCGGACAGGGATATTGATTTTGGTATTGACCTGGTTTGGGAACTCAGCCCATTTCTATTCCACCGTATTGTATGGCACTGGCAGAGTTGAAGGAGAAGCTTCAGGAACTCCTTGATAAGGGGTTTATTCGGCCTAGTATGTCGTCGTGTGGTGTGCCTGTCCTATTTGTGAAGAAGAAAGATGGCACGATGAGGATGTGCATTGATTACAGGTAGTTGAACAAGGTTACAATTAAGAACAAGTATCCTTTGCCTCGCATTGATGATTTATTTGACCAGCTTCAGGGAGCGTGGGTGTTCTCCAAGATCGATCTCTGTTCAAGTATCACCAGTTAAAGATCAGGGAATCGAATGTTCTTAAGATAGCTTTCAGGACCCGATATGGTCACTATGAGTTCCTTGTGATGCCTTTTGGGCTGACCAATGCCCTAATAGTGTTCATGCATTTGATGAACAACGTGTTCTGGCCGTATCTCGACTCGTTTGTCATAGTTTTCATTGATGATATTCTGGTGTATTCGCATAGTCAAGAGGAGAACGCGGAGCATTTGAGAGTGGTATTGCAGCAGTTGAGGGAGGAGAAGCTTTATGCAAAGTTCTCCAATTGTGAGTTTTGGCTAAGTTCAGTGGCATTGTTGGGGCACGTGGTGTCCAATGAGGGTATTCAGGTTGATCCAAAGAATATAGAGGCGGTCCAGAGTTGGCCCAGACCGTCTTCAACCACGGATATTCGATGTTTTATTGGTTTGGTAGGTTATTATTGTTGGTCCGTTCAGGGATTTTCATCTATTGCATTACCCTTGACCAAGTTTACATAGAAGGGTGCTCCATTCCAGTGGTCGGATGAGTGCGAGGCGAGCTTTCAGAAGCTCAAGTCTGCCTTGACCACAACTCTAATGTTAGTTTTGCCATCAGATTCAGGTTCATATATAGTGTATTGTGACGCTTTGAGTGTTGGTATTGGGTGTGTGTTGCTGCAAGAGGGGTAGAGTTATTTCTTATGCTTCTCGTCAGTTGAAACCCATGAGAAGAACTAACCTGTTCATGATCTAGAGTTGGCTGCCATTGTTCATGCGTTGAATATTTGGAGGCATTATTTGTATGGTGTGTCTTGTGAGGTGTTTACTGATCATCGTATCCTCCAGCACTTGTTCAAGCAGAAGGATCTCAACTTGAGGCAGCAGAGATGGTTAGAGTTGCTAAAGGATTATGATATTACTATCTTGTACCATCCGGGGAAGGCCAATGTAGTGGCCGATGCTTTGAGTAGGAAGGCTGTGAGTATGGGGAGTTTAGTGTATATTCCTGTTAGAGAGAGACCTCTTGCATTTGATGTTAAGGCCTTGGCCAATCGGTTTGTGAGGTTGGATATTTCGGAGCCCAGTCGGGTTTTGGCTTGTGTGATTTCTCGGTCTTCCTTATTTGATTCCATCACAGAGCGTCAGTATGATGATCCCCATTTGCTTTTCCTTAGGGATAGAGTTCAGCATGACAATGTAAGAGATGTGACTATTGGTGATGATGGGGTATTGAGGATGCCGGGTCGGATATGCGTGCCCAATGTGGATGGGCTTCAGGAGTTGATTCTGGAGGAGGCCCATAGCTCGCGGTATTCCATTCATTCGTGTGCCGCGAAGATGTATCAGGATCTGAGATAGCATTATTGGTGGAGAAGAATGAAGAAAGATATTGTCGGATGATTAGCTCGGTGTCTCAATTGTCAGTAGGTGAAATAAGAGCATCAGATATTGAGTGGCTTGCTTCAGTAAATGGTTATTATAGAGTGGAAGTGGGAGCAAATCACCATAGAATTTGTAGTTGGACTCCCACGGACTTTGAAGAAGTTTGATGCTATTTGGGTGATTGTGGATCGACTGACCAAGTCTGTACACTTAATTCCTGTGTGTACTACCTATTCCTCGGAGCGGTTATCATAGATTTATATTCGAGAGGTTGTTCGTTTGCATGGTGTCCCGGTTTCCATCATTTTAGATAGAGGTACTCAGTTTACTTCGTAGTTTTAGAGGGCCGTGCAGAGAGAGTTGGGTACTCAGGTTGAGTTGAGTACAAATTTTCACCCTCAGATGAACGGGCACTCTGAGCGCACTATTCAGATATTGGAGGACATGTTGTGCGCTTATGTCATTGATTTTGGAAGGTCATGGGATCAGTTTCTACCGATCATGGAGTTTGCTTATAAAAAAAGTTATTAGTCGAGTATTCAGATGACTCCATATAAGGCTTTGTATGGGAGATGGTGTAGATCCCTAGTTGGTTGGTTTGAGCCGGGTGAGGCTAGGCTATTTGGTACAAACTTGGTGCATGATGCTTTGGACAAGGTAAAGGTGATTCAGGAGAGGCTTTGTACAATGTAGTCGAGGCAAAAGAGTTATGCTGACAGGAAGGTTCGGGAGATGTTCTACATGGCTGGCGAGAAGGTTCTATTGAAGGTTTCACCCATAAACGGTATTATGAGATTTGGGAAGAAGGGTAAATTGAGTCCTCTGTTCATTGGGCCTTTTGAGGTGCTTCGGAGGATTGGGGAGGTGGCTTATAAGCTTGCTTTGCCACCCAGCTTATCAAGTGTACATTTGGTATTTCATGTTTCTATGCTCCGATAGTATACTGGCGATCCATCTCATGTTTTGGATTTCAACACGATTCAGTTAAATGTTAATTTGACTTATGATGTGGAGCCAGTAGCTATTTTGGAGCGCCAGGTTCGAAAGTTGAGGTCAATGGATATAGCTTCAGTGAAAGTGCAGTGGAGAGGTTAGGCCCGTAGAGGAGGCAACCTGGGAGACCGAGAGGGAGATGCAGAGTAGATATCCTCACCTATTTGGGACTTCAGGTATGTTTCTTGACCCGTTCGAGGACGAATGTTTGTATAAGAGGGGGACGATGTAACGACCCGGCCGGTCGTTTCATGAGTTACCTCTTTTTTCCCCTTTTATGCTTCTTTATGCTTTGTTGCTGTGTTATATTATATCGCGTTAGTCGGTTCGAATTAGGAATAATTTTGGAAAGGTTTGAGACACTTAGTCTCTTTTAGGTAAGGTTAAGTTGGAAAAGTCAACTGGATGTTGACTTATGTGAAATAGGTTTCGGATATGAATTCGATGGTTCGAATAGTTTCGTGAGGTGATTTGGGACTTAGGAGCATGATCGGAATGAGTTTTGGAGGTTCAGAGTAGATTTTAGCTTGAATTAGCGAAACTGGAATTT
Source organism: Nicotiana sylvestris (assembly GCF_000393655.2). Taxonomy (NCBI): domain Eukaryota; kingdom Viridiplantae; phylum Streptophyta; class Magnoliopsida; order Solanales; family Solanaceae; genus Nicotiana; species Nicotiana sylvestris. Next base: position 115,464,942 of record NC_091063.1, read on the forward strand.
TGGCATTTTCCGGTTGGTAGCGGAGATTTTGATATAGCGGTCGAAATGGAATTCCGGAAATTGGAGTAGGTCAGTTATGTCATTTGTGACGCATGTGCAAAAATTCAGGTAATTCAGACAAGGTTTGATAGACTTTTTGATCAAAAGCGAAATTCGGAAGTTTTTGGAACCTTAGGCTTGAATCCGATGTTATTTGGTTGATTCGATGTTGTTTTAGGTGTTTTGAAGATTGGTATAAGTTTCAGTAGTGGTATATGATTTGTGCTTTTGGTTGGGGACCCGGGGGCCTCAGGGTGATTTCGGATGGTTGGTAGGAAGTCGGAGTTGGAAATTTGCAGCTGGAGCTGCTGAAGTTCTGTCATAACCGCACCTACGGCTTAGGGACCGCAGGTGCGGGCTCGCAGAAGCGCCCAGAGGGTCGTAGATGCGGAAATGGTCATGGGAAGCTGGAACCGCAGAAGCAGTTGTTCGAGCGCACCTACGATAGCGCAGGTGCGGTAATGTGATCGCAGGTACGGGTCCGTTGGTGCGAGATTTTGTACCGCAAAAGCGGTTTAGCTAGGACAGAACATATATATATTTTTCCCTTCACGATTTTGAGTGGTTTTTCACAATATTTCATTCGGGAAAAAGCTTTGAGAGCAAATTGAAGAGGGAATTCAAGAGGGTTTCGTGGAGGTAAGGTTTTTGGACCCTAAACTTGTTTTTATGATGAATTTTAACATTGGTAAGCTTAAAATCTATGAAAAATTAGTAGAAAATTGGAGGTTTAGGGCTTAGGAAATGGAGACCTAAATTTAGGGATTTGAGGGGTCATTTGTGGTTAATTTTTTTTATACTTGGTATGTATGAACTCGTGAGAGTGTAAGGATTCCAGTTTTGTTAAATTTATCGGAATCCGAGACGTAGGCCCGGGGGTCAGGTTTGGTCATCTTCGGGATTTTGATGGAAATGGATTATTTCCAAGTGGGCTTTGTTCCCCTAACATATTTTTGATTGTATGAATCTGTGTTGGTTAGATTTGGAGCATTCGGAGGTTGATTCAAGAGGCAAGGGCATCGCGGGCTAGAATTTGGACCGAATTGAGGTAAGTAATGATTGTAAATGCTGTCCCGAGGGTATAAAACCCTGGATTTCGCATTGTTGTGCTACTTTGAGGTGACGCACGCGCTAGATGATGAGTATGGGGTTGTGCACCATTGGGGATTGTGACCTAGTCCGTCCCGTATGACTGTTAAGTCGAGTATTTGATTAAAACTTGTTTAATATGATTGTGTTTTGGAAAATAGTATCATGTTGTGGGCCTCATGCCATATTTGGGCCTCATGCCAACTCTTTTAGACCTTAGGGGATATTTACTACTATTCCTCACTGTTTTGACTTCGTATTTGTACTCAGTCATGTTGTATTCCTTTGTTCTCATAGCTCAGCCATATTAACTCTATTTTGATATTATAAATGATATTTTGGTCTAAGCATCCTGTTTTACTATTGCCCGAGTGGCTTGAGAGAATTCTGACTGAGTGAGGTTGATGGCCTATGTTGTGAGGATATTATGGGATCGAGCAACGTGTCGCAACAGTGTTGTACTAATTCATGATTATGAGGCCGAGGGCCTGAATTGTTATGCACGGGGTGGCTTTTTATGAGGCCGAGGGCCTGATTGATTATGCCACGAGATGGCTTATTATAGCGCTTGGGCTATAGGAGCCCCTAAAGAAGTTTGTACACCCCTCGTAAGCGCGGGTACCCAGTGTGAGATGTGACATTGCCCGAGGGGCTGATACGAGTGATTGTGAGATAGCCCTAGGGGCTGATTCTGTTGGTATTTTTCCTGAGGGGCTATTTACATTTGTATTCTTTCCTCATTGATTTCATCACTCGCTTGAACTATTGATAATTATTTTAAAAAGGATTTACTAAATTGAGATGTTTTAATGAGTGTTGTTACTTTACTGCATTGTTTTAGACTTATACTATTATGATGTAGCATTATGCTGTGGTTTACGTGTTTTCTTACTGCTCAGCTGTCTTTAATTTTATTACTTACTGAGTTGGCGTACTCACATTACTCTATGCATCATGTGTGCAGATCCAAGAGTCTCGGGTCACGCTAGCGAGTGCTAATTTGTCGTCCAGCAAGCTTCGGAGTTGACTAGGTAGCTGCTTGGCGTTCACAGCCCAGTGCGTCTCCTTCCTATCTTTATTTCTCTTTGTTATCTGTTTCAAACTATGTTGTCTTTTCATATTCCTAAATGAGTTGTAGTTGCTCATGATTGGTGACACCGCGATGTTGGGCTGTGTTTTATTTCCGCACTATTCTATTCTAAATTACATTTGATATTTTTAGTTTATTAATGAGTTTAAATGACTTATGATAATTGTTTGGTTGGTTTGGGTTTGTGTCGACTGGCCTAGTTTTTTGACAAGCGCCATCATGATCGGGTCCATTTTTAGGGTCGTGACAATGTTATTGATAGATATGGAACATGTACGTAAGGTGAGTTAAGACAAGGAAATAACCCAAGAAAGATTATGTGGAATATGGATATGGGAATGGGCCGACGATTAGTTAGTAGTTGATTTAGGAAGAGAGTAGTCATGACTAGAAAAGAAGTCACATAAAAATTAGTAGATCATGCAAGATAAAAATAGTAAATCCCAACATGGAGAATTTAGTCTCGTAGTAATGTCATTATAATACTTGAGATATATTCAAATAGGAGTAGGGGTAATTAAAGGTACTGTATAAATGTTACGGGGATAAAAAAAACTGCCACTGGAAAGGCAGTCAAAATATAAGTTCAGAAGCAACCCTACAAGAACAAAGTCGTGGAGGTAAGTAACTACAGATAAGTATAGGCAAGGAAGGACATCAGATGGTCCGTCGAGTATAAAATGTAATAGGCTCAAAACTTTACAAGAGTTAGATGGTCTTCCCTGAGTACTACGACGAAAGCCTAGCTGAGGAAATAAGGAATAAGGCTTCAACTTCAGCACAACGACCTAAAGAAGAAATGGTCGTGTGACAACAGTCTCAAAACAACATTGTATTCACTCCTTAAGAAAGTGGCACCTATAGTAGCTAATGACCAAAGAGTAAACTCAGAAGTGATATTTAGGATCATATGATTTGTATGGTATTTCAATATATGTGGGCACTAAGATAAGCTAAGTATGGACGCAACAAGGGGGCAGAAAGATCAGGAAAAGTAATAGCTTACATTTAAAGAAAGCTAAGATGGAAAAAAATAATTACTCGATCAATTATCCAGATTTGGTTACGTTATGAACGCGTGTAAGGGTTCAGAGTTTTATATATACATCATATACAACCATAGAAGATTCTGGTACAAGTTAAAAGAAAGAATTGAGCCTAGGTCATAGACGAAGGATTAAGTTGTTAAAGGATTGTATCATGCATATCCCATAGCGCCATGGAAGGCTAAAATTAATAACTAACACTATGAGCCGCAAATCAAAGATAGTTTAAGCCTACATAAAGGTTGATCAGAGAAAAGAGGAAACTAATGAGTTACATCAACTAAGTAAATAAAGAGTTTGATTATAGAACCCAGAAAATTATGGACATAGTGATTGAGAACATAGCATAATCACTCTCAATATTAGAGGTGCATAAGAGATAGCACAACAACCATATTCTATAACGGTTGTGCGATAAATCCAGTTAGAGAATACCAGCCTCATAAGAATTCAGTATAGAACTCCCACCGGATTCTATAGGCACTAGAGGTGCAAGTATTATAATAGAGCTTCAAATTGTGGATGTGAATTCTACCTATATGGAAGGCAGGTCATGAAGGAGATAGAAGATATGATGCGAAACTTTAAAGTATGTAAGGTAAAGGTGAACAACGTACGCGATATCAGATGCAGAAGGTTGTGATTAGTCCATACTTCGGATAGAAGGCTAAAAGCATGGGGATTCAATATCCAGGAATGATAGCGGCATCATCAGTGGCATACCTTCCAGCCTATGGTTTCAAAGTACCAAAAGATCTAATTAGAGAGTAAAAGAAGAGTTAGAGACGATGCAATGTCTCTCTTGATATTCCAGAAAAGTATAAGGGAATCGATCGCAAGCTAAAGTATGATAGAACAACAAGGTTTTAGAAAAACAAGAGTAAGGATACGAAGAAGGCAAGTAAGATGGTGACAGAAGTGGTGTGGATAAGTCAACAGGATTAAGCCGTGAAAACAAGGGAGCTGATGGTTCCTCTTAGTTATAGAAAGCTCAATATGGTCTGAATAAAGTCAAATGAGTCAAAGGCTAGTAGCATTTATAAGAGATGGGATGCTGCCCTGGTAGCAGAATGAGGGTGTAATTTTGATAAATAAAGGATAATGTTTGGGCCTTCTCTTGAGTAATGATTTGAAGCAAAAAAAAAGGTGAGTCACATTAGGATGCTATAAAGTATGGTTATGGAAGTATAGTATCACCCCTAGGTGGACCAATCTAATTACTCCAAATGTCCCCGGTAAGACGCGAGCCCTAGCGGGGATGTTACATAAAATATCATGTTATCAGTGGTAAATGATGAATCAACATTAAGGTAAATCAACAATATATGGATAAAAGTTCAATAGTATGAGATGAGATTAGACTATCAGTCTTAAGGATAAACAACGAGAGTAACCTGGAGTTGGTTGCAAACCTCAGTAGCGATAAATTGAAGTAAGAATTATGGTATAGTATGACCTACGTAGATGCAGTAAAGTCATACGAATGGATAACCTGGTTTATGAAATAAGATATAGCCATATTTGCAAGCTCTACAAAGTATCAAGCGAAGAACTTCAGTACACCTATAGATGCCCAGAGAGGAATCCTATTAAGCCTTGTATATGTTTCGAAGTAAGGCCTAGAGATTGGCTAAAAACAGGAGTAAAAAGGAGAGAAAAGTCACATAGGAACACTTACAAGGTCAGTATCATAGAGGCTACATGATAGAAGGTAGAAACAGTTACGAGATTGGAAGGACCTTGATCACAAGTCATGGCATGGGAAAAAGGCCTAAATGGAAAAGAGAATATTAAAGTCTTCGCAAGAGCTATGGGTTATGAGAATGATAAGTGCATCAACTGAAATTCGAGGACGAATGTTCCAAGGGGGGAAATGATATTATGTCATGCAATATTACGTTGATATTACGTCCTGTGGTATTAAATTACGATGATGTTGCACCTTGTAGTATTGTACGTTGAATTTGTCGTAATATAATTGGAATCAGTCCAAGGAAAAGATTATTCGGAGATTATAAGGATTATTTTATTTCAAACAAGTAATGAGTAAATTCATGAAGGTGAGAGGGGAAGCAAGTCAAATAAAATGAATTTTGGTACAAGTTTGGCATGTAGGGATAAAATACGGCCCGAGCTAAAATACTCAGTATTTATGGACCAGTGCCATACAAGGTACCACATGACCACGATAGTAAGGTATGTGAAAGGTGGGTAGTATTTTAAGTAAGTCGGAATAATTCTTAATTATGTGGGTAATTCGTTAATTATTGGGTAATAGGACATTACCTAGTTAATTAATTATTAGTGGGGGGGTTAATTGAAAACTTTGGATAAATACCAAAGCAAGAACGTGGCAGCCAACCACTTTTTAACAAAATAACTCATAGTCATTTTGATTAAGTGGACAAATACTACAACACACTTCATTTTATATATTGCATAAAAGACACCTCACTCTAATTTTTTTGAATACAAAATAATGTTACATTTCAAACATGAACTTTGCACATTAGTAACAGGGATCTTTAAAAATTCCTACAAAAGGAATGCTATAACAGAACGCTAAATTCCTGCGAGTTTCAACGATACCAACGAGAATTATTTACCTATTAGCAGCGTAAGATTTTGCGGTTCTAAATGAGTATGGTGCATCCTTTTCAAGAATATCATACGGATTTTTTTCTACTTTGAGTATGTTAAGGCTATCCCTTCTTTCTTTTGGCATGATCCATACGTTGAAAACGAAATAAGAAAATGCACAACTTCCACAAATTACTCTATTCATAGAAATGCTAGTGATGTATATATTCTTGATTCTTCATGTGTCATATTATTCTATCATCTGTTCATGGGTCTCAGAAAAATATGTAGGTTGAAAAAATTTACTTCATGATATTATTCAAAGGCATAATGGTCTTATGACACTCCAAGAGATTTTATTGACATACTTTTCATGCATTGCATTCATGTAAATTGACCCATGACCAGATGACGTTATATATGCATATATATGTATATCATATGTATATGGGATATGGGAAACGGTTACGACGTTATATACGCACAACTACCTGATCAACTGATATAAGTTGATGATTTGCCCACAGTGGCCCAGATGATATAATGGAATACCCTCATAGGCTTGATGATGTTATGAACACATATACCCATGCATGGTATGACATTTATACACATATGCATGACATTATATAAATGAAATGAATTATAGAGCTATGCAAACGTGCATGTCGAGTCTTTTACTCCATGTCTCTCTCATGTCTATTATTTACTAATTTTCATTCTTTCGTACTTAGTGCATTATTTGTACTGACATCCTTTTTCATGAGGACACTGTGTTTCACGACCGTAGGTCCCGATAGACAGGTAGAAAGCCCTCTAAGTAGGCTATCAGTTCAGCGGAAGATGTTGGTGCGCTTCATTTGCTTCGGAGTTGCTTGTTTGGTTAGTATGATTTAGATGTGTACTCTTAGAGGCTTTAGACAAATGTCATGTGCGTAAAAGTTTGTATTGCCTTGTCGACCTATGTTCAGTGTACGAGTGGCTACTTTAGCCTTATTGGCTGTATGTCTTATGTTTAAGTTGGTTTCACATGTTGTATTCTACTTATCTCACGGCAGCCTTCCGGCTTAGTTATCCATAATAGTATGACATGAAAAGACACATTATACTGGTACTCAGTTGAGTAAGGTGCGGGTGCGCGTCGTGGCCCATCGGCTTGGATCGTGACAACCAACATCACAGTTTTAGTGTGACAATCCAGAATAACATAACATGGAGATAGCCAATCCATACCTAGTATCACTTCAAAATCAACCATACTAAGCAATAAGAGATAAACTCTAGTCTCCAATCCTCCAATAGTCACCACACACGATCGAAACACATAGTCTATAATAATAGAATTTCCCACCGACATAGATACATGAATAGGTGAAACTAAGGACTTACGAGGCATATCCAGATAACGAGTAAAATATGATGATGCATATGAATAAGTGGAACCAGGGTCAAATAATATAGAAGCATCCATGTGACATACTGAGACAATATATATTATCACTACATCTGATGAACTAGCCTCTGGCCTGGCAAGGAAAGCACAACATCGAGCCTGAATGCCACCTTATCGACCTCCCCCCCTAAGGCAACCTCTAGCTACTTGAGCCTGATCCTGAGTTGGCTGAGTGGGTGGTGAAGTAACTAGTGCAGAAGTCATAGCCTAACCTCTCTACTGAACTGGATCTCCCAAATGACAGAACAATACCTCCTCACATGTCCAAACTCCCCACACTCGTAGAAACTCCAATTCGTCAATTGTGGTGGGGACTGAATCGAGCCCTAAGAACTAGAATAACAGCTAAAACAACCTAGCATAGATGAACCCTAAACTGATGGAGCACGAGATGAGCTCTAATATGGGAGGGCACTGAGAGATGACTGACCTGGGCGATCATTGTATGAACTATGGCTAGTTGATTCTCCACGATAAATCGAACGAGCCATCTGAGTGGACCTATAAGGATGACTCATGTTGTGGTGGGATTGATACCCAGAAGAAACACCGCTAAAACCACCCAAACCATGACCACCCGAACCACGAGGCCTATTGGCCTCTCTATCCTCACGCTCCTAACTATGGACTAGCTCTAGCAACCAAGCAGTATCAACCACCTTATTGAACCTAGCACCTAATACATTATCTCGAGTCATAACAAATTGCATTCCATAGTTAAGGCCTTCAATGAACCTCCTAATCCTCTCCCTTTTTATAGGATCCAACAAGACCGCCTGACGAGCCAACTCTGAAAATCTCATCTTATACTAGGTCACTATAACGACATGACTGGTCCTTTTGAGCTCTAGTGCATTGTTCGGCGGTTTAAGGCCATAAAAAGCTTCACTTCAGGTATTATGACTTATATGCATAGTTGGAATTGAAATTCGGGGAGTTCAAAGTTGATTTGGAAAGAGAATTCTCATTCTGGAAGCTTTAAGTTGGAGGAATTGACAAGGATTTGATTTTTGTGTTAATGACCTCAGAATCAGGGTTTGAAGGTTTCAGCAGGTTCGTGTGATGATTTTGGACTTGGGCGTGGGTTCTGATCGGGTTTTGGATGACCCAGAAATGTTTCGGCACCTATTGTGGAAGTTAACATTTTGGAAGAATTTTATAAGTTTGTGTTGAAGTCCATTTCAGTGTTATCGATGTCCGTTTGGGATTCTGAGTCTAGAAAGATCTCTGTATGGCGATTTTGGTATTGGCAGCACGATTGGAAGTGGATTTGGATGTCCATATGTCATTTTAGAGTCACTTGGCGAAAGTTAGAAATTTGAAGATTTTTGAGAAGTTTGACCGGAAGTGGACTTTTTGATATCGAGCTCGGATTTTGATTTTGGAAGTTGGAGTAGGTCCATAATGTCGAATATGACGTGTGTGCAAAATTTGAGGTCAATTGGACGTAATTTGATAGGTTTCAGCATTGAATGTAGAAGTTTGAAGTTCTAAAGTTCATAAAGCCTAAATTGGGGTGTGATTCATGATTTCGGCCTTGTTTGATGTGATTTTAGGCCTCGAGGAGGTCCACATTATGGTTTGGAACTGGTTGGTATGATTGGTCGAAGTCCTGGGGTCCTCGAGTGGATTCCCGATGGTTAACGGATCAAAGTTAGAATTTGAAGAAGGGAGGAAGCAGCTGCCTTCTAGTGTAACCGCACCAGCGAGGCTTGGGCTGCAGGTGCGGAGCTGCAGAAGCGGCCTTGGTGCCGTTGAAGTGGAAGTTGATGGGCTAGTCTGGGACTGTAGATGCTGTCATCCCGCCGTAGAAGCAGGATCGCACCTTCGGAAGGAGAAGCGTAGAAGCCAAATGAAGGGGCTTGGTGAAGAACCGCAGATGCGGTAGTGAGGACACACCTTCGAAACCACAGAAACGGTCAGGTGACCACAGGTACGGAAATGTTGGAGGCAGTTAGGTTCTTTAAATCGGGGGGTTGGGTTTATTTCAACCCCATTCCTTCCATTGGAGCCGATTTTGGAGCAACTTTGAGGTGCTATTTTCACCACCAACATGTGAAAAGTTGTTTTTGCTAGTTTTGAGTTAAATACATTGTTGTATATGGATTTGAGCATGAAAATTTGTGGAAAACTTGGGGTTTGAGGGAAAACCTAGAAAATTGGTATTCTTGGATTTTAACCATGATTTTGGAAATGAAATTGAGAGTAAATTATATATTTGAGTTTGTGAGGTTGTGAGCAAACATTATCTTCGAAAAATTTCGGAACCCGATCATGTGGGCTCGAGGGCGATTTTGTCAACTTTTCGATCGGGGTTAGGAATTTTTAAAAATTGGATTATCATGAGTAATTGATCATATATTAATGGATTTGCATAATTATTGGCTAGTTTTGAGAGCGTTGGCATCGATTTGAGTCATCGAAAAGGCGTGGAATGCCGGTTATGAAACTTCGGAGCGTGGTGAGTCTCCTTTCTAACCATGTAATAAGGAATTGTCCCCATATGTGAATTAATTGGATATGTGCATCTATTTGTGGTAGCTACGTACGCATGAGGTGACGAGAGTCCGTGCGTAGCTACTATTATGCTTAAGTCCGGTTAGTCTAGCATCCAAAAGCATGCTTTACTTGTAATATTTGCAATCTTGTTGTCAATTTGAAGTGTTTAAAACATATTGAATGGGTAAATGAATTTACTAAAAACTAGACATCGTTTATTGACTTTTAAAAAGAGAGATTTCCTTTTATTGGATAATTGATTCCCTGATGGTTTATTGATTGACTGTTTGGAGTGTTTATTTAAATTTAATTGAGTCGCATGTTTTCACGAGAAGGGTAATAGATGCATCTATGGTTCACGCCATTCGACCCTCTGGCAATGCACAATTTAAATATTTTTTTATCGGGCCGTAGGACCTCGACATGATTTGCGCATGCTTGAAATGTTTGCCTTGAAATTTATAAATGTTGATATTTGTTCTCCTTGGCCTGAGATAAATGTATAAATAATGAAAAGGAATTTTTGGAATTTCCTATAAAAGAAAGAATTGTTTACTTGCTTCATTGTATTGAGTTACAACCATGTTTATAAAAATCCTTGATTTATTATATTATTGGTGTATCATTATTGGACCACTAGTAAGTGTCGAAGTTGACCTTTTATCTCTACTTCTTCGAGATTGGGCAGGATACTTACTTAGTACACGTTGTTTTCGTACTCATGCAACACTTGCTGTGCATTTTTGTTGCACAACCACATGTATCTCTTGTGGCCTAGTGGGCGTAGAAACATGGTTGATATGGAGACTTAGGCGAGCTGCACTTCTTGAGACAGCCCACAGCCATCAGAGTCTCTTTAAGAGTATTGTATTGTATTTTATCTATTGTCCAATTTGTATTCCGGATGGTTATTGTACTATATTGTTTCCTAGAAATTACTCATGCACTTGTGACACCGGGTTCTAGGTTGTCTATGAGATTATTCAGTATTCTAAAAGTTTTAAAGGTATCATTTTTTATTAAGTGTGAGAAATTATTAGTTATTTGGTATTGGCTTGCCTGACAATGGTGTCCGGCGCCATCACGACCCTTAATGGATTTTGGGTCGTGACAACATAGTATCAGACACTAGGTTCCTTTAGGCCTCACGAGTCATGAGCAAGTCTAGTAGAGTCTCGCAGATCGATACAGAGACGTTTGTACTTATCTTCGAACCGCTAAAGGGCTGTTAGGAGCATTTTCTTTCTTGATTTCTCATCGTGCGATTTGATTTCCTTTGAGTCTTATGCCCTTGTTTCCTTTCTACTTAATCTTATGCGACGTGAAGCACTTATTATAACTCGGAATTGAGGAATTTTAATGGTACTACAAATGTGGTGCATAATGTTACTCCTGGTGTAGTTGGTTGGGCTATTGTTATCGCCTTGCAAAAGTATATTATGTCATTTCAGCTCAGTAGATGCACTTTTGAGAGCTCGAGGCTATGCGCAGGTCACTATAATGCTCACGATTGGTTGTCGTGCAGTATTGATGTCATGATAGGATGCTTGCCCATGTGTTGGAGAAGTGAATGACTTGAAGGGAGGTTTATTCAGTGCATGATTCATAGATTCGGTATTTTATTCCCGGTGGAGGGAAGGAAAATCAGGATAAGAATGTTCAAATTTGGGTTAATAGAGTAATGAGACTTAGTATTTGCGAGCGTGGTGGAATTTTCATCTGTGATTAGGTGTCGTCGTTCTTGTTGAATGTACTAAGTTTGCCGGTGTTATGATCTTCTACAATTCGCCTTTGGAGCAGGATATTGTGAGACAACATTGAAGAAGCAGTTGTAAGAGATTCCAGGGTTTAGTGGTTCAGGATTGAATCGATGTTTCTAATGTCAACGGCTCGGGAAAGATGATCTTCAAAAGGGTTTATAGTTAATAGCGGGTTGTTGGTTCAAGTGCTAGTGAGATAGGTTTTGATCTAAGGAATTGGTTGAGCAGCAAAGAAAAAGGAAGGATATGTGGGAAGTGTCATGCGGTGGTTAAATTTCTAGACGGCCAGGTGTAAGAAGCGGAAGTCGAGTAGTTGATTAAAGATGAGGGGTTTGGCCAAAGTGGGAGAGTGGCAGAGTAGTGAATAGGTTCTGTGGTAGCATGACCACACACCCGGAGAAGAAGTCTAGAGTGAATTGGGATTCAGTGTGGACAATGAATGGGTTTATGGAATTGATTTGATATATCGATTATTATACATCGGGAGATTTGATACGACAAGAAGAAGTTTCTTGATATGAAGAAGGATACAATATGACTTCGAATCAGAAGATATTATCGCACATTTAGTTGATATCCATAAGAAGTGAACGGACTATAACAATTGGTGAATAAGTACGGACTCAGGATGGGTTTTTGATGTCATAGTGATTGTACCCCGTGCAGCGACGTTGGAAGATGTCGGTGCATAGTTTCCACAGTTGGGGTTGTCTCTTGTGAGCAGATCAGTCGTCGCGTGCTTGGCGAAGTTTCGGCGAAGGATTCTGTTAGCTATATGGTAAGGAGATCGGTTATGTGAATGTGGTTAATGATTCGAAGTATTCATAAATTGTTTCATTGAAAGATTTCGAGGAATTTGGCGGGTCGGCCGTGCTAGATCATGTCAACAATTAAGAAAGAATCTTGTTGGGTTATAGAGTTGTGAAATGGTGGATTCAAGCTAAGTAGGAGAGTCCCACCGCCTACGATTGGGTTGTATGGTTATCTTCGTGTGAGGTTTCGGGTTATCGGAGTATTGGTAAGTTATTTCAGCTAAGGGAAAAGAACATAAGTGGTATTTGGAGCAAAGGAATTGGTAAAGTTGTGTTATATTTGGCTTGATTGGCTCATGTTCAAGCGTTGGGAAAACTCAGGATTTTTGTTTCATACGGAGGTGATTTAAAAGGAAGTGATTCACTCAGGTACTTCATCGAGATGGGTGTTCCTGTGTCAGGGAAGCCTCAGAGATGATTATATTTGGGACCAAGCCATAGTGGAGGGATCTCAACAACGGTCCTAGTGAATTCAAAGGTTAAAAATACGGTGCCTAAGGATTGAAGCCCGCGGTATGGTTAAGAATCAACATTTTGTAGCAGATTATGATAAGAGGCTCAGAATGTTCTATGATGTTTCGACTTGCAGTATAACATTGGGAGGAAAAATAGGTGTATCAGTTGAAGGTGCGAATGTGCGTGCAAGGAGGGTATGAAACGGTTTGTGGGGTTTGAGATAATGTGGTCTCATGGAATGGAGTCACTCAAGGTGATCGTTGATTTAGGTTGGTGATGTAAGGAATGAAGCTATTATTATCTCTAAGGCAAGTTAATGATGAATTAGAAAAAATTAGATTGGTTAGCCATGGTCGAATTGGCATACATGTGATGGTGCGTGTGAGGCTGGACGACCGTCGTAAATGATTTTATTTTGGAATATTCAAGTATTATGGCCTGGTACATGTGGGCGGATCTCGGAAGGGTTATGGTGGCTTAGACCACTACTTGAGGATTGAAATGTCCTATAGTTACGAGAATTCACTCGCATGTTGCTATGGCTCTCTTGGAATGAGAAGAGTAAAAGGTTTCTATGTGATGAAGTGTTTACCCTATTAGTGGTTCGGGGGTTATGATAAAATTCGGGCACTATCGCATATTGGCATGTAAGTGTAGTGAGAGGTATGAAAATTTGGAAGTGCGGAACTGAGAGTGCGGTTTGGTGTTGGCAAGGAGGTCATATGCTCGAAAGAGCAGGAAAGGTATTTGAATGTTTAGAATAAGCTGGTATTGTCTTCTCCGTCACCTAAGGTCGGTATTTTTTGAAAGAGGCTTTGCAACCTGGTCATGGATTCTTGACTTGCTTTACATCGTTAGTGCGGCCGGTGGTATTGATGTGGAGACTGGTTATCTGATGCGGAAAGTTGTGGGAGTGTGTCTCCCGGGGAGATTGTATGAGTGTGACATGTTGTCACTTGATTGATTGGAAATTTAAACCAAGTATGAAGATGGTGGTAATATCGCTAATTTGAGAATTTATACATAAAAGGCACTCAGTTTATTGGGTTGTGGACTGTGGAGGCTTACTCCGGTTATGATGGTTGCTCTTGTGAGTTATTGGAAAAGGGGGTAATTATGGACCCTTGAGAGGTTATTTGCCTAGCATGGTGAGATCAGAATCAGCTTGAGGTCTGTGGATGGATCTAAATATTTAGGTGGGCTCTACATCTGGCTGGATGTTTTCATTTTAGCACAACGCTTCTTATGAAGAAGTATTCAGATGTTGGATGCTATTTCATCGTCGGATAATTCATGTAATGCTATATTGGGCCGTGTGAGTTGTGAAACGGCTTGATTAATTTCTTATGTATTGAGGTTCTGCATAGCGATGGTGTTATGTGAGCAGGATGGCTCTTGTGATTCAAATTATATATAGCACCTCAGTTGCGTTTGAGTTTTGTATCTTATGGCGCTATCTGTCTCACCAGGGATGATATTATCCACTTAGTTTGCTTGTGGCCGATATTCAGTGTTTTGTAATAATGAGTAATTTAACTCGTTGTGTCTCCTTGTGTGAGTTTTATGTTTGGATCGGGTTGCACACCGCAACAGTATGATGATAGTTACAGTTTTCTATATTCTATTTTGTGTGTTTTGTTTCCCATTTTTCTAAGGAAAGTTCATATTAGTTGCGGGAGTTGAGTAGTCCCTTCCAGAGATCGTTTCCTTTATGTATCACGTTCGAGTTTGTAGCCTATTGGCACATTGAGGAATTATATTAGACTGTTGGTCATAACTGGGGTGGCTTATTGCCTGAACAGTTCGTATTAGGTAAGACAAGGTTATTGGATCTAGGATCAGTGTAATCGGATTATATTAAGTATATTAAGGAGCAAACACCATTATTTGGTTCAGAATGAGGTAATTATTCTTGTCAGGGGTATGGACTCAATAATTTGGTTGACTTGGCAGATGATTATGAATTTCTACACATCTCTTCCATCGTGGCGGTATCGCAAAAGTTGGGACAAGATTTACATATGTCATGAGGTTCATTGTGAGCATCAGATTCGGGAAATGTTGGTTATTATGATCAGAGAAGGTTATTATGGTATGTGAATGATGTGGTGAATGGTGAAAATTCAGCAAAGGTATGCAGTCATGTTCTGGTGCATCATGTAGTGATTGTTACGATATTTGTAGGTCGGAAGCAGGCCTGACTGAGAATTTCAGTTGTTAGAACTGGGTTCTAAGCTTACTTTTTGAATAAAAGAGAATATCTTCAGATTTGATCAAGTTAATGTGCTCAATTGAGCTGTGGTAGCATGGGTAGGTGCTCATGGTGTTAAACGGTAATTTTGGACAGCTCCAGTGCAGTTCTCAGCACGTTTGAGGACACACGTATGTTTAAGTGGGAGAGAATGTAACGACCCGATCGGTTGTTTTGAGCTTTAGCGCGTTGTTCTGTGGTTTGAGGCCATGAACAGCATCACTTTAAGTATTATGACTTTTACACGTAGTCGGAATTGAAATTCGGGGAGTTCGGAGTTGATTTGAAAAGAGAATTATCATTTCGGAAGCTTTAAGTTGGAGGAATTGACAAGGATTGGATTTTTGTGTAAATGACATCGGAATCGGCATTTGAAGGTTCCAGCAGGTTTGTGTGATGATTTTAGACATGAGCATGGGTCTGGATTGGGTTTTGGATGACCCAGAAGCGTTTCGGCGCCTATTGTGGAAGTTAGCATTTTGGAAGAATTTCATAAGTATGGGTTGAAGTGCATTTTAGTGTTATCGATGTCCGTTTGGGATTCCGAGTATGCGAATAACTCCGTATGGTGATTTTGGTATTGGGAGCGTGATCGGAAGTGGATTTGGAGATCTGTATGTCATTTTATAGTTATTTGGCGAAAGTTAAAAATTTGAAGGTTTTTGAGAAGTTTGACCGAAAGTGTACTTTTTGATATTGGGGTCGGAGTCCGATTCTGTAAGTTGGAGTAGCTTCGTAATGTCGAATATGACTTTTGTACAAAATTTGAGATCAATCGGACGTAATTGATATGTTTCGGCATTGAATGTAGAAGTTTGAAGTTCTAAAGTTCATAAAGCTCGAATTGGGGTGTGATTCATGATTTCGGCGTTGTTTGATGTGATTTGAGGCCTCAAGCTAGTTCGCGTTATGGTTTGGGACTGGTTGGTATGATTGGTCGGGGTCCTTGGGGCCTCGGGTGGATTCTAGAGGGTTAACGGATCAAACTTGGAATTTGAAGAAAGGAGGAAGCAGCTGCCTTCTGGTGTAAATGCACATGCGAGGCTTGGGCCGTAGGTTCGGAGCCGCAAAATCGGCCTTGGTGCCGCAGAAGCGGAAGTAGTTGGCCTAGGCTAGGACCGCAAATGCGGTCATCCCGCCACAAAAGTAGGATCGCACCTGCAGAAGGGGAGCACAGAAGAGGAATGGGTGGGGAGGGGGGCATGTGTAGGACCGCAGATGCGGTAGTGGGGGCGCACCTGCGGAACCAAAGAAACGGTCAAGTGACCGCAGGTGCAGAAATGCTGTAGGCAGTTAGGTTCTTTAAATCGGGGGTTGGGTTCATTTCTACCCCATTTCTCCTATTAGAGCTGATTTTGGATAACCTTTGAGGTGCCATTTTAACCACCAAGCATGAGGTAAGTGGTTTATGCTAGTTTTGAGTTAAATACATGATTGTATATGGATTTGAGCATGACAATTTATGAAAAACTTGGGGTTTGAGGGAAAACCTAGAAAATTGGTATTCTTGAATTTTGACCACGATTTTGGACATGAAATTGAGAGTAAATTATATATTTGAGTTCGTGAGGTTGTGGGCAAACTTTATCTTCGGAAAATTTCGGAATCCGGGTACGTGGGCCTGAGGGCGATTTTGTCAACTTCTTGATCGGGGTTAGGAATTTTTATAAATTGGATTATCACGAGTAAATGAGCATATATTAATGGTTTTCATAATTATTGGTATCGATTTGAGTCATCGAAAAGGTGTGGAATGCCGGTTATGGAACTTCGAAGCGAGGTGAGTCTCCTTTCTAACCTTGTAAGAGGGAATTGTCCCCATAGGAGAATTAATTAGACATGTGCTTCTATTTGCGGGGGCTACATGAGCATGAGGTGACGAGAGTCCATGCGTAGCTACTATTATGCTTAAGCCCGGGTAGTCTAGGACCCAAAAGCGTGCTTTACTTGTAATAGTTGCAATCTTGTTGTCAATTTGAAATGCTTAAAACATATTGAACGAGTAAATGAATTTTCTAAAAATTGGACATCGTTTCTTGACTTTTAAAAAGAGATATTTCCTTTTATTGGATAATTGATTCCCTAATGAGTTCTTGATTGACTGTTTGGAGTGTTTATTTAAATTTGACCTAGTCGCATGTATGATTCGCGAGCGGGGTAATAGATGTATCTATGTGTGATGCTACTCGACCCTCAGGCAGTGCACAATTTAAATATTGTTGGATCGGGCCGTACAACTTCAGCATGATTTGCACATGCTTGTAATGTTTGCCTTGAAAATTATAAATGTTTGTATTTGTTTTCCCTAGCCTGAGATAAATGTATAAATAATGAAAGGAATTTGGGAATTTCCTATAAAAGGAAGAATTTTTTACTTGCTTCATTCTATTGAGTTACAACCATGTTTATAAAAAACCTTGATTTATTATATTATTGGTGTATCATTATTGGACCACTAGTAAGTGTCAAATTCGACCTCTCGTCTCTACTTCTTCGAGATTAGGCGGGATTCTTACTAAGTACACATTGTTTTCCTACTCATGCTACACTTGCTGTGCATTTTTGTTGCATAGGCACATGCATCTCTAGTGGCATAGTGGGTGTAGCAACATGGTTGATACGAAGACTTAGGTGAACCGCACTTCTCGAGACGACCCACAACCAAAGAGTCTCTTTTAGAGTATTGTATTGTATTTTCTCTACCATCCAATTTGTGTTCCGACTGGTTATTGTACTATATTGTTTCCTAGAAATTGCTGATACACTTGTGACTCCGGGTTTTGGGATGTCTATGGGATTATTCTGTATTTGAAAATTGTTAAAAGTATCATTATTTATTAAGTGGAATTTTTTATTTATTGTTTAAATGTATAAAAGAAGTGATTTCAGAAATATCTAAAACGAGAAATTACTAGTTATTTGGTGTTGGCTTGCCTGACAATGGTTTCCGGAACCATCACGATCCTTAGTGGATTTTGGGTTGTGACTGTCACGGACATACCCTCCTGGCGCAGCTACTCAAACTGCCCACGCAACACCTCCCTGCGGGTCAGTGGCACAAACTTCTCCAAGAAGAGAACGGAAAACCTGTGCCATGAAATTGGTGCAACATCCGCTGGCTTGCTCTGCTCATAGACCTCCCACCATCTAAAGGCTTCCCCAATAGTTGAAAAAGTAGTAAAGAAGACCCTAGCAGTCTCCATAATACCTCTCGTGCGAAGAATCCGCTACCACCTATCCAAGAAGTCTTGAGCATCCTCTAACTCAACCCTACTGAATGATGGAGGCTTAAACTCCCGAATCTCTCTAGTCTCTTCTTCTCATCATCACTAATGATGGAACCCACTTGGGTCTGAGAAACTACAACTGGCTGGGCTGGTAGTACTTCCAGTGTCGGAAGTCCCTACACCACCTTCTCTAGAGTACGGGCGGCGGGAGTCCGAGCACCTTCCCTGGCCTGACAAGTGGCTGGTACGGCTAGAACTGAAACCGTTTGAGCCAGGCTAGTGTAAATAGTCAATATATGGGCTAGATCCTCCTGAAGGTCTGGAATCACAATGAGCACAATTGGTTCCTGAGCTGGTCCAATCGGCTTCACCACATTTGAAATTTGCTCATGAATTGGAGAAACTGGTGTGCTTACAGGTGCTACTGTACGAGCTATACCTCAACCTCTACCGCAGCACCGGCCTCTCGTGGCCCTAGGTGGTTGTACTGGTGGTCGTCCGCCCAACTCGGTACCATGTGTGCTATCCATCTATGATAGAATACAACAACAAAGTTTAGTTTCAGAATCAATAAAATAACACGACAAAGATACAAGAAAGTGAAGTTTTCCTAATGGTTTGTCAGCCTCTCAAATATACGTACATATGTCTCTATACCGATCCTCAAGACTCTACTAAACCTGCTCATGACTTGTGAGACCTATGTAACCTAGGCTCTAATACCAACTTGTCACGATCCAAAACTCAACATGTCATGATAGAACCTATCATAGTACTAGGCAAGTTGATATCAAAAATAACCACACGTCTTTATTTTAAAACATACTGAAATAAGCTTAAATAGTAAAAATCTCATAGTAACTGATAAGAAAACACCACAACTCAACACAAAATTCCCCCAAAATTCGGGTGTCGTTGAGTACATGAGAATAAAAATGAAAACATAGTCTAACTAATAAAACACTATCTAGAAAGATAGAATAGTACAAATAACTGAAAAGAATGAGAGTCAAGGTCCGCGGACACCGAGACAACTACCTCGATACTCTCCAACAGAGAAAGATCCAAAGCTAGCAGTCACCATACCCGGAAGTACCTGGATTTGCACACGAAGTGCAGAGTGTAGTATAAGTATAACCAACCTAATGTACTCATTAAGTAAAAAGACTAACCTTGGGCTGTAAGCAGTGACGAGCTAAGAAAGGTATAGTCCAAATCCAAATTTCAATAGTACAGGTATGGCAGGAAATATGATAGTAGTATCTCAGAGAAACTCATAACCAGGCGGTACACAATACTGGAATGTAGACATGCTTTTAAATTCAACAGTTTAAGATCAACACAGATGAAATATGTCAAGTAAAACTAATATGTGGAATGTTACATCTTTGTATCTACATGTAAATATGCATGTCACATGTAATGCATCAAAATGATAACTGCACGTACTTCGACTCTCAGAGTACACAATCTGTCTGTCTCAACTCTCACTCATCAGACTCAGTAACTCAACATTGCATGGTACCTGTGCTCACTCCTGGTATGTTAGACTCCAGAGGGGCAAATCCTGCCCGAGCGCTAATATAAAGCGAATAAGGCCTACTGCAATGTGCAACCCGATCCCATAACAATTTATAAAACACATAGGGCCTACTGCGGCATGCATTCTGATCCATAATAATAATAATAATAATAATATAAACTAAAGGTGGCCTGCTGCGGCGTGTAGCCCCGTCCACAAATCTCATTCGCAACATGGCTCTCAGGCCCCAACTGAATCATCAATCTCTCTAGTCTCTCGATCTCAAAAATTACATGCCAATCAGCCCAAACAATAATATATGATACAACAATAAATAGTAACAGAGACTGAGATATGATATGCAAATGATGGATGTGACTACGTATAAAATTGCCATTTAAGCAAATATTTCAACAACAGAAATGACCCAGTAGGTCTCAAGCGGATAAACATATAGCCTAAACATTATTTTTAACATGGATTGCAGCTCAATTACTCTAACACATAGGGATCACATGAATAGCAACAAGGTTTGATGCCTAACAACACCACAGAATTGACCGGGTCACAATTACCATAGTGCACGCTTACACGCCCGTCACCTAGCATGTGCATCACCTTAACACCAACCATGTAACATGTATTTTCGGGATTCACGCCTTCAAAACCGAGTTTAGAAGTGTTATTTACCTAAAATCGTGCAAATCTCTACTCCAACATTCCCTTGCTGCGCGAATCGGCCTCCAAATGACTTGAATCTTGATACAAACAACTCGATACAATCAAACAATATATTGGAATCAATTCCAATGATAAAACTAATTTCTTTAACAAAAATCAAAAGGCTAACTCAATAGTCAACCCTAGTCACACGTCTTGAAAGCCAACAAAAATAACAAAATCCGAACACTCATTCAACCATGCGTCCAGCCATACAAAAATTACTCAATTTTGGTCACAACTCGACCTTCAAATCTTCAAATTAAAGCCTATAAAGTTTATACAATTTTCCCCATTTTTTCCAAACCAAAACAATAATTAAATGGTAAAACAATGATAGATTCATGTATAACAGCTAAATCTAAGTTAGAATCACTTATAGCAATCAACTCCTTCAAAATCTCTTCAAGAATCACCCAAATCTGAGGTCTCTAGCTCAAAATATTAAAATGGGTTCAAACCCTCGATTTTGAAATTTAATGATTGTTTCATAGATGTCCTTCTTGTTGAACTTGGAAAGTGCCTCGCGTTAGCGAAGAACAAAATACTCAAGTGCCAAAATTCCTCTTATACGAACGTGAGATCCCCCACGCGAACACGATGAACATTGAACCAACTCCTACGCGAACGCGACCCCTCATTCGCGGAGGCAAAGGCTTACAATCCTGGTGCCTCACCTGCCTCATGCTTCTACGCGAACGTGATCACCCCTTCATGATCGCTATGAACAAACTCCATATATCTTCAAAAGTGCGTGGCCAACTCAGTGAATACGAAGAATAAACATCACCTCCCCCCCAAGATTCCTTTCGCGAATGCGAGACCTCTCTTGCGAATGTGAAACCTCTCTCATGAACGCGAGTAAGGAAACCATACATCAGAATATCTATAGTTCAACAAGGCCAAATTTAATCCGTAATCAATTCGAATCTCACTCAAGGTCCCCGTGACCTCAACCAAACATACTAACAAGTACTAAAACATCATACAAACTCGCTCTCTCGAAGAGTCAGATCACATCAAACAACTCTAAAACCACGAAGCACAACGATTCAAGCCTAATGAGCTTATGAACTTCTAACTTCAAAAACTAATGTCGAAACATACCAAACCAACTATGGTTAACCTCAAATTTTGTACTCAAGTCATAAATGACATCACAGACCTATTCCAACTTTTGAAACAACAATCTGAGCTCGGTAACCACAAAATTAACTCTTGGTCAAACTTCTCAACTCTCCAAACTTCTTTTTTTCCAACTTTCACCCATTCAAACCAAAATTTTCTCGGACCTCCAAATCAATTTTCGGACACATTCCTAAGTCCAAATTTACCATATGGAGCTATTGAAACCATCAAAATTCCATTCCAATGTCATTTGCTCATAAGACAACATCCAAGCAACTCTCTCAACTTAGGCTTCCAACAATGGGACTACGTGTCCTAACTCATTCCGAAACATCCCCAGAACCAAACCAACTACCCCAGTGAATCACACAACCATAAATGAGAATCTTATAAGTAATAAATAGGGGAACATGGCTATGATATTTAAAACGACAGGCCGGGTCATTGCAATATTTAACTCAAAAACCAAGCCTCTAGCCCTAATCATTTTCACGTTGAATGGCCGCCCCTCTTTCTTTATTTCCTCTCTATTATCTCGAACTTTCCATGCCTATCAATCATGAAGCCTTGCACAAATAAGAGCAAGGTAAAATATTCGAACCTTACAACACTCAATTTGTCTCCTATATCTGCAAATCTCGTCTTGTTCTTTCTCCATTCATCGTTAAAATTCAAAACCCCGATTTGAAACTCTATACCTAAAATCCAAAGCTTCATTCATCTGATTTCCCCACTTGTTGTTTCAAATCAGAGCATGCATGGTTGATATCTCTAGAATTCATTGTCGATATTCATTATCCAGAAGTCAAACGCAGTGACCTCTACACAATGGAGCTTTGAACGATAGATCCCCACTCTCAATAGTTGAATCCTTTAGCCTCATGCCCATGTAAATTTTATTGATTATTTTTCCCTTGTGTTTCTCTGATTTCACCACCTTGTTGTCATATTCAAACTTTTTGTCATTTTTCACTATCTAACTTGAATCTGCTGGAACCCTAAGGCTTCAATGTTCACTATAAATAGTAGCCTTAATTTCTCTCATCTAACATCACTAAAAACACTTAACAAACAGGGAAAAAAACAATCTTCAATATAGTAGTGTTTAGAATTTTTTTTAATTAAGGCTACGTTCCCAAACAATTTATGATTTCTCTCTAGTTATGAGTTACTTATTGATTGAATTTTTGAGTCCTTGGATCCTAAACAGCTAAACAAATTCTTTGTTTGGTTTGTTGTCCTAAAGGAGGTCAGTAAAACCTCAACCTTACTCTTTTTTGTTTGTTTGAATTACTAAGCATGAGTCATCTTGTTATCTCTCACTGAATGATGTTATTGATAATGTATGACTGATTGCTTTGTGTGTTTGTTAATAACATATCATTGACGAATAGATTATATAATCATAAGTTCATTAAGCTATTTTAGAATCGTGTATTCATCCTAATGAACATCTAATGACTTACACTTGCTGTTAAACTTTTGAAAACAAACTAAATAACTCTCAAACTATCCTGATAGCTAGTTTCATACCTCCATAATTTCTATTAGCACTACCACAACTGCGATACCGATCTGCCTTGGGTATTGTTTGTATTTCTAGTGATTCACCTGATAACCTAAACTTAAATGAATGTGAACTTGTTTAGTGGTAAAAAATAAGACTGTCACTCCAGTTTTGGGAACACTAGATCATGACATTTGAAAAAATCTCTTCTTTCTAATATGCCTCTATGATTCTGTGAATTTTTAAAAGGTCATTGATTCTATAATAAACCTTACGATTGTATGATCACACTATGTAAATATTTCCTAAGCTAATTTGATCCATATTCCACCCTTATATGTATTCTGATGGCTCTCATACCCTTAACTTAAGCTATGGGGTTTTGGTTAAGACATCTTCTGATATTTCATATTGGGTTAAAATGCTGAAATTAAGTTTCACTATACCTGAAATCCCACACTTGCTCTCTATAACAGATCCTTAATGAGATTATACCCATGCCCCTTTTATGAAACTCATGTAGTGACACTGGTAGCCTGATTCCATGATGATAAGACTCTATTCATGTTTGTAATAATATGACTCCTACTAAATATCCCAAGTGGGTGTTCTCTTGGATACCCTACACTCATCTTGTTCTTGAATACCTCTGCTTGTCTTTCATAATCATGTACATGTATACAATATCCTTAAACTTCACTAAGCTCACATAAATGAACTAGGCTTAGCTTGTGAATCTAGGTTGAATATATTTCCCCGGATAAGCATAAGTGTATACTTTATTCTTTAATGAGATAAGCGTGAAGTTGAGAGATCTATTTAGAAAGGCGTGATCATGTCATTGATTTTGGAATGAAATAGGATTGTTAACTTGTATTTCTATTAATAATCTTTAGAAAGTTTCAGTTGAGGATGTTAATATGTATCTATGTTATTTCTATTAGAAGTTTTAATTGAAGTTGTTAACTTGTATCTCCGTTAATACACTTTAGAACTTCCAAATGATGTTGTTAACATGTATGTATGCTAGAATATAAGACTTAGTTAAAGCAAATCCTTACTAATTTGATTGAAAGCTATTAAGAAGATGTAGTCATGAATAGGAACTGTTATGGGTTTGAACTATGTTCCTCTTCTATTCTTAAGACATATGGTCCATGTGTTTGGCCTTCTAAAGTAATATGCCAGTGCTCTGTATAGTGTGTATGCCAAACTTGTTATGGTGTTCAAAGTGAATCATATACTTAGCTTTGAAATGTGGTTACAACAATGTGAATTGGTTGTTTTATGATCCTATGGTATTCTGTATTAGTTGTTATGAGAAATGTATATACTCTTGTGGTCTGGTATCACAGTGGTATGGGATCTACATTGTGTGCCTCACTAGCACCTAAACTTGTAGGGGAGAATGAGTGTGAGTAGTTAGGGGTATTTTGGAGTTGAGTTTAATTTTTTGGTTGAGCTACTCTCCCAACAAAAACATTGTCCTGGGCATCGAGACCTTTGTGATCTTTGAAGTGCTGGGGATCCAAAGAGGACCTTGGACATGAATGGAATCTACACTTAGCCTAATCTATTGACAATATTACTCCTCTAATGTTTAGTGCTTAATGACCACAAAAAATTTCATTGTGAATCACTTCACCATTTGTGGCTCCACACTAGTTTTCATATTCTGGATCGCTATTGATTGTTTATAATTTGCCTTAGGACATTACCATTTGTAATTATGTACATCGAAAAGCATATATAATGACCTTATTTTCTTTCTTAAACATTTGATAAAATTGGGCCTGCCGAGTTCTCAAAGAACTCAAGCCCAAGTCCAATACCTGCGCATATTGCAGTCTGAAGTTGTTGTTGTCCATTCTTGTTACTTGTTAGGCCTGCTTCTTTTCAGGACCAAACTAGAGTCGATTCTCTCCCTTTACTATTTTTTAAAGTTTATTGTCTTTATTTCCCACGTGTATATAACATTACCATATTTGATTGAATGTTTTACTTTATTTCTTTGAACCATGTGAACAATCTAGGCAAGCCCTAAAAGGCATATGATTAAAAGAAGCATTAGACTTAGAAGTAGATAATTGTAATTCGTTAGTCGTTTATACTATTAATCTCTTAATCTTTACAAACAATTTTATATGAAGTCTTTTGAAATTAAACTACCCTTAACGAAGGATGACAGTCTACACTTTTCAAAAATCAGAAACAGAATCCATGTTGGTCTTTTAATCGAGATTTTCTACAAAAGAAAATCCCACAAACGTTGTTGCAAAACCAATGTTTTTCGGACGGTTCTCTTCAAAATGAATATGAGGTTGTACAACTAATTTTTAAGGTATGCCTAAAGACTATTTCTCTAAATAAGCTTCACTTTACAAATATTATACAAACGGTCACATCTTTTTATAGACAAAGTATTTTATAACTTAGCCACAAAGTTATTTAAACACAAACGCTATATACATACTTCAAACTCTTTTAATCATATATATGCATATACTTTCTTAAAAGCTTTTATAAACCTATATCCCTTATAAAACTACATATCCTCTTTTCAAGTAAATAGTTCCAAGCTAGATATACAATGTGCCATATCTTTGGCACTAGTTAAGAAAATTATAAACAACTAATCCTTTAAATTTATATGTCCTATGGAGCTACCTCAGGTAAATTTAAAGAGTTGTCTATGTTACACCCCGACCTCAGGGAGCACGACCGCTGCTCAACCATGGTACCTCAGTCAAGTAAGCTTGCACAATATCGTCTACCCAACCTACCCATGATTAAAGAGAAGATACATTTCATTAATTAGATAGTAAGAGGTCATGTATAAGTGACGACCTAAATCGATTGGCCGTGACGGGCACCCGCTACCTCACTCAACCGAGTACCAACATTACATATCTTTCATATCATACTATCATACATAAATGAGACGGAAAGGCTTCTGTGAGATATCTAGAATAAACATGAGGGAATAGTCGACATAGGACGACCCAACATGTAATACAAACGTATACATATGAAATACGGGCTTATAAGACCAAAATGATCACTCATACACTGAACATAGGCCGACAAGGACATACAATCTTTCTTGGACATGACATACATCTACAAGCCTCTCACGACCAAAAACACGATCCATCGTGACGGCGCAAATCGATGATAATAGGCCAACCGACATTTCCAAAATGCTTTCAACAATAACCAAAAATAAATCAAGACTTTTAAAATAACTGAAATCTTTGCAATAAAAATGGGGTGAACCATAAACATAAGTGCGGAAATAAAGCCCAACATCGGGGTGTCACTTGTCATGAGCATAACATAACCTTTTCGAAAGTAATAAGACTAACATAGTCTAGAATCCAAAATACAAAAAATAAAGAAAGATAAGGAAGAAGAAAGCAGAGTTGCGAACACCGACAACTACCTCGCGATCTCCAATGACCAGCTACGAGTACTATCAAGAACTTCTACGTCCAACAACTCCTAGATCTGCACACGAGGCACAGGGAGTAACGTTAGTACACCAACTCAGTAAGTAACAATAATAAATAAGGAATTGAAGATAGTGACGAGCTACACAGTTTTAGTTCATTTTCATTAATTATAGAAAGGAAAATAGTCATTCTTCCCAAGTTCCGGTAATTCAAGTCAAATCAGTTTATTTTAGTAAAGTTCAAGTAAAGCCAGATAAGTATATCTTTCAACAGTTTTCAAAAACATGGATATAACGACACTATGTGCATCAATAATGTAATCATATACTTCCTCTCATGTAATCATCTCTCAGTCCTCCCAATCACTCACCTCACAATCACTCATTCCTCACAATCACTCAGCACTCGACACTCGCATTCAATAGGTACCTACGCTCACTGGGGGTGTGCAGACTCTGGAGGGGCTCCTTCATCCCAAGTGCTATAACACACCAATCATGGCATAAATCAATCAGGATCTCAGCCTCACTCAAGCATAAATCAATAAAATATGTTGCGGCATGCAACCCAATCCCATAAATATCCTCCCAATCAGGCCCTCGACCTCACTTAGTCATCAATCTCTCTAGTCTCTCGAGTTCTCAGATATCAAGAAAATCAGCCCAAACAGCAATAACATGATGCATCGAACAGAATAACAGAGACTAAGATATGATATGCGAGTAAAAATCGTAATTGAGTACAAATAGCATTTAACGGGCAATTCAATATTTAACGCGACCCCTACAGGACCCAACAATGCCAACATATAGCCTAAACATGGTTTCTAACATGATTTACAGTCAATCCTTCATAAGACATAGAGAGCATATAGCTAACAACATGTTGTTCAACTTTACAATTCTACGGGACGGACCATGTCATAATCCCTTCGGTGCACGCCCACACTCCCGTCACCTAGCATATGCATCACCTCCAAAATAGTCACAAGACACAATGTCCAGGTTTTCATACCCTCAAGACCAGATTTACAACTGTTACTTACCTCAATCCGAGCAAAATCCTACTCCGCAATGCTTTTGCCTCTCGAATTAGCCTCCAAACATATCGAATCTAGCCACAATCAGTACAATACCATTAATGTATGCTAAAGGAATCAATTCCACAAGAGAACTACTAAATTAGACTCATAAATCCGAAATCGACTCAAACCCGGCCCCCAGGCTCACGTCTCAAAATCCAACAAAAGTCACAAAACCCGAAAGCCCATTCACTCATGAGTCTAGCCATAATAAATTCATCAAAATACAATATCATTTGCCCCTCCAAATCCCCAAAACTCACTCTCGAATTCTCAAGCCCTAACCTCCCAAATTTCACCTCAACAAATCACTAACTAGATGTAAAGTTAGTGGGGAAACACCATTATTGAACTTAAATAGCATAAGGAACTCACCTCAGCCATAGATATGGAATCCCTCTAAAAAATACCCAAAATCCAAGCTCAAAGATTTGAAAATGGGGAAAAATCCTGAAGTGTTCTATTTATACCTTCTGTCCAGCAAAACTGCATCTACGGTACCATTTACGCTTCTACGAAGTGGCACCTGCAGAAATTCCATCGCAAGTGCGGATCCCACTTAACTCCCAAAATCCGCATCTGTGGTCAAATACT
Organism: Nicotiana sylvestris; assembly: GCF_000393655.2. Classification (NCBI taxonomy): domain Eukaryota; kingdom Viridiplantae; phylum Streptophyta; class Magnoliopsida; order Solanales; family Solanaceae; genus Nicotiana; species Nicotiana sylvestris. The sequence continues at coordinate 115,493,248 of NC_091063.1, forward strand.
CGTACCTATGAGTGCGTACCTGCGGGCCCTTCCCCCCTGTGTGATCCTTTCCTCCCAGGCCCTTTTCCGCATCTGTGCTCCTACTTCCGCATATGCGCTCCTAATACCACACCTGCGCTTCCAGTCCACCTCAGCCTTGCCTGTATTTGCGAGCTCCTCTTCGCTTTTGCGGGACCACACCTGCAGGCTCCCACCGCAAGTGCAAAAATACCAGAACCATCAGCTTCAGCTGCACTTCTTCATCTCAAAACAATCCTATAACCACTCGATATCCCTCTAAGGCCCTCAGGACCAAATCCAAACATACCAACACGTCCCATAACATCATAAAAACTTAGTCGAACCACTCAAAACAACAACAAAATACCAAATTACACTCTGATTCAAGCCTAAGAACTTCTAATCTTCTGTATTCCACAAACGGAAAAGGAAATTTAGATAATTTAAGCAAATATAGGAATGGGGAAAGGGAAGTCCTAAGTTGGTTAGCCTATAGGATCAATCTCTGCAATGCCCGATAATCCTCCTCAACTAGAGGGGCTACACGTGATATTAGCGCGCAGGTCATCATATCCTTTTATTATCCATTACCCTCCCCTTAGTGGTTATATAAGCGAGTTTAATTAACTACCTCTAAGCGTGCTTCTACTCGTCCCTTCCTTGTGGCCCTGGAGGAATTTAGGACCTCTAGACTTAGGCAGTTCTAGACAATCCTAAGCTGTTTAAATGGGAAAAGTCTATGCGACAACGAATTACATATAGGACTACCAATTAAAGAAGCAGGTAAAAGGCTTATGTTTACCTCCACATATACATAGGCAAATAAACAGCACGTCTCAAACAACTGATTTTGAAGAAGCTTAGAAATCCTAAGAACATGATATCTAGATAAATGTTTCAGATACAGGATATGCAGTGTTTGTTTCAAGGGAAGTGGCAAATCCTAACTAGTTTGCCTACTATTTTTTCCGAAATTTGTTAGACTTAAGCAGTTTGTAAACAATCAGTACACAGTTTTCAGTTTTACACGAGGACATTAATTACCTAAGACTTGCCTAGGTGTGGGATTCTATATAACCAAAGTTGCAGGAGTTGTTTAAATGGTTTTGAGGTTATTCAACCTATAGGTATGTTGGATCTAAGTGGTACATATTACAACAGGCGATTTATCACTTTGTACTTAGAGACATACTACCTATGCGTGAGTCTGCTTAAAACCTTTTCATGGACAGCTATTGATTTAATTAAAATAGACGTGGTTCAAACAGATGCAAATAGAGTTACTAAGAACATAGTATCTAATGCATGTAAGAATGACAGTTTTATCAAGATTATTTAATAGCAGGATGTCTATGTGACAGTACTTAGGAATTGAGCATGCACCATGCTGAAACAGTAAACGTGAGGGCCCTAAAAACAAGATATCTAATGCACATGTTGAACATAGTTTAAACGTAAATGAACACATCAATCCTAGAACATGGCTTCTAATACAAATTTGCAGAATCTAAAGCCTATAGCATGTTTTCTACCCAGTTTTACCCACAGTATCATACAACTATACTCCATTTTATTATTTTCCCAAATATCCCTTTACGAATAATTATCACAGACCAAAGTTGCATAAATTACACAAAGGAAATGTAAAGTAATACTATAGGGAGCCTGAGGCAAGACAAAAAAATAAACATGTGAGTACCAGGCCTTCAATACAGTCTCAAATGCTCTGAAGTCTCATAGCCAACAAGTGTCTAGGTGTATCATAGTTCCCTAAGGACCTTAAGTATCCCGGGCAGTGCTCACACCCAGACTTTCTCAAATAAAGAATGATTATGTGCAGTGTGGAAGAGGCAACCCTAATATGCCAGAGTTTAGAGAGATCTCAAGGATCTCTAAGCAGTACACATACCAGAGGGGCAGAACTTAATAACCTTAGAGTAAGTAAGAGTGCTTGCAAAGACTTAGTGAAAACATGTGGAGATAACTTCTTAGGAGTAAAAGATTTTCTAGAATAGACCAGCTTTAGGAAAATACTAGGCACGAAAGCCAGTTTTAAGAAGAGTACAAATACCATTTTGAAAACAATTCAGAAAATAGCAAAACTTAATAAGCAACCAGTCAATCATAGAAGGTTCAGATTCATAGGTACTTTAACAAGCAGGTCCGCACACAAGGGTGCAAGGGATTGGGAATATATAGGGATCTCATTGAGGGTACACAAATAGGGGCAGGGAGGCATGTAAACAACAAAGAACACTTAGGAGCTTCATAGTCTTAATGAAGTAACCAGAATAGCAGGCAACTAAAACATGGAGCCAAGATGTAGAAGAAAGAATTAGACACACAAGTAGGGTCTTAGCATGATCGCATAGTTAAATGATCAATTAAAAATCAACACACATGCTGGTCAAGTATCGGATAAACATATAAAGTTTTGACATACTAGTTGTACATGGAATAGGGTAGAATTTAGGCATGTTTGAACAAAAAAGTCAGATTCATAATGAACTAATGCAGGAATGAAACACAGAGTTTGGATTTCAATTGTAACTAGAGACAAACCAATTGAGGAAAAAGAGTGCAGAATATAGATCAAATATAATCTCACTATCTAGCCTTGATTTTCAGTCAGCTAGACCCACAATAGCATAAGTAGCACAAGTAGTAAAGAAGGAGAATAGTTTGAGTGTGTGTGTGTTTTGTGAGCTAATGCCTGACTGAGAACCCGGACAATGGGGGATTTTATAGTATGCAATAGAGTAGGACACATAAGGTAATGATCCAATAACATGCACATAAGGTGTGAAATCAATTAACAATCAGTCATGAATCAATTAAGGGGATAGAATCACATAAGTGAGACTTAGTTTAAGGAAATCTCACAGAGAATCCATCAGTAAATCAGAGCAAGGGTAATAAGGTAAGAAATAATCATACAATCAATCAAGTAAAGTCAGTCATGAACAAATCAACAGTAATATCAGGCTAGTACTACATGATTTAAGGAAAATTGTATATGGAATCAATCAGTAATTAAGAGCTAGGTTAAATAAGGCAAGAACTAACTCTAAAATCAATTAGAAGTTGGTTCTGAAAATCAAAGCATAAAATCAGGCCAGTAGCACCAATTATTAATCACACATAAGGTAATAAAGGTAAAATCTAATAAGGAAACACCGGTATTAAGGAAAGTCCAATTTCAAGCCCTAATTTAGGTAAGTGAGATTAATTAACAATTAGTCGACATGGTTTAAGGAAAACGGGCAACAGTATTAAAATGATCGGTTAAATAATTAGAAATACAGAAACATATAGTAAACAAATTAAATAAGGAAACACTAATAGCTACTCCGAGATGAAAGCGTTTAAAAGTTCAATATTTTGTAGAAAATCCGTTGAAATCAAGACCCTAATTCTAGGGTAAACAAAAATCAGTTAGGAATAACAATAGGGAAAGATCTGAAAATATCGAGGTGGAAGTACTGAAAAATTTAAAGACGAAAATACCAAAATAAACCTAAAATCGTTTCAGATCTGAGAAGATTTAAATAGATTCAACCAAAAATTAGCCAGATTCATAAAATGAAGAGAGGTTGAACCAAATCTGGGTTAAACCGGAGATTTGATATCCTAAAATACAAAGATATTCGTACTCCCAGGTATTGGGATGAACGTAGATGAAAATAGTCAAGACATGAAAGATTTTGAACCAGATCTGGCTCGAGCTTGGCCAGATTTGCTTTGCCATGTTAGGAAGAAACTAAATAGGGTCATAGACGAGTAATCAGCGGTGAAGAGAGACCGATAATGTAAGGGAATCTATGTTGATTCCATTTTTGAGTCGGAATCAGAGGGGATAACAGGTGACGACGCTAGGGTTAGAGAGGGGTGAGAGACGAGAGCATATGAGGGCGGAGGGTTTCGAAGAAATGGGTAGGGTTAGGGGTTTTTGATATATTAAAAGGGTCGGTTGATTAAGGGCCGTTTATCTTCTGAGATCAACGGCTAGGATCAAATGATTAGGTGGGCGGGTTTAATTAAATAGGTATTTGGGTTTGGGTTTGGGTTGGACGGGTATGGGGTAATTGGACTAGGCTAGGTTTGAAATTGGATATTTTCTAGGGGCTAGATTTTAAATACCTAATTAATTTACTAAAATAATTTACTAAAATAATTTATAAATGATAAATGTGATTTATGCATGAAAATGCCTTACAATACTTACTTAATATTGTAAAAAGATGAAAAGTCATTTTCTTTATGGATAATATAATTGTGAATATATATAGGCTATTATTAAAAATAATATGCAATTCTAGCCTAAAAATGCAAATGTGATTGTAAAAATGCAATTAAAATATTTAAGCATTATACGGGCATAAATGATGAATTTAGATGATTAAATCTTCATAAAAATAATATGAGAAATAATTAGTGAATATCTGTATAAATAAAAATACAGAAATAAATTGTTTTAACGTCTTTAAAATTATAGAAAAATTATAAAAACACTTGTGTATGTTTATAAATGCGTATACACTATTTTGAAAGTATGTATGCAAATTTAAATATATATGAAGGAAAAATTGGGTATCAACACTACCCACGTGGAGGGGTTTTTAAGTGTTTACACTTACCCCTTCACACTCTCACGATCTGGTAGTGATCGACTTCTGCAAAAAATATGAGGTCACCCTCGGCTAGATTCATCCCTCCTTTTGGCACATCGTGATCATGCTGCCCTTTTTTTCAGAAAGGCCGGCGAGTTGGAATTTACCCTCAACCACCTTATTCGGTTGTATCGGTCCCAGCTGTTTCGAGTGCTCATCAAGCTGCAACATCGAACAAAGAAGGCCTTATTTTCTAGTAACGATGAAGACAAAGATTGAGGCTGGATGAGTTGGTTCATCAGAGTAAGGACTTCAGATGTCATTCCCAGGGACAAAATGTCGTTCCCGAAGAGATGGGATTTTAATCTTAAGTGGAGTTCCTTCACAGATACTTCTTCATATTCTACTTCTGTGTTTCATAATAATTTTATCTTTTCTACGGCTGTTGCTTCGACACCTCACGTTGTCCTGGACATCGAGGACTGGGTCCAAAAGTAGGATGCGACCTTCTCGTATGATGAGTGCAAATGCCTTGTTTTATCGAGGGGCAAATGGGAGGCCAAACATCATGGTAAGTTCTCTTCCAAACTTTGATACCTTTCTTTTACTGGTGATGTCATCTCATTCATGTTTATTTTTGCAGGAATCGGAGATGTCTCTGAAATGAGGCCAGCCCCACCTAGGGAAAGGACCGAGTCCCCAGTTCCGAATCGGAGAAAGACCACAAAAGAAAGAGGGATTCGAAGCCCAAAGATACCTAGGATGAGGCAGTCCCTACTTGGAAACCAAGGAGAAAACATGTGGACTTGGATTCAGCCATTCAACACCTGGAAGATGAAGAGAACAAAGGTGAAGAATCACTGCTGGTACCCCGAACTAGGAAACCAGTCGAGGCTACCAAGCCCTCCGAACCTGATACCTTGCCTCTCGATGAAGGAACTCCGAAGAAAGACTCGGGAAAAGCCCTCGAGTCCCCCGATATCGAGATCGTACCTCCTCATTCAACAAATACACCAGAGGGGATAAGTGCTGAAAGGGTCAACTTTAATCAGAGCGCCCTCAGTGAGAAGCTCGGGGCTGTGACAATGGGTCACTTACCTTCTCTACCAGCTTACTCCGAGAAGACAATAAAGGATGTCCGGGCTCTACGAAGACCCTACCCAAGCAAGGTACTGAAGAAGACCCTTTCCGGGACTGTTTCATTGGGGTTGACGATGTTATTGACCTTAACGCTGCATCCACCCTCTTTGAAGAGGCTCAACGTCTCCTCTTTCGGGTAAATAATAACTTTTATTGTTGTAATTTTTTCTTTTCTTAGCATCCTTTGACGGACATATTTTCATTTTATGTATAGGTCATCGTCATGTTTAAAGATGAGCTGAGCCAATGTGAAGCCAAGCATAGGAAGGTTTTGGGAGAAGAGAAGGCCCTGAGGCTCCTCTATAGCCAAAAAGAGGAGGAGCTTAAGGACCTTCGGGCTGAATTGGCCAAAGCTTGAAAAAATGAGACCGAGCTTGATGAGCATGTAATTGTGATTTTAATAGAGTATGGTCTTATTGACCTTATTTTGGAGGCTAAAACTTTGATGCTTCAGCAGCAGCAGAAGTTGGATATGAGTGGGCAACTCCGGGGTGAGGTAATTCAAGTTAAGACCGACTGCCATCGATAGAAAGAGAACATGGATCAGCTCGCTGCCAATAAGGAAGGTTACAACCCAACTGACCTCGGCTGAAATTCAACTCCGAGGCATTAAAGTGAAGGGTCTAGCCTAGGCCAAGAAAATTGAGGAGTTAGAGGCAGAGCTTGCTAGATCCCGGGCCGTAGCTTCATAGGCCAATGCCGAAGTTGAGAAGACAAAGGCTACGGCTGATAAGACTATCGCTATATACTTAAAGGATGTCGAGGTAGTTCAAGGTGAGTTGAGGGAGGCGTCCGACCGAGAAAAATGGAGCAATGATTTGGCCAAGTGCCAAGCCCAGAGGGAGACTCTCGAAGAAATCCACGCCCAAGGATTGACCTTACTAAATAAATAGCCCAAGAAAGGGCGATTGAAACCGATGCCAAGTTTCTTATTTCTTATGATGATGAAGATGCTACGAGTGGTTTTGAGGGCGGGAATGGTGAAGGAGGAGCCCTCGAGGAGGAGGAGGTTCCCAAAAATAGAGCACCCGGGAATGTAACCACAAAATATATTAGGTTCTCTTTTTCTTTTTTGTGTAAGGGCCGCTCGTGGGTGTTGTAAACATATTTTGTAAACATCTATTGTAAATATATAGAACCTTTTTGCTTCATCTTTGATTTGTGTTGAATCCTGTTGTCTTCATTTGTGAAAAATTCGATTGTATATCTCAAATGATCAGTTCGAATATCAGTTGGGCTCAGAACATAATAAACCCATAGGTTTTTATTGATCAATATAATATCTCTTAGGTTTATTTTTAATCCTTGAGCTAAGCTTAAACTGATTTGATGCGAGCTCGGGATGTCGGGACTCTTGAGCCTGAGTTGAGTGAGAGCAAGGTCTCGAACTCTATATATTCTGGCCCTTAGGCTCTTTTATATGGGCCTTTAGGCTCTTTTATATCGACCCTTTGGGTCTTTTAGGTTGGCCCTTAGGCTCTTTAAGTTGGGCCAATTCGGCCTCTGGAGTGGCTATAATTTTGCCCTTTTTTCGGCTAAAAGACTTAGTGAACTTTTTTTTGTACGCCTTAGCATGTGTTTTTTGTACCCGTTGGATTTTTTGAAGGTTCGATCGATCAGAACCTCATTTGTGATTTGCTTGTGCGAACATAATTTAATACCTCTTGAGGTGTTGTTTTTCGAAGGCTAATGTTATTGAAGCTTTTAAATTATTCGAGGGATGACTTTATCGAAGCCCCTTTATTATTTGCTTTTGCCAAGGGTAGCCTGATTTAACCGGTTTTTTAAAGTGTTTGAAGGCCTTTAATTTTATAGTGGAAGTCAAATGTTTCTAAGATGCATTATTTCGGCCGCAACCTTTTTATATGATCATAGTCTTTAATATGGTCGTAGACTTTAATATGGCTGTAACCTTATATTGAGGGTATGCCTCTTTGAGGTCTTATGAGTCCTAGTTTTTGATCACTCAGATGTGTTGATTGTCGATGCGTTGACTCTTGAGACGTTTCCCATAGTATTATAAGTGTAGAGCTCGTATAATAGTAGACTTCTTTAAGACACAAAGTGTTTTTTATATAGATAGAATGCTTCCTAAAATAATTGATACACGCGTACATGTTTTGCTATCGAGGCTCAACTATTCTATATGGACACGGTTCCTCTTATCGTTTGGCCCGTTACAAAGTTCTCCTATCGAGGCCCTCTTAGGCGTGAAGTATTTTCCTCGAAAATATGACCTCCGATGGTGATGCCCCCCCCAGTATTTGAGGGTGATTGAAAAGAAGCCTTGGATATGTTGATTTCTCCTTAGGTAGCATATAGTTTTTGCCTCGTTAAAAACCTTGCCGGTAAAAACCATTTGGGACAAAATCTAATCTAAGGGAAAAGGGTGCAACGCATGCTTTAAAAGCTAAGGCCTTAATGTAAAAAGGTGCATTCGATATCTTCGATCGAACACCTGCAATGGGTTAATTTTAATTTCGAATGGACAAAAAGAGAAAACCATACCTTAGGAATAGTATCGTTTGTGTAATGATATGTTCCAACTATTTGGCACTTTCTCACCTTCCATTGTGCTAACTTTGTATGATCTTTTACCGACAACTCCGAGGAATCGGTACGGTCCTTCCCAATTTGGGTCCAGTTTCCCTTCATTCGGGTCTCGAGTATTGAGGGTGACTTTCCGTAGAACTAAGTCCCCGATTCCTAAGTGTAGAAGATTAGCCCTTCTATTGTAGTATCTCTCGATTCTTTGCTTCTGTCCGGCCATTCGAACAAGTGTTGCTTCTTATTGTTTTCATCTAATAGCTCGAGGTTAGTATTCATAGCCTCGTGATTTGACAGCTCTGATGCATGTCGAAACCTGGCACTGGTTTCTCCAACCTCGGCAGGGATGACGGCCTCAGAGGCATAAACTAAAGAGGACGGAGTATCCCCTGTGCTATACTTTGATGTTGTTCGATATGCCCAAATGACCTCGGGTAGAACTTCTCTCCATTTTTCCTTCGCATCGTCCAACCTATTTTTTAGGTTTTGAATTATAGTTTTTTGTGGACTCGGCCTGTCCATTTCCAGTTGGGTAGTACGATGTCGATAAAATCCTCTTTAATTTATGTGCTTCGAGGAACTTTGTCACATTGCTGCCGATGAATTGTTTTCCATTATCATATACAATCTCGGCAGGTTTCCTGAACCGGCATATGATATGGTCCTAGATGAAGTCAATAATTTCTTTTTCTCTGACCTTCTCGAAGGCATGTGCTTCCACCCACTTAGAAAAATAATTAGTCATGAACAAAATAAATTTAGCTTTACCTACGACGGTTGGTAGAGGGATTACTATGTCCATTTCCCATTTCATGGAAGGCCACGAGGATAGGACCGAATGGAGTTGTTCTCCGGGCTGATGGATCATCGGTGCAAATTGTTGGCACTTATCACATTTTTTGACAAATTCCTTAGTATCTTTTTCCATGCTATCACAGTAATACCCTGCTGTGATAATTTTGCGAACCAAAGACTCGGTGCCAGAGTGATTTCCACAAGTACCTTCGTGGACCTCTCGTAAAACATAATCGGTGTCCCCCGGCCCAAGCATATCACTAATGTCCCTTCAAACGTTCTCCTGTACAATGTTTCGGCTTCATCTAATGCAAACCTGGCAGCCTTGGTTCGTAGGGCCCTCGATTCTTTATGGTCCGATGGGAGTTTTCCATTTTTCAAATAATCGATGTACGTATTCCTCCATTCCCAAGTCAAACTTGTTGAATTTATCTCGGCATGACCCTCTTCAACCACAGATCTCGATAACTGGATGACAGTCCCCGAGACAATATCATTTTGTTCAACCAAGGATCCTAAATTAGCAAGTGCATCGGCCTCACTATTTTTCTCTCGAGGCACATGATCTAGAGTCCATTCCTTGAAACGATATAATATTGCATGTAGTTTATCTAAGAATCGCTGCATCCTATCCTCTCGAACTCAAAAATTTTGTTTACTTGGTTTACTACCAACAGTGAATTGCATTTGGCTTTAATGACTTCTGCTCCCAAACTTTTGGCTAGCTCGAGACCGGCAATCATGGCGTCATACTCGTCCTCATTATTTGTCAACCTAGAAGTTTTGAGAGATTGTCTAATGGTAAGCCCGGACCCTTTCACATTTGAGGCACCGTCCGTGAAAAGGGTCCATACCCCCGATGATGTACCTGAACATAGCAGGAGTTCCTTCTCCACTTCGGGTATGAGGGTCGGCGTAAAATCGGTCACGAAGTCATCTAGGATATGCGAATTGATGGCCATTCGGGGTTGATATTCGATATCGTACCTGCTAAGTTCGACGACCTATTTGGCCCAGCTGGCCCGATAACTCGGGGTTATGAAAAACATTTCGAAGGGGGTAAGTGGTTAACACACATATGGGATGATATTTAAAATATGGCTTTACCTTTCTAGATGCGTTTATCAATGCAAAATGCTAATTTTTCTAAGTGAGAGTATCTGGTTTCAGCATCTCCTAGAGTTTCGCTTACATAATAAATAGGGAATTGTGTACATTGCTCTTCTCGAACTAGTACCCTACTTACCACTATCTCGGATATTGCCGAATAAAGGTAAAGTTTTTCATCTACCTTCGGGAAGTGAAGCAAAGACGGGCTCGATAAGTATGTTTCAGTTCTTCCAAGGCTTGTTGGCATTATGGGGTTCATGTGAAATCTTTTTTTCTTTTTGTGCAAGGAGAAGAACGGTGACTTCAATTTGATGACCTTGAAATGAATCGACCCAAAGCAGATATTCAACCTGTTAGCCTTTGCATGTCCTTCACACTATCCACGATTGTGATGTTCTTGATGTCCTTGATCTTATCGGGGTTAATTTTGATACCTCGATTCGACACCATGAAGCCGAGGAACTTACTCGAGCAGACTCCGAAGGCACATTTCTCCGGGTTAAGCTTCATGTTGTATTTCCTCAAGATTTCGAATGTTTCATGCAAATGATCTAAATGGTTCTCTACGCGCAGGGACTTAGCCAACATATCATCAATGTAAAATTCCCTTATTTTACCTTTTTGTTCTACGATCATTTTGTTAACTAAGCATTGGTATGTAGCTCCTGCATTTTTTAGCCTGAAGGGCATTACGTTGTAATAATAAGTTCAAAATTTAGTGATAAACAAAATCTTTTCCTGGTCCTCCAGGTTCATCTGAATCTGATTGTACCCGGAATAGGCATTGAGAAAAGTTAGGATCTCGTGGCCGGCCGTGGCATTGATCATACGATCGATGTTGGGTAGTGGGAAAGGGCATGCTCCTTCTTCAAATCCTTGTAATCTACACACATTCTAAGTTTGTTTCCCTTTTTGGGAAATACAACTACGTTGGCTAACCACTCGGGGTATTTTACCACCCGAATAGATCCTATTTTAAAAAGTTTGGTGACCTCGTCCTTTATGAATGTGTCCTTTATCTCGGACTGGAGCCTCTATTTTTGCTTGACCGGTTTGAATCTCAGTTCGAGGTTTAGCCGATGTGTAGTTATTTCCAGTGGAATTCCTATCATATCTACATGAGACCAAGAAAAGCAATCCATATTATCAATAATAAAGTGAATGAGTTTTTTCCTGAGTTCGGGGGTTAATCCCGTTCCCAGGTATACCTTTCTCTCAGGCATGTATTCGATCAGTATAATCTACTCCAGTTCCTCGATCGTTTACTTAGTTGCTTTGAACTCTTCGGGAATTATGAAGGTTCGAGGGGTAAGGAAATTCTGTTCTTCGTCTTCGATTACCTGTTGCTCCGATTTTGTCGAGGCCGAAGGTGGTGATTGCTATTTGGCTGCTTGATTATCTTTAGTGTTCGACTTTTTCGAGGTCGAAGGCTGCAGTATCAGCGTCACTTCATCGACTGCAAACATCTCCTTTGCAGTGCATTGCTCTCCATAGACCGTTTTTACTCCATCCTATGCAGGGAACTTCATCATATGATGAAGAGTACAAAGTACTACCCTCATGTTGTGTATCCATGGTCTCCTAAAGAGAGTGTGTTATACCACATGTCACCTTCGGTGACATGGAACTTTGTATCTTGTATGGTCCTAGCTACGTTTACTAATAGGATAATCTCTCCCTTTATTGTTTCGCTTGCCATGTTAAAGCCATTTAGGACCCGAGATGCAGGTATAATCTGATCCTGTAGGCCAAGCTGCTCTACGACCCTTGATCTGATTATATTTGCTGAGCTACCTGGATCCACTAGAACACATTTAACTTGAATTTTATTTAAAAGAATAGAAATTACCAAGGCGTCATTGTGTGGTTGAGATATGCCTTTTGTTTCTTCATCATAGAATGACAGGACGTCCTCGGGCACATAACTCCGAGTTCGTTTCTCTCTTGTGATCGACACCTTGGTGAATTTGAACACAAGCCTTTGTGGGATATCGACCCCGCCAACGATCATGTGGATTACATGTTGTGGTTCTTCTTGCTCATTTTCACTTGCATCCCTTTCATTGAAGTGATTCGTAGCTCGATCACTTAGAAATTCTCGAAGATGACCCTCGTTGAACAATCGAGCTACTTCCTCCCTTAGATGCCTGCAATCTTCGGTTCTATGACCACATGTTCCATGATACATGCACATCAAGTTTGGATTCTTTTGAGAAGGATCGGTTTGTATGGGCCTGGGCCACCTGGTGTCTTTGATTCTTCCAATAGCTGACATGATCCCTGATGCATCTATGCTAAAATTATATTTTGACAATCGAGGTGCCTCCGCAGTGTCGATATGCTTATCGAACCCGCTTATAATCATGATTCCTCGAGAACTTTGACCTAGATCATTTCTCCGATAATTTTGAGGGGTGTTTGACCCAAGCCGTTATTTCTTTGATCAATATATGGCTAATACCGTTCCTTGTTTGACCTCGATTCTCTATGTTTGTCCCTCCCGGGCTTAGATGCAAGCCTAATAGGATGAACTGAGCCCGACGGGGCTCCCAACTGGTCGTCCTCGACCCTGATCTTTGACTGATAATGGTTATGCACATCTGACCATGTCACAGTTGAATACTCGATCAAGTTCTGCTTTAACTGTTGAGATGCAATCGAACTCCATTCGTTCAAACCCTGCATAAAGGCCCGTACTACCCAGTCATTAGAGACTGGTGGTAGTTCCATTCTTTCCATCTTACACCTGAACACGTACTCACTTAACATCTCATCGTTCCTCTGCTTTATCTTGAAAACATTCGATTTCCTCATAGCCACCTTTATGGCCCCGGTGTGTGCTTTCACAAAGGCATCTGCTAACATAGTAAACGAATCAATAGAGTTAGGAGGCAGATTATGGTACCAAATCATGGCTCCTTTCGACAATGTTTCCCCAAAAGTTTTCAATAATACTGATTCGATCTCGTCGTCATTCAAGCCATTTCCTTTGATCCCACAAGTGTATGAAGTAATATGCTCGTTAGAGTTGGTTGTCCCATTATATTTCGGTATATCGGGCATGCAAAACTTTTTGGGAATGGGCATCGGATCTGCGCTCTGATGGAATGGTTTTTGTATGAACTTTTTGGCGTCTAAACCTTTCAAAACTAGAAATTCCCCTGGTATTTGGTCAACACAGGAGTTATAAGTCTCCATATTTTTATCATTATCCTCAATCTTCTTTTCCACAGACTTGATCCTCTTGGTGAGCTCTTCGAGCATCCTCATACTGGTGGGGTCAGTCCCCGAGTCATTTCCGTTCGACCTCTCTAGCGCTAGTTCAGCACGTCAAGTGTTTTCATGTTCAGCTACACGCAAAGTCTTATTCACTTTGAAGTTGAGCGATGGCGATCTGCTGAGCTTGAAGCATCTCGAATATCACTTGGAGGCTGATTCCCCTATCTCCCATTCCTTGTGTTCCCTGGCCACCAGATCGTGCTTCCCTGCGTACACTCCCTCAGGGGTCTATGCCTAAATCCATGTTTAGAGCAATGTGTAAACTAACATCAACTGGTTCTATATGTGGCACTTACCTAGGGTTTATTGGTGATACACTGACCTCTATATTATTGTTTTCTCCAAGGCCTTCATCGTCATGAACATGTGTGTTTTGTGAGCTAGACATGTTTCAGCATGAGAATCAAAAGAATTTGGCAAGAATAAGTGTAAAAATAACGTGTGTAATGAGAATCAGTAATGAAATAATCACTATTATCTTTAGGCCCACGTTGCGCGCCAAACTGTTTACCTCGAAAATATGAGTAACAATTAAATTTGATTTATGATTTTAAAGATATGTGACTTAGTTCAACACCAATTAATAATCAAGAAATATGAAGTAAAAATGAAAGAAATAAGTGGACCAAACCAATGTTACTGAGTAGTGCTGACCTCGAACTTAGTGGCCTCGAGATGAACTAAGAGTAATAAAGTATGAACAATAAATGTAAAGGACAATTCTAACAAACAGTAAGAGAGAAGAGTAGGATAGTATATTATTTGCTAATGATTGGATGATGTTTCAAATGATTAGGGTCCCCTGTATATAATAGGGCAACCTTAAATAAGGTACATTTCCATTTACAGTAAAGAATCTTATTGGTACAACTGTCTAACCGCCTAGTACATAATGGTACAATAATCTTTCGGGATTTGCACCATGATATTAGGGACATGGCAGGAATCTCGATCATTCTGTTAGAAATCCATAACGACATTATTTCAGAGTCGAGCATACTCGGCTTCGGTGTCTATTGTACTATGATATTCGGGCATTGCATCTTATTTTCGAGCTTGGGTCTGATCCATCGGGATTGAACTCGACCTCGTCTGAACTCGTGCTTAAAATGGACCCTTGAACCTATAAATCAGAGGCATATGATTTTGACCGTATACAAGTATCAAGTTAGAAGAAAGGATAAATTTCAAGAAAGCTTCAATACTTTTAAGTTGGGAGATCTTTAGTACTGATACACCATCGTGCATTTTGCACGGAGTCTAATCTCAGCCGGATCGGCTAAGCCGTCTCACCTCGAAACATCCACTCATATTACCACCATGTGCGCGAAATGGCATCCGATCTCAGCCCGAACGACAAAGCCATCTCACCACAATGTCGTGTGAGTCATTGTCAACTCACATTCCACTAGAAATCATCTCATACCATTTAAGGGAAATTATCTCATCACATCAATCTTATCCCATAATAGGAGAAAACTCTCACCACCGCACAGGGAGATTTTACCCCTCACTCACTCCTACACCGACACGTGTAGTTTTGGGGTTAGATTATTCCAATCTACCCTTCCTTAGTGACTAAACAATATTCCCAAAGAATTTATTATTCAAAGATTTCACATCTCACTTCAATGCCTTTTACACGCCTCTTCGTTTCATTGGCACCAGTGGCCCCAAATGTAATATCATTCTTGCCACATTGGGGATATTTCATATTTCATATTTCATATTTCATACTCACCTCTTTCTCTTTCAAACATCATTATGGATTATCAACAACAAGGCATTTCTATTCAAGACTTTATATACACAAGTGAGCAAATAAGAGTCATAGGCATATTGAGATTTCTTACACAATTTGGTATAATGGCTTTTATTTGAAATGCGACATGAAGTGGTCTTTAATGTCTATATATCAAAATATGGTCGGGTTATAAAATCAAAAAATGGACCTTCCTATTTCAACTTTGTGGTCGCAGAGTGGACTGCAGAAAACATGTATGCGATCTGGATAAGGGACCGCAAAATCACTCTCCAAAAATGGGTTACTCGGATCAAGTCTAAGGCAAGTCTACGGTCCGTAGACCAGTTCTGCGGTCCCATAATGCGCCACAGAATTCCCCTCCAAAAATCATCGTGCTGGATCTTCGATTGATTGTACGATCCTCAAAATGGTTATGAGGCCACATAATAGACTGCATAATAGTCCTCAACTTGGCTCAATATCTGTTTCACTCTGCGGTTGATCTGCGGCCCACAAAATAATTTTGCAGTCGCATAGTGGACCGCAAAAATGCCATGTTTTGCAAACTTTTTCCTTAAACTACCTGACGTTCTCTACAACCCAAAAAATTTGTACCTCAGCACCATGGAACCCTGGGTTTTAGGTGAAATTTTTTATTGGGCCTTACAGCCTAACACCTTCCCCTTAGAAGAACAAGAACCCTTACCCAAAATCTCACCGGTTAGCAAATTAATAGAGAAATAATCTTAGTAATTTAATATATACCTTAGTATACTTTTAAATATAAGGTGGCGGCTCTCTTTTATCATCATTAGGGAAACCACTAGTTGAATCTTGTTTTGACTTGTGCAAAATAGGGTGCAACAATATGGTGACTCTGTTGGGGATTTCACACTTAGGTTCTGACCTTAATAGACTAATTATACCAAACATAGAATTTAGGATTGTTTGTACACTGCTTTATCTATGTTTAATTTGCAATTGTATGCTTACCTACCTTACCTGCTCATTATGTCCTTATTTGCTTATTTTAAAAATGTTGTTACTAACATCACTATCTATTACTGCATGATATACACTGTCATCACACTTTTTCCCATTGAGTCTTGGCCTTACACTATCACTGACAATGACATGCGAGGTTTGTCTTTTACTCCCCTCCGAACCTTTTTTAAAATTCTTTAGTTTCAGATAATGGCCTTGTCAGGTCAACTGACATAACTTCTTGAAGTATTCAGTCCAATTCAAACATAGGAAACACTGTACTCTTGCAAACATAGGTCATATTGCATAAACCTTAGGTGAGTTGGTCCTTGGAATCGTCACACAATTAGGAAAGCCACCTTAATGTCAACGGGTCATGCATCCGACGACATAACTTTTGTGGAAAGATGAACCAATCATGAAAAGACACTTAAGATCCGAAGCAAACACTTATCAAACCCCTTTTTCTCTACCGTCTTCAAAAATGGAAATCAACCAAAATATTCCCGAGATCAATATGGTAATGAGAGCACCACACAAGCTGAAGCAATGGTGGAAGAATATCCGCCAAGGACATGGAGATGAAATAAGGATGCGCCTAGGATGAAGTAGTGCTTACTCGCTTGTTGATAGAGTTCTGGGACCCAGCTAACGTAGTGTTCAAGTTAACTGATTGTGAGTTGGTGCCAACATTGGAAGAAGTCAGCAATTTTGCACAACTGCCATTTACTGGAAGGCAACCGATACTACCGATCAGCATGCCCAACTACAGGTTTCTTGATGATTTGGGTCTAGTAAACAGTCGGGGGTTGAGAAACATTAATAATGGGTGGTTAAGCCTGGACGAATTGTTCGACTAGTTCGAACATCGTGAAAGCTATGAATTGTACTTGGGAGAATTTCAATGTGATCAGCAAATATGGGAAAGTCTCTAACCCATAACCTTCTCTTTGGTGCTGCTAGGACTGCTGGTTTTCCGGTAAAGAAGAGGACGGACCAATATCAACTTGCTGCATGTGGTTTTGGCAACATTCTGGGGCAACCTCCAAGCTACTTTGGTACCTATAGTGTTAGCAGAGATTCTTAGAGCTTTGTTCGAATGTTCCTGGGGGTATGATCTATTCAAGGGTTGTCACCTACTACTACAAATATAGACCACAGAGCACTTCTTTCAGCGAGAGGCCACAATTGGCTACTTTGTGGTCGTTAGCAAAATGATGCAAAGTCACAACGAGAGAATGAAGTATTCGATCTCCATGTATTGATAGAAGAATGGAGATAAATGCGGACCAACTTAAGCGAAGAATGGTTCAATTGGAAGCTGTCATGGCTGGCGGAAGTACAATCCTAAGGACTCCCCAAAAGTATGTTATTGAGATGATAGGACTCGAGGTCATCTAGCCATACTGACCCCTACGAGATCTCATGCAGTTTGGGTTGTTTCAAAATATACCACTCTAGATGAGGATGGCACTGTATGAAGACGAATACAATGGTAGATCCCGATACTGAGGATAAATAGGCTTTAGGAGGAGTGGAATGATCTAGTCACAATGCCAAAGAGTTATAATTCGTGGTGCACTCCAGAATATTATGTCTGGAGAATTGAGCAAGACAAACTAGCTGACCAAGAAGGAAATGAATATCCTGGCTAGAGGATGGCGGCTTTGCTAATCTATCATGAGATTTTGACACACTACCTCGTGACTACCTCCATGCACCACCAAGTAATTCTACGATTGAAAACAATGATGTAACATTTGCTCCCTCTTATTACAATCCAAATAGTATCAACGAAAATGAAAACCAAAATTTGCTTCGGATCTAAATGTGTCAAATCTAATTGTTTGTTAAATATTCGTGACTTAGGCCTACCTCCGGCAAATAGAGGTCCCCCTGAATTTAAGGAAAATGTGTTTGCTGTTGACACCCAATTATTCCCTATATATTTTTAGTATGCAAAATACTTTCATAATATATATATATATATATATATATATAAGTATGTCCAAGCATTTTATTATTTTTACCTTAATTATTAAGTTTTTTTAAACTTATTTATTTCCCTTTTTTATCCGTAAAAATCCCAATAATTATGTACAAAATTATTATCTTTGATGATTCATTTATTAGATCTTTATATTTATACCAATATATGGCTAAAGCAATTTTTGCATATTTTTACAATTTTATTTAGTATTTTTAAAGTTAATTGCCTATAATTGCAATATTAGCCTTTTTAAGATTTAATTGTATTTTATATCATAAAATTAAGCCCTATATTTTTAAATTTGCATTTACATGTTGTGAATCATTTTAGTGTTTTCAATTTATCCTCAAAAATTATTTACTATTTTTTATAATTTAAAAAGGGAAAAATTGGCTATTTAAATAACAACTCATTTGTGTTTAAATTCTAGCCTAAATTGAACCCCAAATCATACTCAATTAAACCCCGACCCAGTTTCAATTAAACCCGGCCCCAACTCAATTAAACCGACCCAAACCCGGATTCCACACCTACCCTTTTAATCTATGGCGTTGATCATTCAGATCAACGACCACTGTTCAATCTTCCTAAAATAAACCTAAACGATCCCTTACCCTAATTCAGTTTTCACCAAACACCACCCTTGAATCCCTCTTCTCTCAATTCTCTCTACAGCCTCACATAAACCCTAGTCGTCGCCACCTAAATCCACCTCAATCCCCACCTAATCCATGTCTCCCATAGAGTTTTGAGACGTGTACTCGTCTCCTATGTCTACTGGTTATATATTTTCGTGATTCCATGGACAAATCTCAAAGAGGTCTGGTCCAGTCCTTGCTCGACTTCGATCTCTGTTCCTTTTCCGGCAATCCATGGTTGTTCAACTCCGGTCCTTGACTTTTCCGGCTAGATTGGTATCTTTTAAAGCCTTTCTCACTTTCTCTAGGTTCTTTGAAACCCTAGCTCTAAGAGCTATTTTATTTTTCTTTCATATCTATCTTAGATCTGTGATTATTACAAACTCCTTAAGTATTTATCGAAGGTTCTTCAATTTTTCATTCAAAATGACTCTCCATTTTTTAACGATTAGGGTTTCCTAAACTTTTCTCTGATTTTCAATGTGTTTTTATGATTTTGCTATGTTTGTCCATACCTGGTTCATCATGCTAAAATCCCTTAGTGTTTTAGCTCTACCTAGGCTTCTAAACTCTCTTGGTTTATTTTATACGCATGTTTGGTTCAATTAAGTTCTTTGCGTTTGAATCTTTTGTCTTGTTTGACTTATCTGATTTTGAGTTCTTATCATCTCTTAAACTTGACTAATGTCGAAGCCCTAATTTCTTAAAAGGATTGGCTCACTTGTTACCGTGAGACCGTTTGCTTGTTTCTGACTCTCTTACCTGTTAGTTTGGTTCTCTGCACTTTGGTTCTATGTGACTACTTGATTACTGTGCTTTGAGTAGTTTTCTTTTACTACTGAATAATAGCTTACCCCTACTACTATTGTATATTTGAGTTGCATCTTTTTGTTAACATGTTTGACCCCTGCATGCGTGTTCATTCCCTGCTATTTATATGTTGAGGTGCAGAATCATGTTCCTTTCTTGATTGATTCTGAATCACTCAATGTTGCGACTGATTTCAAAAGGTATTCTTATGAACCCTAATTTTATTCATTTGTTTCAATTGATTTATCCTCTTCCTTTAATTACTGTGATGTTTTACCTTGAATCCTCTTCCAAAATTAAGCATATTTTTTACTTAGACTCAGTCATTTACTTCATACTTTTACTGCCCCCTTATATGGAAATAATCAATTTGTCCCCAAACTGATTTATTTCCTTAATTAAACTTGTTAGTATCCGTTAAGCAACGATTCCTTGATTATAAGGAATCAGTTGTGTTAATTGATTCTGATTGTGGTTACTTCCATGTTTGTGTTAAGACTTTGCTTATTACCTTATTCTTCACTCATTTTCAAAACTGTAAATACCCTACCCTCTCTTCTTTCAAACCACGAACAATTTAAGTTCAGAACACACACTTACACTCAAAAAAAAACTCTCTCTTTCTTTACTGCTATTTGTGTTATTGCTTTGTCTAGCAGGCTGAAAGCCAAGGCTAGACTCTGGAATCTTGCTTGCTTTACCTTTCTCCACTTTGCTTCTCTACTGCTATGTCCTAGTTAGTTTTTCAAGCCTCAACAACAACATGCTTTCTTTAGTTGTTTCAGTTTCTCATTCTTGTCTACTTCTCCTTATGTTTCTGCACTCAAATTACCTTACTAGCATGCTACAATATGCTCTCTTCCCTTTTTAAATTAATGCTTCCCTATATGTGTACTCTGTTAGTCACTTGTTGTGTACTTGCTACCTTATGAATCCCAAACCCCCATATCCCCTATATGTGTTTGTGTTCCTTTGGATGGTTTGTGTCCATGCCAGCATCATTTATTGATGTGCATGACCAAACTAGACCCCTGCTGGGGTCATGCAATGTATCCCCACAAACCCTTGCCCCTTTGAATCACTATTGATTCTGTGTAGTTTCAGTTACACAACTACAATTGTTTTTAACTCACCCTTTACCACTTACTATTTTCAATCCAGTTTTAATAAATCTCTTTCAATATATGTTCTACACTTCTACTATACTCTTAGAATCTAGGTTTTGCCCCTCTTGTGTGAGCCTTGCCTTGGGACCCCTGAGTTCCCTCTGATCTTGGACACATAAGGTCTGGCCCTTTCACACTGCACTCATTTTATTTGGTTATGTAAACCTGGGTGTAAGTATTGCCCGGGATCCCCTAAGATCCTTAGGGAACTTTGACACACTCAAGTATGAGAAAGGCTTTAAAACATTGGCATTGAAGTGATTAATTACATAACTCAGATAAAAAGTCAAGATCAGGCTTCCTTTGGTTGTAATTTCCTATTTCTGCACTTCTTTTGTAATTTAATCATTTTGGGATGTAATAATTAGTAAACAATATCGGAGAGATTAGTGAAAAGGGTGGGTAGTTGTATATTGTGGGTAAATTGGGTAGATAACATGCCTATAAGTTCTATTTGCTTCAAATATTGTCTGTTAGATAACATGCCTATAGGATCTGCTCTGCTTTAAAAGAAATTCTGCATGCTTCACTTTCACACAACTAGAAATCAGGCTTACAGAATCTAAATGGCTTTAATAATAGATGACATGCCTATAGGGTTAAAAATCAGCTTTAATTAGATATCATTCCTATAAGATATAAAGTAATTGAAGCTCTGTTTTCGTTACAATATGTATCCAAACTCGTTTCCCTTAGAAATCATGCCTATAAGTCTAAAGTCAGCTTTTTAACACTTAGATACCATACCTATAGGATCTAAATAGCTATAATACAAATCATGCCTACAGAATTTAAAACCAGTCCCGTTGGAGAAGCCGTTTAGTTCATGTTGTTATTCTGAATTGGATTAGTTAACTAATCTGTCGTTTCTTTAATGAGTTTTTCAAATACTGCCTTGACTTAATACCATTATAAAGCATGCCAATAAAATCTCAAGTCGTTTGTTTAATATTAATCTCTGATCCATTGCTTTTCTTAATAGATATCATGCTCATTGGATATTATTATTACGCCTAGGCAAGCCTTAGGTAATAATAAACACTGGAACCGCCTTAGTTTAATTATCAGTTGCTACAACCAACAGGCAAGCCTGATTCAGACATCTTATCTGATCTATATAATGAATCCGGTTCTGACTCAAATTCCCTGCTTTAAGATTTTTAAAATTCAGACCTTAACTGTATTTAAGTCATGCTGTTTATATGCATTATTTGAGGAGGTATACATGAGCCTTCTAATTGTTTATATGTTTCTCCTCTAAATACAGTACTACTTGTTTTGTAAGTCGCCTTAGCATTTTACCTTTAAACCTAAGAGTCAACTTAGAACCTCCCTCTTATATGAATAGTAGTCCTAAATTCATCCAGGACTGATAGGAATGGGATGGGTAACAACATGCAATAGAAGTCGAGACCAATCCTCGCTTTAATACCTTTACGGGGTGGGAGGGGTAGATATGGATATGATGACCGGTGCTCTAATACCACGTATAACCCCTCTTTTGAGGAGTGATTGCCGGGTATTGCATTGATGTGATCCATATTACAAACAAACCTAGGACCTTTTTACACTCACAATCATGATTAGATTATAACTCTTTTTCAAACCTTGCTTTTATTGTTTTCAAACACTTGTGTATTTAAATTCAAAATCCCTGATTATTTGAGCCTTATTTGCTTACTTGTTAATTGCACAAATTCACAAAAAAACTATCTGGCCGGGAACCACACTAGTGGATCTTGAGGGGTGCCTAACACCTTGCCCTAGGGATAATTTCAAGCCCTTACCCTATATCTGGTTATCAAGCATTGTTGTAGTTGAACCCCATAGGTGCCCTAACGCACCTTAAAATCGTTTGGTGGTGACTCTTAAAAATTGCAAAACCCCTTTCCCAAAAGGAAAGAGTTGTCCCAACCAAATGTCATAAACTCGATTTCGCGAGAAAAAAGAGGGCCTATACCATGGATCCTTTGAAGTACATATTTCAGAAGCCCATGCCCACTGGCAAGCTAGCTAAGTGGCAAATCATGTTGAGTGAGTTCAACATTGTTTACGTAACTCAGAAAGCGGTCAAGGGACAGACACTGGCAGATGACCTTGCTGAAAACCTTGTGGATGGAGAATACAAACTCTTGAAAACGTATTTTCCTGATGAAGAGGCATCATTCATAAGACAAGACATTGCAGAATCCTATGACGATTGGAGGATGTTCTTCGATGGAACAGAAAACTTCAAAGGAGTTAGCATAGGGCAGTCTTGGTATCAAAAACCGGTCAGCATTGTCCAGTGTCTGCCAAACTCAGGCTCCTCTGCACCAACAATATGGGCGAATATGAAGCCTGCATCTTAGGGCTCAAAATGGCCATTGACATGAACATGCAAGAGCTGCTAGTGATTGGAGATTCAAATTTACTTATACATCAGGTACAAGAAGAATCGGCAACCAAGAACTCCAAGATACTCCCGTATCTGCATCATGTACAAGAATTTAGAAAGAGGTTCACGATGAAGGAATTTCAACACGTTCCTAGAGTCCAAAATGAGTTCGCCGATGCATTGGCTACCCGATCATCTATGTACAACATCCTGACAAGAATTTAATTGATCCCATTAAGGTGAAAATTCATAATCAGCCAGCTTACTATGCCCCTGTTGAAGAAGAAGTAGACAGAAAGCCTTGGTTTCATGATATCAAGGAATATTTGGCAAAAGGAGAGTACCCGGAGCTTGCCAATCATACTCAGAAACACACACTTCAGAGATTGTCCAACAACTTCTTTCATAGTAGAGGAATCCAGTATAGAAGGAATCCTGATTTGGGATTATTAAGGTGTGTTGACGCAAAAGAAGCATCCAGGCTACTAGAAGAAATTCATTCTGGGACCTGTTGTCCATATATGAATAGTTTTGTCTTAGAAAAGAAAATACTCTGGGAAGGTTACTTTTGGATAACTATGGAAACAAACTACATCCAGTATGTCCTATAATGCCATCGCTGTCAGATACATGTAGAAATGATAAAGGTACCTCCAAGCAAGCTCAACATAAAAGCTCACCGTGCCCGTTCGCCGCCTAGGGAATGCACGTCATTGGACCAATCGAGCATGCCGCTTCAAATGGACACAGGTTTATCCTAGGGGCAATTGACTATTTCACCAAGTGGGTCGAAGCAGCATCTTACAAAGCAGTGACTAAGAAAGTCATGACAGACTTCATCCACGACCGCATTGTTTGACAATTCAGTATCCCAGAGTCAATCATCACTGATAATGGCTCCAATCTCAATAGTGACTTGATGAAAGCCATGTGTGAGACTTTCAAGATCAGACACAAGAATTCCACAGCCTGCAGGCCTCAAATGAATGGAGCTGTGGAAGCTACCAACAAGAATATCAAGAAGAGATTGAGGAAAATGATAGAGAAGCATAAACAATGGAACGAGAACTTATCATTTGCTCTATTAGGGTATCGCACCACCGCACATCAATCGTGGCAACCCCCTATATGTTTGTTTATGGTACAAAAGTCGTCATTCTCACTGAGGTAGAAATTCCTTCCATAAAGATCATACAGGAAGCTAAGCTCAACGATGCAGAGTGGGTGAAGAGTCGTTACGAGAAACTAGCTCTTATAGACGGAAAAAGAATAAACACAATTTGCCATGGTCAACTCTATCAGAACAGAATGTCTAGAGCCTTCAACAAGAGAGTCAAGCCGAGAACGTTCACACCGGGGCAACTGGTGTTAAAGAAAAATTTTCTGCATCAGGATGAAACCAAAGGGAAGTTCTATCCCAACTGGCAGGGCCCATACATGGTTCACCGGGTTTTGAAAGGAGGAGCCCTCATACTTGTAGAAATGGACGGAGAAGTCTGGCCAAAGCCGATTAATTCAGAGGAAGTCAAGTGTTACTATGTGTAATCTTTATGCTTTCCTTATATGATGTAAATTGAACTACGCCTGACCTGATTCCCGTTTAAGAGGGGATGCATAGGCAACCCTATGGGTTCGGTCATAATTCAATAAAATTTTCATTTCCCCTAGAAATTGGAAACTAGGACAGAATTTTGAGGAGGACCCTCAAAATTCTGAAGTAATCTCAGCCGATCACCGCACGAGCAACAACCAGAAAGGTCAACCCATCAAACTGGGGCAAAATTTTGAGGAGGACCCTCAAAATTCCATAGCGGGAGAGGTTGCAATGTCTCGAATCACGTCACAGTTGTTGGTTCATCTAGAAACTATTTTAATTATACACCTATGTCATACTTTTACAAAATCATGCATGTCTATTATTGAATGTGCTTTGTTTAGCAATGCTACCCCAATGATGCAGACGGTATCAACGAATCAAAGAAGAACAAGTCAAGCAAAGCCAGCGGGGATACGAACTAACCTTCCCCTTTACAAAACTCATGATTTTTTCTTTGGATGTAGTAACTAGGATTACGAAATCATTGAACATACTGTATGCCTATAGAGCAAACACTGTTCAAGAATACAACTCTCCGAACCATTGCACTTACCAACATTTGCTACCAGCAAGCACCCGTAATGTTCCGTATGTCAATGCTCCCAGTAATCACCATGCCACAATCTGCTATCAGCTAGGAAAACTATACTGTCATTTGCTATTTTATTTCTTGCATAAGGCTACCATTCTGCCTTCCAACTTGCATAAGGCTAACATTCTGCCTTTCGAGGTTAAGCTCTACCTTTATCTGCATTTATTGCATAAGGCTACCATTCTGCCTTCCAACTTGCATAAGGCTACTATTCTGCCTTCCAATTTGCGTAAGGCTACCATTCTGCCTTCCGAGGTTAATCTCTACCTCCAGCTGCATCTACATTGCATAAGGTTACTATTCTGCCTTCCAATTTTCGTAAGGCTACTATTCTGCCTTCCAATTTGCATAAGGCTACTATTCTGCCTTCCGAGACTGAACGTTGTCTCCATCCACATTGCACAGCTGAAAGATCGCCATATTGCACGAATGAAAGATTGCCATATTGCACGGTTGAAAGATCGCCACATTTCACGGCTAAAAGATCACCACATTGCACGGCTAAAAGACCTCCACATTACACGGCTGAAAGATCGCCACATTACACGGCTGAAAGATCGCCACATTGCATGGCTGAAAGATCGCCACATTGCACGGCTGAAAGATTGCCACATTGCACGGCTGAAAGATCGCCACATTGCACGGCTGAAAGATTTCCACATACTACTGCATCCTTCATGAGCTGAAATATCGCCAACTCTTCCAAAGGTGTCATCGTTCGGAGTCACCATCTTCATATCCCGAGAACAGCCTGTAATGGCCCGAGGATTTCTTTCAATCTTTTGCATATCATTATTTCAAGGCTTCATGGTTCGGAGGCACCATCCTCAGAGCTGGAGAACATCATTTCATGGCCTGCAAATCCTCTATTATATGCTTCATGGCGAAGTACATCATGGTATAAGTACGTCATCCTAACCACCCAAAGACAACATTCATGGTCCAACGGGAATTTGCATTATGTCTAAATTTACATACAATATATGCTTGTATCGCTTATTTGCAGGTAAACCGGCAAGCAACCACCATCCCGGCAAGACAGGTTCCTCTCCAGGGCCCGTAGACATATCAAACTTAACCATTCCCGTAAACCGTCTACTCACCCAACCCTAGATATTGCGTCCGTTCTTGGAAAGTCTCCATTGGCATACTCCGCCAACGGATCCTGAACTACATATGGCCTAATTCCTGTAAAACCAGGGTAAACCTCTGGTGCGGCCTAAACCTCTTTAAATCGTTTCGCACGGTCAAAAGTGGATATCATATCTTTACCCGACAATTCTTTCATCCTTCCCGGGTAAAGAGGGCCAGTTGTTGACACCCAATTTTTTCCTATATATTTTTACTATGAAAATACTTTTAAAATAACATATATATGCATATATAGGTATGTCCAAGCATTTTATTATTTTTCCCATAATTTTAAAGGTTTTTTAAACTGATTTATTTCCATTTTTCATCCATAAAATCCCAATAATTATTTCCAAAATTATTATTTTTGATCATTCATTTATTGGATCTTTATATTTATACCAATATATGGCTAAAGTAATATTTTTACAATTTTATTTAGTATTTTTTAAAGTTAATTGCCTATAATTGCAATATTAGCCTTTTTAAGATTTAATTGTATTTTATATTCATAAAATTAAGCCCTATATTTTTAAATTGGCATTTACATGTTGTGAATCATTTTAGTTCTTTCAATTTATCCTCAAAAAATTATTTATTATTTTTTATAATTTAAAAAGTAAAAATTGGCTATTTAAACAACAACCCATTTGTGTTTAAATTCTAGCCTAAGTTGAACCCCAAATCAGACTCAATTAAACCCCGACCCAATTTCAATTAAACCCGGCCCCAACTCAATTAAATCGGCCCAAACCCGGATTCCCCACCTACTCTTTTAATCCAAGCCGTTGATCATTCAGATCAACGACCACTGTTTAATCTTCCTAAAATAAACCTGAACGACCTCTTACCCTTATTCACTTTTCACCAAACACCGCCCTTGAATCACTCTTCTCTCAATTCTCTCTGCAGCCTCACATAAACCCTAGCCGTTGCCACCCAATTCCACCCTAATCCACCTCAATCCCCACCTAATCCATGGCCTCCCATGGAGTTTTGAGACGTGTACTCATCTCCTATGTCTACTGGTTATATATTATCGTGATTCCATGGACAAATCTCGAAGATTTCTAGTCCAGTCCTTGCTCGACTTCGATCTTTGGTCCTTTTCCGGCCATCCATTGTTGTTCAAGTCCGATCCTTGGCTTTTCCGGCTAGATCGATATCTTTTAAAGCCTTTCTAACTTTCTCTAGGTTCTTTGAAACCCTAGCTCTAAGAGCTATTCAATTTTTCTTTCAGATCTATCTTAGATATATGATTATTACAAACTTCTTAAGTGTTTCTCGAAGGTTCTTCTATTTTTCTTTTAAAATGACTCTCCATTTTTTTTAACGATTAGGGTTTCCTAAACTTTTCTCCAATTTTCAATGTGTTTTTATGATTTTACTATGTTTTTCCATACCTGGTTCATCATGCTAAAAGCCCTAAGTGTTTTGGCTCTAGCTAGGCTTCTAAACTCTCTTGGTTTATTTTATACGCATGTTTGGTTCAATTAAGTTCTTTGGGTTGAATCTTTTGTCTTGTTTGACTTATCTGATTTTGAGTTCTTACCATCTCTTAAACTCGACTAATGTCGAAGCCCTAATTTATTAAAAGGTTTGCCTCACTTGTTACTGTGAGACCGTTTGCTTTTTTCTGACTCTCTTACCTGCTAGTTTGGTTCTCTACACTTTGGTTCTATGTGACTACTTGATTACTGTGCTTCGAATAGTTTTCTTTTACTGCTGAATCCTAGCTTACCCCTACTACTACTGTATATTTGAGTTGCTTCTTTTTGTTAATATGTTTGACCTTGCATACCTGTTCATTCCCTGCTATTCATATGCTGAGGTGCAGAATCATGATCCTTTCTTGATTGATTCTGACTCCCTCAATGTTGCGACTGATTGCAAAAGGTTTTCTTATGAACCCTAATTTTATTCGTTTGCTTAAATTGATTGATTCCCTTCCTTAAATTACTATGATGTTTTACCTTGAATCCTCTTCCAAAATTAATCATATTTTTGTACTTAGACTCACTCATTTACTTCATACTTTTACTGCCCCCTTATATGGCAATAATCAATCTATCCCCAAACTGATTTCTTTCCTTAATTAAAACTGTTAGTATGCGTTAAGCAGTGATTCCTTAATTAAGGGGAATCACTTGTGTTAATTGATTCTGATTGTGATTATTTCCATATTTGTGTTAAGACTTTTCTTATTACCTTATTCTTCACTCGTTTTAAACACTATAAATACCCTACCCTCTCTTCTTTCAAAACACAAACAAATTAAGTTCATAACACACACTTACACTCAAAAAAAACTCTCTCTTTCTTTACTGCTATTTATGCTATTGCTTTGTCTAGCCGGTTGAAAGCCAAGGCCAGACTATGGAATCTTTATTGCTTTACCTTTCCGCACTTTTCTTCTCTACTGGTATGTCCTAGTTTATTTTTCAAGCCTCAACAACAACATGCTTTCTTTAGTTGCTTATTTCTTATTCTTGTCTACTTTTTCTTATGTTTCTGCAGTCAAATTACCTTACTAGCATGCTATAATATGCTCCCTTCCCTTTTTAAATTAATGCTTCCCTATATGTGTACTCTGTCAGTCACTTGTCGTGTACTTGCTACCTTATGAATCCCAAATCCCCATATTCCCTATATGTGTTTGTGTTTATTTGGATGGTTTGTGTCCATGCCAACATTAGGTATTGCTGTGCATGACCAAACCAGACCCCTGCTAGGGTCATGCAATGTATCCCCACAATCCCTTGCCCCTTTGAATGACTACTGATTCTATGTAGTTTGAGTTCCACTACTACAACTATTTTCAAATCACCCTTTATCACTTATTATTTATAATCGAGTTTTAATAAATCTCTTTCAAACTATGTTCTGTACTTCCACTATACTCTTACAATCTAGGTTCTGGCCCTCTTGTGTGAGCCTTGCCTTGGGACCCTTGAGTTCTCTATGATCTTGGACACATAAGGGCTAGCCCTTTCACACTGCACTCATTCTATTTGGTTATGTAAAGCTGGGTGTAAGCACCCGGGATCCCCTAAGATCCTTAGGGAACTTTGACACACTCAGATATGAGAAAGGCTTTGAAACATTGGCATTGAAGTGATTAGTTACATAACTCAAATAGGAAGTCAAGATCAGGCTTCCTTTGGTTGTAATTTCCTATTTTTGCACTTTTTTGTAATTTTATCATTTTGGGCTGTAATAATTAGTAAACAATATCTGGGAGATTAGTGAAAAGGGTGGGTAGTTGTATATTGTGGGTGAATTGGGTAGATAACATGCCTATACGGTCTATTTTCTTCAAATATGGTCTGTTAGATAACATGTATATAGGATATGCTCTGGTTTAAAAGAGATTTTGCATGCTTCACTTTCACACAACTAGAAATCATGCTTACAGGATCTAAATGGCTTTAAGAACAGATGACATGCCTATAGGGTTAAAAATCAGCTTTACAATTAGATATCATGCCTATAGGATATAAAGTAATTGAAGCTCAGTTTTCGTTACAACATGTATCCAAACTTATTTCCCTTAGAAATCATGCCTATAAGTCCAAAGTCAGCTTTTAACACTTAGATACCATGCCTATAGGATCTAAATAACTATAATAGAAATCATGCCTATAGAATTTAAAACCAGTCCCGTTGGAGAAGCCGTTTAGTTCATGTTGTTATTCTGAATCAGATTAGTTAATTAATCTGCCATTTCTATAATGAGTTTTTCAAACATTGCCTTGACTTAATATCATTAGAAAGCATGCCAATAGGATCCCAAGTCGTATGTTTAAAACTAATCACTACTCCAATACTTTTCTTAATAGATATCATGCTCATAGGATATCATTATTACGCCTAGGCAAGCCTTAGGTATACAGACTTCTTATCTGAGGTATATAATGAATCTGTTCTGACTCAAATTCCCTGCTTTAGGATTTTTTAAGTTCAGACCTTAACTGTTTTTAAGTCATGCTGTTTATATGCATTATTTGCGGAGGTATACATGAGCCTTATAATTGTTTATATGCTTCCCCTCTAAATGCAGTACTACTTGTTTTGTATGTGGCCTTAGCATTTTACCTTTAAACCTAAGAGTCATCTTAGAACCTTTCTCTTATACGAATAGTAGTCCTATATTCCTCCAGGACTGATAGGAATGGGACGGATAACAACATGCAATAGAGGTCGAGACCAATCCTTGCTTTAATACCTTTACAGGGTGAGAATGGTAGATATGGATATGATGACCGGTGCACTAATACCACGTGCAATCCCTCTTTTGAGGAGTAATTACCGGGCATTACATTGATGTGATCCATATTACAAACAAACCTAGGACCTTTTTCACTCACAATCATGCTTAGATTATAACTCTTTTTCAAACCTTGCTTTTATTGTTTTCAAACACTTGTGTATTTAAATTCAAAATACCCTTATTACTTGAGCCTTATTTGTTTACTTGTTAATTGCACAAATTCACAAAAAACTATCTGGTCGGGAACCACACTAGTGGATCTTGAGGGGTGCCTAACACCTTCCCCTCGGGATAATTTCAAGCCCTTACCCTATCTTTAGTTATCAAGCATAGTTGCAGTTGAAGCCCATAGGTTCCCTAACGCACCTTAAAATCATTAGGTGACAACTCTTCAAAATTGCAAAACCCCTTTCCCTAAAGGAAAGAGTTGTCCCAACCAAATGTCATACACCCGATTTCGCGAGAAAAAAAGAGGGCACGACATTTGCGTGAATACGTAAACTAACTACTCTATGTGCCTATTTCTTTTGCAAATACTGAAACTAATTTCTGTTCGTTTTCTTTTTCTTTATTTTCTTTTCTTACTTTATTATTATTCCCCAAAAGAAAATGGGTTTGTGTCGACCCAAAATGGGCGGAACCACCAAATTAAGATCGAAGGGAAGATGTATGTGATAAATAACCCAACCGAACATGCTCTGGTAATAGCTGATAGCACGGGGTGATCGGGAGATATGGATGACTTGAGGAATGTCGAACATATGGCCAGGATGGCCCAAGAGACGGAATCATTGAGGGAAGAAGTACAACACATTCGGGAATTGGCAGATGTGGTCGTGACAACGCTCCCACAACCACCATGTTTTCCTTTTCTAGATTCAATCCCCGACCACTTTTCTTTAACTACTCGCTAAGTAAATAATACCCCGACTTCTGTCCCTACCACCCAAATTATACCTTCGGTAACCCTTGCAAACCCTCCCATACACACTCCTTACGTACCAAATTACATTCAAATACCACAAAACCCACCAGTTGCTACCAACATAGTTCATACCCTTCCTCCTGATGGAGTCACCTTTACCACTAGCCAAAACCAGCACATACCCATGGTACATACCACTGCACAAGAGCAATATGTTCCTCCCGTATATGTCATTTCAAAAACCCACCTTTACATCACATGTCTTGGTCAGAATGCCTTATATAGTTGATCAATGTGCTGAAATGGAAAGGGAAGCTAAGTATAAGGAGGAGGAATCAGTTTCTAAGTAATTACAAGCATCAAGAAAACAAATAAAGAACTTCAGGTCTCTCGAGGGAGTGAAAGTCTAGACTATGAGGATCTGTGTATCCATCCTAATGTGGACATACCAATAGGGTATAAGACTACAAAATTTGATATGTTTGATGGGACATGTGATCCCCATAAACACTTGAGAGCCTACTGTGATAAGCTAGTTGGAGTAGGAAGAAATAAGAAGTAAAGGATGAAGCTGTTCATAAGGAGTTTGACAGGGGAAGCACTTACTTGGTACACTCGCTAAGATCCCCAAAAGTGGAAGGAGTGGCAGGATATGGCAGAAGATTTCATGAATCACTTTCGATTCAACACAGAAATTACCCTTCATAGGATCACTCTAGTAAACTTGCAGAAGAAGACGTCTGAATCATACCAAGAGTATGTCCTTCAATAGAGGCCAAGGACACTAGGGCACAACCCCTATTAGATGACAGTGAGTTGACTAAGTACTTTATCAAGGCTTAGGAAGTGATCTACTTTGAGAAAATGATGGGCATGATGGGGCAGAATTTCCTTGAACTTGTCAAAATAGGAGACTTTTTAAAGGAAGGTATAAAGTCCACCGAGGTACAACCGATAACCGCATTGCAAGTAGCTATCAAAGCAATCCAATCAGGAGCAATAGGCAGCAGAATGAGAGAAAAGGAAGAGGTATCAGCAATGATTCCCTATTACCAGTACAATCCACACCATGGAAGCACCTCTTACTCTCCATACACCCATTCCCCACACCCACCTACTTATGCTTCAATATATAACACACAATCATACTATAATCTGTTTACCGTGAAAATGGAAAAAACAATTAAATTTGTAAATGGGACTATAATAATACGCGATCTATTTTTATGCTAGTTGTTGGAGCAGTTGATGCTAGGCATATGAAGTTTGATGATGAAATACGAGTTAAAACGGGGCATTGATCAAACCGAAGGGCTTGCTACCTAGGCTTCGGACTAGTCGACGAAAGGCCTGGGGGTCGATATCTGGCTTGATCTTGATCTATCGGGGATAACCGGGAAGGGGCTAATAGTTAAGATATAATTAGACAAGGCTCTTAATAGCCAATACCGAGCAATAAATGAAGAACAAGTATGAAAGCAATAAATGGAAAGGGTAGCCTCTAGCAAATGAGTTAGAGATAAAAGAGTGAGAGGGATATTATTCGTCTCGTGTAGAATTGTTGGAGAAACCGTAACCGGCCCTTACAAAGTGGTGTGTATTCCCTTTATATAGGAGGTGAATCCGGTTATAGTACAACATATATTAATTATAAAAGCATGGAGATGGGACGGCTAGATGTGACGCCTCGACATAGGATCTCGGTAGGACGGCTCTGTCAGACTTAGCCATGTGCCTTGGGAGTTCCCCATTTTGCTCTAGCCTCAATCTTTGTCTTCATTGAGTTGGGCCTCAACGAACCTCAAGGGAGGGAACTCGGTCCCTACTCTGTGTCTTCGGGGTCTCGAGACATTCTTATGAAGTGGCTTGATAGCAAGAAACTAAGCCCTCTGATTTTGCCGCATACAGATAGTCTCCGCATTTCCTAGAACGAAGCGATGGGAAATGATTCTTACACCTGACTCCTCGATTTTCTTGCAGTGATGTCATACCGATGATGCAACTTGTGGCGCAAGTTTTTGCGACAACCGGGATGTCCTATGGACTTGTGTTTTTGACATTATTCAATGCACTGTCGATTCCCGTTCTTCAAGGTGGAAGTACCGCCATCGACTAAGTCCTTCAAAAATGTAGTAATTGCGTCCACCGGTCAGCCTTCCAAAGGTCACGATGACCACGTCATTATCTCCTATAAATGTGAGTGCTTTGGTGTTGTTTTTCTATCCGAGTACCTTCATCTGCTCATTCGCCCATTTCTCCTTATCATCTTCCTCTATTGTTGATCGCCGTGTTTGTAGTCTACAGTCTCAAGGTCATTTGGCATTGTTTTGATAGGCCATGTTATGGCCCTTTGCCTAAGCTCGACTATGATGTTCTGTTGTTGTTGCGGTTGTTGCTACGTCTACTATTGATGTCCCTTTTTTCTCAAGGTTATGACATGCGGGGATCAACTTTCCTTGCTCGTAAAGAGTTCTTTGGATTATATACCACTAATCAAGAGGAGGCTCGGATGATACATCGCTGCTCACCTTCATACCCTAGCTCAATGTGGCGCTCTGCTCCGAGCTAGTAGCTTATACGGCTTGATGCTCCAAGAAGTGGATTCTAAGTAGCCGTGCAAGGGAGGCTGAGGCTCGCCAGGTCTGCTATCTCTCCGAGGCTCTCTTGGCCAGTGAGGGTCCTCGACCTTCAGCGGGCTATAGCATTTTTTGATCCCTCCCTGCTCCTTGGCTTATTCTTTAGGGATACAAGTATGGAAGACCGGGGCAGGGCTTCTGAGGAGAGGGCGCTTTTGGAAGATATTTTCTTTGAGCTCATGCGCCCGGGGAAGATGACATCAGGAGATGTTGACGCCGAGGCGGATCTTTGAGCGTTTAGACTAGGACCTAGGCCATCACTATATGTATCCCTTTGCTTCTTCATTTCTGTGTAGAGATCCTTTGTAGGCTTTTTTAATCATATGAAAGGGCTCCTCGAGGGCCGTTGTAAATGAATATTCATGAATATAAAGATACTCTCTCGCTTTCTGTCTTTGATGCTTGCCCTATTATTGTATATTCTAGTGCATTTGCGAAGATTTTGAATGTATGCTTCTGTTGGCGATCGCCAATATTCCTTCCGGCCTTTGGTCGGCAGAAATGGCTCCTCTCCAAGCTCATCGTTATTCTCGGGATCATGCCTAAAATGGTTTGGTAATCTTGGATCATCAGGGCCCTTGAGCCTCGTGGACATAGAGCACCGAAATGAAAATCAACTTCGGGCACTTGGAGCTTTTACTTTTGGGCTTTGACGTAGATAACCTTTTAAGATGTTTGGAGGCAGGTTTTTGGGGAAGGGTTGTTCAAACTTAGGAAATTTCCTAAAGTCGAGCCCTTGTCGGTGGAGCTTGAAGTGCTTATTTTTCTTCTCGAGGGAAACCTTCGAGCTCGGGTACCACCTCAGAACTGCAGGCGCCGAAGGCTTTCTGAAGCCTGACTTCGTTTTGATGGAGGTCTTCGAGGTTGGGCACCACCTCAGGACTGGATATGATGATGTCAGCTTCTTGAAGCCTGACTTCTTGTTGATGGAGGTCTCTTGGGCCGGGTACCGCATCGGAACTGGAGGCGCCGTAGTCTTTCCGCAGTCGTTGGCCTCCCGGGGCTTATCTTGGATAGGTAAATCATTGTTGTTTCTCGTATATATGTGGGGTGGCTCTTGCTTCTTTGGAAGATCCTATTATTTTAGATAGCTATCCTTCCGTCTTGGCATCGAGTCCTTCGTTTCCTTAAGCGCAACAATTTTGGTGTAGGTCCCTGCTTCAGTTTGCCAATTCTACTATAGCCATGACTGCTCCCCAGTGCTCAGGATCTAGGGGAGTTTACTTTGAAGTCTATGTCTTCGATAAGGGAAGAACATCTGGAGATGGCGAAGAGATACTGTGGATGGGGCGATGGGTAGCATTGCAGGAGCTTTCCCCGGATGAGAGTATTACAGACCCTGCTGATGGATTCCTGAACGTGTACTTATACCCTTTTGCACTAGGCCCCCTTGATAGGGTTGTGCTTGATTTTGGCCTAAAGTATTGGGTTACTTTGGCGCAGATACATCCGTCGTTTTGGCAAATAGTGTTGATGATGAGATTCTTTGTAGGGAAGGCTAGGCTTAAATTCATGCTTAGCCACCTCGTCAGGCTGTACCGGTCATTTCATCATCGAGGCTTGCTAACCTTGTGGTGCCGTTCATCCACGCCCTTTGTTGTTGATGATGAGCAAGATGGGGATCAAGAGTGGGATTGAATTATGCGCATGAGTGGAGTATCTCGAGCTTTCTTAGATTCGCTTATAGCGAAAACAAGTTTAGTAATTGTGTTTTCCTTCTTTCCTGCAGCAACTTCGTGGTTGCCAAGCGAAGTTCCCGATTTGCCCGGCTGGGTACGGAGGTTGGCGAGCCATTCGACTTGCGATGAGTGTAGGTGGCGAGCTGTGTCCCATGGCAGATGGGAAGCAAAATACCAAGGTATGCGCGTACGCTGTTTTTACCTTGGTCTTCGTATATTTGAGATGACATTTTCCCTTTTCTTTTATACTGGCTTTGCCGTCGTAGGTATCGGGCGGTACCTTGGGGAAAGGCTATGTTTCTCCAGAGAGGGGGAGGAGTCGTTGGCCTCCAGAGCAAGGGATGATGGCAAAAAAGCGACTTGCACTCGTAGTGCAATGGAGCTTTTAGCGGGGCTAAATGGGCCCGTGTTTTCGAGGAGAGAATATCACCCGAGCCTGTTGTTCCAGATGTCTTTGGTTCCAGATCGGTGGTTCCTTCGAGTGAATATGCCTCAAGCAAGGTTAGTTATTCCAGGGCCGAAGGGGCAGGACCAACAATAGTATGCTCGTCCTTCGAGGAAGTTCGTCGGCTTCACTTCGCGGTGAGTTTCGGCGTAGTCCTTCTGTATTTCACATCTTCCCTACCTTATCGAGTTTTTCTTATGCAGGCCTTTGATAGGCTCAAGTCTGAGTTACTCCGTCATGGGGTTAGGTTTCGGAAATCTCTAGATTAGGGTGAGTCCCTTAGGCTCCTCAGCGAGGAGAAGGAGGTTGAGTTTATGCACTAGCGATATGAGGCGTACCAGAGCTCGAATTACGAAAGCTATTTTATGGAGCAGGTAACCTCTCGTAGTACGCGTTCCGCCTTTTTAACCCTTAAGGTTAATCCTTTTGCCTATCTTAGTTGCAGAAAAAGATGGAGTCTCTGGAGCATCTTAGGGGCGAAGAAGACCAGGTTAGGAATGCTTGCTGTGGACTGAGGGCTCAGGTGCAGGCTCAAGCTATAGAGGAGAAGGGTTCATTGGCTAAAGTTTTCGCCTTCGAGGCCAAACTCCATTTGTCTAATGACAATGCTTTAGTTCAAGCAGATGTGATCACGAAGCTCGAGTCTGAACTTTCGAAGGTCAGGGTTGAAATCGTCGATGCTCGGGCTGAAGCAACATTGAGTCATACTAAGGCTGATCAGGAGATGACGATTCATTTGAAGGATGCAACTGATGGCTAAACCGAGTTGAATAGGGACCTTGACTGTCAAAAGTGGATTGAGTAATATGTTCGTTGCAGATCCCGAAGAGAGGTACTTGATGAGGTCGGCGCCAGGGGTTTTGTTCTCCCGGAAGAGCTGGCTCAAGCGAGGGTGGATGAGTGTGATGCTCGGTCACTTCTTGCTGACATCGCGGGGAGTGAAGATGAGGCTGATAGGTCGTAGCCCTCTGAAGCGGAGCGTAGACCTTGCCATTTTGTATGAGATGTTCGTAAAACACGTTGGTAGACAAAGAATGCACCTTTTGCATGTGTAAAAAAAATAACATTTGAAGCTTTATCTATTTTGTATCCCTTTTTGCATTGCTTTTGACCAGGCGGGCTGATTTCGGAGTTTGGCGGGAACACTTAGATTCGTAATATGGCTCCGGAGCTCATCAGGTAGGCCCGGAGACTCTTTCATGCTCGGTTAAGTGTGGTTTTTAATGCAAGTTTGTGTTGGAGCTCTTCTTCTTTACCTAATGTTTTGGGTTTAGTCTCCGAGTCATGTTTTGACTCGAGCTTACCTAACCTTCAATCTTCTATGCCTGCATGGGCGAATGACAATGGCTCTTATGCCCTGCCCTTGGTCATTTGTATTTTAACCATTTTGGTTCAGTCTCCGAGTCGGTTGCGACTCGAGATTGCTTGACCCTCAAGTTTTTTGTTCTTGCATGGGCGGATGACTATGGCACTTACGCCTCGGGTCGAAGCGACCTTTCAAGTATGCGGCCCTGAGGCTCGTAAAGCCGGCAACGATCGATCTTACACTGTGCCCTTAGGCATGTATAGTTAACTATTTTGGATCCGGTCTCCGAATCGGGTTGCGACTTGAGCTCATTTTAATCCTCAAGTTTTCAAATTTTTAATTGTCGAGGCCTTTTAGTGTGTGGCCCTGAGGCTCATTTGGCTGCGACTATGGCTCTTACGCTTTTGCCCTTAGGCATATATAGCCTTTATTTTCCTCTCGTTAAGGTCTTTTAGAAATGATTTTGCCTGACCCGTCGTCGGTTTGGGAAGAACCTAGATTTCAAGTCGTTAGCGGCAATTTTCGAGCACCTCGAAAGGTTTTAGCTCGTAGGCTGAGTAGCTCGAAGCCTTGTGATTTGGAGCTGACATAGTCAAAGCTCGTTTGCTTGTTGAGGGTAGCATGTTTTAACCGGTTCTTTTCAAAGTAGATTCAATGTAATGGCCTGTGATTTTGGTAGAAATGGACGGGCGTCCCCGAGTCACGTTAATTTTGTTGGTGCAGCCAATTTGGCCGTAGTCATATGTGTTTGGCTGGAGTCATTTTTGATCCCGAGTGATAGTTTAGGCATCTATATCGAGGGTATGCCCTTTCGGGAGTCTTACATATGCAACATATAGCCTAAACTTCGGGATTGAGTCTTATGCATGTAGTAAGGTCTTACAAAGATTTTCATGCTTGTTAAGGTCTTATAGCTTTTTCTTGCCTATTGAGGTCTTACAGTTTTTTCATGCCGTTGAGTCTTACAGTTTTTGTTTTTATGTAAAATAGATCTGGCTAGACCGAGTCTGCCCGCTCGGGGTCTTACGGCCTCGGGCTTTCCAGTGAATGGCGATTGATAATAGTCTCCAAGTCATCGAGTTTGTTTAGGCTTGAAGGTCGCTACTCGTGAGATCGAAACCGCCTCAATGGGGTCTTATGAGCTCGGAGTTCCGACCCTGAGGTCTTGCGGGTGCCAAATCATTGATGCTAAGTCTTCGAGTATTTCAAGATGTACTCATTGGGGGGGGGTATCCCTGCCATGAGCATGCCGAATCTTTCTTTTTTGGTGCACGAGATGCTGAAAGATATTCTTTGATTGCTTTGCGTAAATACATATTGTTTCGTTGCCGTGAGATCGGCCCGCACGGGCACGGCTCCTTTGACCATTTGGTGTGGTACATGATTTCCTATTGGAACTTAGTCTATCGTTCCCCGGCCCTTCTGAGCGGATGATGCCTTCAAGGGGGTGCCCTACATCGTTCGGGGTTGAATGCAAAAGAAGACCTGCAAGCTTGTCGGATCTTCCTTAGGATGAACGTTGCTCTGCTAAGAACCTTGCTGGCGAGACCCTCTTTGGGGCGGAAGTACGACCGAGGGGAAAGAGTGCGATAAGTGCCGCTAAGGCCTTGGGATCATCGGGTAAAGTTAACACTTCTGAACGCCCTGGCCGGGTGTCTGCATATAGGTTAGTGTAAAATAACGAGGGAGAGAGGTAGTTTTACCTTACCGCGGGACGCGCAGGCGATGTCCCGAGGTCCGATATGTCCTTACTATTTTGGAGCGAGGACTCTAGTACAACCCTTCATTGTGTTTAATAAGGATTGGCCGAAGACATGGTTTTATTACCCTTCTGACTCTTTCGAGAGTAGAGATATTATTGCCAGTGATACGTTATGCATACGAACTTTCCCTTTGCCGCGTGTTGTTTTCTGCCGACGGTTTTTTATTCCATTTCTTGTGTGGAATTTCATCCTCTTGGCGAAGGGGGGACGTCTAAATAAGGCGTCTGTGCCTTGCACCTCCTTTGATGATACGGAACTTGACCTTCCGGTCTGGGCCAAGCATGCTAAACTGAGAGAATGGTCTTTCTCCTTGGTGTCTCAATCACCATGTGGAATCCGCCAAAGATTCAAGATGTGGGCACAATTTGATCCGATGGTCTGAACCGCCCTATTATCCTCGGCCCGACAATATTGATCGAACCGCCTGAATTCATGAGCATATGTTTTATTTGAAATTGATCGAATGAGGACGAAGGTTACTAGTGCGTCAGTGTGAGGTTGAGACAAGGTCTCGTTGTCCTCTCTGCTGAATGTGAGGGCGTCCTCGGGAATATATCCCCGGATCTGCTTTTCTCCGGTGACGAGTGTTTTTACTCTACTTTTTATGGGTTCTCAGAGAGTGTCGTCGCTCCTCCACTACATGGTAATGCGTTGCGGGACATTTCCTTCGTTCTTCTTGGCCGTCTTCCCTACTCGTGACTGAATTTGAATCTGATTGCTCGACAGTTCTCGGTGGTGACTATTGTTGAATGGCTGGGCTTTTTTTTCTTCGGAGCTGGTGGCCATCTTTGGACCCCTGGCCGTGCGTATTATATAGTTCACACACCAAGATGTGATTCCTCTGAGAGGAATTTGACTAAATAGGCTTGGGCCTTTCGGTGTCCATGGTTTTGCTGACGGTGAACACAATGTCTGATACAGCAATGTTGAATTTGTATCTTAATGGGTGAGACGACCTCGCTGGCCTTGTTTCCCCGTTGGATCTTGCTCTTTTGACGATTCCTTGAGGATATTGTCCTCGATCCATTCTCCGATCGTTGCGAGGTAGATTGCGTCTCGGGGCATTCCTCCTACCTGCGGCGTATGGGCGGTATCTTTCGCCATTTGGCATCAGTTTCTTTTCCAGGAGCCTTCTTAGGTATACTGAGCCCAAGGGAGCTCCCGTCTGGTCGTTCACAACCCTGATTTGCAACTGATACTGGATGTGGGCGTCCGACCAGGTCTTGACTGGATACCTGATCATAGGCTAAAAACTCGTATTTTAGTCAATGTAACAACACTTTAATTATTGCATTTTACAAAGGTTTGAGCTTAAATAATAATAAGTTGTACTAAATTCATGCTTTATGCCTTGTAGGAATCGATTTCAACTTAAGAATTAAATTTGGGATGAATTTGATTAATTTGGGGCTTTGAAGTCTAAGTAAAAGCTAAATAAATCAAGTCGAGATCGTGTTCGAGGGTCGTATAGTAATCCTGAATAGGAGAACAAAAGAAAAAATGAAGCAACGCAGAATTTTGCACTCCGCGCTGCGGCAGTGCAATTTTCCAGAAAAATTGTTTTTCCCCATTAAATTGTATTTTGCCTTAGACCAATCCATGTACGCGTCGCACGGGGCGCCGCGGGTGTGTAAAAATCACAGAACTATTCTATTTCAGTCTTAAAAGGGCATAATTGTCAAAATCCCTTCACACACGATTTAAAAGGGTAAAGCGGTGCCATTATTGGAAGAGATCAGATTTTAGAGAGAAGAAGAAGAGGAGATTTATCTTGGAGGAGAAAAATCAAGAGGAACAATACTTTTGAGCAAGGATTGAAAGAGTTTTTCTAAACTTTCTTCTAGTATCTATTTATTTTATGTTTAAGACTTATATTGTTGATGTTTGTATGAATATGAGTAGCTAAAAATCCAAATATTCTGGGGTCACAGGTGTTAGATGATTATGTTGTTTGAAGCGTAAATTGATGATCTTGAATTTATCGTTATGGGTTGTTTGTTTGATTCTGTTATTAATTATTTTACTGCGTAGCTAACAATGAAATACTATTTATGAATCTTGAGTTAAACTTGAAAAAGGAAATTCTTGATTGCATATAGAATCAAATAGAACAAGAGCTTGATCCTGGGCATCGAGTGAAATATTCGCTATTAAGATAGAAATATACTTAATTGCCTTGTTTGGTTTAAAAATAGGAATTGTAAATGCATTTTAGTTAATATTAATGCCATAGAAATATACGTATTAATTTAACTTGAATAGGCGCATAAGAATTCGACAGATTCTTATGGGTATTATTAATCCTATAATCAATAACCCAGATAATTCAATAAATCATTCTTAAGCTAAAAGCGTAGTATGATCTCTATCAAGCCCATGACCCCAGAATATCTCTTTTATTAATTGCTAAAAGAAAATTGCATAAGTGGCGTAGTAAACTTTGTGTTGTATTATTGTGTGATTACTAGTTAAATTAGAAATTGGTTATATATGTATTTTGTAATGAATTAGCTTGAATTTATAATTGTTTGAGTTTTCATCAGTCGATAAGTTGATCATAATTCCTCGTGGGAACGATACTTTACTTATTACTATATTACTTGACGATCGCGTACACTTGCGTGAGTGTTTTGGTCGCAACAAGTTTTTGGCGCCGCTGCCGGGGACATAGAAATTAGCTACTTGACTGAGTTAAACTTTTATTAGCTATTTGTTTAAGCATTAATTTTCAGTTCACTTTGTTTGTGTTACGCACGCTCTTCTCTTGAATGCGGAGGAGTAGAAGCACAAGCAATCTCTTTCCTCTTGATCTTGAAATTGAAAGAACACTTTATAGACATAGGAATGAGTTAAAAGTTAGACACAAAACAGAAAGAGAGTTGAACATTTTAGTTCAACCACAGCCAACAGCGATGGCAGGTAATGGAGGGCGTCCGGTGATAGAAGCTGCAAGGCCAAATCTTGCTAATATGACTCAGGCTATTGTGAAGTCTGATATCACCGGTCACTTTGAACTTAAACAGTACATGGTACAACTAATTCAGTCCACCGGCAATATTAGGTCTATCTCATGAAGACCCGCAGAGGCACATTCAAAATTTTTTGGAAAAAACGGATACTTAAAACTATCCAAATATTTCCAAGGACTATGTCAGGCTGACCTTGTTTCCTTTTTCATTATTGGGTGAAGCTAAAGAATGGTTGCAGAAGGAGCCTGCTAATTCAATCCATACTTGGGATGATTTAGCAAAGAAATTCTTAATCAAGTTTTTCCCCAGTAAAAAGATAAAGTCTTTGCGGAGCCAGATTCTTGGGTTTCAACAAAGGGATGGTGAGACTCTTTGCCAAGCTTGGGAAAGATATAAGAAACTACTCCGAGACTATCCACATCATTGTCAGACTGATGAGGTATTGGGCC
Source organism: Nicotiana sylvestris (assembly GCF_000393655.2). Lineage (NCBI taxonomy): Eukaryota > Viridiplantae > Streptophyta > Magnoliopsida > Solanales > Solanaceae > Nicotiana > Nicotiana sylvestris. The sequence continues at coordinate 115,536,200 of NC_091063.1, forward strand.
ATACTTTTGTTGATGGATTAGATGAGACTTCAAAGATGAATCTTTATTCAGCTTGTAGAGGTAGTTGCATGGCGAGACCATATAGTGAAATACAACTTCTGCTAAACAACTTTACTGCTAATGATCATAATTGGCAAGGTGAGGGAGAACCAAGGAGAGTAATGAAATAGAAAGCAATAGGGGTGCTTGAACTTGATGACTTTTCCACCATGAGAGCAGATATAGCAAAATTGGCAAATCAAATGAATAAAATGACAATGAATCTGTTTATTATGTGGGCAACAAAGCAGAGGTCCGATGAACCAACAGGCACAATATGGAAACACTTACATTCCAAATTGGAGGAATCATCCTAATTTCTCCTGGGGTGGAAATCAATCAAATCAGAATCAATATAGACCCCAAGGAAATTTTAATCAACCTCAAAGGCCACCCCAGCAAGTAGAAGAAAGTACAAATGATTTGTTGAAGAAATTGTTGCATGACAATCAACAACTCATAACTAACTTCAGAAATCTTAAAAGGCAAATGGGATAGCTAGCTGCAAATCAAAACACTAGACCTGCAGGTTCTCTTCCAAGTGATACGGAGAAAAATCCGTAAGTTAGTGCAATTACACTTAGAACTGGAAGGGAATTAGAAGAAGTTCCAAATAAGAGAAAAGACAAGCCTATACCTGAGGGTGAATTAATTTCTAAAGCAACACAAGAAGCAAAGAAATATGATACAATTTTAGTGCCTGTGAATGTTCCAAGACCACCACCACCTTTTCCACAAATATTGCAGAAAAAGAATGATGATCGTATGTTCAACAAATTTCTCTCTATTTTGAGTCAAATTCAATTGAACATTCCGTTGGTAGATGTAATTCGTGAAATTCCAAAGTATGCCAAGTACATAAAAGATATTGTGGCTAATAAGAGGATATTGACTGAATTTGAAATAGTTGCACTTACTGAGGAGTGCACTTCAAGGGTCCAAAATAAGCTTCCTCAAAAGCTTAAGGATCCTGGCAGCTTTACTATCCCTGTGAGAATAGGTAATATTGATGTAGGCCATGTACTTTGTTATTTGGGAGCGAGCATAAATTTGATGCCCTTGTATTTGTACAAACAATTGGGTTTGGGAGCTCCAAAACCCACCACTGTGATGTTGTAATTAGTAGACAGGTCCATAGCTTACCCGGAAGGGGTGATTGAAGATGTGCTGCTGAAAATTGGAAAATTTATTTTCCGACTGATTTCATTATCTTTGGATTTTGAAGCCAATGAAAAATCTCCTATTATATTGGGAAGACCTCTATTGGCTATATGTGATGCTTTAATTAAAGTAAGAGAAGGAAAAATGATCATGAGAGTTGATAATGAAGAAGTTGTTTTTAATGTATACAAAGCAATTCAACTTCCTCATCATTATGAAGAGTTGTCTATGATATCTGTCATGGAGATGGATGAGCAACTTATTGCCCCAAGCGTATATTTGAAGGATTCTTTAGAGAAAGTAATCATGTTTTTGATAGTTTGGAGATTAATAATGAGGCTGAAGAGATGAAGCATATATTGAAAGCATCATGTGAATGTTTGAGAGGATTAAATCCCTTTGAACAGGCCAAATGGTCCTCCTCCGAAGCCATCAATTGAAGAAGCTCCAAAATTGGAACTAAAGCATTTACCTTCTCACCTTCATTATGCTTATTTGGGTAGTTTTGATACGTTACCTGTTATCATTTCTTCTGACTTGTCTAAATTGCAGGAGGAAAAATTGCTGAGAGTACTACGTGAGCATAAAGGAGCAATTGGGTGGACAATTTCTGACATAAGAGGTATTAGTCCAGCTTTTTGCATGCATAAAATTCATATGGAGGAAGGACCACATTTACATGTCCCTATGGGACATATGCATTTAAAAGAATTTCATTTGGTCTCTGTAATGCACCTGCGACTTTTCAAAGGTGTATGATGGCTATTTTTACTAATATGATTGAAAGATTTGTGGAAGTATTTATGGATGATTTTTCTTTATTTGGATGTTCTTTTGATGAATGTTTAATGAATCTTGACAAGGTACTTGCTAGGTGTGAAGAAACAAATTTTCTACTGAATTAGGAAAAATGTCATTTCATGGTAAGAGAAGGTATCGTCTTAGGGCACAAAGTGTCCAAGAATGGATTGCAGGTAGATAAAACAAAGGTGGAAGCAATTGAAAAATTACCTCCACCGACATCAGTTAGAGGAAATCACAGTTTCTTGAGCCATGCAGGTTTTTATCGTCATTTCATTAAAAAAAAATTCAAAAATTTCATCTCTTTTGTGCAGGCTTCTTAAGAAAGAGACATCTTTCAAGTTTGATGATGCTTGTCTGAAAATATTTGATGAGTTGAAAAGAAGATTAGTTACCGCACCAATTATCATTGTTCCGGATTGGAAAATTCCATTTAAGTTGATGTGTCATTGTCACGACCCAAAATCCCAACCAGGTCGTGATGACGCCTCTCGTGAGGACAAGGCCAGCCAATCAACAAAACAGTACATCTCTTTATAATTACTTAACAGGAATAAGTCTAAATCATAAGCAATATAATCTTCAATGCGAAATAAACGTGGTAGGACAAGGAAAACCATCCCAACTCAGCCCGAAATCGGGGTGTCACAAGTCATGAGCTACTACAGAGTTTACTAATATTTTACAAAGTCTGGAATTATCATAAATAACAAAGATAAGGGAGAAAACGGGGTTGCGGACGTCAACAGCTACCTCGTTACTCCTAGTCACCGCCTGGCCTGGAAAGAATCAGTGCTCAGGAGCGAACTCAGCTCTGCCTGTATCTGCACACATGGTGCAGGGAGTAATGTGAGTACTCCGACCCAGTGAGTAATAAAAATAAATAACGACTGAAAACATGAAATCTCATAACGGCACAATATAGCGCTATCCCAAGCAGTAAAATCAGTTATACAGTAAAATAGTGAGTATCAGATAATTCTTCTTTTAAAACAGTAAAGACAAATAATTTCCACAGTAAGGATAAATCAAAAGCTTGCCCCTCGGGCTCAATATGTAAATCTCAGTATAGTATCAGCCCCTCGGGCTCACTCCCAACTCACCAGCACACAACATCAGCCCCTCGGGCTCACTCCCAACTCACCACACACAAGCAACGGCCTCTCGGGCCCACTCCCAACTCACCACACACAAGCAACGGCCTCTCGGTCCCACTCCCAACTCACCTGGGTACCCTGCGCTCACTGGAGGTGCGTACAGACTTCGGAGGGACTCCTACAACCCAAGCGCAATATCAATAGGTCTGAAAGCCTTCACACATCAAACTCGAGGCCTGAAAGCCTCCTCACATAACACTCGAGGCCTGAAAGCCTCCTCACATCACTCAACATATCCTCACGTATGGCCCTCGGCCTCAATCAGTCCAGAAAATAATCATAAGCCTCTTGGGCATCAGTAAAACAATAGTGCTCAGCTCAACAACATTATAAATATCATTAAATCTCGAGTTGAGTATAAATGTAGCTGAGTTCACAAAATAATATAATTCAATTGGACTGAGTTCAAATAATATTTCAATTCGTGAGGAAAATAGTGATGTAAATTCACAAAAGATTTCAGATAATTGGGCACGAAGCCCAAATATGGCAATAAGCCCCAACCATAGTGAAAAACAATAAATCTTTATCAATTACGCTGTAAAAATATCAACTAGGATGGACCAAGTCACAATCCCCAATAGTAAATGACCCCGCGCTCGTCATACAATGCGTGTCTCATCTCAACATAGCAGTATGTTGTGCAATCCGGGGTTTCAAACCCTCAGTGCATCGTTTAAAATCATTACTCACCTCGAACCGGTGAAATCTATAGCTTGCGACACCTTTGCCGCTCAAATCGGCCTCCACGCGCGTAGAATCTAACCAAAATCAGAGCGAATACATCACAATGTGCTAAGGGAACAATACCCAATCGAAAATACTCGAAAAACGCTAAAAATCACGAAGTTGGCAAAACCCGAGCCCTCAAATCTTCAAATCTTATCTTCAAATCCCTAGGTCCAAAATCCCCAATTTACACCTCAAAAACATGTAATCTAGTCGGATTATTCGATGATAATTCAATATTATGGAGTAGAAATATTCACAAGTGACTTACCTCAAGATTTCTCATGATTTCTTGGTCAAAAATCGCCCCAAACCGTGTTATTTTGCAAGAAAATAGGTAAAAAAAACGAGCAGAAACGCAGCAGCTTTTAATAAGCAAATCTGGTCGCTAAAGACCCAAATCTGGTAGCTAAAAGTGCCACACCAGACTTGATGCACCAGCACTCTTTAATTTCACTAAAAAGGCTCTAACTCCTTCATACGAACTTAGAATTAGATGATTATTATTCCTATGAGTCACAAATAATAATACGAACACAACCCTTCAATCGAAACACAATTCGGAGCTCATTTGCCCAGTGCGATATCCATTTTGCTCGTTAAACAATTACTCATGTTTCACGTTAAAACCCCAATTGCGACTTGATGAAATTAGACCAAAATTTCTAGATCAGTCCTATAATTCATTATCAAAATTCTGGAAGTCTCAGAATCAAATTTGGATCTCTAGAACTAAAAATGAACCTTTAGATCATTACATTTATGCTCAAAATGACAAAAATCTTCCAAAAACTCTTCCAAAATTTGTCCGAGCCTCATGGGATCCCAACAAAGTATACTAACAAGTCCCATAATATGACACAAACTTAGTTGTTTCTTCAAATAACCAAAAACAACGCAAAAATACTAAATTCACCTCGGATTCAAGCCTATGAACTTTGAAACTTCTAATTTTCACATCCGATGTTGAAACACGTCAAAACTAGTCCGAATGATCTCAAATTTTGCAGATAAATCCAAAATGACATAACGAAGCTACAACAACTCTCGGAATTCCATTCCGAGCCACGGATCAAAATCTTACCTATCAACCGGAATTCGCCAAAATACTAACTTTGCCAATTCAAGCTTAATTCTACACCGGTCATCACAAAAATATTCCGGACACACTCCTAAGTCCCAAATCACCTAACAAAGCTATCCGAACCATAAAATTTCGAGTGCTCTAACACATAAGTCAATATCCGGTTGACTTTTCCAACTTAAGCTTCCTTAAAAGAGACTAAGTGTCTCAAACCTTACCAAAATCATTCAGGAATGACTTCAAATTTTGCACACAAGTCACATTCGACATTACGGACTTGCCCCCAACTTTCGGAATCGCATTCCGACCCGATATCAAAATTTCCACTTCCGGTCGAATTTTCTCAAAAACCTTCAAATTTCTATATTTAGCCAAACGACTCCAAAATGACCTACGGACCTCCGAATTCACTTTCGATCGCTCTCCCAAATCCAGAATCACCATACGGAGCTACTCCCAGTCTCGGAATTCCAAATGGACATCAATAACACTGAAATGCATTTTAAGCCAAACTGATGCAATTTCTTCTAAAATGCTATCTTCGACAATAGGCGCCAAAACGCTCTCGGGTTATCCAAAACCCGATCCGGGCATACGCCCAAGTCCGAAATCATCATACGAACCTATTGGAACCTTTGGATCCCAATTCCGAGGTCGTTTACTCAAAATTCCAATCCTAGTTCATTTCTTCAATTTTAAGCTTTCAAAATGAGAATTTCCATTTAGATTTGACTCCAAACTTCCTGAATTTTAATTCTGACCATACACACAAGTCAATATACCAGAGATGAAGCTGCTTATGGCCTCAACTATTGAATGATGCGTAGAAGCTCAAAACGACCGATCCGGTCATTACAGTTATGTGAGTGACATAGCCATTGGAGCTGTTTTGGGGCAGCAGAAGGAGAAAATCTTTTACTCCATTCATTATGCGAGTAGAACTCTTAATCCAGCACAAATCAATTACATTGTTACTAAAAAAGAGTTGCTTGCAGTAGTATGGGCATTTGATAAGTTCAAGTCCTATCTAGTGGTAACCAAAGTGATAGTTTACACAGATCACTCGGTTATCAGGTATTTATTTGCAAAGAAAGATGCCAAGCCAAGGTTAATTCGATGGGTTCTTCTTTTGCAGGAATTTGATTTAGAGATTCAAGATCTAAAAGGGATAGAGAATCAGGTTGCAGATCACTTGTCCAGGTTGGAAAATCGAGGCCATGTAACTGAAGGAGAATCAATCAAAGAAACATTTCTTGATGAACAGTTACTAGCCATCACTTCGGATGAAAACCCATGGTCTGTTGATTATGTGAATTTTATTGCAAGTGGGGTGACTCCACCAGAATTTACAGCTGATCATAGAAGAAAATTTTTACATGACGTGAGATTTTAGATGTGGGACGAGCCTTTTCTATACAAGCAATGCACAGATCAATTGGTAAGAAGGTGTGTCCCCGAGGAAGAGATGAATGCAATATTGCGTGACTGTCATGCTTTTTTTTATAGAGGTCACCATGGTGGAGACAGAACTACACAAAAGGTTTTGTAATAAGGTTTTTACTGGCCAAAATTGTTTAAAGATGCACATGCTTTTGTTAAAAATTGTGACAGATGTCAAAGAACAGGTACAATCACGAAGAGGAACGAGATGCCTTTGCAAAATATTTTGGCAATAGCGCTCTTTGATGTTTGGGAAATTTATTTCATGGGACCATTTCCATACTCTAATGGTCACAGATACATTTTGGTTGCAGTCGATTATGTGTCTAAGTGAGTTGAGGCCATTTCTCTTCCTACTAATAATGCGAAGGTAGTGGTAAGTTTCGTAAAGAAGCACATTTTCACACGCTTTGGAACTCCAAGGGTGTTTATAAGTGATGGAAGAACGCACCTTTATTAACAAATTGTTGAAAAATGTTCTAGCAAATTATAGGGTAAGACACAAGGTTGCTACTGCGTATCACCCTCAAATGAGTGGTCAAGTTGAAGTGTTAAACAGAGAGGTAAAACCGATTTTGGAGAAAATAGTGAGTGCAAATAAGAAGGATTGGTCAGGTGTTAGAAAATGCATTGTGGGCTTACCAAACTGCATACAAGACTCCAATAGGTACTTCTCCATACAGGTTAGTTTATAGAAAGGCATGCCATTTGCCCGTTGAGCTAGAACATAAAGCTTATTGGGCAATCAAAAAGGTAAATATGGATATAGACTTAGCTAGTGAAAAAAAACTGCTATAACTCAATAAGCTTGATCAGTTTCGGTTGCATGCTTATGAAAATGCCAAGTTGTATAAAGAAAAGACCAAGAGATGGCATGACAAGCACATCTTACATCGTGAGTTTGAGTCAGGTCAAGAAGTTCTCTTGTTTAATTCAAGGCTAAAACTTTTTCCTGGAAAGCTTAAGTTCCATCGGGCAGGTCCTTTCGTTGTGATAAGTGTGACTCCTCATGGAACTATTGAATTACAGGACATAAATTCAAGTGGTACATTCTTGGTGAATGGGCAGCGAGTAAAACACTATTGGGGTGGTGATATTAAACGTCACAAAACCTCGATAGATTTTGTTGATGTGTGATGCAGTGTTAAGTCGTGTCGCAACGTTAAATCAGGCGCTTGTTGGGAGGCAACCCAATGAATAACATCACTTACTTTTAATTGAAGTTTAGAAATATTAGATTTTACATGTTATAATGTTTTTACTCAGGTGCAAGAATGAATTTGGCATAAAATCAGTGTACAATGAAGTAGGGTGTAAATTGTGAGCTAAAAACTCAAAAATGGGCTAACTCTATGAAAAATTGGCTTACTGCACCGCATGGGGCGTCGTGCCACGCACCGCGTGAGGCAAAATTGCACAGACGAGGCAGAATACAAAATTATCGGAGCAGCTAGGATTTTTGTACTACCGCGCCGGGGGGGGGGGAGATGCCGCAGGGGGCGGCGCGGTAGTGTAATTTTATTTTTTTAAAAAAATAATTTTTTTAAAAAAAAAACCCTTAAAGCCTAGGACCCCCCCCCCTCCCCTTATTTCATTAACCTTCTCCTTCTCCCAAACTTTCTGCCTCTCTAGTTTACCAAACCAAAGAATAAAAACCAAATTCACTCAAAAATCCATCACCAAATCATTCTTCTTCTTGCAAGGTAAGTATTCTCTTTTCTCTTTTCTTTAAATCTAGTAGTATTTTGTGTTTTATTTGTTTCTTATTTCAATTGTATTTATATGAACCCTAGCAAGAATTGTGTTTTTAATTTTCTTTTAGTTTCTTTTGTTATTATTGTTGAAAATAGTATTAGAAACTTAAAATGTATATTATCTTTGTGATTATGGAGGATTTTTGGGTGTTAAGGTGATATGGGTTGAGTTCTTGTTGAAGATTGTTGAGGGGTACACTATGTCGAAAATACATGAAAGAAGGTGGAAAATTTATGCATTGAATATTAATGTAAAGATGTGGTGATGTTGTAGCTGTGATGTGAGGTATATTTGTGTTATTGATATGGTGAATTTGCCTCATTTCAAGTTAAAATATAAAGAATGCAAGACATACTTACAATGTGCTTGTTGAAATGACTAAGTGACATGAAATTGAATAATGTTGCAAAATAGAGAAATAAATTGCATTGTGAGATGTTATTTTTAATAACAACTATGCCATTAGGCTACACCATGATTTTTCCCTTGCTAGATGTAAAATGACCTGTAGGATTCGTGCTAATGTGCCTATGTAGTATATTTTGTATAATAATCTTGGATTTTGTAAAATAGACTAATTTCTTTTTATGATTATTTTTTATATTTTCAGCTTAGTTTTTGAAATGTCCAATTTTTTATTTACAATTGTAGTAATTATCTCTAATGTTGGGTAGACCGATAAGCATTATGTCATTCTAATTTAAGAACATGGTATTCTGAATCTCTGTTATCATTTCTAAGTGTCAACATGATAATAACATAAGTGTGGGGTATTTACTCCGCTTGCTTTTAAATTATTTTTGTATGTTTTAGCTAATATATCATGTTGTATAGGTATAATGTCTCGGCGCCCAAGTAAAAGATCAAACACTGGCCTATCTGAGGTTGCATTTAGTAGCCGACGGGGAGGTAGACGGGCACCCCCCTCCGCCACCAGTTGAGGAGGGAGAGGAACACATCAATCATGAGGCAGACGAGGTACCAGAGTGCAAATATGGCATCAAGCCTATTCCAGCTCATTCAATACAATGGTTCTAATCATTTATTCCTACTGTGCCACCAACTCCTGAAGTTGCCATAGATCAAACAAAGCTTGCTCGTAAGTATACTGCAATATATAATTAGCATTCGAGCTTTGGGATTTGAAGGGTTGTTTCGCCAAGGTGATAGTGTGAATATCAACGTGGTAAAAGAATTTTACGCCAATTGGCAGCCAGGAGGCAATTTAGATGCAAGTTACCAAGTAAGGGTTAGAAACGGAGTGATTCCACTTTCTTCAAATGTAATAAATCAAATAATGGGTTTCACCGAGTATTCACATAAGCTATTTTAAAGGTTTCTTCGTAGGCCAGACTACCCAGACATTCGCCAGAAGCTATGTGGTGCAGATTCCTTTGCCTTATGGACTAGAGATTCAAATGATTTTCACAAGGAGATGAAAAAAGGAACATTCCAACGTCCTGCAAGAGTTATTTTGAAGCTGATAAATGCAAAAATCATGCCAACACAAAGTGATACGGATGTATAAAAACTAAAGGTTTGTTTGATTTATGCATTTTTAATAGGAATGAAGGTCGATATTGGAAAAATTATGCTGGAACACATGTCAAAGGTGAGACCTTTTGGGGGATGTCGCCTACACTATCCGAGTATGACCACTCGATTGTTGCGGATGCACTACATTGAAGAGGAGTATCACTATCATCGGAAGATAGAAGTGACATACCCTATCAGGACACTTGATGTCACAATGGTGATAGATCTTCCTGTAGCTACAGTTAATGCCAATCAAAGGTTTATCCGAGTGGAAGAAACTTTACAGTTATTATTTGCTGACCTGCACCTTCGCGCCTCCATAGGGGAAGTGAACTTGGAAGAATTACAATAAAATTACCCTCTATCTCCTTTCACTCAATAGTGGTTAGGAATGGTTCAACAAGGACAATTTCCACCGGATGAGGATGTGAACTCTGTTCCCTCAGATGACGAGGAATATCTGTGCACATTTGAAGATGAAGATGCTTAGGCCAATGGCCTTAGGGAGTTTCTCTTTTCTAATCTATTTTGATCTTTTGCATTAGGGACAATGCAAGTTTTTAAGTATAGGGTGAACTACCCCTATTGTAATGTACTTACTTTTGTATTTTCGTATTTTGTGGTTGTTTAATTTTGTTTAGACTATTAAATTTTTTCGTTTGTAGATTATAGCGTTTGTAGATACTAAGTGGTACTAATTTCGATTTTTTTCCCGATTATGGATTTTCTTGAGGGAAATGAAATCGAAATTCAAATTTTATTTTTTAAAAAAGTTGCCTTTTATTTCAGTTTAGTGTATGCTGGTTTTGGTTTAATTTAAAAAATTTCCCTTGATTTTTTTTATGCAGCGGTTCTTTTCCAAGGGTGTATTTGAACCGGGTATAGTGTAATTTTTTTAGTTCAATCGAATAAAAAGTTCCTAACTTACAGATTTAATCTCCTCAAATTCACATGCTTTAGAAGTGGTATGTACCCTAATTATGATGCTCAACCTCAGTTCTTGATTCTAAAGTAAGTGCCTTAAATTGTGTATTTATAACTATGCTTAACTGCTTTGACTAGAGAGCCGAGAAATATCCAAGCTTGAATGAGTTATGTTCCAATGTGTGAGTGAGGTTACTGAAATATTCTGTGCATAATAGTTGATATCTAGAACTTGCCCTCAAGTGTTTTGCAAAGCGAAATAGTAGCATTATTTAGTTTAGGAGATGATATAGGCATTTTTTGTTGAACCAATTTTATAATTGTTCCCACCTAGTTGTATATATCTTAGTCAAACCCTTTGAGCCGTTAATCCTATTTCTTTGGCATCCACTTATGGTGGTTAAAGAGAATGGGGTTTGTTGTTATTATGTAAAACCTCAAAAAGGTTAGAGATGGTTTAACATAAAAGTGATGCTCAAATTGTGAAATAAAATGGTGTACGTATGGAAGTGCTCAAAGAGGTGTAGCTACTACATTCTATATTTATCACATCCTTCCTGCAGCCTGCATTACAACCAATTAAAGTTGTATTTGATCCTTGATTGAATAAGCTCAATTAGTAGAGTATTACACTATGGGCAAGCATATGGTATATCATCTGTTGCACATGAATTTCAATTCTGAGAGTGAGTTAATTCTTCCTATTTTGAGTTCCTAAATATTCTTGAATATTATTTTGAGTGGAACTAGTCTATATTAGTTTTGGGAGGGCACATGATTTATAAAAGCAAGGAAAGTTTTGACCCTTATGTTAGAGTAAGTAAGCAAGTTATGAAAATGCGTGGCACTTGTGAGTCATGTCTTGAGGTTGAATATTATGAATTGGTACTTAAGTGTTAGCATGTGTTGTTAGAGAAATTGTTTAATAAAAAGGATGTCCTTATGTGAAGTATATGTTAATTGCTCGAGGACGAGCAATGGTTTAAGTGTGGGGTGTTGATCATAGGCTAAAAACTCGTGTTTTAGTCGTTGTAACAACACTTTAATTATTGCATTTTACAAAGGTTTGAGCTTAAATAATAATGAATTGTACTAAATTCATGCTTTATGCCATGCAGGAAGCGATTCCGACTTAAGAATTAAATTGGGGATGAATTTGATTAATTTGGGGCTTTGAAGTCTGAGTAAAAGCTAAATAAATCAAGTCGGGATCGTGTTCAGGGGTCTCATAGCAAGCCCGGATAGAAAAACAAAAGAAAAAACGAAGCAGCGTAGAAATTTGCACTGCCACGCCACGTGGGGTGCCGAGTAGTGCAATTTTCCAGAAAAATTGTTTTGCTCTGTTAAATTGTATTCTGCCTCTGACCAATCCATGTACGCGTCGCACGGGGCACCGCGGGTGTGTAAAAATCACAGAACTATTCTATTTCGGTCTTAAAAGGGCATAATTGTCAAAACCCCTTCACACACAATTTAAAAGGGTAAAGCAGTGCCATTATTGGAGGAGATCAGATTTTAGAGAGAAGAAGAAGAGGAGATTCTTCTTGGAGGAGAAAAATCAAGAGGAACAACACTTTGGAGCAAGGATTGAAAGAGTTTTTCTAAACCTTATTTTAGTATCTATTTATTTTATGCTTAAGACTTATATTGTTGATGTTTGTATGAATATGAGTAGCTAAAAACCCAAATATTCTGGGGTCATAGGTATTAGATGATTATGTTGTTTGAAGCTTAAATTGATGATCTTGAATTTATCGTTCTGGATTGTTTGTTTGATTATGCTATTAATTATTTTACTGCGTAGCTAACAGTGAAATACTATTTATGAATCTTGAGTTAAACTTGAAAAAGGAAATTCTTGATTGCATATAGAATCAAATAGAACAAGATTTTGATCCTGGGCATCGGGTGAAAGATTCGCGATTAAGATAGAAATATACTTAATTGCCTTGTTTGGTTGAAAAATAGGAATTGTAAATGCATTGTAGTTAATAGTAATGCCATAGAAATATAGGTATTAATTTAACATGAATAGGCGCATAAGAATTCGACAGATTCTTTTGGGTATTATTAATCATATAATCAATAACCCAGATAATTCAATAAATCATTCTTAATCTAAGAGCGTAGCATGATCTCTAGCAAGCCCATGACCCCTGGAATATCTCATTTATTAATTGTTAAAAGAAAATTGCATAAGTGGCATAGTAAACTTTGCGTTGTATTATTGTTTGATTACTAGTTAAATTAGCAATTGGTTATTTATGTATTTTGTGATGAATTAGCTTGAATTGATAATTGTTTGAGTTTGCATCAGTCGATAAGTTTATCAGAATTCCTCGTGGGAACGATACTTTACTTATTACTATATTACTTGACGATCGCGTACACTTGCGTGAGTGTTTTGGTCGCAACAATATCCGATCAAGTTCTGTTCCAACTGCCTTTGAATCGCTGGGCTTTGATTGTTTATACTTTGAGTGAAGGCCTGCGCTGCCCAGTTGTTTGGGTCCGGGAGTAGTTCCGTTCGCTCCATCTAAAAATGAGAGGCAAATTTTTGTAGCGTTTCATTCTCCCTTTTGTACGGGACGAAATCAGAGGACTTGATTTCTCACTGTCAAGACATTTCGGAAGAATGACTAGAGACCCCGAGGATGTGGAGACACGACCTAGTCCCCTCCCTCGGTGCTCGTTAAGGCCCGATTCGAAGAAGACGGAGCCGAGGCTCGAACAGAAGGGGAAGTTCTCAAGGCACACGGCTAAGTCTGACAGAGTCGGCCTATCCAGAGCCTATGCCAAAGCGTCGCATCTAGCCATCCCATCTCCATACTTTACATTTAATGCATGTTATGCTATAGCCTGGTTCCCCTCCTATATAAAGGGAACCCCCTCTACTTTGTAAGAGACTGATGTTGCTCCAACTATTCTTCACCACATCAATAATATATATATATATATATATATATATATATATATATATATTTTCTCTCTAAACTTGCTCATCCCTACTAGCTCGAGGCTACTCTTAGCATTACTAGTTTCATATTTGTTCTTCATTTACTGCTTGGTATTGGCCATAAAGAGTCTTGTTTAATCATATTTCATATGTTATTCCATTCCTGACTACCCCCCAATAGCTCGAGATCGAGCCCAGATATTGGCCTCGAGGTCCTCCATCGACCAATCAAAAGCCAGGGCAGCAAGCCCCTCGGTCTGATTGTTGCCCCGTTTTAGCTTATATTTATTCGTTAAACCTCATATTCTTAGCATCATCTTCTCTAACAACTAGCATAAAAATAGATCACATATTTTTAGAATCCCATTTACAAATTTAGTTGTCATTACAATTTTCACGGTAAACAGTTTGGCACCCACCGTGGGGCTAAAAATAATAATGATTATTTTCTTGCTGGTTCCATTACAAAAATGCAAGTTATCTTTCACACTTTTCTTGTCCAATATCTCTTGATTTCAGGTCGAAATGTTTGGCTCGGTAAATAGAGTCGAGAACGGCAACCTCAAAAACCACGGGGAATACGGCGTGGCTGTCCCGACTGCCGGAACGCAACCACAGAATCTTAATAACGCGCCCGGACCGATCCTAGCTGACGCAGATTCATAGGACGCACAACAGGCCAACAAAATCTCGCACACCGACGGGATCATACGGCATGGCGACCAACTGGAAGCCCAAAAAACCTCGGCTCGGGGTACATATGAAGTTAATCTTCGTGATATTTTTGAAATATTGCAGGCACAACAGTTAGTCGTAGCTCAGTTACAAATCCATCCGAAGGCTCCCAGCATAGAAGCGCCGGAGATAGCTCCCCCCCATCGAGCAAACACCCAAGGATCGAGCAATGACGGATCGGTAGCCGACCCTACCATGGCAAAGATGCTCGGGGAACTCACCAAAAGGATCGAATCAGGTTCGTGGAAGTTCAGGCAATGGCCGTTCCTCGAGGAAGCGATCGCGGAACTCATTTCAAAGAAGTCTAGGATGTCAGAACTCCCTAAGTACAATGGGAGCTCAGATCCCTACGAACACATCTCCGCCTATACATGCACGGGAAAACGCAACAACCCAAAAGATGATGAGATCGAGCCCGCCTTATTAAAGAGGTTGGAGGAAACATTCTCGAAAGGAACCGTGATGTGGCGTCATAACCTAGCACCTGACCTTATAAACTTGCCTACCGTACCGGCAGACCCCTCCATAAGGGCACATGCCGGCGCCATCGAAATGACGACAAGAAAGGCCGACACATCTAGGGCCGAGCAAAGGGAGAATGAAACGCTACGAGGATTCGCACCTCATTCCATAATGGAATGAACAAGATTACCCCCGGTCTCGGATGACTGGTAATACAAGCCTGCACTCAAAGCCTAAACAAACCAAGCCCGACGATTTTAGGGCAGTTCAAACAAAACTTGATCAAGTACCCATCAAAGACCTGGTCAGATACCCGTTCCGAGCATCAGTCACAAATCAAGGTCACGGAGGACCATCCGGGAGCCTCATCGGGCTTAGCTTACCCAAACAGGCTCCTGGCAAAGAAATCAATGCCGAACAGAATAAGGTGCCACCCGTGCACTTCAGACAAGAAGAACGCCCCAAGATGCAATCCACCTAGCAGTGATCGGAGAACGGCCAAGGACGATATCCTCGAGGGATCGTTAACAAAGCCAGATTCGACGGGGACGCATGGCTGGCAAGGGCACCTCGCCCACCAAAGTACAATTTCCATATTGTTATACCAAGCATCGTGCTTACTATAGGCGGAACTAGGGATGTCAAATGGCTTGGACCAATTCGGCCAAATTCCCCTAAAAGTGATCACAACCTAGCGCGGGAAGTACATAGCAAGTACGGCCGTGGGGCCGAAGATAGACACTAGCTCCAAAGGAGAAATGCCAAGCCGCCCGAAAAAAATCACTGCCGAGAACCGACGAGTGACCGAATTCAAGTTCAGCTCCCAGTATGGAAGGCGGCTAGGAGTAACGAAGCAAACGGGCCACAACGCATTACCACGATAATGGAGGAATGATGACCCTTTCCAAGAACCTGTAAAAGGGAGAGCAAAAATTCTCGACACCAGAGAAAGGTATATCTAGGGATATACCCCTAAGGACGCCTCTATATTAAGCAAAGAGGGTACCGAGATCTTGTCTTGACCTCACAACGACGCACTGGTAACCTTCTTCCTCACTCGATCCATTTTAAATAAAACATGTGCTCATGAGTTCAGGTGACTCGATCAACATTGTCATACCGCAGGGTCACAGCCACCTCTTGAATCTTTGACGGACTCCAAACGGCGATCGCTACAATAAGGGGGAAAGACCATTCCCCCAGCACAGCATGACCGGCCTAGACCGGAATGCCGAGTCCCATGTCAGCAAAAGGAGGTACAAGTGACGAACGCCTTCTTCAGATGACCTCAGGCGCATAGCCCGAAGATAGGGCAGTCCCCACTTCGCCAAAAGGATGAAATCCCACACAAGGGATGGAATTAAAACCATCGGTAGGAAGCAACATGCGGCAAGAGGAAATTCCGCATAACATAACGCATCGTCGGCACCAATATCTCCACTTTTGAGAGAGTCGAAGGGTAAACGAACAATATCATCGGCTGATCCCGATCAAACACAGCGAGGGGCTGCATTAGAATCCACACCCCGAAATAGAAGGAACATACCAAACCTTTGAACATCGCCTACAGATTCCGTGGTAAAGGAAAACTACCTCCCTCCTTCGTTATTTTTCACTAAACTAAATGCAGACACCGGGTCAAGGCGTTCGAAAGCTCTAACTATATCCGAAGACCTCAAGGCCTTAACAGAATCCTCCACGCTCTTTCCCCTCGTCTAGACTTACGCCCTAAAGAGGGTTTCGCCAGCAAGGTTCCTAGCAGAGCAATGTACCCCTGAGGAGGATCCGACAAGATCACAGGTCTTCTTCTGTAAACAAGCGATGAAGGACACCCCCCTCCCCGAAGGCGCCGTCCGCTCGGAAGGGCCGGGAAATGGCAGACTAAGCTTCAATAGGGAATCATGTACCGGAACGAATGGCCCAAGGAGCCGCGCCCGCGCAGGCCTAGCTCACAACAATGAAATGATTTGTTTTTACGTCGAGCAATAAAAGAATAACTTTCAACATCTCGCACTCCAAAAAGGAAATTTCAGCATACTCTTGATAGGGATCCCACCATCAAATGCTTCCCGAAATACTCGAAGACTTAGCGTCAATAATTTGGCACCCGCACGACCCCAAGGTCAGAACTACGGGATCATAAGGCCTCAACAAGGTAATCCCGAGGTCACGAATAACGGCCTTCGAGCCTAAAGCAAACTCGATGACGCAGAGACTGTCGCCAATAGACATACACTGGAAAACCAAAAACTGTAAGACCCCGAGCGGGCGGACTCGGTATAACCAGATCTATTTTATATAACAACAAAAACTATAAGACCTCAACACGTACGAAAAACTATAAGACCTCAACACGTACGAAAAACTATAAGACCTCAACATGCATAAAACTCAATCCCGAAGTTTAATCTATACGTCGCATTTGTAAGGATCCCGAAAGGGCATACCCTCGGTGTAGATGCCTAAACTATCACTCGGGATCAAAAATAGCTCCGGCCAAACACATATGACTACAGTCAAAACGGCTGCTCCAGCCAAATTAACAAGACTCGGGGACGCCCGACTGTCGCTAACAAAATCGCAGGCCATTATTTCGAATATACTTCGAAAAGAAACAGATAAAATAGGCTTCTCTCAATAGGAAAACGAGATTAGACCATGTCAGCTCCAAATCACAAGGCTTCAAGCTACTCAGCCTACGAGCTAAGAACCTTCCGAGGTGCTCAAACATCATCGCTAACGACTTGAAATCGAGGTTCTTCCCGAACTGATGACGGGTCAGGCAAAAACATTTCAAAAAGACCTTAACAAAAGGAAAACAAAGCCTACAAAAGCCCACGGGCAAAAGCATATGAGCCATTATCGCCAGCCAAACGAGCCTCCGGACCGCACACTAAAAGGTTTCAACGACCAAACAGCGTAAGAGCCACTGTCACCAACTTAAAAATTGAAAACTTGAGGATTAAAATGAGCTCGTGTCATAACCCGATTCAGAGACCGGATCCAAAATAGTTAACTACACATGCCCAAGGGCACGACCTAAGTGCCATTATCAAGCCTTTGGGCCACACACTTAAAAGGTCACTTCGACCCGAAGCGTAAGAGCCATCGTCGTCCGTCCATGCGGTCACGAAAGAATTTGAGGGTCAAATAATGCTCGAGTTGCAATGCGACTCAAAGACTAGACCCAAAATAGTTGAAACAGAAATTCCTTAGGGCAAGGAGTAGGAACAATCATCACCCGCTCGCGCAGGAACAAGAGATTGAAGGTCAGGTAAGCTCGAGTCAAAGTCCGACTCGAAGACTAGGCCTAAATGGCTGGGTAAAACACAAAGGCACTGACGCCTACTCACGTCGGAAATCACACTTCAGAGCCTCCGGGCCTATCTTATAAGCTCCGGATCCACGAGGTTCATGCTAGACACTGAGAACCAGCCTGCCTGGTCGAAAGCAATGGAAAACGAGATAAAACTCGAAGTTTTCTCTTATTTACATACGCAAAAGGCGTGCTCTCCATCTATAAACATGCTCTGCAAATATCAAATACAAAATGGAAAAGAGGCAAAATCCACACTTTACTGCAAAAGGCTAAGGCCTGTCAGTCCCAGATTTGTCCTTTGTGACGTCAGCAAGAAGGGATCGAGCATCGCGCTCGTCTGCCTTTGCTCGAGCCAACTCCTCCGAGAGAACAAAGCCCCTAGCGCCGATCTCTTTGAGTACCTCTCTTCGGGATCTGCAATGAATATATTCCTCAATCCTTTTATCACGATCGAGGGCCCACTTCAACTAAGCTTGGGCATCAGCAATGTCCTTCATACGAATCGCCATCTCCTGATCAGCCTTGGTTTGACTTGATGTTGCTTCAGCCCGGGCATCGATTATTTCAGCCCTGACCTTTGAGAGATCGGACACAAGCCTCGCGATCATATCCGCTTAAACTAAAGCATTGTCACGAGCCAATCGGAGTTGGACCTCGAAGGCAGGAACTTTAGCCAAAGCACCCTTCTCTTCTGAAGCATGAGCTTGGATCTGAGCCCTCAGTTCGCCGCAGGCATTCCTGACGCGGTCGGTTTCACCCTTAAGGTACTCCAAATCCTCCGTCTTTTTCTGCAGCTAAGATAGGCAAAGGGATTAACCTTAAGGGTCAAAAAGAGCGAAGCGCGTACTATGAAAGGTTACCTGCTCCATCAAATAGCTCTCATAATTCGAGCTCCGATACGCCTCATATCGTCAGTGCATCAACTCAACCTCCTTGTCCTCGCTGAGGAGCCTAAAGGACTCACCCTTATCTAGAGCTTTTCGAAGTCTGGCCCCATGAAGGTACAGCTCATACTTGAGCCTATCAAAGGCCTGCAGAAGAAAAACTCGATAATGGAAGAAAGACTCAAACTACAGAATGACTGCGCCAAAATTCACCATGAAGTGAATCTATCGGACTTCCTCGAAGGTCGAGCACACTTCCACCGATCCAGCCCCAGAGGCATGTCCACTCAGAGGAATTACCGCTCCTAAACCAAAGACTCTAGGAACAACATGCTCGGGTGAAGATCTTTCCTAGAAGACACGGGCCCGTTCTGCCCCATTAAAAGCCCCATCACACTGCAAGTGTAAATCCCTTTTATCACTATCGTCCCTTGGCTTGGAGGCCAATGACTCCTCCCCCTTCCCCGAAGTAAAATAGCCTCGCCCCAAGGGGATGCCCGATTCCTATGACGACAAAACCAGTACAAAAGGAAAAAGGGGAAAATGTCATCTCAAATGTACGAAGACCAAGGCAAAAGCAACGTATGCATATACCTGGGTACTTCGCTTCCCATTTGCCACGAGATGCAGCTCGCCACCTACACTTGTCGCAAGTCGAATGGGTATCCAACTTCCGGACCCAACCGGGAAAATTGTGAACTTTGCCTGGCGACCACAAAGTTGTTGCACGAAAGAAGGAAAAACAATTACTAAGCTGGCTTTCGCTATAAGGGAATCTAAGAAAGCTCGATACACTCCACTCAAGAGCATAATTCCATCCCTCGGGAAAGAGCATGAGCTCTACGGGGATAACATCAGCCGTTCGGACCTGGACAAATCGACTGGCCCACTCTTGATTCCCATTTTACTCATCATCAACAACGAAGGGCGTAGACGAATGACACCGTAAAGTTAGCAGTCCTCGATGATGAAAGGGCCGGTACAACCTGACGAGGTGGCTGAGCATCAACTCGAGCCCAGCCTTCTCCGCAAAGAATCTTATCATTAAAAATATTCACCAAAATAACGGATGTATCTGCGCCAAAGTAACCTGATACTTCAGGCAGAAATCAAGCACGATCCTATCCAGGGGGCTAGTGCAAAAGGGTATAAGTGCACGTTCAGAAATCCATCAGTAGGGTCTGTAATACTTTCATTCGGGGAAAGCACCTGCAACGCTACCCCATCGCTCCATCCGCAGTATCTCCTCACCATCTCCAGATGTTCCTCCTTTATCAAAGACACAATCCTCAGTGCGAACTCCCGTGGATCCATAGCGCTGGAAGTGGTACTCTCCCCTCCCTACCAGGCCGTCCTCGAAGTAGCTGCCATGGCTATGGTAGAGTTGACAGATTAAAGCAAGGATGTGCACCAACGCTTTTTATGCCTGAAGGAACGAAGGACCCGATGCCAAGGCGGAAGGATAGCTATCCAAAATAATGAGATCCCCCAAAAAGGCAAAGGCCAACCCACATAAATGGAGGAAACAACGACGATTCACCTATCCAGAGTGAGCCCCTGGAGGCCAACGGCCTCGGTACAGATCCTAGGGCAATGCTCGACCCCAGAGGTGTCCATCGACAAGAAGTTAGGCCTCAAGGGGTCCATTGTATTGTATCCAGCCTCGAGGATCTCCACCAAAGAAGAATTCAAGCTTCGAAAAACCTTTAACGCCCTTATAGAACTCGAGGCAGTACCCGATCTCATGATTTGTCTTTCTAAAAGGAAAAATAAGCACGTGAAGCTCCGATCAAGAAGTCCCTAGGACGACTCGAGGCATCACCAAAGTATAGGCAACCCCTCAACGGAAATCTATCCACTACGCTATAAAAAACTATCTGTGTCAAGTTCAAAGCGGATCCCCGGGTACCTAAAGCTAACCTCCGCTCAAGATGCCATTCTCGAAAGCTCCAAAACTTGGCGTACTATCTCCATGAAACTCGGAGGGCCTGACAACCTGAATCCATCGGACTAATTTAGGCTCAGACCGAGGTATGACGAGGGGCTCGGAAGGGAACCATTTCAACCAGCTGAAGATCGAGAAGAATGCTCACACCCGAGTTAGATATCAACAATCATCAATGAAGTGAAACATTCAAAGTCCTCAAGGTATGCAAGAATATACAAATAATAGGGAAAGTATCGATCACAGAAATCGAAAAGGTATCTTTATATTCATAAATATTTGTCTACAACGGCCCTTGAGGGGTCCTTACATATGATTACAAAATCCTACAAAGGGTCTCTACACAGAAGCAAAGAAGCGAAAGGGTACATATGGTGAAGGCCCAGGTCCTAATCTAAGCACTCGAAGATCCACCTCGGCATCAGTACCTCCAAATGCCATCTTCCCCGGGTGCATGACCTCTAAGAAAATATCTCCCAAAGTGCCCTCTCCTCGGAAGCCCTGCCCCAGCCTTCCACACTGATATCCCCAAAAAGATAAACCAAGGAGTGGGGAGGGATGAAAAAATGCCATAGCCCGCCGAAGGTCGAGGACCCTCACTGGCCAAGAGAACCACGGAGAGACTGCGGACCTAGCGAGCCTCGACTTTGCTTGCACGGATACTTTAAATCCCTTTCTTGGAGCATCAAGCCGCGCAAGCTACCAGCTCGGAGCAGAGCTCCACGTCGAGCCGGGGTATGAAGGTGAGCAACGGTGTATAATCCGAGCCCCCTTTTGAGTAGCGGTATGTAATCCGAAGAGCTTTCTACGAGCAAGGAAAGTTGGACCCCGTGTGTCATCATCTCGAGCCAACAACAACAGCAACGGTGAACATAACAGCGACCATAACATCGATAGGAAAATATGTTCATGCTCGACAAAGGGGAGCCCCGACAAGAGGCCGCAACACAGCCTACGAAAGCTTTGTCGAACTGCCTTAAGGCCATAAGCCCCAAACATAATGTTCAAAGATAGAGGAAGATGATAAGAAGAAATGGTCAAATGGAAAACAAAGGTATTGGGATAGAAAAAAAATGCCAAGACACCTCTATTTATAGGGGTAATGACACGGTCATTGACGCTTTCAAAGATTGACCGACGGACGCAATTATTGTGCTCTTAAAGAACCAAATTGACGGCGGTATATTCACCTTAGAGAATGAGAATTCGTAGTGCATTGAGTGATGTCAAAGTGAAAAAATCCATGGGACATCCCGGTTGCCACAAAAGCTAGTGCCATAGGGCGCATCATTGGTGTGACGTCACCATAAGGAGCTCGAGGAGTTAGGTGTCAGAATCATTTACCATCGCTTTGTTCTGGGAAACGTGGAGACTCTCTGTACGTGGAGAAATCAGAGGACTTAATTTCTCACTGTCAAGCCATTTCGGAAGAATGCCTCGAGACACCGAGGACATGGAGCAATGACCTAGTCCCCTCCCTCGGGGCTCGTCGAGGATCGATTTGAAGAAGATGCAGTCTGAGGCTAGAACAGAAGGGGAAGTTCCCAAGGCACACGGCTAAGTTATAGAAGATCCGGCC
This sequence comes from Nicotiana sylvestris, assembly GCF_000393655.2. Taxonomy (NCBI): domain Eukaryota; kingdom Viridiplantae; phylum Streptophyta; class Magnoliopsida; order Solanales; family Solanaceae; genus Nicotiana; species Nicotiana sylvestris. Next base: position 115,558,706 of record NC_091063.1, read on the forward strand.
TATCCAGAGCCTATGCTGAAGCATCGCATCTAGCCATTCCATCTCCATACTTTACAATTAATGCATGTTGTACTATAGCCGTGTTCCCCTCCTATATAAAGGGCACCCACGCTACTTTGTAAGGGACTGATGTTGCTCCAACTATTCTCCGCCAGATCAATAATATCTCTCTCTCTCTCTCTCTTCGCTCTAAACTTGCTCGTCCTTACTAGCTTGAGGCTACTCTTAGCATTATTAGTTCCATATTTGTTCTTCATTTACTGCTTGGTATTGTCCATAAAGAGCATTGTTTAATCATATTTCATATGTTATCCATTCTCGACTACCCCGATAGCTCGAGATCGAGCCCAGATATTGTCCTCGAGGTCCTCCATCGACCAGTCCAAAGCCAAGGCAACAAGCCCCTCAGTTTGATTACTGTCCCATTTTGGCTTATATTTATTCGTTAAACCTCATATTCTTAGCATCATCGTCTCTAACAACTAGCATAAAAATAGATCACATATTTTTAGAATCCTATTTACAAATTTAATTGTCGTTACAATTTTCACGGTAAACACCTTTGTTTAATCTCGGATGCGTCGGGCTTTCTCGTCGTTGCTTCGATGGCACTGGCGTATGCCTTTATGAAGGACTCCACCGGTATGGTAAGTGAGTTTATGGGGTCGGGCGCTTGGTTATGATGCCACATCATGGCCCCTTTCGAGACCGTTTCTCCGAACCTCTTCAATAAGACGGACTCGATCTCATCATCTTTCACGTCGTTGCTTTTTACCGCATACGTACAGGTGTAGGCAGTAACACGTACATTAGGGTCAGGTGGTCCTGTTATGCTTAGGGAGTTCTGGCATCCTGGACATCCTTGGAATGGGTTTCGGGGCCGCTTCCTCGGGGAAAGGCCTTTGTATGAACTTCTTTGAATCCAAGCCCTTAAGGACTGGGGCGCACCCGGGATCTGGTCGACCCTAGAGTTTTAATTCTTGACCTTCTTATCGTTGACTGCTATCACTTTCTCGCCCAACTCGATCCTTTTGGTGAGGTCCTCCAGCACTTTTATGATGGCAGGATCGACTACCGATCCGTTATTGCTCGATCTCTCGGGTACCTGTTCGGCTGGGGGATATGTTTTCAGCGCTGCTGTGCTGGGAGTCTTTGGATGGCTTTGTAACTGAGCGATGGCCAACTGTTGTGCCTGCAACATTTCAAAAATAACATGAAGACTAACTTCTTGTTCTTTCCTGGACGGGGTATTTTGGGCTTCCTGTTGGTCATCATGTTGTATGCTCCTGTCGGTGTGTGAGGCTTCGTTGACCTGTTGTGTGTCCTGTGAATTCGCATCCGCTAAAATTGGTTCGGGCGCATTATTGGGATTCTGTGGTGGCGCGCTGATAGCCGGAATAGCCACGCCGCTTTCCCCGTGGTTTTCGAGGTTGTCATTCCCAACTCTGTTTACCGAGCCCCACGGTGGGCGCCAAACTGTTTACCGTGAAACTGATAACAACAATTAAATTTGTAAATGGGACTCTAAAAAAATATGATCTATTTTTATGCTAGTTGCTAGAGCAATTGATGCTAGGCGTATGAAGTTTGATGATGAAATACGAGTTAAAACGGGGCAGTGATCAAATCGAAGGGCTTGTTACCCAGGCTTCAGACTAGTCGACGAAAGGCTTCGGGGTCGATATCCGGCTTGAGCTTGAGCTATCGGGGATAACCGGGAAGGGGATAACAGTTAAGATATAATTAAACAAGGCTCTTAATAGCCAATACCGAGCAATAAATGAAGAACAAGTATGAAAGCAATAAATGGAAAGGGTAGCCTCGAGCAAATGAGTTTGAGAGAAAAGAGAGAGAGAGAGAGAGAGAGAGAGAGAGAGAGAGAGAGAGAGGTATTATTGGTCTCATGTAGAATAGTTGGAGAAACCGTAGCCGGCCCTTACAAAGAGTTGTGGATTCCCTTTATATAGGAGGTGAATCCGGTTATAATACAACATACATTAATTATAAAAGTATGGAGATGGGAGGCTAGACGTGACGCCTCTACACAGGCTCTGGGTAGGCCAGCTCTGTCAGACTTAGCCATGTGGCTTGGGAGTTCCCCATTTTGCTCTAGCCTCAATCTTCATCTTCTTCGAGTCAGGCCTCGACGAACCTCGAGGGAGGGGACTCAGTCGCAAATCCGTGTCCTCGGGGTCTCGAGACATTCTTATGAAGTGGCATGATAGCAAGAAATTAAGCCCTCTGATTTCGCCGCATACAATCCCCAACCTCAATATAACCCACCTTGCACCCATACAAATCAAAACCCACCACGACCATATGCTCCAGTTCAAACTACCTCTCATAAAACCTGACCCACCTATTTACCCCGACCTCGCCCAAAATTTGAACAAAGAGGTCCCAAAAACTATAACCAGATTGCTGAACCTTTGGCTCAACTATTTGAAAGACTGGGGAGAGAAAGCTGCATACATCCAATAGAAGGAACGATTCCTGAGTATTCTTCAAAATACTTTGATGCAACTGAATGGTGCTTCTACCACTCAAATGTATCGGGGCATGATACCGAGGATTGCTTGAAACTGAAAAATGAAATTGAGTCATTGATCAAAAGCGGAGCCATTCTGTGCACCCCAGATCCACCCAATATGAACAGTAACCCGCTGCCAAACTACTGGAATCAAGGAGGTAATATGATCACCCTGGATGAAAAGTATGACTTAAAAGGAACCATCATTACAATAGGGAACGATGATGCTGCAAGGTTCACACCTAGAAGGACTCCAATGATCACAATACAGTTAAAACCTAGAGTGATAGTCTAGACTTACCCGAAATAGTAAACTGCTACTATCATGGATAAAATGGATCGGGAATATAAGATAGTCCCATGGACATATCAATAGAAGGGGAAATCCAAGATGATGAATTCCGTAGCGACTCATGGAATGACCAGATAAGGGACGTGTTACGCCCTTTAGGATGTAAACCGAGGAAATTCAGGAAGGGAACATATTCATAGAAATAATATAACAGATCTGGAGGCCGCAAAATTCTAGAAGAAGATGTCAACCAAAGAATACTCCATTGAGGAATAATTAAAGAAAACCTCGGCGCAAATATCAATCATGGATCTACTAATGAGTTCTGATAGTCACAATGATACCCTAATGAATGTGTTAAGTGGGGTGAGCATGCCGAGAAACACCACCAGTGAGGCACTGGCAGCAACCATGGGGAAGATGGTCGAACCAAACACGATCACTTTTCGAAGAGATGAATTTCATATAGAGTGTGTGTGTCACAACAAAGCTTTACACATCACTGTCAAATATGGAGAAAAGGTGGTATCCCAAGTACTTGTTGATGGAGGATTAGGAGTCAATATCTACTCGCTCTCTACCCTATAAAAGTTGGGTATTCATTAGAGAGAGGTAAAAGAAAGTCATATGAGGGTAAGATCTTTCGACGGGTTACAAAAGGACGTCATTGGAGAAATTTATTTGGCTCTACAAATTAGGACCCTTTCACATGGGAAGCTCCATCTGTGATTAGGGTCCAAACTCCCGATGTCGTTTCTTACAACATCACCACTTCTTTTGCGGCTAAAGGTAGAAATTCGGGACTGAAATCCGCCACAAAAGCGGCCAAAACTTGTGATTGATTGCAGTCTTGGGCTTATATTAAATATCAAACTCACTGATTTCAACTGCCCATTTGGCCAACTAACCCGACAACTTGGGTTTGTGAAGGACATTCCATAAGGGAAAGGTTGTCACAACGTGTAACACCATGAATTTTATAAATAAATTATGTGTATGTAGGTCATCCTATTTTTATTGCTAATGTTTTATCACTTTTATTAAAAAAAATAATTTTACTTATTTGATTAAAAAGGGTTGTAAAACAAAAGACTCATTATATCCTATTGGATCTCTAATATCTAATTATTTTTTTGACACATTTGATAAAAATAATACTATCTTCTATCCATTTGGGAGATAAACCCTTTAGTAGAAAAATCTCTTTATCTATCTTATAAGACATTTTCTTCTTCTTCCTTATTCTAGCCTTTTTCTGGAGAACTCTCTATCCACACAAGTACCTTTTTCCCAATACCATCAAGATCATATTTGGTTACATAAAAATGTTGGTCTTTATCTTTTGAATATATGTTGGAATGTTATCTTCAAGAATCAAGATGGAGTAAGCTTATTTGAAATCCTAGGCTTGGATTTTTGGAGAAACTCTCTCAAACTTGTGGTAAGTTTCTCGTTCAACATATTTTCGTGAAATTTTTAAGTTTTTAGTTAGAGAATTTGAGATTTTAAAAGTAAAAAATTATTTACCGTGAAAATGGTAATAACAATTATATTTGATTATGGGATTTACAAAATACGTGATCTATTTTTATGCTAGTTTTTAGGCAGTTGATGCTATGTGAAAGACTTAGAAAAAAGATAAGATTTTAAGAGCAAGGTGATAATCAAACCGAACAATTAATAATTGGGGCCTCGGGGTCAAGTCTGAGGCTCGGCTGGGAGCTATCGGGGGTAATCGATGGGTGACTAACAGTTAGAATAAAATAAATGACGACACTTTATGGCCAATAGTAATCAATAAATGATGAACAATGAATGTAAGGAATAAATGAAATAATGAAATCAAGAGAATGTGTTAGACAGCAGAGAGAATGTTCTTGTGTATTTAGTATGGAGCAACAGATGTTTACAAAAGGACGAGGATCCCCTTTATATATGAGGGGGCATCCCAACATAGTACAAACGCATTAATTACAAAGATATGGAGACGGGACAGCTAGTTGACGACCTGATTCAAGTTTAGACTAGCCTTACAGACTTTGTTGGCTCTAGCTACATGCCTTGGGAACTCCCTCTTCTCTCCCCGTAACCATCAATCTGTACTGCTCCGAGGTTTCACTAGTCAACGTCCCTCATGGGATGAAACTCGATTGTGGTCTAGATCCTTCAAGACACGCTTACGAGGCATTGTAATGACGGTAAATTAGACTCTCTGATTTCACCGTACACAGATAGTCCTCGCGTTTCTTAGAGTGGAATGATGAGAAATGACTTTGATATCCACTTCTTTGAACTTCCCGCGATGATGTCATACTTATGACATAAGCCTTTGCAGTAACTGAGGCATCCTATGGACTTGTCTTTTCAGCGTCATTTAATGCGCTGCCGATTACCATTCTTCAAAGCAATAATATCGCCGTCCGTTCAATTTCCAATAATGCATTGATTGCACCTACCGATCCATCTTTCAAAGGCATTGATGGCGTTGTCGGTTATACTATCACCCCATTAATATGGGGGCCTCCTGAAAACATCTTTTTATCCAAGTGTCTTTCAACATCTTTCCATCACTTTCTTCTCGCCATCCTCATCCATTGCTATCCATCATGTTTGGGGTCAACGGCCTTAAGGTTACATGGCAGTGTTCTCATCGGTCGTGCTATGTCCTTTTGCCTGGGCTTTCACTTGTCGAGTGAGATTATACTGTCATGTCATTGTTGTTGTTGTTGTTATTGTTGTTACTGCTATCGTCATTGGCTCGAGGCGATGAGATAGGGTGCTAATTTTCTTCCGACTCAGGAAGTCATTTGGATTCTACACAGCTGCTCAGGAGGGCGTTCGGACTATACACCGCTGCTTACCTCCCTACTCCGGTCTGGTGTGGCACTACATCCCTTTTGCTTTCCATGTGGTGAAGTGGCACTTACCGGCCGCTAACCTGCATGGCATAATGTTCCAAGAAGTGGACTCAAAGTGGTCGTGCGGGTAAGGACGGCGCCCACCGAATCTTCTATCGGGTCGTGGTTTCCTCGGCCTGATAAAAGCTTTTGCTCTTTGGCAGGCTATGGCTTTTTCTTCATCTTTTTTCTGCTTCTTCTGGATCACTTTCCTCATCTTCATCTTCCCCCTTGAAGATGTCGCTTTGGAAGATCGAGATGGACCCCTGAGGAGATGATGTTCGAAGACATTCCTGTCGAGGATGTGCCCCCAAGAATAGATTAGGCTCTTGACTTTTACTACATGTACACTTTTTTGCTTCTTTGTTTCTGTATAAGAATCCCTCGTGGGCTTTTGTAATCATATGTAAAGACCCCTCGTAGGCTTTTGTAATCAAGTATTTATGAATATAAAGATATTTCTTCAATTTTGTCTTTGATTTATGCTATGTTTCCTTCTATTTGCATTTGTGGAGATTATAAATGTATGATTCATTCGATTAGTGTTAATGTCGAGCCCGGGTACGAGTATCTCTCTGGCTCTTGACTGGTTAACCCAATTCCCTGTGGAACCTTTTACCGTCCCTTAGACCAAGTTCGGGTTGGATGGATAAACTTGGATCGTTGGGGACCCCTGACTCCTAGTTGAATGAAAGTAAGGCTTCAGACTCTCGGAACGGAACTTATCTCTTTTAAATCCTGTGATACCCCTCGAAGGGGAGTTTGCTCGAGTGTCTGAGAATAGAAATAGCTTGATCTGAAGACAAAAGATAGCCCTAAGGCTTTAACGCTAGCTTTTAAGCGGGAGTTGACTCGAGCTTAGGTAGTTCGAGGTTCGGAGAATTGGGTAGACAATCCGTACTCGCAATAGCTAAACTTCTCGGAGTAGGATGCCACCCCGAGGTTAAGCTCGTATATGAGTGGATCCTTTTAGAGCTTAATTTCTTCTTGAGAAAGGTCCTCGAGATAGGGTACCATCTCGGGACTTGCAATGGTGGCAATGGCTTTCTGGAGCATATCTTCCTTTGGATGGAGGTCCTTGAGATCGGGTACCATCTCAGGACTTGTAGTGATTTTAATGGCTTCTTAGAGAATGTCTTCTTTTTTATGGAGGTCCTCGAGATCGGGTACCATCTCAAGACTTGTAGTGATATTAATGGCTTCTTGGAGCCTGTCTTCTCTTTGATGGAGGTCTCGAGATCGGGTACCATCTTAGGACTTGTAGTGATATTAATGGCTTCTTGGGGCCTGTCTTCTTTTTGATGAAGGTCCTCGAGATCGGGTACCATCTCAAGACTTTTAGTGATATTAATGGCTTCTTGGATCCTGTCTTATTTTTTATGAAAGTCCTTGAGATCAGATACCATCTTGAGGCTTGGTTGGTGCGGGGTCTCCGACCCCAACACATCACATGGCATCGTCAAATGCACGACACGCTACAAAGTGACCGAGGCAATCCCGCCGGCACATCTTCCCAAAGTGATTTCGGTCAGTATTTTTAATCGGCCTTCGAGACAGGCGGATCGTTGCCGCTTTTTCCATACATAGGTTTGTTTCCGCCCTTTAGGAGATTCCACCATTCTAAGTAGTTATCCTTTTTTTCCTGCGTTAGGCCTTTTATTATTTCAGTATTAACACCCTTGCCCAAATTCCTGCTCCAGTTCTCTAATTTTGCCACAGTCATGACTGCTACATCAGGATCTATTTGTTAAGGAAGAGAGAGTTCCACCTCCGGTTCTCACCTTGTTGGTGGAGCATCAATGATGCCAGACGGGCCTGACTCGGGCCATTTTTCTTCGAGGGGGGACTTCTTGTCAGAAAAGTACCCCGATGCTCAGGATCCACGGGATCATACCTTGAAATTTGCTTCTTCGATAGGAGAGGGACACCTTGAGTTGGTAAGGAAAGACTGTGGATGGGGGAAAAGGTAGTACTGCAGATACCTTCCCTGGAAGAGAGCATCACAGACCGCGCTGAGGGGTTTTAAAATGTGTACACGTATTGTTTCACGCTGGCCCCCCTTGATAGGGTTGTGCTTGACTTCTGTCGAGTGTATCAGGTTACTTTGGTATAGACTCACCCATCATTTTGGTAGATAGTGTTGATGATGAGGTTCTTTGGGGAGAAGGCAGGCTTGAATTCACGCTCAGTCATCTTATAAGGTTGTACCGGCCTTTTCACCATCGAGATCTGTTAACCTTATGATGTCGGTCGACCACGCCTTTCATCGTTGATGATGGAGAAGATGGAGATCGAGAGTGGATGAGTTGATTCATTCGAGTATAGACCGTTGATATTATCCCTATGGAGTTTATGTCGTTCCCTGAGGAATGGAATTATAGGCGTAAGTGGTATACTCGTGCCTTCTTAGTATTGTTTATAACGAAGGTTGGCTTCATAAATATGCTTCCTTTTCTTTTTTTGTAGCGATTTCTTAGATGTCAGGTGACGTTCTTGATATGCCGGATTGGGTTCGGAAGTTAGCGACCACCTCGAATTGCGATGATCGTAAGTGGTGGGCTTTATCTAAGGATAGGTGGAAGGCAAAACACCACGGTACGTGCTATGTGATTTGCTCCCCCCCCCCCCCCCCGTTTTTTTTCTCTCGGAAGGGCGCTTTTGCTTTCTGCATACGAACTCTATCATCATAAGCATTGGGGGGCCTTCTGAGGTGAGGTTGTGCCCCCTTGAAGGGGTGCTAGCTCGTGGGCTAAAGAATGATAACAATAAGCGAGAGATGCCTTTGCAGGGCGACGGCACTCAAAGCAAGGCGAACCTAGACTGAGGCCCCGAAGTGGAAGTATTGACTGAGCCAGTCGCGTCCGTGATTCCTGGTTTTGGAAAGGTGGTTTCTCCTCCACTGCCATCTTCTTTTTCCGTCGAATGTACTTCAAGGGATATTCGAAACCTGGGGTTGTATGCACCAAGCGAATGTGCCTCGATCGGGGTTGACTCTTTTGGAGCTGAGAGAGCTAGGTTAGCAGATGTGCACTCAACCTTTAAGGAAGCCTAACGGCTTTACTCAGTGGTAAGTTTTTCCACAGGCCTTTCAAGTTTCATGCCTTCCTTTCTTTATTGAGTTTTTCTTTTGCACGCCTTTGACAAACTTAACTCTGAGTTGCTTCACCGTGAGGCCAGGTTGAGGAAAGCTCTGGATGAAGAGAAATCCCTTAGGCTCCTTTGCGATGAAAAGGAAGTCAAGTTGGCACACTATCGGTATGAGGCGAGTCGGAGCTTGAATTATGAGAGCTACTTGAAGGAGCAGGTAGTTTTTTGTTCCGAGTGAGTGTGTGTTCCTACTTCTAGCTCCTGAGGCTAATGTTTCGTTTATCTCAGTTGCAGAAAAAGAAGGAGGACCTAGAGCTCTATCGAGATGAAGCTGGTCGAGCCAAGCGTGAGCATGATGAGCTAAAAGCTCAAGCGTAGGTTCAGGCTTTAGCGGGGAAGGGTGCTTTGGCTAAAGCTTCTGCTTTTGAGGTTCAACTTCGCATAGCTTGTGATAATACAACGGTTCGAACATATATGTTTACCAAGCTCGAGTCCGAGCTTTTGAAGGTCAAGGCTGAGGTTGTGGATGCCTGGGCTAAAGCCGTAATGATCCAAACTAAGGCTGACTAGAAAGTGGCGATCTATTTGAAGGACGTTGTCGATGCTCAAGATAAGCTGAGATGGATCTTTGACTACGAATACAGGAGCAAAGAATATGCTTGGTGTCAGTCTCAGAGGAAAACCTTCTAGGAGATCCGTGCTAGGGGATTTGACCTCTAGGAAGGGTTGGCGCGGGCGAGGGCGGACGAGCGTGGTGCTCAGTTACTTCTGTCTGATGCCAAGGATAGCAAATATGAGGCCGACGGGCCATATCCCCTAGGGGAGGTGTATATTTTACTTTCTGATTTTGTATATAGCATTTTAAAAGCACATTCGTAGATGGAGCTTGTGTTTTTTCGTATATGTGTACAAAAGAAAACCTTGCGGTTTTATTTCTTCTATATCTCTTTCTGTCTTGAATTTAGCCAGATGAACTGGTCTTTGAGTTAGAAGGAATCCTTATATTCATAGTATGGCCTTGATGTTCATTGGGATGGCCCGTAGGCTCTTACGCGTTTGGCCGATGCGAGCCTTTAGTATAAGCCGGCATTTGGCCTCTTACTATTTTGCTCTTATGCATTTTTTGATCAACTGTTTTGGGCTCAGTCTCCGAGTCGGGTATCAACTCGAGCTCATTTGACCCTCAAGATGTTGAATTTTAGGTTGGCGATAGTGGATCTTATGCTTTTAGTCGATGTGACCTTTTAGTGTAAGCCGGTTTTGAGCTCTTATGCTTTTGCTCTCGGACATACTTAGTTGATTGTTTTGGGTTCAGTCTCTGAATTGGGTTTTGACTCGAGATCATTCGACCCTCAAGTTTTATAATTTTGAGCTGGCCCTTAGGCTCTTACGCGTTGTGTCCGTACGACCTTTTGTGTGGGCTGGCGATAATGGCTTTTATGCCTTGGGTCGATGCGACCTTTTATGTGTGCTGGCAACAGAGGCTCTTACGTGTTGGGTCGATGCAACCTTTTATAGGCTTTATTTTTCCCTCGTTAAAGACTTTTTGAAATGCTGTTTGCCTGACTCTTCGACGATTCGATAAAAAATCTTGATTGTGAGTCGTTATATAGCGATGATCGAGCACCTTGGGAGGTTTGTCTCGGAGGCTAAGTATCTCGAAGCCTGTAATTTGGAGCTGACATGGTCGAAGCTCTTTTGCCTATGTCGAGGGTAGCCTGTTTAACCGGTTCTTTTCGGAGTAGATTCGAAGTAATTGAAGGCATATGATTTTGTAGTGATGGTCGAGCATCCCCGAGTCGCGTTAGTTTTGCTGGTATAGCCTTGTGACCATAGTCATTTGTGCTTGGCCGGAGCCATTTTTAATCCCGAGTGAAGTAGTTTGCGTCTATATCGAGGGTATGCCTTTTAGGGGTCTTACAAGTTCGATATATAGCCTTAACTTTGAGATCGGGTTTATGCCTATAGAAAGATCTTACAAGTTTTACATGCCTTTGAGGTCTTACAGTTTTAGATAGTTGGTACAAGTATGGTTCATGTCTTGCTTGAGGTCTTACAGATATTGTTGTTGCCTTATATAGATCTTATGAGACCGAGTCTACCCGTTTGGGGTCTTATGGCCTCAGGTTTTTAATGAGCGGTGATTGGAGACAGTCCCTGAGTCTATCGTGGGTACCTTGGCTCGGGAGCCATTACATGCAAAATTGGTGTTGCCTCATTGAGGGCTTATGATTTTGGAGTTTCCGACCCGGAGGCCGTGCAATTTTTGAGATTTTGACGCCAGTCCCTGAGTGTTTGAGGCTTTATGAGTTTGGAGTTCCTACCTGGAGGTCGTTCAGGTGTTGAATTGTTGACGCCAGTCCCCGAGTGTTCTGGACGTTTTTGACAGAGGAGTCATTTTTGCAAAAATGCTTAGTTTATTTTGAAGCATGAAATGCTTTGATGAAAAGTATTCTTTGATTAATTGGTATAAGTATACATGTTTTCGCTGTCAGGGGCCCGACTATCCTATATGGACACGGTTCGTTTGACCGTTTGGCTCGGTATATCATTTTCTTACTAAGACCCTATTCGGTGTATTTTGGCTTCTCTAAGTAGATGGACTTCCGGGAGGGTGCCCACCAGTATTCGAGGTTGATTGCAAAAAAAGTCTTGAATACTTGTTAAGTCTTCCTTAGGTAGCATGTGGATGTTTCCTCGTTAAAAATCTTGCCGGTAAAACCCTTCTTGGGATAAAAACACGGTCGAATAAAAAGAGTGCAACAGATGCTTTAAAACCTTAAGGTCTTCGAGCTGGTTTAGCATTTTGACTACCTCGATCGGGCGCCTACATAAAGGTTAGTATGAAGTATATAAAATAAAAAGGGAGATGGTCATACCTCAGTGTAGAATGTGTTGGCGATATTTCGAGCCCCGGTATGTTCCAATCGCTTGTGATGAGGATGCTATATGGTCCTCTGCTTTGTTTATTCGGGCTTAACTGAAGATGTAGTTTGCTATCACTATTTTACTGTTTGATTACCCTTTGTCTCCTTTGAGGGTGGAGGTACCGGCGTCGACGCCACATCGTGCACTGCAAACATTTCTCTTACCGCATATTGTTCCCCGTAGACTATTTTAATCCCATCATTTGTCGAGAATTTCATCATTAGATGGAGGGTGGATGGTACTTCTCTCATGCAGTGTATCCACGGCCTCCCGAGCAAGGCGTTGTATCTCATGTCTCCTTTGATGACATGAAATTTGGCATTTTGGGTTATGCTGGCCACGTTGACTGGGAGCGTGATTTCTCCTTTTGTTGTTTCACTTTCCATGTTAAATCTGTTGAGGACGCGAGTGTCGAGCACGATTTGGTCAAGCAGTCCAAGCTGCTCTATCACCCTTAACCTGATAATGTTGACCTAGCTACCAGGATCTACAAGTACACGTTTAATTTGAAATGTATTTACAAGGAAAGAGATTACCATTACGTCATTGTGAGGCTGAGACAAGGTCTCAATGTCATCATCGCTGAACGTGAGAGCATCCTTGGGTATGTAACCCCGAGTTCGCTTTTCTCTAGTGACGGATATTTTTGTTCTTCTCATCATGGGCTCCTGTGGGGCATCGATGCCTCCCAAGATCATATGGATGACATGTTGTAGCTCATTCATTTCGGTCTTCTTGGCCGCCTCTCTTTCCCCGAAATGATTTTTGGCCTGGTCGCATAGGAATTCTTGGAGGTGACCTTTATTGAGTAGTCTGGCTACTTCTTCTCGGAGTTGGTGGCAATCCTCGGTCCTGTCGCCGTGCGTGTTGTGAATTCACTCACTAAGTTATGATTCCTTTGCGAAGGATCTGATTGTACAAGCCTGGGCCACCTGGCGTCTCTGATTATTCTGATGGTGAACACGATGTCTGATACGTCGACGTTGAAGTTGTATCCTGACAAACGAGGTGCCTCCGTTGGTCCTGTGTGCCTATCAAATCCGGCTCTGTTGATATGTCCCCAAAGATTCTGTCCTCGGTCCATCCTTCGATCGTTGCAAGGTATGTTGTGCCTCGGGGCGTTTCTCCTGTCTTTAGTGTATGGCTGGTACCTTTCTTTGTTTAGCTTTGCCTCCTTCACCAAAAGCCTGCTTAGGTATACCGAGACCGAGGGGGCTCCTTGCTGGTCGTCCTCGACCCTAATTTTCGACTAGTATCGGTTGTGAACGTCCGACCAGGTCACGGCGGGATATTCGACCAGATTCTGTTTCAACTGCTTCGAAAGCACCGAGCTTTGTTTCATTCAGACCTTGGGTGAAGGCCTACACTGCCCAATCATCAAAGACTAGTGGTAGTTCCATTCATTCCATCTGAAAGTGAGATACGAACTCTCGCAACATCTCATTTTCCTTCTGCTTAATCTTGAAGACATCGGATTTCCTAGTTGCTACCTTGATGGCACCAACATGTTCCTTAATCAAAGAATTCGCCAGCATGGCAAGTGAATCTATCGAGTCTGGGGCTAGGTTGTGATACCATATCATGGCCCCCTTAGAGAGCGTTTCCTCTAACTTCTTCAGCAGGACGGACTGGATTTTGTCGTCCCTTAGGGCATTGCCCTTCACTGCACAAGTGTAAGTGGTAACGTGCTTATTAGGGTCCGAGGTCTCGTTATACTTCGAAACGTCTAGCATTCTGAACTTCTTTGGAATGGGTTTCGGGGCCGCTTCTTGTGGGAACGACTTCTGTACAAACTTCTTTGAATCTACACCTTTCAAGATCGGGGGTGCTCCTGGAATTTGGTCGACCCTGGAGTTGTAGGTCTCGACCTTCTCATCGTTGGCTTCTATCATTTTCTTGCCCGATTCGATCCTCCTTGTGAGATCCTCGAGCATCTTTACGATGGCAGGATTGGCTGCGGACCCGTTATTGCTTGATCTCTCTGGTACCTGCTCGGCTGGGGGAGCCGTCCCTGGTGCTACCGTGCTAGGATTTTTCTATTGACTTTGCAGCTGAGCAATGGCCAGCTGTTGTGCCTGCAACATTCCGAAAATAATGTGAAGGCTAACCTCCCGTTCTTTTTATGTTTGAGTTTGTTTTTCTTTTTACGTCGTCTTTTACCTTCTAGTTTTGTACAGTAATGTCGAGTCTTTCGTTATTGTATTTCCTATTCTGTATCGGAAAAAATGTGTTATAAATCAAAAATTCAAAAAAAAAAAGAAATTTTGCGTTTTTATATTTCCGTTAAAAATTTTCATTAGAATACTAATTCTAGAAATGAAAAAATATTTTGAGCTGGTTTTTCCTTTAGGAAATTAATATCTAGAACACAAAATAAAAAATTACTTTTATATTTCCTTTAGTATATTAAGACTAAAAATCTAAAAAAAAAAGAATTTTTTTTAGTACCTCTTTAAAAGTTTTCTTTTAAGATATTAATTCCAAAAATCAAAAAAGATTTTCTGTTGAGTTTCTTCCCTGGTAAATTAACGAAAAAATGAAAAAAAGATCTTTTATTTTCACTAGAACTTTATAATATTGTACATAGTACAAAAAAAACATACTTTATCTTTTGTCTATCTTTAAAGTTTCTTCCTTAGGTAATCAAAAATAGAAATCCAAAAATATTTTTTTAACTTGTTCATTTCTCGTTTCGAAATCTTTCTTCAGGGATATCAAATGAAAATTCAAAATATTTTTCTTTTTTAGGGTTTTTTCCTTAATAATTTCCTTGATTGTTTCAAAAAGAAAAAAAAATATATGCTCGTTAAGCTTGAGTTTAGAATAGGTTATAGAAAATTAAGTCTAGAAAATTCAAATAAAAGGATTTGCATCTTTTATTTCTCTTTTCTCATCAGAGTAGTCATTAAGGTAAAAAAGAAAAGAAAAAAAGAAAAAGAAAAAGAGAACGTCAGTTTATTTACTTTATTCCCGATCTTCCCGAACTACGAAAGATCTGATTCGTGTGGCGTCCTAATACGTAGGCAACCTACATAGGGTTTGATCGAATAATTTTTTATTATTAAAAGAAAAAGAAAAAAGAAAAAAAGAGAGATAAAATTATGGGATGTGAGAAATGAGAGGAAAGAAAAGAGTGATAGTTAGAAAGAAAAAAAAGGAAGGAAAATGAGCAAGCCAAGAAGTGCTAGAAAAGAAAGAAAAGAGAAGATTGGAATGAACAAATCGGAATGATGCCAAGTGACCTTGTGACCCTCGAAGTCATTCTTGAACCATTAATTGTTGCTAGGTGCATTGCACGTAATGTGATATTTTTAGCTTTTAAATGCCATAGCGCTAACATGATAACTTCATATTGTTCCTCTTGTTATCCTCATTATAGCAGAAGGGTGGTTGGTTTGTGGTTCTTAAACATGTAATTCTTCCATACAACACAAGTTCAAAGAGCAAGGTAGCCATGGCTAGCAAAGACTTGAACACAGGAGTTGTTGACTCGTCGAGGGAGTTTGTGGAGTCGGAGTCTAAATTGAAAGGGGAGGTCCAAATATTGAAACAGCAGATGGCATAAATGTATTAGTCTTGGATCAGGGGGCATCCTCCATCTTCAATCCCTACTAAGTACACGGAAAACCCTGCAACTATCCCACCACTATCACAAATCCAGATTCCCACTACTGTTGATATCTCCCAACAACCTTCTCACACTCTACCTCCAAAACCATCTCATATCTCGCTCCTTTGGCCACTCATGCTCTTGTAGCTCCTTCTCCAGCTACTTTTCCTCGATCCTCTAATGAGACTGTGTTCAAAGTCCCTGATGCCCAACACTATGCTCCAGAACCAACTTTCAAAATCTCGGATCCATACTCTCACGCTCCTTATTTTGAGCCTCTCGGTAAAACTGAAAAGCCTGCTATGACAGTGGAGCAAGATGAGATATCTAGGAAGGTCAAAATCTTAGAGAAGTCTTTAAGAAACATGCAAGGGATAGGGAGCCATATGAGCTTGGCTTACAAAGACTTCTGCTTGTTTCCTGACATCCAACTACCTGCTGAGTTTAAGATGCCAATGTTTGATTTGTATGACGGGCACGGAGATCCTGTGGCTCATTTGAGAGGCTACTGTAGTAAGATGAGAGGCGCCAGTGGGAAGGACAAATTATTGATGGCATATTTCTGTTAGAGTCTGAGTGGGGCAGCCCTGGAGTGGTACACCCTCCAAGACATTAGCAAGTGGTACACATGGGAAGATATGGCTTAGGTATTTATTAGGCACTTTCAGTAAAATATAAAAATTGTCCTGGATCGCATGTCCCTCACTAAGATGGAAAAGAAGCCTAATGAAAGCTTTAGGGAATACGGGCTCAGATGAAGAGAGAAAGCTGCCAGAATCAATCCCTCGATGGAAAAAAATAAGATGGTCGAGTACTTTCTTCAAGCTTAAGAGCCAACTTACTTTGGGCATTTGATCTCGGTTGTGGGTAGGCCTTTTAATGATGTGCTAAAAATAGGAGAAATGGTAGAAGATGGGCTGGAGTCTAGGAAGATCATGAGTTATTCTACAGTAAAAGCCACAACATAAGCAACTCAGACGACACAGGGAGCTTGCTGGTCAGAAGGAACATGATGATGTTGCCATGGTCGTCTCAGGATCAGGACATGGTTCAACGTGCCACCCTCACCAATATACTCAGCCTCAACCCCAACCCCAAACCTATCCTCGAGCTCCACATAATCCACCTCAGTATTATCCTCCAACAATGTCCGGTCATCTGTCCAACCACCAGGTCACTCCCTATGGTGAGCGCCAGCACCACATAATGCATTCTTGCCTTCACTACATTTTCGAGCACCCAACAACCATAGAAAACAGGGGCAGGGAGGGTAACAAAGAAAAAGAAATAGTTTCACGCCAATCGGGGAGTCATACACAAGCTTGTTTGAAAAGTTAAAGCATTATAGCCTGATTGATCCGCTCATTGGCTATACTCCAGACCCATTTGTAAAAGGTTTTGATCCTACTGTACGATGCATGTATCACTCTAACATCCAAGGGCATAGCATTGAAGATTGTCGTGCTTTGAAAAGGGAAATAGAAAGAATGATTCAAGAAGGGATAATTGTGATCAAGGACAGTGACAGGCAGTACGCGAATCCTCTCGGGAACTTGCTGACTGAAGTTAATGATATTGAATTTGGTAATGGTCTTGGCAATATTGATGTGGAACTTAGTGGCTAAGATATCGTGCTTGGTAATTGGAAAGACGCTCCATCTCTTGGTTAGCTGGGGAGGAGCCTTGGTGGTTTATTTTGTTGTCATTTATATTGTCCAGGTTATTTTTAGGATTGTAATGCGGATATTGTCTTGTGACTCAAACCCTTCTATCCTTTTATTTTGCCTAGTCTGTTTAATCGTAGTAGCTCGTTTAGTGTTGTCTGGTTTTGTTCCAGGGTTGTAACCCCAACTTATTTTACTTGTTTTGTTGTGCAAACCCTTTCACCATCTATCTAATGCAATTTCCTCTTATTTCTAGTCAGTGTTTGTTTAGTTCTCTTTTCCTTTTGTAGTTCTTTTCCTGCTGACTCTATTGACATGACATGCACGCATAATTCTCAGCCTGGTCTTAAAAGTTAGTTTATGAAGCAATGAAATAATTTTAAAGATGATAGGGACATTTGAGGGAAATAAGTAAAGGCATTTTGAGATCATTTCAAACCCGAAGTGTGTGAAACTGGGGCAAATAGAACATAAAAAACACCATTGAAACGCATCATGCCGCATCAAGTTGAAGCTAAAGCAAGTTTGTCCCAAATTGGAAGGGGTCGTTCATGGTAACGGGAGTGTTGTCCAATGGTGCTTTGTATTTAACAGATGTAGAAGGCAAATGTGTGGATATGGTTATCAATTTTGATGCAGTCAAAAGATATTATGTATGATTTTTTGGTTTATTTAATTATGTTGTTTGTATTTGGCATGCTTTGAAGATTGGAATGACGAAGATATTTTATTATGCTATGTAAATACTTTATCCTTTGTTACCTCTTTGAGCCTTATTTTTTTTTTTCATATTCCTCTTTTGGAATCAGAAGCGGAGTTTGGAAATATAGTACAGAAAAAAAGGAGAGAAAAGAAAAAAAAAGAGAAAAAGAGAAAGAAAAAATGGAAAAAGAGTAAAGAAAAGAAGAGAAAAGAAAAAGAGAAAAAGAACAAAAAAAAGAGAAAAGCACAAAAACAAAGCAATTCCTATGACATGAACTACGTTCGACCTGATTCCTTTTAAGGATACGTAGGCAGCCTCACGGTTCAGTCCCATCAAAATAAAAATTCAAAAGTCCTCAAGCAAAGAAACTGGGGCAGAAGTTGTGGTTGTTGTAGGAGATCTGATTCCAAAAATTGTAATTTTGAGCCCTTTTAAGTTGTTTTTGAGTCTTAATGCTATCCTTTCTTTCTAATCTTATCCAAAAGCCTACATTACGGCCCAAAGAAAAGCCTTCCGATCAATCTTTCAGTAGTGCCAAGTCAAGCGAGTTAGAGGTATGATTCTCATCAGAGGAAACACTTCGTTCTACACAAGAAAAACAAAAAAATGAGAGAGTCTTAGAGGTGAAAACTGTCACAGGCACCATAGGGCGACGATAAGTTGAGAGAAAGAACAAAATGAGAGAGGCTTGATGGTGAAAACCCTTTGGGCACTACAAGTCGAATAAGGATCGTGAATCAGATTGGATAATCGGAGCATTGAAGCCCAGTTTCATGGTATAGGGGTATAACAAGAGTGGAATATTAGACTTGCTTGATAGATTAAGCCACTTAATTCAAAAGTATATGTCATGGTCGTTAGAGTTGGTATCCACATCTGATAAGAATCTACTTTGCAATTTTCTTGTTAGGAATCATCTTTTTCCATTGTCCTTTACTCTGTTCCTTTTGTCTTGTTCATTTACTCTTCCTAGGTCTGTTTTGTCATAACAAGTGAGAAATGACTTCAAAATTTGCTAATAGCTTTCCAATGGCACAAAGCGGAGTCTGGCTAGCACATCAAAGCGTCATAAGTCAGGAAAGAGTAGTATATGCACTGAATGGATAACAATTGGCGTGCTTTGGGATTCATGAGAAATGCAAAGGTTCGGTAAATGTCAATTCATGAGCAAAATGCAACAGATAGAAGGTATTGAGTTTGAATGATTCAGAGGTGCTTTCTGCGATAAGGGTGGCAGAGAAAGTGGTTAGTCAATAAGAAAGAAATGTCTTTCAAGGTGAAATCAAAGTTATAATGGCAAGTGAAGGAGAAATCGCCCTCAAAGTCAAGGACACAAACCAACTATCGTGTTTAAACTCACAAGTTTTCTTTGTTTGAAATAGGGATGAAAGCTATGTTCATATCAAAGCTTGGGATCTTGAATTTTTCAGGTGTAATGCCCTAATTCTACTTACATAAAGCCTATTGATAAGATCACGCATCACCCCTAGGAGAAACACTTCCTAGTCTGGGTTTTCAAGTTATATTTTGTTGTAGGAGATGCACTTCCTAAATTGAGATTTTACCCTTAGGAGATGCACTTCTTAGTTTGAATCATATGAGTTTGAGTCACTGATGATTTTACCCCTAGGAGATGCACTTCCTAGTCTATGTCTTTCAAGTTATATAAGAGACGCACTTCCTGAATCGAGATTTCACCCCTAGGATATGCACTTCCTATTTTTGGTCATTTAAATTCATCCCTATGAGACGCACGTCCTAGTTGGAGTCATTGAAGTTTTACCCATTAGGAGACGCACTTCCTAGTAGGGTTCTTTCAAGTTATACTTGTTAGGGACGCAATTCCTAGCTTTGGTCATTTAAATTCATCCCTAGGAGATGCACTTCCTAGTTTAAGTCTTTGAAGTTTCACCCCTAGAAGACGCACTTTCTAGTCTGGATCTTTCAGGTTATATTTTTTTCTAGGATACGCACTTCCTAAATTGAGTTTCTCCCCTAGGAGACACACTTCCTAGTCTGGGTTTTTTCAGGATATACCTTTAGGAGATGCACTTCCTAAATTAAGAGTTTACCTCTAGGAGACGCACTTCCTAATTTGTGTCATTTAAGTTTCATCTAGGAGACGCACTTCCTAGTTTGAGTCATTGAAGTTTTACCCCTAGGAGACGCACTTCCTAGTTTGAGTCATTGAAGTTTTACCCCTAGGAGACGCACTTCCTAGTCTAGGTCTTTCAGGTTATATTTTTTTAGGAGACGCACTTCCTAAATTGAGTTTCACCCCTAGGAGACGCACTTCCTAGTCTGGGTCTTTCAGGAGACACACTTCCTAAATTGAGATTTCACCCCTAGGAGAAGCAATTCCTACTCTGGGTTTTTCAGGATACACTTTCAGGAGATGCACTTCCTAAATTAAGATTTTATCACTAGGAGACACACTTCCTAGTTTGGTTCATTCAAGTTCATTCCTAGGAGACGCACTTCCTAGTTGGAGTCATTTAAGTTTTACCCGTTAGAAGACGCACTTCCTAGTCACAGTCTTTCAAGTTATATCTTGTTTTAGGAGACGCACTTCCTAAATTGAGATTTCACCATTAAGAGACGCACTTAAATGGACGATAGGGTAGCTAGTGCATCGGCAAACTCATTCTGAACTCTGGGAACATGTTGGAACTCTGTCTTTGTGAACCTCTTCCTCAACTCCTATACATGATGCAGATAAGGGAGTATCTTGGAGTTCTTAGTTACCCATTCTTCTCAAACCTAATGTATAAGCAAGTCGAAATCTCCGATCACTAGCAATTCCTGAATGTTCATGTTAATGTCCAGCTTGAGCCCTAAGATGCAGGCTTCGTACTCGGCCATATTGTTGGTGCACGGGAACCTGAGCTTGGCAGACACTGGATAATGTTGGCTGGTTTCTGATACTAGGACCGCTCCTATGCCAACTCCTTTGAAGTTTGTTGCTCCGTCGAAAAACATTCTCCAACCATCATAGGATTCTGTAATATCTTCCCCTATGAAAGATACCTCTTCATCAGGAAAATACGTCTTTAAAGGCTCGTATTCTCCATCCACGGGATTTTCAGCAAGATGATCTACCAGTGCTTGTCCTTTGATTGCCTTCTGACTCACATAAACAATGTCAAATTCACTCAGCAAGATTTGCCACTTGGCTAGCTTGCCAGTGGGCATGGGCTTCTAAAAGATGTACTTCAAAGTATCCATTCTTGATATGAGATAAATAGTATAGGCACAGAAATAGTGCCTCAACTTCTGAGCTACCCAAGTCAGAGCACAACAGGTGCATTCCAATAGAGAATACAGGGCCTCGTACGGGGTGAACTTCTTGCTGAGATAATAGATGGCCTGCCCCTTTCTTCCCGTTTCATCATGCTGCCCCAGAACACAACCGAAAGCTCCATCCAATACTCCTAGGTAGAGTAATATAGGTCTATCCGGATCAGGCGGGACCAAATCTAGCGGCGTTGGCAGGTATTCCTTGATTATGTCAAAGGCTTTCTAACAATCATCAGTCCATTTGGTAGCGGCGTCCTTCTTCAACATCTTAAAGATTAGCTCCCAAATGACAGTGGATTGAGCTATGAACTGGCTGATGTAGTTAAGTCTTCCCAAGAAACTCATAGCCTCTTTCTTGTTCTTCGGTGGTGGCAATTCTTGGATGGCTTTGACCTTTGACGGATCCAATTCTATTCCTCAGCGACTCACAATGAACCCAAGTAGTTTTCCGGTAGGAACCCCGAATGCACACTTGGCGGGGTTCAGCTTCAAGTTGTACATTCTTTGTCTGTTGAAGAACTTCCTCAGATCTTCCATGTGGTCAGTGGCTCTCTTGGATTTGATGATGACGTCGTCTACATACACCTCGATCTCTTTGTATATCATGTCATGGAAAATAGTAGTCATGGCCCTCATGTAGGTGGCCCCAACATTCTTTAACCCAAACGGTATCATCTTATAACAATACATCCCCCATTGCATAATGAAAGTCGTTTTCTCCGCGTCTTTCTCATCCATCCATATCTGATGATACCCAGCAAAACAATTGATGAACGACTGCAGTTCATGCTTGGTGCAGTTGTCAATTAGAATGTGTATGTTCGGAAAGGGGAAGTCATCTTTCGGACTGTCCCAATTGAGATCCCGGTAGTCAACACAGATTCTAACCTTCCCGTCCTTCTTCGGCACTGGCACAATATTGGCTAACCATATTAGATACTCTACTACCCTGAGAACCTTGTCTTTGACTTGCTTGGTGACTTTTTCCTTGACTTTCAAACTCATGTCAGGTTTGAACTTCCTGAGCTTCTGTTTTACTAGTGGACATGTTGGATCGATTGGTAGTTTGTGAGCTACAATAGATGTACTGAGACCAGTCATGTCATCATAAGACCAGACGAATATTTCCTCATATTCCCTTAGAAATTTCGTGTACTCTTTCTGTTCTGATGGTGATAGATGAACACTGATGCGTGTTTCTTTGATATTTTCTGCATCTCCCAGGTTGACAATCTCAGTTTTGTCCAGGTTAGACTTAGGTCTGTTCTCAAAATCCTCAACCTCTTTAACAACCTCTTCTAGTATATCATCTTCTTCTGAGTTTATATCCATTTGTTGCATTGTCTCGTTGCATGTCACAATCATCGGTTTATCAAGATAATTAATAGTAATGCTATGTAAATAAAGTAAACGATAAAAAGTAATAAGAGCAAGATTTATAAGAAACTAAAATGGTTTGATAAATTTCATAATTGTTTTGAACATTGGAGCTCTTATTTCAATATTAAAAATGCGGAAATAAAGTCAACTAGCCAAAAATAAAGATAATGCATGGTGCTTTGTTCAGCCTTGCTACCCCGAAGCTTTTCGGGCCCTGGTGGTTCTGATGGACCAATTGTTGAGGCATGCTCCTTGGCTCACAGCTTGTATAGAAGGGCCTTCCTCCCCCTCCTCCTCGAAAATGACACAACAGTCCATATTGCTATCTTCCAAAAACAAATTCCTCATCACCGCCAGTGCTTCTTCTTCTTCCGACTCATATATGACATCGACTGGCTGGAAGGTCTACTCTAAGCGAGGTATCGAATGTTCCAGCAGGTAGTAGGGACTGCGCCATGGTGGCGACCAGTGGTTGAACTCCTCCCAAGTGTATTCATATCCCAAATCGAAAGTGGTATCGTGTTTCTTCAACTTGATAGGCTTAGCGATTCCTTGGAGATTCTTACAAAGCCCCTTGCCAGGTTCGTATCCACACCAATTCAGTATACTTTCAATTTTGTTATCCCACCATTTATCCTTGTCCACGGCATTAACTCGCTCAATGTGATGGTAGGTTTCTCCACCTATCTTCCTTCTTCCTCCGATTGCTGGGATGGTCTGGCGACTGTATATGGGATTGCTACCGTCGCCGTGAATAATTACCTCTTGGTGATTCCACTCGAATTTCACTGCTTGATGTAGGGTTGATGCTACAGCCCCAGCGGCATGGATCCATAACCGTCCCAATAGCAAGTTGTAAGATGCTGGGATGTCTATCACTTGAAAATCAACGTCGAACCAAGTTGGTCTCATTTGCAGACACAAACTGATTTCCCCAATAGTGGACCTTTGGGATCCATCGAAAGGTTTGACAGTGATGGCTCCATCCTTGATCTCATGCAGGCTCTTTCCCAATGTTCTGAGAGTCGCCAATGGACAAATATTGAGGCTGGACCCTCCGTCAATTAGGATTCTGGTGATGAAATAATCTTCGCACTGCACAGTGATGTGCAATGCCTTTTTATGGCTTAGCCCTTCAGGTGGCAGCTCATCTTCGTGGAAAGTGATTTTGTGACTCTCCAATATTTGCCCTACCATGTTTGCCATTTCTCCTCCAGTTATGTTGCTGGGCACATATGCCTCGCTCAGCACCTTTAATAAGGCATTCTTATGTGCATCAGAGCTTTGTAGCAGAGCCAAGATAAAGATCTAGGCTGGCATTTTGTTCAACTGATCAATGACCGAATACTCTTTGGCTTGTATCTTCCTCTAGAGATCATCAGGCCCAGTTTCAATGACGGTTGGTCGCCTAGAGGCCTGCTTACTGGACTCAGCTAGATGTTCTAGAGTATAAACCCTGCCGGTTCTTGTCATACCCTATGCTGTATTTGCTTCGCCAGATTTAGTTTTCCCTTCCCTTCTCGCCTCAGAGGCGTAATCCCACGGTATGGCCTTTGGGCGAAACGGTGTTACGGCTGTCATGGACACCAGAATGGGCACCCTTGCTTTGGGAGGTAATACAGCAACCTCAAATGGTACAGGTGCCTTTGGGGACCCAAACTCGACCTCAATAGGCCCTGGCGCCTTTGCAGAAGAAGGTGCTTCGAACTCAAGTGGTATGGACATGTTCACTTTGGCATCTCCAGAAGGTTCCATCTGGACCACAATCGGGTTAAGGGTGACTGTTGGTTTCTTTGGCTCGTCACCTTCAACAATCAATCCAATTGACCCTTTGGGGTCCCAATCGTCTTCTATCTCAATCATGTGAACACCTCCGCCCTAATGGTCTGGTAAAGGGTTGTTACAGACATTCGGAGTAGGCTCCTTTGCCACAATGATCTTGTTGTCAATTAAAGCTTGGATCTTATCCTTTAGAGAGCGGCACTCATCAATGGTATGCCCCTTCATGCCGGAATGGTATGCACATGTTTTGTTTGGGTTGACCCATTGGAAGGGGTTTTTGGGGTTTATGGCAGGGATAGGGGTGACGTAACCAGTAGCTTTGAGCCTTTCATATAGCTTATCGATAGGTTCAGCAATGGCGGTATACTGTTTGGGGGGTCTGCGTTCAAAGTTTGGTCGGGGTCTAGGGAAATTTTGGCGAGGGGGAGGTGATTGGTAGTGGGCTTGTTGGGTGTTGTAGGCTTGGTAGACTGGTGCAGGTTGAGAGTATCTGGGTGAAGTGGGCTGATATGTGGGAGGTGGAGATGATTGATAAGTAGGCGGTGGAGCTTGGTAAAAGGGCAAGGGTGCTTGGTAATTTGGGGTAGGCTGATATGTGAGTGGAGGTAATGGGTAGCTTTGGTATTTGATTGGGGACTTTGTTCTCTGTGCAACCATCACAGCACTCACATCCCTTTTCTTGGACGTGCCACCAGACTGTAGAGCCTTGTTGGTGGCCTGTAATGCTTCAAAGTTTGTGACCATACCACTTTTAATACCTTCCTCGATCCTTTCCCCTAGCTTAATGATGTCGGAAAATTTCTAGCCTTCAATCAACATCAACCTCTCATAATATTGTGGGTCTTGAGCTTAGACGAAAAACCTATTCATTTGTTCTTATTCTAAAGCCGGCCTGACCTTAGCAGCTTCTGATCTCCAACGAGTAGCATACTCGCAGAATGTCTCCGCAGGTTTCTTCTTTAAGTTCTGGATGTAGAATACATATAGTGCATTCTCCGTGTTGAATCTGAATCTGTCCATGAAATCGGACGCCATACCCACCCAATTTGACCACTTCTTTGGGTCTTGGCTAATGTGCCAAGATAGAGCATCCCCTTTCTGACTTCTCATAAAGAGCTTCATGAAAATCTTTTCATCCTTTCCTACTCCGACCAACTTGTCACAGTATGTCCTCAAATGAACTCTGGGATCCCAGTGCCATCGAACATCTCAAACTTGGGAGGTTTGTACCCCTCGGGCAGTTCGACATCTGGCTGAATGCAAAGGTCTTCGTAATTCAATCCCTCGATCCCCTTGCTTCCTTCAACACCCTGAATTCTGCTAGTCAGCTTCTTGAGTTCCGCAGCCAAATTCTTGATAATAGAGTCCTTGTCATTAGACTCAGGTGTGCTTGAAATATATTGAGTATAGTGTGGTATGGTTTCCAGATAGATGGGGGTGTTATGGAGATGATCATTTGTGGAGTTTAAAGGTTCAGGGATGAGCAGTAGGGTATTGTTTGAAGTGTGGCATGTGTTGCAGTGGTGATGGGGAGCAGGTTGGTTTTGTGGTTTCGGGATGTTTTGTGGAGGTGTGGGGTTTTGAGTGTTGGTAAAGTTGACATCTGGGGTGGTGAGGGAAAACGAAAAGCTTGCCAAGTTCTGAACTTGGTCCAGTTCTTCCTGAAATTTCAACAACTTTTGCTCGAGCTGGGAGGCACTTTCCTTGGAAAGCGTAATACCTTGAGGAACCTCTACCCTTTCAACTGAGTCTCCTTTTCGATGTTGCTCAAATTTTCCATTTTTCCCTTGTTCTTGTTTCTGATAGGACTCGGAGGAGGAGGAGGTGGAGGGCCCTTAGATCTTGTGGAGTATGATGACGATGCCAGAGTGCAAGAACTAACCTTTGGGGAGGGGAATAAAACAAAAAAAAAAACAAAGGTAACAAGTTAGTGCGGGTTGTAAGAAAAAGAGGTTGCGATATTTAAACACATAGTGCGAGAATATAATTCGTGTCCTAATTTGGGAGCCTCGTTGTGCCCGAGGTGGGCCTAGAGACAAGTTGATTTGGAGAACTTACAATGGTAAATGCCTCATTTTATTGATAAAAATAAGGCGAATCCTAAAATGACACTAAAATAGCAGAAAATAAAATGTCACTAATGGCCATTGGCCTTATTACATTTAAATGAAAAGATCCTAACTACTTGGTCCCAGAAAGACCTTCCTCAGACTCGGCATCTTTAGCTCCATTGAACAGCTTCACCAGCTCACGCAGTCCCAGCAGCAAGTAGGCTCTAGCCAGGTGTCCTCCTTCATTTCCCTCAGCATTTTGACAGTTTTCGATCCTTTGGATGAACTTCCTTTCTAGCTCCACTAAACCCCGCTCCAAATATCCCAGCCGCTTGTTAGCTCTAACAGCCATGTCTTTCCATTCTTCAATCAGCTTTTGATGGGCTTCCAGAATTCCCCGGTGCTCACTTTCGCATTCCCGAATGCTCTTGCGCAATTGGTTGTACTTAACCTATACTTCAGCTTTTTCGTCGATGATTCTGTGACCTCGAACAAGCCCGAGTTGTCCTAACCCACTATGATCGTCTAACAACCAACTTGGATAGTATGGAGTATAACCAGCATGGTACCTGTCTGGTTCTATGGAATCCTTTCCCAGGATGATTTTGCAGTGCCACATATGCTGAGCTTGACACTTGTATGGACTATCGTCATCTTGAAAGTCGGCCCTGAAGTGACTTATTTTGCCGACCCTTGGTATAACATGCTTCCTTCCTACCTGCTTCATGACTCGGAGAGGTACATAAGGATAAGTTCCTCTCAGACCAATGAGTATAAGAAATGGTGCATCCCGAGATCGAACAATGAACTCTTCAGTAGGGAACCATTCGAACATCCATTGCACTTGGTCCTTTTTTAGATTTCCGAACAACTCTACCCACCCTTTAGCATCTTCTGGTTGGGCAAACATGTTAGTCATATAGTTCATTCACCTCGGCTGATGGAAGGCGATATGATCATCCCAGTCTCTGCGCAGAATCTCTTGCCGATATTCACCCTTTTGGAGGCGCTCCATGAGCCAGAGTTGGAGCAGTAAGTTACAACCCTCAAAGTGTTTGGCCCCTTGTTGACAGTTTTCAAGGGCTCGATATATCTCCACAACGATCATAGGTACTATGATAAAAGGCTGCCCACCAATTCCTTCCATCAAAGTCTTGGTGACCATGGCCAGTCTGGTATGGATCCTAGCCTTTTTCATAGGAAATACTATCATCCCCAAAAAGCAGAACATAAAGACGAATACTCTTCTGTGGATATGCCCTAATGATGTAAGGGCGAATTCATCTGGGTAAGTGCGGTAGGACTTGATATGGTCGTACCTCTCGTACAGATAGTCGAAAGGAATGTAGGAATCATTCAAGTAGGTCAAGTCTGTGTTCTTCTTTAGTCCCATCATTTTGAGAAAGCCCCTACCCTTGCGATTTTCCGGCATAAGTAAACCCGGTGTCTCCCATGGAATACCAGTTAATCCTCCTATTTCCTCGAGCAGAAGTGTCATTTCAAGGTCCCCGAAGCGGAACACCGATCTTCGCCATCCCAGAATAGAGTTGCAGCCTCTATGATTTTATTGTCGGGTTGGATCTCCAAAAGAGAAGGCAAATTTCCCAAATATTTGCGGACGGGGGTCTGATCACTGGAGTGAAGGTCTTCCCACCAACTTAGCAACCTTGGGTGAATGTTGGTTACCATGACGAATCTAGAGACTTCGTGCCTCATTTTCTGCAAAATAAAGTGTTAGAACCTTACCCCCGCCAGACTCGACTATTTTAAATATCAATAATTGGCATAAGCAGCATTTAGTTCTCCAAATAAATGCACAGATGTGGTAATGTCCATTTGGGTTCCAAGGGAACCTAGTGGACTTGGGACAAGGCTATCTTAAAGAGTCATTATGCGGATAGCATAACTGACTCGGCTAGGTTTGACAGTGATGCATGCACAATTGAATAGAGTAAGGTTTCTATGGGGTATTAGACCGGTACCCTTGAGCGGACAAATCAAGAGGGAAAGGAAGGGAACCGTCGACTGCACCACTGATCGACTGGTTTTACCGCAAATACGCATTTGCCAAATTTAGGGGGTGATAATATTGAAAGGGCGCAACCACTCATTATAAGTGTTGCTATGGTATTTTGTTTGGCACGAGTGGAATATGTTGTTGAATATGCAATCACAAGAATGAAACAAGTTGTCACGTATTTGCAGGTTCATAAAGTAATGATTACAATAATTGCTCATAATTACAATGACATTGAAGGAAAGTGGTAAAAGAAAGCAATAAAGAAAAGAAACAAAAAGCCAAGTTAGTTTCATAGCAGAAAAGAGGTAAAAACATTAAATAAAGGTAATAAGGAAGCAGTGAAGTCACAAGTACATGAGATGGTAAAAGACTAAAGAAGTCCCCAGCAGAGTCGTCATGCTGTCGCGCCCCCTTTTTCTAAGGCAAAATCTGGTTCATGACATTTGGGAGGACAACTCGTTCCCTTTTGGGAATTGGGTTTTTTGGGTTGAAGAGCCGCCACCTAATGATTAAAGTGCATTAGGACACTAAAGAAGAGTTCGAGTTGGAAATCAGAGTTCGGGTAAGGGCTAGAAATTATCTCGAGGGGAAGGTATTAGGCACCCCCCAAGATCCACTAGTGTGGTTCCCGGCCATGTTACAATTGTGACTTTAACTAACAAGTAAGCAAATAAAGGTCTCAAATAGAAGGGGATTTACACATAATGTTGCAAGTGAATTGAAAGTTTGAAGAAAGATAAAGAAAACAGAAATCTTAAGCAAATAGTCTGGACAATTAAAAAAGGGATAACAAGTAAAGGGGAAGGGGTCCTAGG
This sequence comes from Nicotiana sylvestris, assembly GCF_000393655.2. Classification (NCBI taxonomy): domain Eukaryota; kingdom Viridiplantae; phylum Streptophyta; class Magnoliopsida; order Solanales; family Solanaceae; genus Nicotiana; species Nicotiana sylvestris. Next base: position 115,587,762 of record NC_091063.1, read on the forward strand.
TTTACAAACAATATGGATCACATCAATGCATTACCCGGCAATCACTCCTCAGAAGAGAGGTCGCACGTGGTATTAGCGCACTGGTCATCATGTACATATATACCCTTTCACACCCCGTTAAGGTATTAAACGCGGAATAGTATCGTTACTTATTGCATGCTATTACCTGTCCCGGTCCTATAAGTCCCGGAGGCATTTGGGACTACTAGTCCTAAAGGGAGTAAGGTTAGGGCTTTTCAGAGTTTTAAAAGGATAAAATTCTAATGCGACAAACAAAACACATAAGCTAGTAGGGGAAACAAATAGCAATTTAAGGGCTCAAACAAGCCTCCTCACTTACAGGAGAAAATTATTTAGTATGACTTCAAAGACTGGTTACAGTCTGAATTAAATTTAAAGCGTTAGGACATGATGCTTCATCACATATTTCTCAGATGAGGAGTCTGAATTAGGCCTTGTCTGGTTGCAATTTATTAAAACTGACATAGTTAAACAATTACCTACTGCTTACCCAGGTCGAAGTATACTGATTTTAAAGAAGGGTTACTGATTTTAGAACCAATTAAATTCTGCAGATATTAAACAAACATTACTACGGATTTTAGACTTATAGATAAAATAGACGAATCAGATTCAGACGGCTACTCATATAGGCATGATTACTAAGCGTTATTGATTTTAAAACGATTATGTAAGTGTAGGAGCCCTATAGGCATGGTATCTAGAATGGAGTTTATTACTATTAAACCTATGATTGTTTGCCTAACGACAGATGAATATGCAGAAATGCAGAAACAAAACTATAGTCATGATTTCTATATGCAGAAACTTATAGGCATGATTTCTAATGCAGTAATGAAACAACTTATAGGCAAGATTTCTACGTGTAATGCATAACTTATAGGCTGGATTTCTAAATGCATAAGTGCAGAAATGTATACATGATTTTTATATACAGAAACTTATAGGCATGATTTCTAATGTAATAATGAGACAACTTATAGGCAGGAGTAATATATGATATGCATAAATGTAGAATTCGTAAATAGTAATCCTTATGAGCATGCTTTCTACCTATATGCATACATAAATGACCCTCCCTTTTTCGCTAGAGCCCCATAGTTATTAGAAATTATTACAGACCAAACGAATCAAAAAAAATACATTAGAACTTCCAGCTGCAACCAAACAGCCTAATTCAGACTCAAGGTCTAGCAATAAGAGATAAACCAACTTCCAGGATCCGTTTTCCAAAAGACTTTCTCTTATTTGGGATGTGTCAAAGTTCCCAAGAGTCCCAAAGGGACCCAGGGCAGTTCTTACACCCCAAACACATTGTAGAATTAGATTATAGTGTAGTGTGGAAGAGTCGGCCCTTAAATGTCCAAGTTCAGAGGGAACTCAGGGTCACAAAGCATGGCTCATAAGAGGGGGATAGAACTTAGAATCTAAGAGTAAGTGTATGTGCATAGAGGGGGATTAGGGAAGGCCATGGCAGGCTGGTGGTCATGCCTAGCAATTTAAAAGTGCTGGCACACCCCTGACTAGCTTGTCAGCCAAAATTGGGAGTTAGGATCTATTGAGGATCAGGTTTGGACCTGGGCACTAATTTGGATACAGTCAGGCCATAAACCTTAACTCAAACACATAGAAGGGAATAGGGGTATGGATTCATAGCAGAAAATAGATGCAAGGAAAGAACACACATAGTTAACATTAATCATGAACAACAAAGTAAATAGGATTGTAGAAAAATGTAATTAAACACATAGGGGTAAGGTAGGAAAGCTAAATTAGAACATACCAGTTTCAGGGAAAACAAACAAGTAAAAGTAGTCTTGAAAAAAGCCAAGTTGCAAGCAAAAGTTCCAAAAGATCCCAGAAAAGAGCAGAATGTTGTAAGAGTATTGAACTCAAAGCAATAAAGTGTGTAAGTAAGTTGAAAGTATTGATCTAAAAGTTTGAGGTATTGAACTCGAAGTCCTCTTAAAAGTGCAGAAGGGAAGTCCCTTTTATAGTGCAGAGAAACAAGTAAAAAAGGCAAGGAAATATCATTGAAATCGATCTCCCTTTGGTTAAGGGATTCTGATTCCAACGGGTAAAAGCCAGTTAAGGAAATAAATTTTAATTAAAACCTTTCAAAGTAGCACAAAAGGGGTAAATACATAGAAGTTATTTAAGGAAAACCATCAATGGTACATGGTTTGTGCCAAATATGGCAAGGGAATCAATCAAACAGCCATGAAACCAAAATTACAGGTTCAATTCGAATGAACCAAGTCAAGAAAGGTAAAGGGGGTTAAATCGAAGAAAAATTAGTGACAATTCGTCAGCCTTATTAAAAGGATTTCAGAATCAATCAGTCAGTTGGTAAAAACCTTTTGAAAGAGAAATTTTGCATATATAAATCATACCAATCAAACGAAAGGAATCATCAGGTTACTCAGAAAAAGAGTCTAACATTGAAAGCCTTAGAATCACAAATAAAAGGGAATCGAGTTCATTTTTCAGACTCATAGTGAGTCTGAAAGCCTAGGGTCCTAAAGTGGAATCCTAATATCACTTGCCAAAGAAACTCCCAAATCCTAGTGTTTCGAATTGGGTCAGACATAGAGGTGAGAGAGCAGGTCATTGAAAGAGGCTCAGAAGTCTCTTCCAAAGACTTTATGAGAAACAAACATACATGATAGAAAGAACTTATTCAAGGTCATGAGAACATGTTTGAGAAAATTCGGAGTTTAAACAAGTTCAGAATAAAGAGATGATACGAGCTTAAACAAAAGCAGGTGAAATATGCTTAGCAAGAACACAAACAGAGCTAAATAAAGTGAAAAAATCAAAGAACTCAACCATAAACACGTATAGTAAAGAATAAGGATTAACAACACGGATTAACATGTGAGTACCGGAATAACAACAAAAGTAGAAGAATCCTGCATAATAGAAAGGAAACAAGAAAGCAAACTCAATCATAGTAGAAATGAAAGCATACGAGTATAACATAGGTAAACACACATGAAGAAAGAATAGAAAGAATCGGCAAGATACTTGAAGAAACTTTTTCATAAACCCTAAAATTGAAATTGAGCGATTTTAAAACAAATATTGGGAAAAACCTTTTAAAATGTCAAGTAAAGCCCAGACATATCACATATCTAAGAAAAATACGCGAGTACAGAACCTCAGACGGCTTAGAGTTGCAGAGAAAACCCTAAAAATGAGAAAGGTCTTGAGGAAAGTCAGATCCTGAGTCGAAAAGACTCATATTGCTTGAACATGTCGGGGTAATGGCCGGAGAAGCCACAGATCTACAGATCTGAGAAGGATCTGAAGAGAGCCATTAAAGTCGGGCTTCAAAACCTTGAATGGTTTAGGTCTGATGGTGAGAAAGGATGAGTACAGACCATCCATGGCCGGAGACACCATGGATTCCGGTGGAAACATGGTGAGAAAAGGTGGGAGATGATTAGGGTTTCGGAGAGGCTCGAGAAGATTTGAGAGATGAAGAAGTTCAAAGGCGGCGTCTCAGGTAAAATGAATTCTATCAAGGGGATTTGGGAATTAGTAAAGGAAAGGGTGAATTACGGTCGTTGATCAAAATGATCAACGGCCTGGATCAAAGGGGAGCCGGGTGGGTTTTTTTTTAATCGGGTCAGGGGTTGGGTAATTTGGGGATTGGGTTGGTTTAATTTAGGGGTGGAATTCGGTCAAATTGAGGGCCAAAATTGAAAGGTGAAAGGGTTGTAATTGAAATAGAAATGGGCTAAGTGTTAAATAGCCTATTTTCCCTTTTTATTTTATAAAAATAGTAATAATAATTTTAAAAGTAAATTAAAAACACTAAGACAACAAATACTATATAAATATTAATTTAAAAATACTGGAAATAATTTTGTAATTATAAAATGCTACTAATCGTGAAATAGGCTATAATTGCAATTACATGCAATTTAGATTAAAAATACCAAATAAATTTGTAAAAAATATAAAAAAAATCACATTAATTATATTTTGGTGTAAATATGAGAATAAAATAAGTTATTCACCAAAATGATAATCTTGAGAATATTTATTGGATTTTGTACTGCTAAAAATAGATAATAAATTGATTTTAAAATCTTAAAAATTAGGAAAAAATACCAAAACTCTTGGGCATGCTTATATATGTATGTACATGCTATTTTGAAAGTATTTTGTATATAAAAATACATAGGAAAAAATTGAGTATCAACACCATGTAGCCTCCTGCTTATAAGTGTGGTGCAGAACAAACCCATAAACAAGACTCTACTAGACATGGCTTATAGACTCCCTAGGACAGAACTGCTCTGATACCACTTTTGTCACGACCCAAACCGATGGGCCGCGATGGGCACCTGGTACCTTACTCAACCGAGTACCAACGTAACGTATCTTTCTTATTACATCAACATATACACGTGACATACGGGCCTAATAGGCCAATATGATTATTTATAAACTCAAAACATAGGCCGTACAATCTTTCACGTACACGACATATGTCTAAGAGCCTCTAAGAGTACATAAATGTCATAAAGGTCGGGATAGAGTCCCGCCATACCAAACAATACACGTCTAAATCATACTAACCAAACGAGCAACTCCGAAACAAATGGAGTACACCAACATCTTCCGCTGAGCTGATAGCCTACTTGGAGGGCTCTCGACCTGTCTATCGGGACCGGCGGGCATGAAATGCTGTGTCCCCGGGCTAAAGGGACATTAGTACAAATAATATACCGAGTATGTAAGGCAAATAAATAAATACATAAGAGACATGGAAGAAATATAGTGTATATGACTCAACCTGTAAGTCTGAATAACTTTGTAAATCACAAAATAATCATAGTATCATGCATATGCGTATGAATGTCATGTCGTGCATAGCTACATATTCATAAGATCATCAGCCTCTAAAGGCATCCCATCATATCATCTTGGCCACTGTAGGCAAAATCATCAACATATACCAGCTGATCAAGTGGTGGTGCGTATATAATGCCATAACCTTTCCCATATCCCATATACATATACATATGCATATACATATACATATACATACATATATATATATATATATATATATATATATATATATATATATATATATATATATGTGTGTGTGTGTGTGTGTGTGTGTGTGTGTGTGTGTGTGTGTGTGTGTGCCATCTGGTCACGAGTCAATGTACATGAATGCAATGCATGAAAAGTACATTAATAAAATCTTTTGGGATGTCATAGGACCATTTTACCTTTGAGTAATATCATAAAGTAAACTCTTTTCAACTTTAGTATTTTTCGGAGACCCGTGAGAAAATGATGAAATATTATAACACATGAAAATTCAAGAACATAGATATCTCTAATACTTCTATGAATAGAGTAATTTATGAAATTTGTGCATTTGCACGTTTTGTTTTGTGTCGTATAGATTATGCCAAAAGAAAGAAGGGATATCCTTAACATACCTGAACTGATTCTCTTTTTTGCAAAAACACGTAACGGGGGACCGAAGTAGGGAAGAATCTGTATAATATTCTTGAGAAAGATTGCCCCGTGCTCCCTTAGAATTTGTAAAATCCACCGTTGCTAATTATTAAGTAGTCTTGTATGGGATTTGATTGTAGCAAATCACATATACAATTTGTATGAGATTACACATGGTCTTGACAATATACTAGTTCCAACCTTTGCCAAATTTGGCTTAATTGTGTGCTAAAATGATGCTTGTATCTTTTAGTCTTAAGGGGGAGTAAGCAAGCATTAGCTTGCTGTGCTAAAATGAAGATTTGTATGCAAATCTCCTTCAGAAGACTAAAGAAGGGGTGGATTGTTCAATGGACACCTTGCTACATAACACATGAGTCACAAACCACTTAATGGACGCCTTGCTATAATAATACATGAGTCATTTAATGTATTGTCATGTGGCTGCCACATTTTTTTTCCTTTGTCCTTATCCAAAGACTTCAATTAATCCACCACTAATTATTAATTAATTGTAACGATCCAACTGGTTGTTTTGCCTTTTAGAACCCCGTTCCTTTAAATAAAACTTCCCGTGCTTTCTTTAGCTAATTTACGACTTGCAAGGACGGTTGGTTCGGGATTTGGAAGAAGTTTGGGTTGAAACATGCTCATTTGGTTCTTTAGGATTTTTTTTAAAAGGACCAGTTTGACTTCGGTCAACATTTTGAGCAAACAAAACCGGATTCGTAATTTAACGGTCCCTGAAGGTTCATAGGAAAATATGGGACCTGGGCGTATGCCCGGAATCAAATTCTGAGGTCCCTAGCCCGAGTAATGAATTTTTTATTAGAAATTATTAATCTGAAATTTTAAGGATTTAAAGAAACTAAGTAATGATTGATCACATGGGTATGGGGATTATATGTTGGTTCCGGAGCCCGATACATGTCCGATATTGAATTTACGACTTGCCCGCAAAATTTGGTGTCAATCCGAGTAGTTTAAGGGCGTTTCGGCTCGTTAGAGGAAAATTAAGAACTCGAAGTTCACAAGTTTGATTCAATTGGTTTTAGGGGGTGATTCTTAGATTTAGCGTTGTTTTGGACGTTTCGAAGGTTCGAGTAGGTTCGTTTTGTGATTTCAGACTTGTCGGTATGATCGGGCAGGGCCCGGGAGCCCAGAGCATCAATCGGACGAGGCTCGAGTGAAGTTGAAATTTTTGAGAAGTGTTGAAGCTGCTGCTTCTGTCATAATCGCACCTGCGGTTGGTGGACCGCAGGTGCGACACCACAGAATCAGTCCATCTATCACAGATGCGGCCCAGGGAAGGCCAGGCCAAACTGCAGAAGCGGCTCCAAGGCCGCAGAAGTGGTTCCAAGGATGCAGAAGCGGCCCCAGCCCTTTTGGCCAATGTCCGTAGATGCGGCCACTTTCTCGCAGATGCAGAAATCGCTGAAGCAGTGAGTTCATTTATTATGGGTTCTGAGTCCATTTTTTCCATATTTCACTCCTCTGTTGAGCGATTTTAGAGCTTTTGAGAGAAGACCTTCACCTAGTATCTTGAGGTAAGTTTGTTCTACCTATTTCTAGTTTAATACTTATGTCTTAGGTAGATTAAACACTAGTATTAAGGTGAAATCATGGGGTTAGAGCAAAAACCTAGGGTTTTGACAAGAGTTGACTTTGACCACGAAATTTGTTATGAAATGAAATAGAAATCATATATTATTGATCTTTGGTTTATGAAGAACAACTTCCCTTGAAAAATCTCGAAATTCGGGCACGTGGGCCCGGGTCGGATTTTAGGAAATTTGTGTTTAAGGGTGGGAAATTGCTTAAATATTAGAATATGATCTTGTAAGCTCGTATTGACTAGTTCCTACCTCGTTTATCTAGTTTCGAATCGTTCGCCTCCAAATTGAGGGTACGGGCTCATTCTTGGTATTGGAAGTGCACTTTGGAGCGAGATGAGTCTCCTTTCTAACCTTGTAAGAGGGAATTGTCCCCATAGGTGTAATAATTGATTAATTTTTTACGAAATGTGGGGGCTACGTACGCACTAGGTGACGAGAGTCCGTGCGTACCTACTATCATGTTAATTGTCCGGGTAGTCTAGGACCCGTATCATGCTATATTTGTGAATGTGTATATATTTTCTTGCTAATGTGATCACTTAGGATATGCTAGAGATTTGGAAAGAAATGTAAGCGAATATATATACTTGTTGGACACTTGTATGAATTTATTTGGAAATAAATGCGCATTCATGTGATTCTTGATATTAATTGACATTTGTGGATCGGGCCGATCGCCTCGGTAGTAATAGATGCATCTATGGTTCGCGCCATTCGACCCTCTGGCAGTGCACAATTTATTTTCTGTTGGATCGGGCCATCGACCTCGGCATAATGTGCGCATGAGATAGATATATATGTGTGTGTGTGTGTGCGTGTGTGTGTGTGTGAAATTTTATCCATGACTTGTTCTGCTAAATACTTGAAATGTGTACGGATAACTGTAAAATTGTTAAGGACATGACTTATTACCTCTTGCTACACACTGGTGATTATTTGTAACTATCATGCCTAGCAGAACGCTTTATTATATTATTTGACCCTAGTAAGTGTCAAGTCGACCTCTCGTCTCTATTTCTTCGAGATTAGACGGGATACTTATTGGGTACATATTGTTTATGTACGCATACTACACTTCTGTACTTAATTGTATAGGATCTGAGGTAGGTGTATCTAGCTTTCAGTCTGGTACGCGCCCCTGATTTATAATTCAAGACTTCCACGGTGAGCTGCTCCCTTCCGATGTCGTTCATCAGCTTGATGGAGTCTTCCTTTATTTTTGTTGTCTAATCTTTCCCGGACAGTAGCATTGTTTATTTCTTCTGTACATTCTACTAGTCTCCCATTACTTGTGACACCAGGTCTTGGCACACACGTAGTAGACTATTATTTTGGGGAGTTGTATATCTATTTCTGACATATTACTGCTTATTCTTGGTTTGATTTTAATTAAATGAATTTTCGCACTTATTTTGGTAAAGGTAAGAATGAGAATTTAATAATATTTTCACATTGGCTTGCCTGATAATGGTGTTGGGTACCATCACGATTTATTTTGGAAATGGGTCGTGACATTAACTAGGTAATGTCCCATTACCCAATAATTAACCAATTACTCGCATAATTAAAAATTATTCCCACTTTCTTAAAATACTACTCACTTTTCACAGACTTTATATACCTTAGTATCATGGTCAAGTGGTACCTTGTATAGTACTAGTCCATAAATACCGGGTATTTAAGCTCGGGCCATATTTTATCCCAAAATGCCAAACTTCGACGAAATTCGTTTTCTTTGATATTACTTACCCTCTTACCTTCACGAATTTACTCATCACCTATAATCCTTATAATCCCCAAATAATCTTTTCCTTGGACTGATGTCAATTACCTTACGACAAATTCAACGTACAATACTACAGGGTGCAACATCATCGTAACTTATTATTGCGAAGCGTAACATCACCGTAATGTAATATTATAGGGTGCAACATTGTCATATCTTAATACTGTGAAGCATGAAGTCATAGTAATGTAATACTGCAAGGCATAACATCATTGTTATATATTACTTCATGATGTAACATCATCGTAATATATTACTGCAGAGCATAACATCGCCGTAATACTACGGCGCGTAACATTTGGTACTTGAATTGAACTTGGGAGATTTTTTTTGAAGACTTTACTGGCTTGTATTTGATTGAGAGTTGGACTTTATTCTTAGTTTGAGTCTTGATTGGTGTATGGAAAAAATGTTCTTCTACTAAATATTTGATAAATTTTACAGTATCGAATTAACTTAAATAAATGTTGCTATTTTCTTTTCCTTTTTTTTATAGTTGTATCATGAAATTTAACGAGTTGTTTATGAGATATTTCTAAGTTGAGATGTCATATGTTGAAGTTTGTTCATAGGCGTATTTTCTTTTTGAAAGTTTATTTTATTAAAAGAATATTTAAATTTATAAGTATTACATTAGTGTTTATAAGTGACGTCCTCCTAGAGGTGCTATACAACGGCTATCGGGTGATATTGAAATTAAGGCCTAATCTTTTGAGAGGAGACTACGAGAGCTAAGGCCAATTTTTTGTGGTGCGGATAATGATTTTCCGCTCCTGAAAAAATTTTGCTAACATAATAGACAAGAGATTCCGTACATTCGTCCTCCCGGACTAGAACATCACTTACCGCTACCTCCGAGACCGTCAAGTATATCAACAGTTGTTCGCCTTCCCCAAGTTTTGATAGTAGTAGAGGTCTTGATAGATAATATTTTAGGTCTTTTAAGCATCTTGGAATTCTGGAGTCCATTCGAAGTTGTTCTTCTTCTTCAGAAGTGAGAAAAAGTGATGATATTTTTTTGAAGATAAAGAAATGAACTTGCTTAGGGCGGCCAATCTCCCGATTAGCCTTTGGACTTCTTTCATGCTTGTCAGTTGGTCTGGGATGTCCTCGATGACTTTGATCTTGTTGGGATTAACCTCGATTCCCCTTTGTGAAACCAAGAAACCCAAGAACTTACCAGAGCTAACACCAAACACATATTTTTCGGGTTTGATTTTCATGTTATGCTTCATCAAGATATCAAAGGTTTCTTGGAGGTGTTTAAATGGTCACATGCATTCAAAGACTTGACCAACATGTCATCTATGTAAACTTCCATTATTTTACCTATTTATTTTTCGAGCATCTTGTTCACGGGCCTCTAGTAAGTGGCTCGGGCGTTTTTAAGCCTGAAGGGCATCACATTGAAAAACTATGTGACAAAGTGTGTTATGAACGAAGTCTTTTCCAGATCCTCTGGGTTCATCTTAATTTGATTGTACCCAGAATAGGCATCGAGAAAACTCATCAACTCGTGTTCGGATGTTGCATCGATCATTTGATCAATGTTTGGCAATGGAAACGAGTCTTTCGGGCACGCCTTATTCAAGTCTTTGTAATCTATGCACATTCAAATTTTGTTATTCTTTTTTGGAACTACAACTACGTAAGTTAGACAAATGGGATACTTTACCTCCCGGATCAAACCAATGTCAAGTAATCTAGTTACCTCTTCCTTAACAAACTTATTTCTGACCTCGAGTATTGGGTGTTTCTTTCGCCTTGCCGGAGGGGTGCTTGGGTCTAGACTTAGCTTATGCATGGCCACCTCTAGCGGGATGCATGTCATATCTGTCACGACCCGAATTTTCCACCGACGAGACCGTGATGGCGCCTAACCTTTTAGTTGCTAGGCAAGTCAACAATTATAAATTAATACGCTACCTCTTAAACAATTCAGTAAATAATAACAATTAAACTATAATAGATTAAAGGGGTGCGAAATTTTATAATAACCCAAATAATTATACACAACTACCCAGAATCTGGTGTCACAATTCACGAACTTCTAACAGTCACTACAAAAAACTCGCTAAAGGAAAGTACAACTATTTTCGATTTAAATGAAATAATAAACTAAAATAATTGGAAGAGGACTCACAGGTCTACGAATGCCCAGATCTACCTTGGGTCTCCTGTGGGATTGAAGTCAGTAGCTCAACTTGGGCCAACATAGTCCAGTACCGAAATCTGCACAGCAAGTGCAGAGTGCAGTATCAGTACAACCGACCCCATGTACTAGTAAGTGTCGATTCTAACCTCGACAAAGTAGTTACGAGGCTAGGACAAGACACCCCAAAACAATCATGTGTAGTTTATCAATACATATACACTAATAACAGCACTAAATAAACAAGACAAGAAATATTAGGAAGGGGGAATGCTGAGGGGATTAAAAGACAAAGAATTACAATGGAATTGAGAACATGATCAATCTATGTACCTTAAATAGATAGAAATGGGTAAACACAGTAAAGTAAAGTGCACAGCATCACCCTTCGTGCTTCAATAATAGAAACGTGCACGACGTCACACTTTGTGTTTTGAAACTCAACCTCACCATAATAAATAATAGGAACGTGCACGGCATCACCCTTCGTGCTTTACCACTTACTCACAAAACATTGTACGGCATCACCCTTCGTGCCTTAACACTGTGATAATGGGAATATAGGAATATCAAGAATAAATATTACTTCAACACTTAGTTCCACGATATCAACCTCAACTTTGAGTCAATACTCAATCAATACCAAATTCAGTAAAACATGATAAGAAATTGCTAAACACGTTGAATAGCTATTCTAACCATGAACAATGTGATCAAAGAATACAACATTTACAAGAATAAGACTCACTCACATGCTATGACTCGACAACAACGCATAGGTACTTGTCATCTCACCTATACATTGTACTCAACATCCAAACACGGAGAAATAGGCAAATAATACCTAATCCTTCAAGCCAAGGTTAACCACGACACTTACCTCGCTTCAACTGCCAAACTCAAAGCTCAATCACCGCTTTTCCCTTAGCACCAGCCTCCAAACCAATAGAATCTAGCAAATTACCAACCAAACAATTCAATATAAGCCTTGGGAACTACCCACTATTGCAAGGAATTCAATTTAGGCCATTTTTTAAAAAGTCAACAAAAGTCAACACCCGGGTCTGCATGGTCTAAACCCGAAATTCGGATCAAAAAAATATTACCCATCCACCCCCGAGCCTGGATACATAATTGGTTTTGGAATCCGTCCTCAATTTGAGGTCTACATCCACAAAACCCTAATTTCTTCCAAAAATCCCCAATTCCGCCATGAAAATCTTAGATTCTAGGTTGAAGTTTTGTAAAATGAAGTGAAAGATTAAATGACATGAGTTAAGAATCACTTACCTATAATTTGGGTAAGAAGTGGTCTTTGGAAAATTGCCTATAGGGTTTCTTGTTTTGAAAGTTTTGAAAAATGAGCAAAAATCCCGTCTAAGTCAAGTTATACCAGCTGCAGATATCGCAAGTGCGACCTGGGCTTCGCAAATGTGAAGCCTGCAAATGCGAGAAATCTATCGCATTTGCGAAGATTCCCACAGTCTTTCCTTCTTCGAAGGTTCGCAAATGCGAACCAAGCTGGTCGCAAATGCGATCAAATGATCGCAATTGCGAAGGTTGCCTCCCCCCTGTCCCCATCGCAAATGCGAAGGGATGTTCGCATTTGCGAACATAAGCTGGCCCAGCTTCTCTTCACTTTTGCGATGGGAAGCTTGCAAATGCGAACTCTTCAGAGATCGAAAATGCAATGATTGACCTTGCATTTGCGAGGTCTGAGGCCTGCAACAACAAAACCAGCAGTGTTCTAAGTCCTATTTTCAATACGAAGCCTATCTGAAACTCACCCGAGCCCTGTGGCCTCCAAATCAATCATGCACAAAGTCTTAAAATATCATATAAACTTGCTCGCACGATCATATCACCAAATTAACACCTAGAACTACGAATTTAGCACCAAATAAAATGAAATTCGCAAGAACACTTTCAAATTTTAAGTTTCTCAACCGGACATCCGAATCACGTCAAACCAACTCCGTTTCTCACCAAATTTCACAGGCATGACTTAAATATTATATTGAACCTATACCGAGCTCCAAAACAAAATACGGACCCGATACCAACTAGATTAAACATTTATAATTTCTGAAAAATCGTTACATTTTTAGACTTACAATTTTTAACAAAAATTCATAACTCGGGCTAGGGACCTCCGAATTCGACTCCTGGCATATGCCCAATTCCCATATTTCAGTACGAAGCCCACTGGGATTGTCAAAACACGAGTCTGGGTCCATTTACTCAAAACGTTGGCCTAAATCAACTAAATCAATTTGTAAAGACAAAAATTATTATTTTTTTCAACTTTCAAGATAAAAGCTTTCCGAAAATACACCTGGACTGTGGAAGCAAATCGAGAAGGGATAAATGAGGTTTTAAAGGCCTCAGAACATGAAATTTTGTTTTAAATCATAAGATGACCTTTCAGGTCATCACATTCTCCACCTTTAAAACAATTGTTCGTCCTCGAACGGACATAGAAAAGTACCTGAGCTAGGAAAAAGGTGGGGATATCCACTCCACATATCTGACTCGAACTCCCAGGTAGTTGCCTCATTATGTTGACCTCTCCACTGCACTCGAACTGAAGGATAATTCTTCGACCTCTCCTCCTAGGTCAAATCCTTGTCCAACTTGACAGTGATGAAGTCTAACATGTGAGATGGATCTCCATGATACTTCCGAAGCATGGACGCATGGAATACTAGATGGATCGCTGATAAACCTGGTGGCAACACAAGTCAGTAAGACACCTCTCCCACTCGATCAAGAATCTCAAAAGACTTGATGTACCTAGGGCTCAACTAGCCCTTCTTTCCAAATCTCATTACACCCTTCATGGGTGACACACGGAGCAACACTCGCTCTCCGACCATGAATGCAACATCACAGACCTTACGGTCGGCATAACTCTTCTTCCTGGACTGAGCTGCGCGAAGTCTATCCTGAATGATCTTAACCTTATCCAAGGTATCCTGTACCAAATATGTACCTAATAACCGAGCCCCTCTGGCTCAAACCATCCAATAGGAGATCGATACCGTCTTCCATATAATGCCATATAAGAGGCCATCTGAATGCTCGACTGGTAGCTGTTGTTGTAGGCAAACTCTGCTAATGGCAAGAATGATCCCAAGAACCTCCGAAGTCAATAACACAAGCACAGAGCATATACTCAAAGATTTGAATAGTACGCTTGAACTGTCCGTCCGTATGAGGATGAGATTTTGTGCTCAACTCAACCCGCATGCCCAACTCACACTGCACTATCCTTCAAAAATGCGAGGTGAACTGCGTACCTCGATCCGAAATGATAGACACGAGAACACCATGAAGACGGGAGATCTCACGGATGTAAATATCTACCAACCGCTTTGAAGAATATGAAACTGCAATCAGAATGAAGTACGCTGACTTGGTCAGTCTATCCACAATAGCCCAAACTGCATCGAACTTCCTCTGAGTCTGTGGGAGTCGAACAACAAAATCCATAGTGATACGCTCCCACTTCCACTCAGGAATCTCTATCTAGCAAGCCACCAGGTCTCTGATGCTCGTACTTTACTTGCTCATAATTTAGACACAGATCTACATATGCCACTATATCTTTCTTCATAATCCTCCACCAATAATGCTACTGCAAGTCTTGATACATCTTGGCGGTGCCTGAATGAATAGAATACCGGGATCTGTGGACCTCCTCTAGAATCAACTCACATAGTCCATCCACATTCGACATACAAATACGACCCTGCATCCTCAAAACTCTATTATCTCCAACTGTAACCTTCTTGGCATCACTGTGACGCAATGTGTCCCTAAGGACAAGAAAATTAGGGTTATCATACTATCTGTAAGCACGTGATTTTTGCTTTACGAGCAATCGCTCCAAAAGAAAATAAAAATAGTGACAAATGATTTCGCTGTACAATTGTTCGAGTTTTTCGTGACATGTGTTGTTAGTCATTTGTGGATCTGTCCATTTTGCATTTAATCATTAACAAACAAAATACAAAATATGCATGTCAGGGTGATTAAACCATAATTCGGTCAGTAAAAGAAAATTCAAAAAATATATGTGCGTCGTTCGTTCTAGGTTGTGATTTAACTTACTTAAATATTTTGTGATAATTATGTGGAAATGTCACAGTGTTGTTGATTTTAATTTCACTATTTTATTTATTATTAGAAAAAAAGAAAAGTAAAAGAGTGAGGGAAAACCGGTTTGGGCCCAAAAGAAATGAAATAAAACAGGCCCAAACCAGCACTCTGATCCAGTCCAAAACAAGCCTGCCCAAACACGGACTCAAACGACGCCGTATCGGCATCCCTGCCAAAGCCGTTAATCTGATTCAAACGAACGGTCCAGATCAGGCTGATCAACTCGCCTCAACGACGTCGTTTCAGGCAAGATGATCTAAGCCGTCCAACCCTATTGATCTAACGGATCCAGGCCCTCCTCTAAACCCGTCAACATGGCCCGATCCATGCCCTTTACCCGGTCTCACCCACCATCACGCCCAAATGACACCGTCTTTCCTAAGTGGATGGATCCTGGCCATAGATCTCACTTGATCCAATGGCCAGGATCTAAATCCTCAATACATATATAAGTTATCCATTACACCCCACGCCCCCCAAACCAAACCCCACCTTCCCCACTGTACACCCCCGTCCTAAACACAGCCCCTTCTCATCCTCGAACCCTAGCAGCCGCCCCAGTATCCCTCGCCATTAAAACCGGCGGCATGGATGCCGGTGGCCACCTCCTGAACACCCTAGGACCACCTCACTGTCCTGAACACAAATCCACTAACCACGAGCCTCGAATCACTTCCGTTCGTCTCGAATCTTCATTTGAAGATTTGAGTCGAACCCGGATCTATGCCAAACCATCCCATCTTCATACCAGACACTCCCCTGACCTTCCTCGTGACCAAACCAAGCTTGGTTTGGTCCGAATCTACCCACAACTCCTAAAAATCCAGATCTGGAAATCCAGAACTTGAAACACATGCACCTGGGGAACCCGGCCAGTTTTGACATGGGTTTGAGGTCTAATAGACCTTAATCAAGGTGTTCTCATGTGAGAACACCCTGATTAAAGTTTGTTCGGCCTCAAAAATTCGAAGTTGAATCAGATTTGGGTCTGTTTGATTTAAACATTTTGGTAAGTTTTCCTTTCTTTTGTTTTATTTCTAAATAAGTTGTCAGCATATCTCTTTGTGTTTGGTTGTTATTTTGTTATTTTTTGGATTTCTTTCATCTCTGTAAAGACCTTTTATTTGGTCAATTGTCTTCTGTGTATGATTTGAATGTATTCTGTGATGAACATGTTCGATTAGATTAGTCGTCAAATGAATAAACTTATATAGGTTCCCAGTAATTGAACACAAAATTGTCTGATGCCCTTTAGGTCCCTGAACATATTGTTTATGTGAGCGACTGATTATTACCTGTTATAATTAGTATAGTCGACTCGATAAATGTCGTCGATTAGTTTGCTATAACTAATGAATCGAATGAGCTAGTATTTTCACGTAACTAATTGAACTCGGACACTGACTGAATGTCCCAGTAATGTTTGAAATGGTTTGTTGGCATTATAAAAATGACTAAAAGGGTTCAGTCTAGGCAGTCCTGAATTTGAACTCTCATCAGTTCAAAAATGCCCTGATGCTGCAAAAAGGTCAAGACAGTGATAACCAGGGGTATTCTGGGGTGTCAAAAAGAACAGAAGTAATTAGTTTAAGTGAGCTGACAAATGGGGTACGAAATTAGGATTAAATTAATGCCAATGGGGAACAAGACATAAGAGTATGGGACTTAAATTGAATAAAAAATGATGCCCATAACTCCTGATTAAACAAAACCAGGCGTGGGAATAAAGGGGGGCTGACACCAAAAGATGCTTAGGCATGGGCTTTAAAGAGTATGGGCAGGCTGCAAGTTGCAGCAAAAAGGGCAGCTTAACTGCACTGGTTTTTGGCTTATAAATAAGCCATTTTGAGAACTTAAACGGGCTGGAATTTTGAGTCTGAGGCTGGATTTTTAGTCTTCAGAAAAAGAGAGAAAAGGCTGGAAATTCTAGTCTTGAAGAGAGGTCTTGTGAGTTAAAGAAAACTAAAAAAAAAACAGAAAGAAATTTCCAGAAATACTGTAACTGAACACTGTCCAAGAATTGCGCAAAGAAACCAAGTTGGTTATCCTAACTGGGATTGTTCTTTGTTCCATTAAGAGAAGTCTGTGTTTCTTCTGCTGTGATTGTTGCTACACTGAGCTTTCTGTGTGCTGTTGGTTTGAGTTTTAGTCTCCTTGATTGTCGAAACTGTGCTGGTTATTTGCTGAGCCTTGGTGGTTATTGAACTTCTGTGGCTATAGCACAAAATATTCTGTTTCCTTTCTCGACTGGTTTTGTTTCCTATCCTGCCTTCCTGGGATTATTAGTCTGTTGCTCGACCAACGTGTGAACTTCATCTTTGTGGCTGTTTGGTTGCTGCTGTGTTGTGCCATTTATCTGCTGCTGCTGTGCTTGCTGCGTACCACTCAGCTGATCATTTCCTTCTTCTTTTGTTTCTCTATACCAGGTACATGACTAATACTCTGGCAAATGTAATTGGAAAGTTGAGCATGAATACAAAAGAAAAGACCTGAAGAGTGACTTTTATACATAGATTGTTACATTAGATATCATGTACTGTATAATAATTTGTCACTCCTGTTTTGATAATGGAAGTAGCCTGTATGCCCAGTATATATCAATATAGATTAGCTGAATGTTAGTTTATATATGTATGTGGTTAGGCGAAAATATTCCCAATGTAATAGGTTGTATCTTAGACTTAGTTTAACTGTGCAGTATATTCTTTGATAGGCCAAGCATGAAAACTGTCCACTACTAGTTAATTTCTTTCCCTTTAATATGCGATCCTTTTATAACTGATAAACCACGCCAATAGAACCCAGAACAAGTTCACGGCCTCAACCTCACAAGGGTCGAGCCCAGGTCGAGGACAGATCAGGCAGGCCCGCATCGAGCGAGCAGTGGCCTAAGTCTGGCCATCTCGCATGAGCTAGGTTTGGGCCCATAATTTTCGGCTAGTTATCCATAATCGCAGTCACATTTTATTATTCTGTAAAAGCATTTTAAATCCTGTTATAAGTAAACTCGCAATCATGTAATTAATTAGGACTGTCTACCGTTTTCAATTGATAGAGACGAACACGACAAGAAACGTAGTTGCTATAGGATATCCTTTTAAAATAAGAACGAGATGAGCCTCGATGAAAATAAACAAAACACGCAGATGCGGGGCCCTTGTTAAATGTAAATCATTGAAGCATTTAGTTTCCCGGACGGGTTGTTTAGCAAATCTCACAACCTTCCTAAAATGACAACACGTTAGTCTCTTTAGGATACGCTTTAATAAACTTTACCTTCTTAAACTCGGGTGCACATTTATGTGACCCAAATCCAAATCTCGACGGATTCGAAATGCCTCTCTAATCACGGGTACATTGACTGTGACGTGGTTCGAGATGCATGTCCATGACGTTGCAAATTCATTAGAAATAAAGAACGAGGTGAGCCTCGCCAAATAAAAATACAAATTGCGGGGCCCTCAATAAATATTGCTTTAAAAATTGTTTAGGCTTCGGGATGGACCGTTTAGTAAAATTCCACGGTCCTACCCAAAATAAATACGCTAGTCGCTTTAGGCGCGCCTTTAATAATTTAATTTCCTTAAACTCGGGTGCACATTGATGTGACCCAAATCCAAATCTCAACGGAGTCAAAGTGTGTCGACGACCACGGGTACATTGATTGTAACGCGGTTCGAGATACATTTTCACAACGTTGCAATTCTTGATAAAAACAGTAAATGATAAAAGCGGTTAAAAGTTAAATTTTGCACATAAGTTCACACTTGTATAAAATCAGATAATCAAGCCGAATATAACAGTTGAGCGACCGTGCTAGAACCACGGAACTCGGGAATGCCTAACACCTTCTCCCGGGTTAACAGAATTCCTTATCCGGATTTCTGGTACGCAGACTGTAATATGGAGTCATTCTTTTCCTCGATTCGGGATTAAAATTGGTGACTTGGGACACCCTAAATCTCCCAAGTGGCGACTCTGAAATAAATAAACCAATCCCGTCTCGATTGTCCTTTAATTGGAAAAAACTCCCATGCGCCCCCTCGGGCGCGGAAAAGGGAGGTGTGACAGCTCTGGCGACTCTGTTGGGGACTAGAAACCCAGAACCACTGGTTCAGGGTTAAGAATTCGAGCTTAGAATAATTGTTATTATTTGGCTTTGTTTATTATCTGATTTTATTACGTGTTTTGAGCCTAATGTGCTAAATGCTGCTTTTACCGCTTTGATATTATTTGAACTGTATATAAATTGTGCCGAAACCTTTCTCTTCTTACCTCCGGGGATGTGCTTACTGGTTGAGACTCCCTATTCTGTTAGTGTCATACCCTAAATAAAAGAGGCTCGGAAAGTTTCTAAGCCGGCTGGCCTTTTGGTTCCCGGAAAGGAGCTCCTTCCTCAGCTCGAGTTGTCCGCTCGGGTACACTGTCTAGAACACCGACCCAGGTTTTTGAACCTAGTATAACAAAGCCACATGCCGGATCCCTAGTAGGAACGTTTATTTGCATCATGTGCATTTGACTTAGGGGACTCAACATAGGGGTTGGGTCCGTCTAGGACAAGCAACCTGAAAATAATAGACAATCTTTCGGCATCCTATGTGCTACATGTTGTATTTAGTCAAGGGCGTATGGGTCATTTGGTCATTTCCAGCATGATGTTATTTTAATCAAAGCATGGGGAACAACGGTTAGGAAAGTCGTTGTTCTGTCTTTCAAAAAAAAAAAAAAAAAAAAA
This sequence comes from Nicotiana sylvestris, assembly GCF_000393655.2. Lineage (NCBI taxonomy): Eukaryota > Viridiplantae > Streptophyta > Magnoliopsida > Solanales > Solanaceae > Nicotiana > Nicotiana sylvestris. Next base: position 115,607,720 of record NC_091063.1, read on the forward strand.
AAAACAAAGAAAAAAAAATATATCAATAGAAATATAGAGTTTGTCTTGTCATAAAAATCAAAGAAAAAAAAAGGATCTTATTTTTAAAATTGTTTTTTTTAATAATAAAAAAGAAAGTCTTGTGTTGTCTTTACTTTTATTATTTGTTGCAAATATATGTATATATATATATATATGAAAAATTCAAAAATTTTGCTTTACTTCAAAATGTATATATATCTTTATTTATGGCAAAAGTATTTATCTTGCTAAAGGTCTAGAAAAGTCCTTTCAGGCTCCCAGTTTTCGAAACAAAAATCCAAAATATTTTCCGTTATTGACTTCTTTAGAAAGTTTTTATATATATATACGAAAATTCAAAATTCACAAAAAATCGCATACATTTTTGTTTTTAGCAGGATAAGTGTCGTTTGTTAAAATCTTATTAATAAATGTGCAGAATGAGCACGATTCCGAATGAACCCTTTTCAATCATGAATAAAATTCCCCTCCAATTGCGGCTCTGGTGGAATGATTTGGGCAAAGAGGGGCATGACGAAATCAAGAAGTATCTGAAAGGCCTCACGAGTTTGTTGGATATCAGGCCACGAGGAGATATCATAAGGGCACTAGTCCCCCACTGGGATCCTGCGCACAATGTCTTCCGTTTCTCAGATTTCGAACTTACCCCAACTTTAGAAGAAATAGCAGGGTATATCGGCAGCACTGAGACTCCTTTGAGGCACAAATATCTGATTGCTCCAAGAGCTGTAGCAGTACACCGGTTCCTGGACTCCTTAAAGATAGTCAGAACAGTTCATAACCCTGACTTGGCAAAAGGTTTTTGCAGCATGAGTTTCATATATCAAAGATATGGTCACATAGGAGGATTCGACAAGCCAGAAAACCAGTTGTGCAGCAAAGGTAATCGCCAGAAGTGGGAAGAACATAGACGAATTGCTTTCATGATAACTTTCTTAGGACTACTAGTATTCCCAAGAAAAGATGGGAATATTGACATAAAGATAGCAGGGGTCGTCAGTACGTTGCTCACACAGAGTGATAGTACGTTGGCGCCCATGATAGTATCTGATATATTCCGGGCACTCACTTCTTGCAAAGCCGGAGGAAGCTTTTTCGAGGGTTGCAATTTGTTGTTGCAAATGTGGATGATCGAACACCTATGTCACCGAGCCCAGTTTCTGAGCCATGGATCCGCTGGAAAGACCTGCATAGAGGAGTTCTATACCAGAGTTGATGAAACCTACCTACCAGAAGGAGTTATAGCATGGACCTCATATTTCCATACCCTCAACGCCAGTCAAATACAGTGGGCGCTAGGATGGTTATCGATCGGCGAAGTCATATACATGCCAGCAGCCAGGCCCCATTTTCTCTTAATGGGACTTAAAAGTATTCAACCATACGCGCCGCATCGGGTTTTAAGGCAACTTGGGAGGTATCAGATAGTGCCGAAAGACGAGGATCTGAGCATCCAGGTAATCGAGATCAGTCCCGACGGCCAGTTTCCTGAAGCAAGGGTTCGTCAAATTTGGAGCCAATGTCAATACTTAGAAGCAAATACTTGTGTAATGAATCGGGCAAAAGGGGAAGTTTCGCCCGGGTATCAGGCCTGGTACAAAGGGGAGACATCATCTGGAAGACCGACCAAAAGACCTCACCTGCAAGAATTTGCCAAATCTTCACAAGAACAGTGGGGCTGGTTGGCCAAAGAGCAGGAATATCTTGTCAAAGCAGGCAAACTGAAGCAACAAGTTCAGGATATGAAGTTTGAGTGCCAATTACAGTCTGCTGCCCACAAGGGAGAAAAGAACAAGTTAATCAGAGAAGGCGAGATCCTCAAAGCTCAGATCCGGAGAATGAAAAAAGAGGCTAATAGCCAGCTAGGAAGCCGGGCAGATAAAAGATTGATAGCAGGGTTAAAAGATCAGGTTGCGGAATGCCAGGAAGATTTGGAAAAAGCCAGGGCCAGCACAGCAAAATTGCGAACCAAGTGGGCAAAGGGTGCGATGGCTCGGAGGCAGCGCCTGCAACAAGTCATAAGGGAGTATGAACTGAGCATCGGGACATTAAGGGAAACGAATGCCTCTCTTCGAGAAAGGATCCTCAAGCAAACACGAAATGCCCAAGACGACAGAAGGCAATATTACGATGCAATGACCAGAATGGAAAGGCAAATGGAGATGTTCCAGGATCAGCTTGCCAACAATGCGCAAACACTGGGATTGAAGAACCAACAGATAAGGCATTTGTTCACAGAAAGGGACAACATCCGGGGAAGGATTGATGAAATAGGGCATTACATCTACATGAAATGCTTGGCATATGAGCGAACACCTCGGAAGACCCTCCTTGTTTCCATCATGGGCTGCGTCCGCCGGATTATGAACGAGTTGAAGAGCTTGCAAAGAGACCTTACACCTAGAGCCGCGAAAAGGCCGGATGATGCCTCGCGGCCCCTTAAATTGGAGAATTAGTTTTGGTCAAGTCCTGTTTATTTGGCTTTGGTTGTTTTTCCATATGTTGTTTTCTTTTTCGTTAAACCGAGTTTAAAACCGTGGAGTCTGTACTATTGCTATTCCTTGCTTGATGTAATTTGTAATAGCAAAATTTTGAGAATGAATTCAATGATTTCACAAGAATTGTGTGTTTCTTTACTTTAAGGCAGAACTACGCCTGGTCTGATTCACGCGGGGACGTGATACGTAGGCAATCCCCATAAGATTCGACCGCTTTTAATAAATAAAGAAAAGAAAATGTAAATAAAATAAAACGCGGGGTTTCGCAGAATACTCTAAAAAGAGACGAATGAACAAACCGGGATGACGCATGTGGTTTGAAGCAAAGCATGTAGAAACGGTTAACTGCCTAGGTGCATTGCATCCTCTATGTGTTATGATCAAATCTGTTAAGCTCTAACACTAACAAAGTTTGTTGTTGTCTGATACCAGACAGTTAGTTGTTAAAGAATTCTGGCAACACATTCATACCAAACCAGATCCAAAGGACCGGTAGCGACAAGCATGACTACTTCAGAGAATAGTAATGAGGAAGAAAGGCCGATGAGCCAGTTGCTAAAAGAGGCAATGGAAAAGATTGAAAGGATGGGACTAGAGATGCATGCAATGCAGCTAGCCCTGGCCAAAACGCAAAAGAGCCCTGAGACACTGGGACACGTGCCGGAGTACCCTCACTCTGGCCCTTCCACAAGCCGCCCGAATCCCCTCTATCATCAAGAAAGAAGCCCTCATGATTCCCAAGCTCCACCACCCCATCAACCTCTCCCAACACCCAATATTCCCATTTTTGTGGGACCTGCATCAGCCCCTTTGCAGCAAACGACCAGTGAGCCATTGTTTCAGGCTCATGATACACAATATTATCCCCCTGAGCCTACATTCCATGCACCCGAACCACAGGCTTACAATCCCCATTTGGAAGTACCGGCAGAGGTTGAGAGGCCGGTTAAGGCCCCTGAACAGGATGAAGTGTTGAGAAAGTTCAAAAGCCTGGAGCAATCCTTCAGAAACTTACACGGGCTGGGCAACCAAGTCAGCATGGCATACAAAGATCTGTGCCCTTTCCCTGATGTCCAACTCCCGGCAGGGTTCAAGATGCCCAAGTTTGATTTATATGAAGGGCACGGTGATCCCATGGCACATTTGCAGGGATTCTGTAGCAAAATGAGAGGGGCAGGAGGCAAGGATGAGCTTTTGATAGCTTATTTCGGCCAAAGTCTGAGCGGATCTGCACTGGAATGGTATACCAGGCAGGATTTCAGCAGGTGGTACACGTGGGACGATCTGGCACAGGCTTTTGCAGGTCATTTCCAGTACAATCTAGAGATAGTCCCTGACCGTCTCACGTTATTGAGAACTGGGAAGAAACCCGGGGAAAGTTTTCGCGAGTTCGGGTTCCGCTGGAGAGAACAAGCAGCTAGGGTCGATCCTCCCATGAGAGAGGGAGAGATGGTAGACTACTTTTTGCAGACATTGGATCCAACCTACTTTGGTCACTTGGTGACAACGGTTGGAAAATCTTTCAACGAGGTGGTCAAAATAGGGGTCATGATAGAAGAAGGTTTGAGGTCGGACAAGATCTTAAACTATTCGGCACTTAAGGCCACAACCCAGGCTATTCAAAACGGCACGGGAGGTGCGTTAAGAAGAAAGAAAGAAGAGGTTGCCACGATCGAGGCAGGCAGTTGGTCCAAGGCTGGCAGGCCGCACTACAACCAACCCAGGCCTTACAGATCAAACTACCCATACAACCCACCACAAAATTTCTACCCACCTCGAGAACCACATTGTTCCGTACACCAAGCCCAGGTATACACTCAGCCTCCGGTTCGCCCGCAATGGCGCGCACCGGCTCCCCAGAACATATATGCACCACCACAAAACACTTACCCTCCACCAAGGGCATATAGAAATCCTTCAGGGGCAGGTTTCCGGGGAAATCCAGATGCCAGAAATGACAGGTTGCGGAAGCAAAGAACCTTCACCGAACTGGGAGAAACCTACACCGCTGTGTTCCACAAGCTGCGGCAATTGGGTTTGGTTAGTCCTGTCCATACTCGGGAACCAAATCCCCCGCCTCAGAATTTGGATCGTTCAATCAGTTGTGAATACTGTTCAGGGATGCTCGGGCACGATACCGAGAAGTGTTGGAAGTTAAGGCATGCCATACAGGATCTTATTGACACCAATAAGATCGAGGTCCAGACACCGGAGGCTCCTAACATCAACCAAAACCCGCTGCCAGCGCACCACGAAGCTCACATGATTGAGTTGGTGTGTGAGGGAGGTGAATTAAGAAAACCCTCACAAACAGTGATGATGATCCAAGCTGCCCCAAAAGAAGTCTTAACCAGTGGAGGAACAAATGTACAGTCGCAGGGAGAAGGTGTCAAGCCGGTAGTATTATGGGGGAAGAACCCGTCCGTCATAGCAAGCAAACCCGAGCCAAGCAAGTTGGTAATACCAGGGATCCTGCCCACACCGGCGGTCGTGTTGAAAGGGGTATGTAGAGAACGGGTAACCATAAAGCCGGTGGTCCAACTGCCAATGCTTGACAGCAGGGCTGTCCCCTGGAAATATGAAAAAGCAGTGGTAACGTACCAAGGAAAACAGGTGGAAGAAGTCAGTTGTGAAGCGCAAGGGCTGACTCGATCAGGTCGATGTTTTGCTCCGATGGAGTTAAGGAAAACCAACCCAGTGGCAACCAAGAAGCCAGTGTCAGAAGAAGAGGCTGAAGACTTCCTGAGGAAGATGAAAGTGCAAGACTATTCTGTGGTTGAGCAGCTGAGAAAAACACCTGCCCAGATCTCACTATTGTCATTACTCCTCCATTCCGAGGAACATCGCCGGGCCCTGTTAAAGATATTGAACGAGGCCCATGTACCCAGTGAGATTTCTGTAAACCACCTGGAAACCATTGCTAGCAAGATTTTCGAGGTGAACAGAGTGACATTCTCAGATGATGACCTGCCGGTGGAAGGTACAGAGCATAACAAAGCTCTATACCTAGCTGTCAAATGTGAAGACTCGGTGGTAACCCGAGTATTGGTGGATAACGGCTCAAGCGCCAATATTTGTCCATTATCCACCCTGGACCAGTTAAAGATTGACCGTGGAAGAATCCGGGAGAATAGCATCTGTGTCCGAGGGTTTGACGGAAACGGAACAGCCACTGTGGGGGATGTTGTACTTGAACTAACCATTGGCCCGGTCCTGTTTACCATGGAATTCCAGGTATTGGACGCCACGGTATCTTACAACTTGCTGTTAGGACGACCCTGGATTCACGCAGCTAAAGCGGTGCCTTCCACCCTACATCAGACAGTGAAGTTCGAGTGGGAAAGACAAGAGGTCGTGTTGCACGGCGAGGATACAACATGCACCATGGGCGGAACCATTGTGCCTTTCATAGAGACCACTGATGACAAGGGTCCCTGGGTCTACCAGATTCTCGATACAGGGTCGGCCAACAAAATTTCTGAAGGAGAAATCATCCCGCACCCTAGGGTGACTGCCGCAACAGTAATGATGGTATCAGAAATGCTGGGTAATGGGTTTGTGCCGGGAAAAGGCCTGGGAGTTGAACTTCAAGGGATAGTCCAACCTGTCTCCCTTCCTAAGAATCTGGAAACTTTCGGGTTGGGGTTCAAACCAACCGCAGCAGACAGGAAGCAAGCGCGAAAAATGAAGAAGAGGGTCTGGTTTCTGCCTAAACCAGTGCCACGCCTCTCAAGGTCTTTTGTTAAAGCTAGTGCCAAGGGGTCAGCGATCCCAAAGATTCGAGGACCTTTGATCGGCATAAGTGAAGACCTGAATCAGAGTTTTGAGAGACTATTCGCGGATGTCAGTATGGTGGAAGCTGGAGAGGGTTCCAGCAGAGCAGAGATACAATTTGTGGGGCCTGAGGCCAAGACCAACAATTGGACGGTTACTCCTCTTCCTGTCCGAGGGGAGTCTTGGTAGTAGGCTTTGATTAATGTTTTGTTTGTTTGTTTGTTTGATCGGATTATTCAAGGGTGTAATCCCAATTTTACTTTCGTTTTGTAAAAGTGTGAACCCTTTTTATCCTGCAAATTTAATAAAGTTCTTTTCTTTTGTCCCGTTTTAATTTCTTGTTTTGTTCTTTTTCTTTCTGAACAGTTCTCTTTTTACTGGTCCTAATGACATGGCATGCACAGCGGATCTTCGACCTAGTCTAATAAATCAATCTGAATCTGACTCAATGATGCAAGAGGTCGTTTGTGATAATGAATCCGAATGTGACGAAGGGGAAGCCTTCGAAGAAATAAATCGAGAACTGTGCCAATTTGAAGAGAAACCCAAGCCTAACCTAAATGACACTGAGGCTGTGAACCTAGGAGACGCTGATAACATCCAAGAGACCAAAATTAGCATCCACATTGAGCCGAATGTCAAAGCAGAATTGATCGAAACTCTCAGGGAATTCAAAGATGTTTTTGCATGGTCATATGATGATATGCCTGGATTGAGCACCAATTTAGTGGTTCACAAATTGCCCACTGACCCGGCATACCCTCCGGTCAAGCAAAAACTAAGGAAATTTAAAACAGAAATGAGTGTAAAGATCAAAGAAGAAGTGATTAAGCAATTACAATCGAAGGTCATTCGGGTCACTCGGTATCCCGAGTGGTTGGCCAATGTGGTACCAGTCCCAAAGAAGGATGGAAAAATCAGGGTGTGCGTCGACTACCGCAACCTCAACAAAGCAAGTCCCAAGGACAATTTCCCGTTACCCAACATTCATATCCTGATCGATAATTGCGCTGGGCGCGAGATCGGATCCTTTGTGGATTGCTATGCGGGATATCATCAGATCCTAATGGACGAAGAGGATGCTGAGAAGACAGCATTTATTACGCCATGGGGAACCTACTGCTATCGGGTAATGCCGTTCGGTTTAAAGAACGCTGGGGCAACGTACATGCGAGCAATTGACTGCTGTGTTTCATGACATGATACACAAAGAAATAGAGGTGTACGTCGATGATGTGATCATCAAATCTTGGCGTCAGGAGGACCATGTGACAGACCTAAGGAGATTTTTCCAAAGACTCCGGAGGTATGATATCAAGCTTAACCCGGCCAAATGCGCATTCGGGGTTCCATCAGGAAAGTTGCTAGGATTCATCGTCAGTCGACGGGGGATTGAGTTAGACCCATCCAAAATTGAATCCATCCGAGACTTGCCACCGCCAAGGAACAAAACAGAGGTAATGAGTTTGCTGGGTAGACTCAATTACATCAGCAGGTTCATCGCTCAACTCACAGCAACTTGTGAGCCCATATTTCGGCTACTGAGAAAGGATGCTGCAGAAGGTTGGACGACAGAGTGTCAAGAGGCTTTCGACCAAATCAAAGGGTATCTGTCTAATCCACCCGTGTTGGTCCCGCCTAAGCCCGGGAAACCCCTAATCCTTTACCTGACAGTCTTGGAAAATTCATTTGGTTGTGTACTGGGGCAACATGATGACACAGGAAGGAAGGAGCAGGCCATCTACTATCTTAGCAAGAAATTCACAGTGCATGAGGTCAAGTACACTCAACTCGAGAAAACATGCTGCGCCCTAACTTGGGTAGCTCAGAAGTTGAAGCACTACCTGTCTTCATATACTACTTATCTCATATCCCGCTTGGACCCATTGAAGTATATCTTTCAGAAACCTATGCCCACGGGGAGGTTGGCAAAATGGCAAATTCTGCTCACAGAATTTGATATCATCTACGTGACAAGGACGGCCATGAAAGCCCAGGCACTGGCAGACCATTTGGCAGAGAATCCCGTTGATGAGAAATACGAGCCCTTAAGAACGTATTTTCCTGACGAAGAGGTGATGCATACGAATGAGTTGGAATTACCCGAGGAACCGGGTTGGAAGCTTTTCTTCGATGGAGCGGCAAACGCAAAAGGGGTTGGAATAGGAGCAGTACTCATTTCTGAAACAGGACGGCATTATCCTGTTACGGCTCAACTACGCTTCTATTGCACCAACAATATGGCCGAATATGAAGCTTGCATTCTGGGTCTGCGCTTGGCTGCTGACATGGGTGTCCAAGACGTCTTGGTCTTGGGAGACTCGGACCTCTTGGTACATCAAATTCAGGGTGAATGGGAAACACGAGATCTAAAGCTCATACCATACCGACAATGCTTGCATGATCTGAGCAAGAAATTTCGATCGGTAAAGTTCAAACATATCCCGAGAGTTCACAATGAGGTTGCGGATGCCTTAGCCACCTTAGCATCAATGTTGCACCACCCTGACAAAATGTATGTTGATCCTCTGCATATCCAAGTCCGTGATCAGCACGCCTACTGCAATACCATAGAAGAAGAAGCAGATGGCGAACCCTGGTTTCATGATATCAAGGAATACCTCAGAATGGGGATATATCCAGAACATGCCTCTGGAGACCAAAAAAGAGCCCTTCGGCGTTTGTCGAATGGTTTCTTCCTCAGTGGAGGAGTATTGTACAAAAGAACCCCGGATTTGGGATTGTTGAGATGCATAGATGCCAGTCAAGCAATGACGGTTATGGAAGAGGTACATGCGGGAGTTTGCGGACCGCACATGAGCGGATATGTATTGGCAAGAAAGATCCTTCGAACAGGGTGTTATTGGCTCACCATGGAACGCGACTGTATCACTTTTGTGAGGAAATGCCATCAGTGCCAGATACATGGAGATTTGATTCATTCTCCGCCAACAGAGTTACATACGATGTCAGCACCTTGGCCGTTTGTGGCCTGGGGCATGGATGTCATTGGGCCCATCGAGCCAGCAGCGTCCAACGGTCACAGGTTCATTCTAGTGACCATTGATTACTTCACCAAATGGGTTGAGGCTAAAACCTTCAAATCAGTAACTAAGAAGGCAGTGGTGGACTTTGTTCACTCCCATATCATCTGTAGATTTGGGATCCCAAAAGTGATCATCACGGATAACGGTGCGAATCTTAATAGCAGCTTGATGAGAGAGGTATGCCAACAATTCAAGATTACACACCGCAATTCCACCCCATATCGTCCTAAGGCAAATGGAGCAGTCGAAGCAGCCAATAAGAATATCAAGAAGATACTGCGAAAAATGGTGGAAGGGTCCAGACAATGGCACGAGAAATTGCCCTTTGCTTTGTTGGGTTACCGCACTACCGTCCGGACTTCCATAGGCACAACTCCTTATTTGTTGGTGTATGGAACTGAGGCCGTGATACCAGCGGAGGTCGAAATTCCGTCCCTCCGAATTGTCGCTGAAGCCGGGATTGATGATGATGAATGGGTCAAAGCTCGATTGGAACAGTTGAGCCTGATAGATGAGAAAAGATTGGCAGCAGTGTGCCATGGTCAGCTGTACCAGAAGAGAATGGCAAGAGCGTATAATAAAAAGGTGCGCCCCAGGAAGTTTGAAGTAGGGCAGCAGGTATTGAAGAAGATCCTCCCACATCAGGTCGAGGCAAAAGGCAAATTCGCCCCAAATTGGCAAGGGCCTTATATCGTGACCAGAGTCTTGGCCAATGGTGCTTTGTGTTTGACAGATGTCGAAGGTAGATGTGTCGACATGGCTATCAATTCAGATGCAGTCAAGAGATATTATGCGTAATTTCTTTAAATTATGGCAATTTTGGTTTATTTGTTTGTATTTGGCATTTGTTGAATAATGAGATGACGGAGGCAATTCTTTCTTCTATCCAAACACTTTTAACCCTCGCTTCCCCCTTTGAGCCTTAAGCAAATTCTTTCAATACCCCTCTTTTGGAATCACTAATGGGAAAGAAAGGAAAAGAAAAGAAAAAGAAAAAGAAAAGGAAAAGAAAATGAAAAGAAAGAAAAGAAAAATCAAGGAATATAAAACCGTGGGAACTACGTTTGACCTGATTCCTCAAAGAGGATACGTAGGCGCCTCACGGCTCGGTCATAGTATGCATCATAATAAATATAGGATGCATAATGTACATAGTGTGCATAATAGACACAGCGTGCGTAACGCACGTAGCACAACATAAGAGTAAAAAATAAATAAATTCCCCAAGCAAGAAAACTGGGGCAGAGGTTATGTTTTAAGTTCCAACAAAGGTTTGATTCCAAAAGTTGTAGCACATCACCCTTCAAGTTGTTTTCATTTTATAGCCTTTCTTCAATCCCACACCAAAACCAACATCGACATCCAAAAGACCTCCCGATCAATGTTCGAGAGATGCCAAATCCGGCAAATAAGGCCGAGAATAATACACTGATCCCCAGCAAAGAAAAGGATCGTAAGACTGGGAATGAGTTGATAGTCAAAAGAATCCCCGGAAGAGAGGGTCGTATCTACAACACCCCGATTCCTCGAAAGAAATAAAATGAGAGAGTCTCATCGGTGAAAACCTTCGCAGGCACCGAGAGGCGATGTAAGATGAGGGCTATGAAATGAGAGAGTCTTATTGGTGAAAACCTTCACAGGCACCATAAGGCGCCGGGAGATGAGAGAAAAGAGAGAGTCTCATTAGTGAAAACCCCTCGAAGGGCACTATGAGGCGACAAGACAGATCAGCAAAGCTACCACATTCGAAACGAAGTGAACACTCCTTTATCATCCCCAGCAGGTCAAACCATCGAGCAGATCAATCGATACAAATAGACTGGGTCGGAATCTATGGTGCACGCCATGATCACGGGGACCAGTTTTGTCCTCCAGATAAGTTCTGTGGATTGTCTCTTCCCACAAATATTGGCTAAGAAAGTTTTTTTTCTTTTCCATATCTTTATTTCTTTTCCTAAAAAAGTGTCTTTAAAGGATTTTTCAAAGCTTACTACCAGGAACCAAAGGGGAATTCATCCAGCGCAGGATAATACAAACAGTCTTAAAGGCCGGTCCCGGGCAATGCAGTGATTGTGCCTGGAAATTTTGGAAGAAGTAAGCTCCCAAAAGGGAGTGGTTTCAGGAGTTAGAAGCAGACTCCCACATCATGTGTTTAAAGAGAAAGCAGAGTAGGGGATAAACTGAAAACCAATCCCCAGCAGGCTAGAGACCCCCAACAGGCAACTTTGCCCGCCAACCAATTATGGGGACAAAGAGCAAGAAAAGAGGAAGAGAGAAAAATTGCTCGCCAGAAAGGCACCCTCTACCACCACGATAAAAACTAATTAAATCCTTTTGTCTGTTGCAGGGGAACAGAGGATTGATGAGGGCAGCAAGATGCAATGCCATGAAAGTCACCAAAAACCGGGGCAGAAAATTTTCTGCCGATTGTCAAAAATTTTCTCGGAAGAACGGAGAAACAATTTCAATACATTCAAGTTCTAGGTCGCCCACCAGTATAATGCGGGAATACTTTTAAGTTCTAGGTCGCCCACCAGTATAATGCGGGAATACTTTTAAGTTTCTAGGTCGCCCACCAGTATAATGCGGGAATACTTTTAAGTTCTAGGTCGCCCACCAGTATAATGCGGGAATACTTTTAAGTTCTAGGTCGCCCACCAGTATAATGCGGGAATACATTTAAGTTCTAGGTCGCCCACCAGTATAATGCGGGAATACTTTTAAGTTCTAGGTCGCCCACCAGTATAATGCGGGAATACTTTTAAGTTCTAGGTCGCCCACCAGTATAATGCGGGAATACATTTAAGTTCTAGGTCGCCCACCAGTATAATGCGGGAATACTTTTAAGTTCTAGGTCGCCCACCAGTATAATGCGGGAATACTTTTAAGTTCTAGGTCGCCCACCAGTATAATGCGGGAATACATTTAAGTTCTAGGTCGCCCACCAGTATAATGCGGGAATACTTTTAAGTTTCTAGGTCGCCCACCAGTATAATGCGGGAATACATTTAAGTTCTAGGTCGCCCACCAGTATAATGCGGGAATACATTTAAGTTCTAGGTCGCCCACCAGTATAATGCGGGAATACTTTTAAGTTTCTAGGTCGCCCACCAGTATAATGCGGGAATACATTTAAGTTCTAGGTCGCCCACCAGTATAATGCGGGAATACATTTAAGTTCTAGGTCGCCCACCAGTATAATGCGGGAATACATTTAAGTTCTAGGTCGCCCACCAGTATAATGCGGGAATACTTTTAAGTTTCTAGGTCGCCCACCAGTATAATGCGGGAATACATTTAAGTTCTAGGTCGCCCACCAGTATAATGCGGCAATACATTTAAGTTCTAGGTCGCCCACCAGTATAATGCGGGAATACTTTTAAGTTCTAGGTCGCCCACCAGTATAATGCGGGAATACTTTTAAGTTCTAGGTCGCCCACCAGTATAATGCGGGAATACATTTAAGTTCTAGGTCGCCCACCAGTATAATGCGGGAATACTTTTAAGTTCTAGGTCGCCCACCAGTATAATGCGAGAATACTTTTAAGTTCTAGGTCGCCCACCAGTATAATGCGGGAATACTTTCAGCTCTAGATTTTGGAATCAGTCGCCCCACCTGAAGACGGAAGGGTACAACAGAGATCCCCAAACGGGAAACAATGAAATCCCCAGCACCAAGAAGCAGACAACTGCAGAGGCAAGCGCGCAATTCAAAAGGAAAAAGGAACGCGTCTCAAAGGAAGTAGTTTGGGAACGGTGTAGCATGCCCAGTATAACAATTCTGATGAAAAGCCATACCACTGAAGAAACCATTGGAAGATTTAAAGAAGAAAGCCGTATCCCCAGCAAATCAAGCAAAGTGATGAGAACTGACATTCAGAAAAGGTGAAGGACCAGCATCATCTCCAAGTTCACAAAATAAAGGCGTCAGAGGAAAGCGTTAGCCGACAAGAAAGCAAGGCAGCAAGAACAAGTTGAAGATGGATGAGATTTCAGGATCCTCAGTTTAGCTTAGCTTCTTGTTTTCCTTTTAGAGCAATGTAATAGGGAGATCGGTTGAGCAGTAGCATCCTACAGCAGCATACAACAGCGCACAACAACAGCAAACACTACAGTCGCACGGTAGTCCCAGCTACCAAAATTTCCCGAACTACATTGACCTGATTCCTGTTTCAGCCCAGGATATGTAGGAAACCTCTGAAGCAAAGGTTCGGTCAAATCTTTTTCAAAAATGCTTCACACGGAGTATTCGGACGGGCAAAAATCGCTCGCTTATCTTTGCGCGAAAACCCTTCGTGTCTTCGTGCAAAGAGGGGCAGCTGTAAGCACGTGATTTTTGCTTTACGAGCAATCGCTCCAAAAGAAAATAAAAATAGTGACAAATGATTTCGCTGTACAATTGTTCGAGTTTTTCGTGACATGTGTTGTTAGTCATTTGTGGATCTGTCCATTTTGCATTTAATCATTAACAAACAAAATACAAAATATGCATGTCAGGGTGATTAAACCATAATTCGGTCAGTAAAAGAAAATTCAAAAAATATATGTGCGTCGTTCGTTCTAGGTTGTGATTTAACTTACTTAAATATTTTGTGATAATTATGTGGAAATGTCATAGTGTTGTTGATTTTAATTTCACTATTTTTATTTATTATTAGAAAAAAAAAAAGAGTAAAAGAGTGAGGGAAAACCGGTTTGGGCCCAAAAGAAATGAAATAAAACAGGCCCAAACCAGCACTCTGATCCAGTCCAAAACAAGCCTGCCCAAACACGGACTCAAACGATGCCGTATTGGCATCCCTGCCAAAGTCGTTGATCTGATTCAAACGAACGGTCCAGATCAGGTTGATCAACTCGCCTCAACGACGTCGTTTCAGGCAAGATGATCTAAGCCGTCCAACCCCATTGATCCAACGGATCCAGGCCCTCCTCTAAACCCGTCAACATGGCCCGATCCATGCCCTTTACCCGGTCTCACCCACCATCACGCCCAAACGACACCGTCTTTCCTAAGTGGATGGATCCTGGCCATAGATCTCACTTGATCCAACGGCCAGGATCTAAATCCTCAATACATATATAAGTTCTCCATTACACCCCACGCCCCCCAAACCAAACCCCACCTTCCCCACTGTACACCCTCGTCCTAAACACATCCCCTTCTCATCCTCGAACCCTAGCAGCCGCCCCAGTATCCCTCGCCATTAAAACCGGCGGCATGGATGCCGGTGGCCACCTCCTGAACACCCTAGGACCACCTCACTGTCCTGAACACAAATCCACTAACCACGAGCCTCGAATCACTTCCGTTCGTCTCGAATCTTCATTTGAAGATTTGAGTCGAACCCGGATCTATGCCAAACCATCCCATCTTCATACCAGACACTCCCCTGACCTTCCTCGTGACCAAACCAAGCTTGGTTTGGTCCGAATCTACCCACAACTCCTAAAAATCCAGATCTGGAAATCCAGAACTTGAAACACATGCACCTGGGGAACCCGGCCAGTTTTGACATGGGTTTGAGGTCTAATAGACCTTAATCAAGGTGTTCTCATGTGAGAACACCCTGATTAAAGTTTGTTCGGCCTCAAAAATTCGAAGTTGAATCAGATTTGGGTCTGTTTGATTTAAACATTTTGGTAAGTTTTCCTTTCTTTTGTTTTATTTCTAAATAAGTTGTCAGCATATCTCTTTGTGTTTGGTTGTTATTTTGTTATTTTTTGGATTTCTTTCATCTCTGTAAAGACCTTTTATTTGGTCAATTGTCTTCTGTGTATGATTTGAATGTATTCTGTGATGAACATGTTCGATTAGATTAGTCGTCAAATGAATAAACTTATATAGGTTCCCAGTAATTGAACACAAAATTGTCTGATGCCCTTTAGGTCCCTGAACATATTGTTTATGTGAGCGACTGATTATTACCTGTTATAATTAGTATAGTCGACTCGATAAATGTCGTCGATTAGTTTGCTATAACTAATGAATCGAATGAGCTAGTATTTTCACGTAACTAATTGAACTCGGACACTGACTGAATGTCCCAGTAATGTTTGAAATGGTTTGTTGGCATTATAAAAATGACTAAAAGGGTTCAGTCTAGGCAGTCCTGAATTTGAACTCTCATCAGTTCAAAAATGCCCTGATGCTGCAAAAAGGTCAAGACAGTGATAACCAGGGGTATTCTGGGGTGTCAAAAAGAACAGAAGTAATTAGTTTAAGTGAGCTGACAAATGGGGTACGAAATTAGGATTAAATTAATGCCAATGGGGAACAAGACATAAGAGTATGGGACTTAAATTGAATAAAAAATGATGCCCATAACTCCTGATTAAACAAAACCAGACGTGGGAATAAAGGGGGGCTGACACCAAAAGATGCTTAGGCATGGGCTTTAAAGAGTATGGGCAGGCTGCAAGTTGCAGCAAAAAAGGGCAGCTTAACTGCACTGGTTTTTGGCTTATAAATAAGCCATTTTGAGAACTTAAACGGGCTGGAATTTTGAGTCTGAGGCTGGATTTTTAGTCTTCAGAAAAAGAGAGAAAAGGCTGGAAATTCTAGTCTTGAAGAGAGGTCTTGTGAGTTAAAGAAAACTAAAAAAAAACAGAAAGAAATTTCCAGAAATACTGTAACTGAACACTGTCCAAGAATTGCGCAAAGAAACCAAGTTGGTTATCCTAACTGGGATTGTTCTTTGTTCCATTAAGAGAAGTCTGTGTTTCTTCTGCTGTGATTGTTGCTACACTGAGCTTTCTGTGTGCTGTTGGTTTGAGTTTTAGTCTCCTTGATTGTCGAAACTGTGCTGGTTATTTGCTGAGCCTTGGTGGTTATTGAACTTCTGTGGCTATAGCACAAAATATTCTGTTTCCTTTCTCGACTGGTTTTGTTTCCTATCCTGCCTTCCTGGGATTATTAGTCTGTTGCTCGACCAACGTGTGAACTTCATCTTTGTGGCTGTTTGGTTGCTGCTGTGTTGTGCCATTTATCTGCTGCTGCTGTGCTTGCTGCGTACCACTCAGCTGATCATTTCCTTCTTCTTTTGTTTCTCTATACCAGGTACATGACTAATACTCTGGCAAATGTAATTGGAAAGTTGAGCATGAATACAAAAGAAAAGACCTGAAGAGTGACTTTTATACATAGATTGTTACATTAGATATCATGTACTGTATAATAATTTGTCACTCCTGTTTTGATAATGGAAGTAGCCTGTATGCCCAGTATATATCAATATAGATTAGCTGAATGTTAGTTTATATATGTATGTGGTTAGGCGAAAATATTCCCAATGTAATAGGTTGTATCTTAGACTTAGTTTAACTGTGCAGTATATTCTTTGATAGGCCAAGCATGAAAACTGTCCACTACTAGTTAATTTCTTTCCCTTTAATATGCGATCCTTTTATAACTGATAAACCACGCCAATAGAACCCAGAACAAGTTCACGGCCTCAACCTCACAAGGGTCGAGCCCAGGTCGAGGACAGATCAGGCAGGCCCGCATCGAGCGAGCAGTGGCCCAGGTCTGGCCAACCGCGCGTGGGCTGGATTTGGGCCCAGGATTATTTGTTTGGCCGACTGTGCACGCAGCTTCGGTCCCAACTTTTGTTAAGCATTTCCGAATTCCATTACAAACAACTTGCAAGCATGTAATTAATTAGGACTATCTACCGTTTTCAATTGATAGAGACGAACACGACAAGAAACGTAGTTGCTATAGGATATCCTTTTAAAATAAGAACGAGATGAGCCTCGATGAAAATAAACAAAACACGCAGATGCGGGGCCCTTGTTAAATGTATATTATTGAAGCATTCAGTTTCCAGGACGGGTTGTTTAGCAAATCTCACAACCCTCCTAAAATGACAACACGTTAGTCTCTTTAGGACACGCTTTAATAAACCTTACCTTCTTAAACTCGGGTGCACATTTATGTGACCCAAATCCAATTCTCAACGGAGTCGAAATGTGTTTCTAATCACGGGTACATTGATTGTGACGTGGTTCGAGATGCGTGTCCATGACGTTGTAATTTCATTTTAAAAAAATAAGAATGAGATGAGCCTCGCCAAATAAAATACAAATTGCGGGGCCCTCAGTAAATATTTGCTTTAAAAAATTGTTTAGACTTCGGGATGGACCGTTTAGTAAAATTCCACGGTCCTACCCAAAATAAATACGCTAGTCGCTTTAGGCGCGCCTTTAATAATTTAATTTCCTTAAACTCGGGTGCACATTGATGTGACCCAAATCCAAATCTCAACGGAGTCAAAGTGTGTCGACGACCACGGGTACATTGATTGTAACGCGGTTCGAGATACATTTTCACAACGTTGCAATTCTTGATAAAAACAGTAAATGATAAAAGCGGTTAAAAGTTAAATTTTGCACATAAGTTCACACTTGTATAAAATCAGATAATCAAGCCGAATATAACAGTTGAGCGACCGTGCTAGAACCACGGAACTCGGGAATGCCTAACACCTTCTCCCGGGTTAACAGAATTCCTTATCCGGATTTCTGGTACGCAGACTGTAATATGGAGTCATTCTTTTCCTCGATTCGGGATTAAAATTGGTGACTTGGGACACCCTAAATCTCCCAAGTGGCGACTCTGAAATAAATAAACCAATCCCGTCTCGATTGTCCTTTAATTGGAAAAACTCCCACGCACCCTCGCGGGCGCGGAAAAGGGAGGTGTGACACTATCGCTCCCATATGCGCTCAAATAATGAGAACCGAGCGATTGTACAAGCTAGGACACGACTGGGCTCAAAAATATCCAACCTCACAAACTGATTGGCCAAAGCCTGAACATCCAATGCAAGTGATCTCTCACCGACTGGAATGTACGCAAGGCTGCCCATGCTAGATGACTTCCTACTCAAAGCATCGGCAACCACATTGGCCTTCACGGGATGATACAAGATGGTGATGTCATAGTCTTTCAATAGCTCCAACCATCTTCTCTGCTTCAAATTGAGTTCTTTCTGCTTGAACAAGTACTGCAAACTCCGATGATCCGCGAATACCTCACACCGGAACATCATAAAGATAGTGCCTCCAAATCTTCAGCGAGTGAACAATGGTTGCCAACTCTAGATCATGAATAGGGTAATTCTTCTCGTGAACCTTTAATTGTCCGAAACATATGCAATAACCTTGCCATCCTGCATCACTACCGCACCAAGTTAAACTCGAGATGCATCGCAATATACCGTATAAGATCCTGAACTTGTTGGTAACACCAATATCAGCACCTTAGTCAAAGTTGTCTTGAGCTTCTGGAAGCTTGCCTTACACTCGTTCGACTATCTAAACGGGGCACCCTTCTGGGTCAACCTGGTCAACAGGGTTGTAATAGATGAGAACCAATCCACAAACTGACGGTAATAACTCGCCAATCCCAAGAAACTCCGGATCTCTGTAGCTGATGTGGGTCTAGGCCAGTTCTTGACTGCCTTAATCTTCTTAGGTTCCACCTGAATACCCTATGTTGATACAACATGTCCTAAGAAGGCAACTGACTCAACCAAAACACGGATTTCAAAAACTTAGCATATAACTGGATGTCTCTTAGAGTGTGAAGAACAACCAATAGATGCTGCTCATACTCCTCTCAACTACGGGAGTAGATCAAGATATCATCAATAAAAACAATCAAAAAGGAATATAGATAGGGCTTGAACACCCGGTCATCAAATCCATGAATGTTGCTGGGGCATTTGTCAGCCCAAATGGCATCACTATAAACTCATAATGCCGATACCGAGTCCGAAAAGTTGTCTTAGGGACATCTGATGCCCTAATCCTCAACTGATGGTAGCCCGACCTCAAATCGATCTTTGAAAACACCTTTTCACCCTGAAGCTAGCCACATAAATCATCAATCCTCGGTAATGGATATTTGTTCTTGATGGTGACTTTGTTCATCTACCGATAATCAATGCACATCCTCATCGACCCATCTTTCTTCTTCACTAATAACACGAGTGCACCCCAGGGCAAGACGCTAGGTCTAATGAAGCCCTTATCAAGCAATTCCTGCTACTGTTCTTTCAACTCTTTCAACTCTGGAAAGGCCATGCGATAGGGCAGAATAGAAATAGACCGGGTGCCCGGAATCAAATCAATATCCCTATCAGGTGGCATCCCCGACAGGTCTATAGGAAATACCTCTAGAAACTCTCGAAAAACTAGCACGGAATCCATCGAAGGAACCTCTTCACTAGAATCACGAACATAAGCCAAATAAGCTAGACAACCCTTCTAGACCATATGTCGAGCCTTCATATAAAAGACAATCCTAATGGTAGAGTGAACAGGAGTTCCTCTCCACTCTAATCAAGGAAACCCTGGCTTAATGTCACTATCTTGGCATGACAGTCCAACATAGCATGATAAGGTGACAGCCAATCCATCCCTAAAATAACATCGAAATCAATCATATTGATGAGTAGAAGATCTACGCTAGTCTTAAGACCCCCAATAATAACTACACACGAACGATAGACATGATCTACCACAATAGAATCCCCCACAGGTGTGAACACATATACAAGGGTACTCAAAGAATTGTGAGGAACAACCAAATATGAAGCAAAGTAGGATGATACATACGAATAAGTAGAACTCGGATCAAATAATACTGAGGCATCCCTACTGCAAACTGAAACCGTACCTGTGATAAGCGGGTTAGATGACTCAGCCTCGGGCTTGACTAGAAAAGCATAGCATCGGGGTTGGCCCCCACCACTTTGTACTACATCTCGAGGACGGGCCCTAATTGGCTGGCCTCCACCTCTAGCTGCTTGACCTCCACCTCTAATGCCTCGACCTCCACCTCCAGCTATATAACCCCTACCTTTAGCTAGTTGAGCAAGTGATGAAACACCCAATGTCGGGACCATGGCACAAGAACCCTGATTATTAGAACTACTCGATGTTTGAGGGAGAACCTTAGAAATGTGTCTCGGATCGCCACAAGTATAACAAGATCTTGCCTACTGTGGCTGATGACCCTGAAACTGACCCTAGTGGCCTAAGTAACCACCTTGAAAAATCTGGAGTGGAGGTGCACTAATAGGAGCTAGTGATGCATTGTAGGCTAGCTGATCGGAATACTGCATATGAGGGCCATGACCACCTGAAGCACCGTGGGATGCCTAGAGTGCTAAATGAATTGTCTGATTACTTATGTGTTAATTTCCTCAAACTAACCGTTTTGTTGTGTGTACTGTTGAATTTAGGTGTTGTTCTAAGGTGGTTGATTTTGTGGTAATCTGGCTTCACACCATTACTTTACAAGATCCAAGGAAAGTGTTGAAATGTCATCAGATAGTCATCTACCAACAATTTCCATCCCAGATGATAGCCCATTATCAGCTATCCCAACATTAGAGTCGGCTGTTGTAGAAGAGAATAGGACATTGTGCCTCCTCACATTGGAAATGTGCGACGCCTGGTCCAACCGTAGATAGCCACTGAGTGCAATATCTGGTTTCCCCGAGTTACTTCCCAGAGCAAGCAAAACTTCCAACGTCCCAATAAGTTACCCAAACACCCCATTCGGATATCCCACCATCTCGGCCTATTTCACCAGAATGCCTTCTGAGGTTCGCCCCCAGGCATTGATTTCGAGAGTGGCTTCTAACATATTTACTGCACCACCAACTTCGGCTACGGCACAGCCAACCTTGCCCAAGCCAAGCTTTGATCCATCATCCTTTACCTTCCAAGTACCATCTTTTCCACCAGACACTGCCCATTTCACCACCAATTATTACCCTCAACAACCCCGGTATGAGTTTACTGCGGGGCAAGAGAGAGCTACAAAGAATCCTGAGTAAGAGAAAATCACTCGGAAAATAAGAAGCATGGAACAGAGCCTAAAAAATGCAAGGTTTAAGTGGCCAGAAGAGTGTATCCTACGCTTACTTGTGTATGTTCCCATACGTTCATTTTCCCATCGGTTTCAAGACTCCCAAGTTTGAAAAGTATGAATGACACGGGGACCCCACAGCCCATCTCAAGAGGTATTTCTATCAATTGAAAGGAGCAGGCGGAAAAGATGAGCTCCTAATGGCTTATTTCAGAGAGAGTCTAGTTGGCATTGCATCCGAGTGGTACATGGATCAAGACATGTCTTGCTGGAACATATGGGATGATTTGGCTTGAGATTTCATCAGGCAATTCCAGTACAACATAGACATAGCTCCAGACAGAAATTCCCTATCTAATCTCAAAAAGAAGTCTTCGGAAAGTTTCCGAGAATATGCTATTAAGTGGCGCGAACAAGCGGCCAGGGTGAAGCCCCAGATGGATGAGACCGAGATGGTCAGTGTTTTTCTACAAGCCCAAGAGGCTGACTATTTCAAGAATATGATGTCTGCAATGTGAAAGCCGTTTGCTAGGGCTATGAAAATTAGGGAGATGGTCGAAAATAGTTTCAAGACAGGCTGCATATTGAGCCAGTCTGCTATAAGAGCTACGTCCCAAGCAATCCAGAGTGGGTCAAGAGGTGTAGCAACTAGAAAGAAGAAAGAAGAAGTGGCGATGGTGGCTTCAAGTATGAGAAACCCCCATCAACCCCGATGTTACTTACCGCCAAACACCCCACAACATTATTATCCTCACCAAGATATGGCTTATGCCATGGCTCCTCAACCTTATGCGGTGATGAATGCCCAACCATACGCTCGGCCACAACAACAATTTAACCAAAATCGAGCTCCACTTCCTAGAAATAACCCTTCTCACCAAACTTCATATAATCCCCGTCTCCCACAAAATAATTTCCCATACAATGCCCGTGCCCGGGAGCCACCCAGAAGAACCAACTTCATGCCTATTGGTGAATCATACTCTAGCCTATTCCCAAAACTGGTCCAAATGGGTTTGTTGCAACCCGTACCCCAAACCAGACAAAACCCAAAGTCGCCCTCCTACCGACACGGTGCTCGATGTGCTTACTATTTAGGAGCGGAAGGGCATGACACCGAAGACTGTTGGACTCTCAAAAGGGCAATCGAAAACCTAATAGAGCAAAATAGGGTAGTGTTGAAAGATGAAGAGATCCTCAATGTGACCAATAACCCATTGCCAGCTCACAACAACGAGCCATTTATTGGGATGATTTTTAAAGATAAAGAGTTTGACCCAGCTCTGAAAGCCATCATTACTATCGCCGATGTTGAAAAGAAGCCAAGGGCGGTTGCAAAGCAATAAAAGGGGGAGAAGAAGAGTAACTCCGCCCCTCAAAGTGTAGAAAAGATGGTGGGCACCAAAACAGGGGAAGTACCCCCTAAAGATACCATTCTTTATGTTCCTTGGGCTCACAGGAAAGAACAATTGGCGTTGAGTCCTCCTAAAAGGTTCGAGTTGAACAAGGGACCTAAGATGTATGTACCCAAAGGGACATATGTGGTGCAGGGACCAGTAATTCCACCCACGCTGATCGAGCCCATGATCATTAGTCGCGCACCACAAAAGCCCATGAAATACCCCACTGCAGTCCTTTGGAACTACAACTAAGAAATTGTGACGTACAAGAGGAAAGAAATCATGGGGGAAATAAATGAAACTAACCCATCTGAGAAGTACCCCAATCTGGACGAAGTGAACAGCGCCAAGCAGAAGCGTTTTCCACTTAAAAAGCGAATCAATACCGAAGAAGTAGAAGAATTCTTTCGAAAAATGAAAACTGCAGACTACGAGGTAATTGACCAACTCCGAAAGTCTCCCTCTAAGTCTCGCTCTTGTCTTTACTGATAAGCTTGACTGAGCATCAGAAAGTGTTGATAAAGACCCTCAATGAAGCGTATGTTCTGATTGAAACCACTGTTGAGCAACTGGAAAAGATGGCAGAACCATTCTTCGAGGTCAACCGGATTTTATTTAGCAGAAATGATTTGCCCCCAGAAGGGGCTGCCTACAACAAAGCTCTCCATATAATAGTTAAGTGTGAAGGGTACTATATGAAAAGAGTCATGGTGGATGGCAGATCTGGGGTCTACATATGCCCTCTCTCCATTTTGTAAAGAATGGAAATTGAGACTGAGAGAATCATGCCTAACAATGTTTGTGTGTGTGCTTTCAATGGTAGCAAGAGAGACACAATAGGGGAGATTGATTTGATCTTCACTATCGGGCCTGTGGATTTCGAAGTGACGTTTCAGGTCTTGGACATGGATACCTCCTATAATTTTCTATTAGGAAGGCCTTGGATCCATGTTGTAGGGGTCGTACCTTCTACCCTCCACCAAATAGTGAAGTTTGAACACGAAGATCAGGAAATTGTGGTTCATGGAGAGGACGAGCAATCAATTTACAAGGACCCGTCAGTCCCATGTCTCGAGGCTATGGAAGGTAGCTAGCATATAGTCTATCAAGCTTTTGAGGTTGTGGTTGCAGATCAATGTGAGGAAGGGAGCCCGTGTCCTTAACCTTTTCTGTCCAATGTATCAATCATGGTCGCCACTGAAATAATCAAGCATGCTATAAGCTTGGGAATGGGCTCGGGGCATCTTTGCAAGGTATTACGGAGCCCATCACCTTGACTGCCAGTAAGAACTTCTTTGTTGTCGGTTTTCAAACTACAAAAGTTGATGTGAAATGGACTAAAGAACATAAGAATGATGGGTGGGTTCTACCTCAGCTGGTCCTGCATCTCTCCAAAACATTCATCAAGCTTGTACACAAAAGAAGAAGAAGAAGAAGAAGAAGAAGAAGAAGAAGAAGAAGAAGAAGAAGAAGAAGAAGAAGAAGAAGAAGAAGAAGAAGAAGAAGAAGAAGAAGAAGAAGAAGAAGAAGAAGAAGAAGAAGAAGAAGAAGAAGAGGAGGAGGAGACCTTCACGGCCGAGAAAATTGAGGACATATGTGGAGCCATGAGGCAAATGTTATATGAAGCTCACATGGTCCAGCTGGGTGAAGGCTCGAGCACTACTAAGGTGCAATTTATGGGGCCCGATGCCAAGCTACAAAATTGGAAGGCTACTCAGTTCCCAGTCAGGCGGGAGTCCCGATAGTCCAGTCTTGCCACCTTTTCTGCATTCCGAGTTATTCCAGGGTGTAACTCGAATATTTCTTTTAGTTTATTGTCTTTAAAATTCCAATGTAAACCCTTCTATATTCAAATTCAATGAAATGAAATCAATACTTCATTGTCTACGAGTCTCTTTCTTTATTCTTTATGATTTTGTTATTATTCTTATTTCTTCTTTCAGTTCTTATAATGCGGACTTAAATAATATGACATGCTTTCAGACTTCATGCCCAGAACCTAACGTGCTGTCTAATTGTGAAATATTGAATCAAGAGCCAGAATACGATGAAGATGAGGCTTTTAGGAAAATAAACTGAGAACTGGAACAATTAGAGAATAACCCGAAGTAAAACTTAAATATATCGATCCGGTTAATTTGGGTAGTTCAGAAGAGGTCCAAAAAACCATGATAAGCATTCATACTGATGAAAGAACTAGGATACATTGATCCAACTTTTGTTTGAATTCAAAGATGTATTTGCTTGGTCCTATGATGATATGCCAGGACTAAGTGTTGATTTAGCGGTGCACAAATTGCCAACTTACCCCGATCATCCCCCTGTCCAGCAAAAACAGAGAAAGTTTAAAACTGACATCAGTGACAAGATCAAAGAAGAGGTCACCAAACAGTTAAAAGCAGGTGTGATCCGAGTGGTCCGATACACCACGTGGTTGGCTAATATGGTTCCAGTGCCAAAGAAAGATGGGAAAACCCAAGTGTGTGTTGACTATCGGGATCTAAACAAAGCGAGTCCCAAAGACAACTTCCCTTTGCCAAACATCCACATCATTGTTGACAATTGTTCCAAACATGAGATACAGTCTTTCGTGGATTGTTATGCTGGGTATCATCAAGTCTTGATGGATGAAAAAGATGCGGAAAAGACAGCCTTCACCATACCCTGGGGCACCTATTGTTACAGGGTCATGCTTTTTGGTTTGAAGAACACCGGGGCAACTTACATGAGAGCTATGACTGCCATCTTTCATGACATCATGCACCAAGAAATCGAGGTGTATGTGGATGATGTAATCATTAAATCAAGAACGCAGGATGACCATGTTCGGGATCTGAGAAAGTTCTTCGAGCATCTACATATGTATGACTTGAAGTTAAATCTAGCTAAATGCGCATTTGGAGTTCCGTCTGGGAAACTCTTAGGATTTATAGTCATTCGGAGGGGCATCGAGTTAGATCCAACAAAGATAAAGTCTATTCGGGATTTGCCTTCTCCCAGAACCAAGAAAGAGGTTATGAGGTTGTTAGGAAGGTTGAATTACATCAGCTGGTTCATTGCTCAGTTGACTTCCACATGTGAGCCCATATTTAAGTTGTTGAAGAAAGATGCAGCGATTAAATGGACATATGAGTGTCAAGAAGCCTTCGACAAAATCAAAGAATATCTTTTGAATCCGCCAGTCTTGGTCCCATACAAACCTGGGAGGCCTTTGTTTTTGTATTTGGCGGTGTTGGAGAATTCCTTTAGGTGCGTTCTCAGGCAACATGATGTGACCGGGAAGAAAGATCAGTCAATATACTATCTGAGCAAGAAGTTAACTAGTTATGAAGCCAAATACATTTTGTTGGAAAGGACTTGGTGTTCCCTAACTTGGATCGCTCAGAAGCTTAGGCATTACCTGTTGGCCTACACCACCAATCTCATCGCCAAGTTGGATCCTTTGAAGTACATATTCTAAAGGCCGATGCCCACATAGAGGTTAGCAAAATGGCAAATCCTGCTCACCGAGTTTGACATAGTCTATGTCACTCACACGCCAATAAAAGCTCAAGCTTTAGAGGATCACTTAGCGGAAATTCCTGTTGATGATGAATATCAGCCTTTGAGTACTTACTTTTTGAATAAGGAAGTAAATTCAACTGAGATAATTTCAGAATACACCAATGCTTGGAAAATGTTCTTCGATGGAGCTGTGAACTCAAAAGGTGTCGGGATTGGGGAAATCTTGATCTCACCCACTGGTCAGCACTATCCGGACACAGCCCGACTTTGGGTTTTCTACACCACCAACACCGCCGAGTATGAAGTCTGCTTTATGGGTATGAACATAGCAATCGACCAAGATGTGGAAGAATTGATAATCATGGGAGATTCGGATCTAATTATCCGACAAGCTCAGGGAGAATGGGAAACTCAGTATGTCAATCTTATTCCATACAGGCAACATGTGGAAGATCTTAGCAAGCTGCTCAAGTAAGTCGAGTTCAGATAGATTCCTCATTTTAACAATGACTTAGCCGATGCACTCGCTACTTTGGCCTAGATGTTACCGTATCCAGGCAATCTCCACATTGACCCGTTGGAAATCCAAATCTGGAAAATGCATAGTTACTGCAATATGGTTGAGGTCGAACCAAATGTTCAGCCATTATATCATGATATCAAGAGATTTTTGAAAACAAAAGAATATCCCGAGGAAGCCAATGAAGACCAAAAGAGAACCATTAGAAGGCTTGCCAGTTGTTTCTTCTTGATCGGTGAGGTTTTGTACAAAAGGACTCCAGATCTCAATCTTTTAATATGTGTGGATGCCCAAGAGGCCGGAAAAATCATGCATGAAATACACATAGGAGTGTGTGGACCCCATATGAATGGATACGTCCTGGCAAAGAAAATCCTTCAAGCAGGCTACTACTGGATGACCATGGAAAAGGATTGCTTTAGCTTTGTCCGAAAATGTCATGAGTTTCAGGTGCACGGCGACCTGATTCATGTACCACCTACAGAACTTCATCCTATGTCAGCACCGTGGTCGTTCTCTGCTTGTGGTATGGATGTTATTGGGCCAATCGAGCCAAAAGCTTCAAATGGGCATAGATTCATATTGGTTGCCATTGACTACTTCACAAAATGGGTTGAAGCAGTTACCCTCAAAGTCGTCACTAAGAAAGAAGTGGTAGACTTCGTGCACTCCAATATCATTTGCCGTTTTGGTATTCCTACAACTATCATCACGGATAATGCTGCGAACTTGAATAGTTATTTAATGAAGGACATATGTGAGCAATTTAAGATCGCGCATCGAAATTCGACCCCTTATCGGCCAAAATTAATGGTGTTGTTGAAAAAGCAAACTAGAATATCAAGAAGATTCTGAGAAAGATGATTCAAAGTTCGAGACAGTGGCATGAAAAGTTGTTGTTTGCATTATTGGGATATCGCACAACTATGCGCACATCAGTCGGAGCAACACCCTATCTACTGGTTTATGGAACTGAAGTCATAATACCCGCAGAGGTTGAAATTCCATCTCTTTGAATCATAGTTGAGGCTGAAATTGAGGATAATGAGTGGTTCAAGACCCGTCTAGAACAGTTAACCCTGATTGACAAAAAATGGATGGCCACAATTTTCCACGGGCAGTTGTATCAACAAAGAATGGACCATACCTACGACAAGAAAGTGCGTCCAAGGAACTTTGAAGTGGGGCAACTCGTTTTGAGATGTATTCTCCCTCATCACAAGGAAGCAAAAGGAAAGTTCGCTCCTAACTGGAAGGGCCCATACATTATCAGAAAATTGTTGCCGAAAGGGGCGTTGTACCTGGGAGACATTGAAGGAAATAACCATGAAACAGCCATAAATGCAGACGCGATCAAAAGGTATTACGTTTAACCCTTTTGCGGTACCAATATTATCTGATTGGGATGACGAAGGCTTTCATTCTCACTACCAAAAACACCTCAACCCTTTTGCTAACCCTTTGAGTCGGCTACCCTTCTTTGATTACCCTATTTGGATCTTGAAAACGTTTGTAAAAAAATTAAATCAAAATCAAAAACAAAGTTTCCCTGAACTACGTTCAACTTGATTCCGAAAGGATACATAGGTAGCCTCTTACTGGGGTTTAGTCACACCAAAATAAAAATCCAAATTCCCCCAAAAGTGAAACTAGGGCAGATGTTATAATGGTTCGACAATGATCCCACCTGGATGGTTCCAAAGTTGTAATTCAATCCAAATTCTTTTTACCCCAAAATCCTGTTCAAGTCTTTCCGATCAATCGGTGAGAATGTTCAAGGATCGGAGAACTTAGCTATTTCGATCCGATATAATCAAAATGAGAGAAATAAAATGAGAGTGTCTTGTTGGTGAAAACCCACATGGGCAAGGCGATGGTGAGCAGAGAAACTGAAAAATGAGAGAGTCTTGTTAGTGAAAACTTGCAAAGACCACTATAAGGCGACACTAAGAAGAGAAATGAGAGATGTCCATTGACGAAAACCCGCAAAGGGCGCCATTGATCGAAAAGAGGGAATTCCTTACAACCATCGGCACTAATAAGAGTCTTGGCAAGGTTTCTTGGTTTTGAGATATGGAATATGAAGGGTCTTTGTGAGATTGGATGGCTGCGCAGATTGGGTATCCAGTCCAAGAAGCATGTCATGTTTATTGAAATCTGCATGCACTCCAGATAAGTCCTTCTTTCTTCCGCCGAAAGGGACACTTCTTGTTAAATTCAGTATCCTCTCCTTTGTTTACTTTTCTTTGAATCTCTTTCAGTTTAATTCTTATCCGAAACTAATACAAAGAAAATATGGCAAGATTGGTTTTACAGGGTTCTGCTTAATAAAAGTCGAATTCAAAGAAAAGCACCCAGCCTCAGCAGGTGCATCAAGTCGATCCCGACTGGCCATGATGGCCGATGCTCCAAAGTCAAAGTTATGGAAAAGGAAAGAAATCCAAAGTCAAATGCCCATAAAGGTGAAATAAGATAAAAAGGCCAAAGCCCCACATGAGTGAACCATCATATGAAAATTTTGGAAAGTCAAGACCCCTGAGCTTAGAATAGCGATCGATCTCAAAAAAACCAGCGAGCAGTAGAGGTTTTCATCAAAAGAGTTTGGCCTAGATAAATACAATCAACGCCACAAAACCAACCACTGTTTCAAACTAACAATTGTTCTTTGTTTTAAAACATGAAATAGGTGCAATCCAAAGCAACCTGGCAAGAAGCAGGTGATACCAAAAAGAAACTGCGCAAGGGCTAGAAACAGCTTTGCAACAATAATTGAACCAAAAGGGAAGTCTCCTCCAAATTCTTTCTTGTATTTTGCTCATTTTCTTAAAAAAACACATGGTAGCCTAGGGTCCCCAATCTCTATTTACGTTTTTCTAACATAGGATCTCCACTCCCTAGCTGATTTTATTTTAGACATAGGGTTCACACTCCCTAGTCACTTTTCCAACATAGGGTCTCCACTCTCTAGTTGAAGTTATTTTAGACATAGGGTCTCCACTCCCTAGCTAATTTTATTTTAGACATAGGGTCTCCACTCCCTAGTCGTTTTTCCAACATAGGGTCTCCACTCTCTAGTTGATTTTATTTTAGGCATAGGGTCTCCACTCCCCAGTCTGCTTTTCCAACATGGGGTCTCCACTTTTTGGTTGATTTTATTTTAGACAGAGGGTCTCCACTCCCTAGTCGCTTTTCTAACATAGGGTCTTCACTCCATAGTTGAAGTTATTTTAGACATAGGGTCTCCACTCCCTAGTCGATTTTCCAACATAGGGTCTCCACTCCCTAGTAGAAGTTATTTTAGACGTAGGGTCTCCACTCCCTAGTCGTTTTTCCAACATAGGGTCTCCACTCCCTAGTCATTTTTCCAACATAGGGTCTCCATTCCCTAGTTAATTTTATCTTAGACATAGGGCCTCTACTCCCTATTCGTTTTTCCAACATAGGGTCTCCACTCCCTAGTTGAATTTATTTTTAGGCATAGACTCTTCACTCCCTAGTCTACTTTTCCAACATAGGGTCTCCACTCCCTAGTTGAGTTTATTTTAGACATAGGGTCTCCACTCCCTAGTCGCTTTTCTAACATAGGGTCTCCACTCCCTAGTTGATTTTATTATTAGGCATATGCACTCCACTCCCTAGTTGCTTTTAAAACATAGGGTCTCCACTCCCTAGTTGAAGTTATTTTAGATATAGGTTCTCCACTCCCTAGTCGTTTTTCCAACATAGGGTCTCCACTCCCTAGTTGATCTTATTTTAGGCATAGGGTCTTCACTCCCTAGTATGCTTTTCCAACATAGGGTCTCCACTCCCTAATTGATATTATTTTAGACATAGGGTCTCCACTCCCTAGTCTACTTTTCCAACATATGGTCTCCACTCCCTAGTTGAGTTTTTAGACATAGGGTCTACACTCCCTAGTTGCTTTTCCAACATAAGGTTTTCACTCCCTAGTTTATTTTATTTTTAGGCATAGGCTTCCACTCCCTAATCGCTTTTCAAACATAGGGTCTCCACTCCCTAGTTGACGCTATTTTAGACATAGGTTCTCCACTCCCTAGTCGTTTTTCCAATATAGGGTATCCACTCCCTAGTTGATCTTATTTTAGGCATAGGGTCTCCACTCTCTAGTCATTTTTCCAACATAGGGTCTCCACTCCCTAGTTGATTTTATTTTAGACATAAGGTATCCATTCCTTAGTCGCTTTTCCAACATAGGGTCTCCACTCCCTTGTTGAGTTTATTTTGGACATAGGGTCTCCATTCCCTAGTCGATTTTCCAACATAGGGTCTCTACTCCCTAGTCGTTTTTCCATCATAGGGTCTCCACTCCCTAGTCGCTTTTCCAACATAGGGTCTCCACACCCTAGTTGATTTTATTTTGAGGCATAGGGTCTTCACTCCCTAATCGCTTTTCCAACATAGGGTCTCCACTCCCTCGCCTGATTTGACTTGGGACCAGTTCTCACAGATATTTCTTGAGAAGTTCCTTCCTGTTACACTAAGAGAGGACTACCACAGGTAGTTCGAGCGTCTCCAACATGGCAGTATGATTGTCACTCAATACGAGACCCATTTTATTAATTTGGCTAGTTAAGCTTTTCTTATACTTCCTACCGAGAGAGAGGGTGAGGAGGTTTATTTAGGGACTCACTCAGCCTATCAGATTACAGATGGCTAAGGAGACTGGGAACAAGATTTCTTTTCAGACTGCTGCTAATTTTGTCAGGCGAGTCGAGATGGGTTTAGCTTAGGGGAGCGGTCAGGGGTCTGACAAGAGGCCTCGTCACTCCGGTGGATTAAGTGGGGTGTCATCTAGAGGCCGGGGTACTTTTGGCAGAGGCCATATGGTTAACACAAAGTCATTCCACCATCTCTTGGCAGACCCTATCATCTGGAACATAGGAAAATCGACCTCATTGGTCTCCACTATCCCCATGTTTTGCAGTACCTCATGGCAATGGTCAAGATAATCCTGTGGGTCCTCAGAAGGTTCCCCACTATAATATACTAGAAAGAGCTTGGTGACCTTGTCCAATCTCAATAAGCTCTCAGAGGACATAGTTGATCCACCAACGGCCTATGCCATAACAACTAGTTGAAGTACTCAAACTGGTTGAGCTGCTGGAGTTTGGTACTAGGATTATCTGCTCCAGAATATGAGTAGCAAGAGTCTGTGCTCCTCTTCTAGCCTGGGAGACGGCTGGTGCCATAGGAAAAGTGCTTGTTTGAGCGACACTCTACATAAGGCCCACATAACGGACCAAAGTGACCTAAAGCACGGGGGTAGCAATGAAATCCTCTGGGACCTAAGTTGGTCCCACTGGAATGGTCAGGGCTGGAGCCTCCTCATCAAACTCCACCTGAGGCTCTGCCGCTTATGCTGCTGCTCGAGCTTTGGGCTGAGCCCTACCCCTGCCTCGGACTCAACCTCTGCCCCTCATAGGAGCTGCCACTAGGGACTCTGGCTGCTGCTCAACTGAAGACATGGTACGTATTCTCGCCATCTGCAAACGAACAAGAATAGAACAGTTTGGTTAACACTGAGAGAAAAAAATCGCACGATAGAGAAGAATATAAGTGGTATTGTTTCTAAACTCTGTAGCATCTGTGAGATAAGTACAAACGTCTTCATACCGATCCCCTAGACTTTTCTAAGACTGTTCGTGAATTGTGAGACCTAGGCAACCTAATGCTCTGATACCAACTTGTCACGAACCGGATTTTTCCACCGATGGGACCGTGATGGTGCCTAACCTTTTAGTTGCTAGGCAAGCCAATAATTAGAGATTAATACATTAACTCTTAAATAATTCAGTAAATAACATCAATTAAACTATTACAGATTAAAGGAGTGCAAAATTTTATAATAACCGAAATAATTATAAACAACTACCCAAAATCGGGTATCACAATTCATGAATATCTAAGAGTCACTACAAATAACTGGTTGAAGGAAGGTACAATTGTTTTCGAGTTAAAAGAAACAGTAAACTGAAATAACTGGAAGGGGACTCCAAGGTCTGCGAACTCTGGTAGATCTACCTTGGGTCTCCTGTGGGATTGAAGTCAGCAGCTCAACTCGTGTCAACACGGTCCAGTAACGAAATCTTCACAAAATGTATAGAGTGCAGTATCAGTACAACTGATCCCATATACTGGTAAGTGTCGATTCTTACCTCGACGAAGTAGTGACGAATCTAGGTCAAGAGACCCCCAAACAATCATGTGCAGTTTATCAATACATATACACTAATAACAGCACTAAAGAAACAAGGCAAGAAACATTGGGAAAGGGGCATGATGGGGGGATTAAAAGACAAAAAATTACAACGGAACTGAGAACATGATCAATCAATGTACCTTAAACAGATAGAAACGGGTAAACACAGTAAAGTAAAGTGAACGACATCACCCTTCGTTCTTTCACTCTCAATCTCACTAGATAAAATAATAGAAACGTGCACGGCATCACCCTTCGTGCTTTTATACTTAACCTGACCATAAGAAATAATAGGAACGTGCACGACATCACCCTACGTGCTTTATAACTCACTCACAAAACAATGCACGGCATCACCCTTCGTGCCTTAACACTCTCCCTCGCCAAAACAATGAACAATGACAACGGGGGGATAGGAATATCAAGAAAAAATCTTACTTCGATACTTAGTTCTATGATACCAATATCAACTTTGAGTCCATACCAAATTCAGTAAAATATGATATGAAATTGCTCCACACTTCGAATAGCTAGTCTAAACATCAGCAATGTGATCAAAGAATATAACATTACAAAAATAAGACTCACTCACATGCTATGACTCGACAACAATGCATAGGTACTCGTTACATCACCTATACGTTGTACTCAACATCCAAACATGTAGCAAATAGGCAAATAATACCTAATCCCTCAAGCCAGGGTTAACAACGACACTTACCTCGCTCCAACGGCCAAACTCAAAGCTCAATCACTGTTTTTCCCATCACACTAGCCTCCGAACCAATAGAATCTAGCAAATTACCAACCAAAAAGTTCAATTTAAGCCTTAGGAACTACCCATGTTTGCAAGGAATTCAATTGAGGCCATTTTCAAAAAAGTCAACAAAAGTCAACATTCGAGCTAGCTTGGTCCAGACCCAAAATTCGGACCAAAACCTGATTACCCATTCACCCCCGAGCCTGAATATATAATTGGTTTTGGAGTCGACCTCAATTTGAGGTCTAAATCTCCAAATTTTGAAATCCCTAGTTTCTCTACCCAAAAATCCCCAATTCCACCATTAAAATATTAGATTCTAGGTTGAAATCTTGTAAAATAAAGTGAAAGATTGAAAGAAACGAGTTAAGAATCACTTACCTATGATTTGGGAAGAAGTGATCTTTGGAAAATCACCTAGAGGGTTTCTTGTTTTGAAAGGTTTGAAAAATGAGCAACAATCCCATCTAAGTCATGTTTTATCAGCTGTAGATATCGCAAATACGACCTAGGCTTCGCAAATGCGAGAAATCCATCACATTTGCGAAGATTCCCACAGCCCTGCCTTTTTCACAAATGCGAAGAAAAGTTCGCAAATGAGAACCAAGCCGGTCGCAAATTTGCGAAGGTTGCCTCCCCCCTATCCCCATCGCAAATGCGAAGGGATGTTCGCATTTGCGGACATGAGCTGGACCAGATTCTCTTCGCATTTGTGATGAGAAGCTCACAAATGCAAACTATTCATATATCGTAAATACGATGACAGACCTCGCATTTACGAGGTTTGAGGCCTGCAGCAACAAAAAACCAGCAATGTTCTAAGTCTTATTTTCACTTCGTAGCCTATCCAAAACTCACCTGAGCCCTCGAGACTCCCAACAAAATATGCACACAAGTCTTAAACATCATACGAACTTGCTCGCATGATTAAATAGCCAAAATAACACCTAGAACTACGAATTCAACATCAAATCAATTGAAATTCCCAAGAACACTTTGAAATTTCTATTTTCTCAACCGGACATCCGAATTACGTCAAACCAACTCCGCTTCTATTCAAATTTCACATACATAACTTAAATATTATATTAAAACTGTACCGGACTCCGAAACCAAAATGTAGACCCGATATCAACAAGATCAAAAAAAATAATTTCTTAAAAACCATGAAATTTCAAACTTCCAATTTTTAACAAAAATTCATAACTCAGTCTAGGGACCTCCGAATCCGTTTCAGGGCATACGCACAAGTCCCATATTTTGATATGGACCCACCGAGACTGTCAAAATACGAGTCCGGTCTGTTTACCCAAAATATTAACCGAAGTCAGTTAAATCAACTTTTAAAGGCAAAAATTATTATTTTCATCAACTTTTAACATAAAAGCTTTTCAAAAACAGCCCAGACTATGCACGCAAATCGAGAAGGGATAAAATGAGGTTTTAAAAGCCTCAAAGTACAGAATTTTTGTTTTAATCATAAGATGACCTATCGGGTCATCACAATATCCGAGTGCAACGTTGCAAAACAATCAACGTTACTTTTAAGGAAATCAATAAACTCTGACCTAAGCTCAGGATTGAGTCTTGTTCCCAAGTGAAATTTTCTCTCTAGGAATTCTTCAAACAAAGCTACTTGTTAGAGCTCTTCCGCCAGGATTTGGTTGCATTTGTCTCTTTCGGTACTTGAAAGTATCTTGGTACTTGGTAGGATTCCGTCGCCCCCTCATCTTTATCATTTCTGCTTGTCTGGGGAGTAGGCGTCGGTTCCTATAATTGCTATTTGTTGGGTTCCTTCCCCTTACATCCAGAAATTGATATTGTGTTAATTTTTTGTGATGTCGGTTGATCTCCTCTTATTTCATGATCCCCTCTGGGGTTGGGAATTATAGTAGTTGATGATATGTTGATGGAACAACCTTCATATCATGCAACCATGGTCTACTGAGAATTATGTTGTAGCCCACGTGACCATCCACCAATTCAAATAAAGTTATTTTCGTGACCCCTTCGGCGTTCGTGCGTAGCAAGATCTACCCCTCGGATTTTCACACTAGCCAGATCAAACCCAGCGAGAGGCTTTGTCACCGGAATGATGCTTCCGGCTAATTTTGCTTGTTCCATAACTATCCATTGAATGATGTTGGCTAAACTTCCTAGGTCAACCAGAACATATTGAATCTTGAAATATAGAACATTAAGGGAAACTAACAGGGAATCGTTGTGCGGCAGGAGAAGTCTATCAGCATCTTCATCCATGAAGGTGATGTCATCTTTGGCGACATCCCTGAGTCTTTTGTTGTGAGTCACTGATACCTTCGTCTTCTTGGCTGCCGAGAAAGTTACACTATTAATCTCATTCCCCTCCCCCCTGATACGCTCAAATTACACTTTAATTAAATAGTGTAAGGCGATCGGTGTCAAATATAATAATCCAACAAGGTTGGGGTCGAATCTCACAGGGAATAGGTGTGAAAAGGTTACTTGAGTAGTGTGAAACTTAACTTAGGTCATAATTCTATTCCTTTAGCTTAACAAGAGAATGATATAGTTGTGATTTAACAAGATGACTAATTTTGTTATGAGAATGTGAATAATTTGATTAAGGAAACCAAGTTTGTGTCCCAGTCAATGAAATGTAATGCTATCGGTGTTAATATGATATATTTCTAATGGAAAGTCCTTTGATATACAAATGGTTTCTAAATGACTACCCAATATTTCCCAATAGTTGGGTAGTATTTTCTCTTTATAATTTTCCCAAATATAAAAGAGTTGCAATTAAGAACAACCAATTTCCAAGCAGAATCCACTTATTCCTAAGCGATTCTATTAAACAAGATATAAGGTCTTGAGTTCTTGATATTTATTTCTACCAAACCCTAACCCTTTTTTCCAAGTAAAGAAAGAATAAGATGGAGTAAGTTAATGGTTGCAACCACCAACCATAAATAAAGCATAAGAAATGAATAAATATCAACCAATCATTATATATATATATTCAATGTTAAACACTCATTAACATTACACTCATTTAGGGTCCACAACCTTAGTATTTAAAACTAGCTACCCATGCTAAAATACAAGAACAAAGAAATAAATAAAGTCATAATTCTTACAAAAGTGTTGGATTCTCTCTTCACAAGCTTCCAAATTAATAGAGTATTCAATGCTATCAATTTAGGACCTTTTTCAGACTTAATGACTCACAAAAACTCTAGTTATTCTTTTTATAGTGGACCAAAAGTCGTGGTCAAAATCGAACAAAATTGCCCCGGCAGACGACTTCTGCGACCGCATAATGGTCACAAACCATGTATGCAGTCCGCATAATCTTTGCTTGCATCACAGATGTGTAGATTTCCAGTGCCAGGAGTCCACCGCAGATGAATTATGTGGTCCTCATATCTGTTATGCAACCACATTTTCCCATCGCATATGTGTTGGGCAACTTCTTCAATTGAAATTGTGCGGTCATTATGCGGCTCGCAAAAGTGTTATGCGACCACATAATGGGCCGCATATTTTTCTCTTCATTTGGCCAGCAACTCTGCTTCAGTTTGCGGTGATTATGCGGTCCGCATTTGACTTCTACGGTCGCATACTTGCAACACTTTTGTGACTTTTTGACTTCTTTTCCATGTTTTTGGGTCTTCAAGCCTCATGTTTTCCATTCATTTTCTCTCCTTTTTTTACATATATATTTTCTTTTCTTTTCTTTTTGGAGCTTGCATTTCATTATATACACAACTTTGAGGTTGTTGTTTTTATCTCTACACACAATAGTAAACCTTACCATTTTCCACTTTGTATCGGCACCCCCAACTTAGGCTTTTTGCCTCATTCTTACCCTTTCAAGGAGAGACGGGTTCAAAAGAAGAAATTATTTTACAAAAGGGGTAAAGGTTTGTAATATGGCAGCGAATGAAAGGTTAAAGGCTCGACGGGGGTAACTAGAGTAATTAATGTACCAGGGGGTCAATTTGGGCAAACTAGCTAGTAGTCACAAAGAGAGCCTAAGATCATTTCAGCATCCAATCATTAACCTGAGAGTTGCACCAAGAAACCAACTAGGCAAGTTTTAGACATCACAAGTTAAGCATATGCATTATTTATACAAATCCTCACTTACTCACAACGCATGAATTATTCAACTTAACATAGTTTCAGCCCTCAAGAGAATGCAAGGCAACTCAAAACCTTTATCTCATGATATGTAAGATTCTTAATAAGCATAAAGTCAAAGAGCGAGCCTCACATTCACAAGAATAACTAACAAAAAATATATATTTTTTTATATATGCTAGGAAGGGTACAATGTATTTACACAATTTATCACATACTTGAAGCTAGAACAATCAACAACAAATAAGTCAGAACATTTCATGCTACTACCTTAGTTCAATTATTACACCCTTGGAAAAGACCCGGCGAAGAAAAACCAAGGGGAATTCATTGCTAACTATGAAACTATACTACAAGAGTAAAGAGTCTATGTACAATATTTACACAAAACATGGGGTACAAAACATGACTACCCCACCCCCAACCAAAAATCATGCATTATCCCCAATGCATAGTTAATGTAAAAAGGAAGCTCAGGGACTTCCTGGGGTGCACTAGGCACTCGGAAGAGCTGAAGCATCTAGGGAAGCTGTGGGGTCATCTACTGGTACTAAAGCTGCAACTAGTGGAACCTCGGACTGGGTGGTGGCCTCCACGGCTGGAGCAGGAAGCTCCAGTTGCTCTGAGGATGGAGCAGGAAGCTCCACCTACTGTAAGGTTGGGTCTGGGTCCTGGGAGCTGCTAGCCTCGCCTAGTGAAGGCTGAGTGGTCGATGGAAGTGCCTTGGTGACTATATCCGCTAAAGAATATGCAATTGTTGTCAACAAAACTGTTTCCTCTTCATCATGTGGAATCATAGAAACAACAACTTGCTTACCCTTTTCCTGATGACCCTCAGTGACTTCTATCAGTACATCCTCATATGTTTCCTCATCTTCTGAATCTCCCTCATCAGAATCCTCAGTATCTCCAGATCCCTCCTCTGAAGGAATGTCAATGTCAGGAGGAACTGGAGCCTTTGAGGTCTCAACACTTTGTGCCTCTGGAGCTGTCATAAAGTTTGTGAAATCAAAGTCCATTCCTGGAATGGAAGTGCCATCACCCTACTCACGTTTCTTCGGGCGGAAGGCGTCAAGTCAAACTCCAAATTTTGCATCTTCTACAGCTCTGCTTTCAATTCATCAACATCCTTCCTGAGCTGAGGAATACCTCCAAGCTCACCCCACTCGATCTTCTCAAGACGCACTTCAAATTGCTTTAGGAGATCCTCATAAGATTTATGTTGCTGTTGAAGAACATCCACTAAGGCTTGGACGGGGATCAATGCTTGCTAGATGAGGTTTGGGATTTCTTTTATCAGCTGGTCTACCTTAGCATTGATGTGCTTGGCCAGTACGCCTAGCTTGGAGAGAGCTGGTAAGGGAACCTGTGGTTGTGTGTATGCTAAGGAGTGGCTGTGGAGGTAGCTAGGAGAGAGGTGTCAGGCAGTGCAGGGACCTCTGGTGTTGCTGAGTCTGCTGGAGGAGGAATTGAAGTCTCTTGTTGATTTGTAGTCTCCTTGTCTCCTGCTTCACTTATCCGAGTGATGTTAATATCTTTGAGAGCCTTCTCAAGTTTTTCATGCTTTGTCATAGGAAGCACACCCACAGCTTTACATAGAGCAGTGATCAAGCAAGTGAATGGAAGTGATGTTTGTTTTTGGTTTGCTCTGATCCCCAACTCCTTGAATGTAATCTCTCCCACATAAATCTTGATACCTGTCATGATGCATCCAACGAGGATATCCTTCTCAATGTTGGTTTCAGTTTTATTCCTATATGGCATCAGATAGGAGCGAACAAAACTGAGCCAATATCGACCCTCCTGTGTGAGATCCTACTTGTAAATCTTGTGTTTAGGCTCAATCTGGGATGGTGTCCCATTTGCTATGACATAGGCAACCCAGGCATACTCGTTATCCTTATTGGCTACTTTAGCCTCATATTTAGCAGTGCCTAACCTCCACTCCTCAAAGTACAGGTCATTGATGGTGGCGTCATTACCGAGCACTTGGACCCCTCAAACTAGGACAGATTATGCAAATATCCTATTTCTCTTATGCTCAGCAGTCCTTGATACACCATATGAGGCATAGAATTCCCTCACAAGTGTCTCATTATATTCATCAGGGACCTCAGTGAAGAATTCCCATTTTCTCTGCTTGATGTTCTCGATCACATGAGGGTAGTGTTCCTTCAGCCCCTTTAGACTCAACTGCTTCTCCTCGAGAATCTTTCTCTTTGCTAGCTCTTATTTATACAGATTCATGGAGCCTGTGACTCCAAACCTGAGATTAAGATCCTCCCCCATCTTTCGTCATGTATCATCCTGTAGGTCAACAGATGGCCTGAGGTCACTCTATGCCTCCTCTTCTTTAGACTAGGAGGAGTGCTCAGAAGAATGCAAATTGCCTGAGACCATTGACGTTTGGATTGTTGTACTTGTTGGCTCGGAGTAGCTTCCCGTTACTTTCCACAAGCGGGCGGTGACCATTGGAAGAGACTTCTTTGGTTCCATTCTTGTTAATGAAACATTGTGTGAGTGGGTGAAATAGCATAGGAATCACATTGAGACAAAGTAAAGAAGTAAGTAGCTTATGCGATGGGTTATGTGATTGCATAACTACTATGTGGCCCGCAAATGTATCGCAAATGTGCAAAACACAGAAGGTAAAAATGATTATGCGATTGCGAAAGCAATCGCATATTTAGTTATGCGACCGCAAAGTGGTCGTATTTCCTCTCAACTGATGAGCTAATGGTCGGCCTTTGTTTGCGGACCGCATAAATGCTTTCCAATCGCAAACAAAATTGTATAATCTTTTTGAAGTAGACCACCTAGGGGTCTTTTGCTATGACTTTGCGGACCGTAAACCAATTATGCAGCCCGCAAAGATTGTCTTTTTCATTTAAACTGTGCCCCTTTTTTAACTCAATATGCACACCCCACTCACATGTTTTTTACACAATATGCACATCACACTCACATGCCATCCTAATACTACCTACTTAGATTCCTCATTGTGGTTATAGACCAATTAGTCGACTTAAGATAAGAGGGGTACTCATACTTCCCCCATTTTGTTTCATCAAAACTAACACACAGTCACTCAACCCAAATCCTCACACAAGGTTAACCATAATCATAGGGAATTAGGGGACCAGGGAAATGACCATGGAGCTCAGAATTTATGAAGAAGCATGGATTACAATTACGAGAGGTAGAAGAAAATCATACCAGAAGTTGAGCGAGATTATGCAAGCCCGATATGCTTCGTGTGAGTTGGATTCCTTGCTTTGTGAGTAATTTTTTCTTTTTGATCTTTTCTCTTTCCTTTCCTTGCTTGTAAATTTTTTTTGTTCTTTTGATTTTGTTAAGTGTTAGTGTGTGATAAAAGTGATGATGAAAATGCGGAAGGTTAGGGTTTTGTACCTGTCAAGTTTGCGGCGCACAAGTCCATCGCATAACACATTATGTGATAGCATATGTGTTGTGCAATGGGCTAATGACTGGGTAACCTAAACTAACTTTGCGATGCATTATGCGATCGCAAGTTGTTATGTGGTCCGCATAAGTGAAAAACTTAACCCATTTTTAAACACCAAGTTGACAAATTTTTCTGCCTGTGTCTACGATGATTATGCGGTTCGCATAGTCATTATCTGACCACATAGTTGTCTCCAACTCTGGACGTTTCTTTCCTTTAGTTTCCTCAGCACTAGGACCTTGTTCGTGATATTTTGGGACTACCTGCACTCTAACACACACGTCAACCTGCTCAATCTAAACTATATAAATGAAAAACTACAAAAGAGTGTTACCGCACATGGTTTGCCTCCCAATAAGAGCTTGATATAACATCGTGGCATGATGCAGTTGACCCCATTTGGGCTATTCATTGGTGGGGACTATTGTTGGACTATCCTTTAGAGCAAATTGTTCTATCAAGTGCCTTTCTCCTTTGGTACCGAGGTAATACTTGACTCGTTGACCATTCACTTTGAAAGTTCGAGTTCCATACTCAGACTCCAGTTCAATAGCACCATAATTGGACACACTCACAACTTTGAACGGGCCAGACCATTTGGACTTGAGTTTTCCCGGAAATAACTTGAGTCTTGAATTGAAGAGTAAGACCAATTCACCTAATTTGAACTCCCGCTTCAAGATCTTCTTGTCATGGACAAACTTCATTCTCTCCTTGTACATGGTTTCACTCTCGTAGGCATGGAGACGGAATTCCTCCATCTCATTGAGTTGTGTCATTCTTAGATTACCAGCCTCGACCTAGTCAAGATTCAACTTCTTTAATGCCCGCATGGCTTTGTGTTCAAGCTCCACTAGCAAGTGACATGCTTTTCCAAAAACCAACCGGTACGGTGAAGTGCCAATGGGAGTCTTATATACTGTGTGATATGCCCACAACGCATCATCTAGATTCCTTGACCAGTCGGTCACGTTTGCACTGACAATATTTGCTAGGATGCTTTTGATTTACCTGTTAGAAAATTCAACCTGACCACTCGACTGAGGATGATAGAGTGTGGCCACCTTGTGCTTTACGCCATATTTTTCGAGCAGCCCGACGAAAGCCTTGTTGTAGAAATGAGAACCACCATCACTTAGGATGGCCCTTGTGGTACCAAACCGTGCAAATATGTTCTTCTTCAAGAATGCGGTCACACTCTTTGTTTCATTGTTAGGCAAGGTGGTTGCCTCGACCCATTTAGAGATGTAGTCCACAACCACCAAGATGTAGGTCATGCCATAAGAGCTCACGAAAGGGCCCATAAAGTTTATCCCCCACATATCAAAGATCTCGACCTCCAGTACAAAATTCATAGGCATCTCATGTCTTTTGGATATTGACCCTTGTCTTTGACATTGATCGCATGCCTTGACTATTTGATTTGTGTCTAGGTAGATCGATAGCCAATAGTAGCCATATTAAAGAACCTTTGCAGCTATCTGGTTTCTTCCATGATGACCCCCAACAGGAGAATCATGACATGCTTTGAGTATTTGCATTACCTCATCCTCCGGAACACACTGCCGAATGATGTTGTCGGCACAAATTCGGAACAAAAAGGGTTCCTCCCAGTAGTATTGCCTACATTCACGCAAGAACTTTTTCTTTTGATAAGTCTCCAATCCATCGGGAATAAAATCACTAACCAAGAAGTTAGAGATGTTGGCATACCAAGGAGCGAATGTGCTAGACAATGCCAATATGTGCTCATCTGGAAAGGCATCATTGATCTCAAGGTCTTCTTTTGCTTTCCCTGTCTCTTCAAGCCTAGATAGGTGATTCGCAACTTGATTTTCTATCCATTTTCAATACTTGACTTCGAAGTCAAGCTCTTGCAATAAAAGGACCAACCGAATCAATCTTGGTTTGGCATCCTTCTTCGCCATAAGATAGTGAAGAGCAGCATGATCGATGTAAAATATCACTTTGGACCCCAACAAATAAGCCCAAAACATTTCAAAAGCATAGACAATGGCGAGAAGTTCTTGCTCAGTCACGGTGTAATTCATTTGAGTGCCATTGAGTGTCTTTCTTGCATAATATACAGGGTGAAGGATCTTGTTATGAAGTTGGCCAAGCACCGCCCCAATGGCTACACCCCTAGCGTTACACGTGAGTTCTAATGGAAGAGACCAATCGGGTGTGACAATAATAGGTGTCGTGGTGAGATTTTCTTTCAATTCCTCAAAAGCCTTTAGACATTTCTCATCAAATAAAAACTTTGCATATTTTTCAAGGAGCTTGCACATGGGATTTGCAATTTTTGAGAAGTCCTTAATAAAATGCGTATAGAAACTGGCGTGTCCCAAAAATCTTCCAACACCTTTTACTGAAGTGGGTGGAGGAAACTTGGAAATGATT
Source organism: Nicotiana sylvestris (assembly GCF_000393655.2). Taxonomy (NCBI): domain Eukaryota; kingdom Viridiplantae; phylum Streptophyta; class Magnoliopsida; order Solanales; family Solanaceae; genus Nicotiana; species Nicotiana sylvestris. Next base: position 115,651,339 of record NC_091063.1, read on the forward strand.
TCGATCTTTGCCCAATCAACCTCTATGCCTTGTTTGGAAATTTTGTGGCCCAAAACAATTCCCTCATCCCTATGAAGTGGCATGTCTCCCAGTTTAGCACAAGGTTGTTTCTTCACATCTTTTGAGCACTTGTCAAAGGTTGTCAAGACAATGATCAAAGAAATCACCCACTATAGAGAAGTCATCCATAAACACCTCTAATAAATCTCCCACCATGTCCGAGAAGATTGACATCATGCACCGTTGGGAAGTAGCTGGAGCGTTGCATAGCCCAAATGGCATACGGCTAATAGAAAAAGTCCTATATGGGCATGTGAATGTCGTATTATATTGATCTTCCAAGGAGATGTTAATTTTATTATATCCGAAATATCCATCCAAGAATAAGTAGGATGACCTTCCGGCTAGCCGATCAAGCATTTGATCAATAAAAGGCATAGGGAAATGGTCTTTGGAAGTCACACTGTTTAGCTTCCGCTAATCCATGCAAACTCTCCATCCGGTCACTGTTCTCGTTGGATGAGCTCATTTTTGTCATTTTGAATCACGGTCATGCCTCCTTTATTTGGCACACCTTTCACCGGACTCACCCAAGAACTATCGACAATGGGGTAGACCACCCCGACATCTAACCATTTGATGATTTCTTTCTTTACCACCTCTTGCATGGAAGGATTTAACCTTCTTTGATGCTCCACACTTGGTTTTATCTTTCTCCAATTGTATCTTATGTTCATAAATTTCAGCGGGAATCCCTCGGATGTCCGCTATTGTCCACCCAATTTTGCCTACGCTCCCTCAAGACATTCAACAGTTGTTCTACCTGAACATCATTGAACAAAGAACAAATGACTACTGGTAAAGTGTCATTAGAACTAAGAAATTTATACCTTAAATGTAGTGGAAGTTTCTTGAGTTCAAGTTGCGGCGTCTCAATAATTGAAGGCTTGGCAGGAGGAGTGACTCTATTCTCTAAGTCAAGAGAAAGTTTCTTTGGAGCATAAGTGTAGGACCCAAGTCCTTCTAATGCATTCACTGATTCCATGTACCGCTCCATGTCTTCACTATTAGAATTTACCAAAATAGCCGCCAATGCCTCACCAAGGCATTATTCTTCCATCTTCATCTCAATTGTGTCTTCTACCTCATCAACAACATCAATGACTGAGATGCTTTCATATACATGTGGCAACTTCATACCCTTGCTCGCTTGGAATGTAACCTCTTCGTCATTAACTCGGAACTTGATCTCATTTTGTTCTGAATCCATAAGTGCTCTTCCGGTAGCAAGAAATGGTCTCCCTAAGATGATAGGGATATCTTTGTCAACAGCACAATCACGGATCACAAAGTCGGCGGGGAGGAGGAACTTTTCCACTTTCACAAGCACATCATCAACAATTCTCACTGGTCTCTTTATTGAACGATCGACCATTTGCAACCTCATACTTGTAGGCCTTGGCATACCTAACCCCGATTACTTGTAAATAGCAAGAGTCATTAAATTGATGATAGCCCCATTATCATAAAGAGCTCTTGCAAAATCGCGCACTCCAATAGTGCATGGAATGGTAAAAGCTCCCGGGTCTTCTTTCTTCTGAACGGTGGTTGTTGCAATGATGGAACTAACCCGGTGAGTCACATTCACCACTTCATTCTTGGTGGTTTTCTTCTTGGTGATCAAGTCTTTCAAATGCTTAGCAAAACCCGGCATCTCTTGAAATGCTTCCACAAATGGAATATTTACCGATAATTGCTTGAGAATGTCATAGAACTTCTCGAGCTTGCTATCATCAACCTTCCTAGCAAGTCTTTGAGGGAAAGGAGAAGGATGTCTAGGAATTGGTGCTAGAGTTTTTGGATTCTCTTTCACCTTTCCATTAACCTCTTCTTGGTTCACTTCATGAAGTTTCAACTCTTCCGGGACCTTTTTAGCTTCAACAACAATTGGCACTTCAACTTGTGCCTCAACTTCTTGTTCGGAATCTTCCACTTCGACCACTTGTTCATTCTTTCCTTGAAATACTTTCCCACTCTGAGTTGTAAATGCCATGCAATGAGAAGTTAGACCACTCCCACTACCTTTTGGGTTTGCAATTGTGTCACTTGGGAGTGCACCCTTTTGCTTCAGATTTTGCTCTCTTGAGAGATCTCTCATTTGCATCTCCAAATTTTGAATAGATGCGGTATGAGAACCAACAAGCTCGGTCATGTTCCTCATTGAAGTGTCGAACCTATCTTGATTTTGCAATACTCGCTCAAGCATGTTCCAACTTGGAATCACTTGAAAAACCTTGATTTGAATATTGCCCTTTTGTTGGAAGGGTTTGAACTCCGATTTGAAAAGTTGTTGTTTTTGTTACTCCAATTCCCTTGATTTGAACTACCTTGGTCATTTTGCCACTATTGGTTGCCTTGCCCTTGTGGGTTAGGCATCCATTGGTTTTGTTGTCCTGAACCTTGTTACTATTGCCTTTGATAACCTCCTTGAGAGTTGTTAATGTAATTTGTTTCCTCATAATCTTCATTTGATATGGGTTGAACATCTTCCACCATATTCACCTTTTTTGTTTGGCTTTCGGTGAACATCTTTGTCAACACATTGACGTTGGTGGCAAGCCCGACAATTACTTAATCTCTTTATTGGTTCTCCTAATCATGTTGGTCAAGAAAGGAGTACCATATGCAATTCCATATGTGGTGTCCTCTGAGTGCCAAGCTTGGTTATGTTTTGCCATTTTGTCAAGGATTTGTGTGATTCTCGCTAATATTTTATCCATAAAAGATCCATCAGCTGCATTCTTGGCTATAGATTGGTTCATAGCATCCAAAACCATGTAGAATTTCTCCAACAAGATAAAATCCGGAAAACCATGATTCGGAGACCTCACTAAATATAACTTGAATCGATCCCATGTCTCATGTAGATGTTCTCCCGGTAGTTGTTTGAAAAAGAAAATTTTATCCCTCAGCTCAGATTTCTTGCTTTGCAGGAACCATTTAGCTAGGAATGCTCGGACAAGTTCAGGCCAAGAATGGATGGAATTTGGTGGTAGATTTTGAATCCATTTTCTCGCCTCTCCAGTCAGTGAGTACTTGAATACCCTCAATATTAGGGCATCATCTAAGACGTTGTTCTACTTGTGCATCGCACATACACCCAAGAAGTTTCTGAGATGTTGTGTCGGATCATCATTGGTGGAATTTCTGAAAACCCCCTCTGCTTTGAGCATTAGGATTAAATCGTTTTCCACATTAAAAGTGGCAGTGTCAACTCTCGGAGGTACAATAGCATTTGTATCCTCAATATACTCATCTATGTCCATAAAAGGATTCTCTACTTCGTCATCTTCGACCATGTTTTCCTATCAACACCAAGCAAAACAAGCAAAGTGTGATGGAATAGAAGAAGACATAAAGTAAAGCACACACTAATTAGTAATTTCAAAATTGAATTCCCCGGCAATGATGCCAAAATTTGATACGTTCAAATTATACTTTAATTAAATAGTGTAAGGCGATCGGCGTCAAATATAATAACCCAACAAGGTTGGGGTCGAATCCCACAAGGAATAGGTGTGAAAAGGTTACTTGAGTAGTGAGAAACTTGACTTTAGGTCGTAAGTCTATTCCTTTAGCTTAACAAGAGAATGATATAGTTATGATTTTACAAGATGACTAATTTTGTTATGAGAATGTGAATAATTTGATTAAGGAAACCAAGGTTGTGTCCCCGTCAATGACATGTAATGCTATCAGTGTTAATATGATATATTTCTGATGGAAGGTCCTTTGATATACAAATGGTTTCTAAATGACTACCCAATATTTCCCAATGGTTGGGTAGTATTTTCTCTTTATAATTTTCCCAAATATAAAAGAGTTGAAATTATGAACAACCAATTTATGCTAAGTAAAACTCATTTATTCCTAAGCGATTCTATTAAACAAGATTTAAGGTCTTGAGTTCTTGATATTCATTTCTACCAAACCCTAACCCACTTTTCCAAGTAAAGAAAGAAAAAGATGGAGTAAGTTAATGTTTGCAACCACCAACCATAAATAAAGCACAAGAAATGAATAAATATCAACCAACCATTATATACATTATCAATGTTAAACACCCATTAACATTATACTCATTTAGGATCCACAACCTTAACTCATGCTAAAATAAAAGAACAAAGCAATAAATGAAGTCATAAAGCTTACAAAAGTGCGAGATTCTCCCTTCACATGCTTCCAAATTAATGGAGTATTCAATTCTATCAATGTAGGCCCTTTTTCAAACTTAATGACCCACAAAAATCCTAGTTATTCTTTTTATAGTGGACCAAAAGTCGTGGTCAAAATCGAACAAAATTGTCCCTACAGACGACTTCTGCGACCGCATAATGGTCACAGACCATGTATGCGGTCCGCATAATCTTTGTATGTGTCCCAAATGTGTAGATCACCAGTCGAGGAGTCCATTGCAGATGAATTATGTGGTTCGCATATCTGTTATGCGATCGCATTTTCCCATCGCAAATGTGTTGAGCAGAGTCTTCAATTGAAATTGTGCCATCATAATACGACTTGCAAAAGTGTTATGCGACCACATAATGGGCCGCATATTTTTATCTTCAATTGGCCAGTAACTCTGCTTTAGTTTGCGGTGATTATGCGGTTCGCATTTGCATTTTGCAGTCGCATACTTGCAGCATTTCTGTCCTTTTGTGACTTTTTAACTTCTTTTTCGTGTTTTTGGGTCTTCAAGTCTCATACACTATAGAACAACCAAACTTGATAAGAATTAACTAAAAATGCATTAAAAGACGAGCTAAAATCTAAGTAATTGGTATCAAATGTGCCGAAATTCTACACCACATCACCCCCCCTAAAAATCATGTTAATAGTTAGTCAAGGGGGTTCTTCCCCAATCTTTGAGGGTCTTGTGTTGTCTCGGTTGTGGGCGTAATTGTTCTTCACCTGGTCGCTCAAGAAGTCCCTAAGATGGTCGTTCTTCAATAGTGTTGCCACCTCCTCGCACATAAGTTAGCAGTCCTTAATTCAATGGTCATGAGTCCCGTGATATTTGCACCACAAATTAGGATCCCTCTGATTGGGATCAGATCTGATCAGCCTAGAGAATCGTGCTTTCTTAATATTTCTCATAATCGATACCAGCTCCACTACGCTAATGTTGAAATTACACTCTGAGAGCCTAGGATAAGTGGAATCTCAAGAACCCGATACCTCTTTGTCCTGACGACCTGTTGTTTTGACCACGGTCAATTCTTCTATTGGGGCGAACCTATCCACTAACCATAACCCTTTCCCGCCGCATCCTTCTGCTCTCTCATAGGACAAAAATCGACCCTTAGAAGATTGTCGATCTGCATCAAAATCATCTTTAGATTTATCCCTATTCTTTCTCGATCCCGACCCTTGGTTGATGTCAAGAACCCGAGATGATCATATTCTATCCTTATCTTTGATTCATAACGGTTTTGCACATCCACCCATGTGGTTACTTGGAACTTGAACAGGCTTTCTTTCATCTTTTGCAAAGTGTCGGAGCTCCTCGGGTTCAAGCCCTTAGTAAATGCCTCAGTTGCCTATTCATCTGGAACGACCAGTAACAACATCCTTTCTTTTTGGAACCTGCTCATGAACTCACACAGCAATTCGGACTCTCCTTGCAAAATTCTTAATATGTCCGCCTTCCAGGCCTGGACCTTCCTAGACCCAGCATGGGTCTTGATGAAAGAATTTACGAGCATCTCATAAGAATCAATTGAATATTCGGGTAAAAGCGAATACCATGTTAAGGCCCTTCTTGAGGTTTCTTCGAATTTCTTCAGTAGGACCGACTCAATATCATGTTGTGCCAAGTCGTTTCCTTTCACTGCCATTGTATAAGTTGTGATGTTCTCCTGAGGGTCTGAAGTCCCATCATACTTCGATATGTATGGCATTTTAAACTATTTCAGAATCAACTCTGGTGTTGCGCTCAACTTTAACGGCAATCAGGTGTACTTCTTCGAGTACGGGCCCTTTAACACTGGTGGTGCAGCCTGAATTTGGTCCATTTGAGTGTGGAACTCTTTAGCATTTTGATCCATCCTCTTGTTCATTCTCTCATGAATCTCATGAGTTCCATCTTGAAGGGGTCATTACCAAATGTCGCGCCCTCGTTTTCTCGCGAAATTGGGTTTATGACATTTGGTTGGAACAAATCTTTCCTTTTGGGAAAGGGGTTTTGCAATTTTGAAGAGTCGCCACCTAACGATTTTAAGGTGTGTTAGGGCACCTATGGGGGTTCAACTACAACTATGTTTGATAACCAGAGATAGGGTAAGGGATTGAAATTATCCCAAGGGGAAACTGTTAGGCACCCCTCAGGATCCACTAGTGTGGTTCCCCGCCAGATGGTTTTGTGACTTTGTGCAATTAACAAGTAAACAAATAAGACTCAAATAATAGGGGATTTTGAATTTAAATACACTAGTGTTTGAAAAACAATAAAACCAAGGTTTGAAAAAGAATTATAATCTAAGCATGCTTGTGAGTGTAAAAAGGTCCTAGGTTTGTTTGTAATATAGGCGGTGTATCTAATTATTAAAACTGACTTGAGACTTATAGGCATGATTTATAAAGAAAACGAATCTGGACATATGCCGTTACGAAAATTAAGCTTCAATTACTTTATCCTATAGGCATGATATCTAATTGTAAAGTTAATTTTTAACCCTATAGGCATGTTATCTATTATTAAAGACATTTATATCCTATAGACATGATTTCTAGTTGTGTGAAAGTGAAGCATGCGGAATTTATTTTAAGAAAGAACTGATCCTATAGGCATGTTATCTAACAGACTATATTTGAAGCAAATAGACCCTGTAGGCAGGTTATCTACTATTAATAGCTAAAACATGCATATTTCCCAGCACTTTTCACTAGCCAACCCCATAATATTTACAAGTTATTACAAACCGTGTGACTGAATTACAAAAGCAGAAATGAAAGAAAAACAAGAAGCTACAACCATAAGAAGCCTGATCTTGACTTCCTGTCTGAGTTATGTAATTAATCACTTCAATGCCAATGTTATTCCAAAGCCTTTCTCATATCTGGGTGTGTCAAAGTTCCCTAAGGACCTCAAGGGATCCCGGGCAGTGCTTACACCCAGATTTGCATAGCCAAACAGAATGAGTACAGTGTAGAAGGGCCAACCCTTATGTGTCCAAGATGAGAGGGAGCTCAAGGGTCCCAAGGCAAGGGTCACACAAGAGGGGCAGAACCTAGATTCTAAGACTATAGTGGAAGTGCAGAACATAGTTTGAAAGAGATTTATTAAAACCGGGTTGGACATAGTAGGTAGTAAGGGTGATTTGAAAACAATTGTAGTAGTGAAACTAAAAAATACACAGAATCAGTAGTCATTCAAAGGGACAAGGGATTGTGGGGATACATTGTATGATCCCAGCAGGGGTCTGGTTTGGTCATGCACAACAATAGCTGATGCTGGCATGACCACAAACCAGCCAAAGGAACACAAACACATATAGGGGATATGGGGGTTTGGGATTCATAAGGTAGCAAGGACACGACAAGTGACTGACAGAGTACACACATAGGGAAACATTAATTTAAAAAGGGGAAGTGAACATATTACAGCATGCTAGTAACATAACTTGACTGTAGAAACATGAGCGAAAGTAAACAAGAATGAGAAACTGAAGCAATTAAAGAAAGCATGTTGTTGTTGAGGCTTGAAAAATTAACTAGGACATACCAGTAGAGAAGCAAAGTGCAAAAAGGTAAAGCAAGCAAGATTCCATAATCTAGCCTTGGCTTTCAGCCGACTAGACAAAGCAATAGAACAAGTAGTAGTAAAGAAAGAGAGAGTTTTTAAGTGTAAGTTGTGTGTTCTGAACTCAAATTGTTCGTCCCTTAAAAAGAAGAGAGGGTAGGGTATTTATAGTTTTGAAAACGAGTGAAAAATAAGTTAATAAGTAAAGTTTCAACACAAACATGGAAATAATCACAGTCAGAATTAATTAACACAAGTGATTTCCTTTAATTAAGGAATCACTGCTTAACGGATACTAACATGTTTAATTAAGGAAAGAAATCAGTTTGGGGACATATTGACTATTGCCATATAAGGGGGCAGGTAAAAGTATGAAGTAAATGACTGAGTCTAAGTACAAAAAATATACTTAATTTTGGAAATAGATTCAAAGTAAAACACCACAGTAATTAAAGGAAGGAATCAATCAATTTAAACAAATGAATAAAATTAGGGTTCATAAGAAAACCTTTTGCAATCAGTTGCAACATTGAGGGGGTCAGAATCAATCAAGAAAGGAACATGATTTTGCACCTCAGCCTATAAATAATAAGGAATGAACAGGCATGCAGGGTCAAATATGTCGACAAAAAGAAGCAACACAAACATAGAGTAGCGGTAGGGGTAAGCTAGGGTTCAGTAGTAAAAGAGACCTATTCGAAGAACAGTAGTCAAGTAGGTCAAGTAGTCACATAGAATCAAAAGTGAAGAAGAACACAGTAACAAGTAAGAGAGTCAGAAACGAGTAAAGGTCTCACAGTAACAAGTGAGGAAAACCTTTTAAGAAATTAGAGTTTCAACAATAATCGAGTTTAAAGATGGTAAGAACTCAAAATCAAGTAAGTCCAACAAGACAAAAAGATTCAAATGCAACGAACTTAATCGAACCAAACATGCGTGTAAAATAAACCAAGCGAGTTTCAGAAGCCCAGGTAGAGCCAAAACACTTAGGGCTTTTAGCATGATGAACCATGTAGCATCAAACATGGAGAAGCATAGTAAAAATCATAAAAACACACTGAAAATCGGAGAAAAGTTTAGGAAACCCTAATCGTTAAAAAATGGAGAGTCATTTTGAAAGAAAAATCGAAGAACCTTCGAAAAGCTCTTAAGAAGTTTGTAATAAGCACAGATCTAAGATAGATCTAAAAGAAAAATCGAATAGCTCTTAGATCTAGGGTTTCAAAGAACCCAGAGAAAGTGAGAAAGGCTTTAAAAGATACCGATCTAGCCGGAAAAGTCAAGTATCGAACTTGAACAGCCATGGATGGCTGGAAAAAGACCAGAGATCGAAGTCGAGCAAGGACTGGACCAGACCTCTTTGAGATTTGCCCATGGAATCACGAAAATATGTAACCAGTAGACATAAGAGACGAGTAAATGTCTCAAAACTCCATGGAAGACCATGGATTAGGGTGGAATTAGGTGCCGGAGGCTAGGGTTCATGTGAGGCTGCAGAGAGAATCGAGAGAAGAGGGATTCAAGGGCGGCGTTTTGTGAAAAGTGAATTAGGGTAAGGGGTCGTTCAGGTTTATTTTAGGAAGATTGAACAGTGGCAGTTGATCTGAATGATCAACGACCTGGATTAAAAAGGTAGGTGGGGAATCCGGGTTTGGTTCGGTTTAATTGAGTTAGGGCCGGGTTTAATTGAAATTGGGTATGGGTATAACAATTTAAAAATATGGGGGCTTAATTTTATGAATATAAAACACAATTAAATCTTAAAAAGGCTAATATTGCAATTATAGGCAATTAACTTTAAAAAAAATACTATATAATTGTAAAAATATGCAAAAATTACCTTAGCCATATTTTGGCATAATTATAAAGATCCAATGAATGAATCATCAAAAATAATAATTTCAGGCATCATTATTGGGATTTTATGGATGAAAAAGGGAAATAAATCGATTTAAAAACCTTTAAAAATTATGGAAAAATAATAAAACATTTGGACATGCTTATGTATGCTGTTTTGAAAGTATTTTGCGTATTGAAAATATATGGGAAAAAATTGGGTGTCAACACCAAACCCGCTACCGATCCCCCGACTCCTTCGAAGCTGATCTCACCCGTCGGGGTGTTGTTCAACTCTTTGAGCGGTTTGATTTGCCGGAGCACCGGGAGGAACAAGGCCTCTTCCATTCGCGTTGTTGGAAGCGCTTGATAATGCCTGCTTTAGCTATGTTATGACTTGGTCTTCCCTTGAGAGATGGCCCACGATGTCCTTTTGCTGCTCTCTCAAGATCTTTACTGTTTCCGCAATGTGCTCGTCCTCAGCTTCATCAGAAGTTGTCTCCCGCACATGTCGAGGATATTGCTCACCATGGACCGGAGTTACTACAACTCCCTCGTTGCGGTCTCACTGAATGAATTCTCATGCTGAGGCAGATTTTCTTGAGCCTCAACATTGTGTGTGTTGTTGACATCATTAGCTGCCATTTTTTTTTCCAATTTGTGCTATGAAACAAAGAATCAAACAAGTTAGTAAAAGACGCAAGGATCTACTCAATTACGCAGCTGTCTAAGCCCTATGGTGGGCGTCAAATAGTTTACCCGTAAAATGGTACAATTGAATTTGTTGCGTGATTTATAGATAAACGGACTGATTTGATCCCAAAATGATAAATAAACTAAATGAAAATAAGATTTAACATTGAAATCAAAAGAAATAGCAAGTCTAGTTCCGGGAGCAAGGCTTCAGAGGACAACAATAAGAACAATTGATCTAGCTTCACACCTCGCGGTGCTTACATTTCTCGATACTACACAAAAATCAAGTTGTCTTATTGAGCTTGAGAAATATAGCATAAGTTTTGCCAGTGACTTTGCGTCTACAATGGTTGTTGAGGCCCATATTTATAGTTATACCTTGGGAACAAGATTTTAGGATCAAGTCACTCTTAAATGACAATAAATAGGGCCATTGATGAATATATAATGACAGGCCACGAATGCCAAAATACTTTGCAATAGTTTCATATTTAATACTGAGGAATATTCTTCATTAAATGTCATTTGATAACAAAAATTCGTTTGCTTCCGTTGACTGTGTTCCCTTTGGGATCTACCCGATACAAACCGAAGTTGTTGTCCTCGGTCTTGGTTTGCACTCCCTTCATCTTCCGTTTGCCTCCGGTTTCACGTGTCATGTAATCATTTGAGCATTTAATATAAACTAATTTTACCTTATACAAATATACATTTTCACTTTAATAACAATTGTTAAGATTAAATATTTTGATTTACTGTAGCCATGTAGATATAGAGTGTGAAATAAATTTTCTCCAGAAGTAGTGTAACTGAAGTTGAAGAACTCGTGACCCATTTAATAGCATCTGCATGCCCATTATTAAACTTAGATAGAAACAACTAATTAACACTTTCACGTAAAGAACATAATGGATCCTCAAACAAGAAAGGAAAATTAATCAGAAGCTGACTTGATTAAGATGTGAACTTAATATCGGAAGGCATACGTTTTTGGAGGGAAAGTGAAAACTATATTTGAAGTTTTGTGTAATCAAATACGATGGTCCATGTCTTTCTTGATGAAAGGCAAGTTTCCATTAATGATGCAGAAAGATGAAGATTAAGTTGCTTCAATCTTCTAGTTAGTACTAACATTTAGAGGTCGTTTGGTACGAGGTATAAGAAGGTATAAGGGTGATACAAAAATTTAATATCACCTTAATACTATAAGTTATCCCGGTGTTAATTTTAACACATTAACACCGGGATAACTTATACCTTATAGAGGGTGGGATAATTAGCACCGGTATAACTTATACCTTCTTTTTAGAAATTATACAATTGTCATTCTTAATACAACATATCAAATATTGAATACACAACAATCCCAGCATAACTAATCCCAGCATAACTTACCCCAACATAACTTATACCGGCATAAGCCCTATTCCAACCACACGAACCCTTAATACTTTAGTATTAGTTATCTTTTGACGTAATTTCCTTTTTAAATTCATTTAACTATCAATAACAACAATAACAACAATCCAGTAAAATTCCATTAATGGGGTTTGGGGAGGGTAATGTGTACGCAAACCTTATCCCTACACCGAAGGAGTAGAGAGGCTGTTTCCGAAAGTCCCTTGGCTCAAGAAAAAAAAAGGACAAAATGAGACAATATTAGTATCACCACAGAAATCATAGGAAAAATAGGAACAACATGAAATCCAGAAGAAAGATGCAAAGCAAAAACGATAGCTCGTAAATAGTTCGGGAAGCTAAATAGTAAGACACAATATTGCCACTAGTTGTTTTAGACAAAAACACTATCAGACTGTACTAAATTCGTTTAACTATCATAAGATAATTTTAAGTAATAAACTAAAAAAAAAAAAAAGATTTAAAGAAAAAGCAGAAACACAATAAATGTAAAGTTGTAAACACACACGCAGCCTGATATAGTGATGTGACGAGCTGGCATTATTCAAATGAAAAAAGAAATAAAACAAAACATACATAATGGATTAGATACATCCTCCATAAAACTATTACTAAATCCTTTTCTTTTTTCATGTTCACAAGTCAGATGAAAGTAGTGTCTGTATAACAAATCACACCATAGTTGAACCTTGAACCTGCATATCTATCACCCCCCCCCCCCTCTAACCCCACTTATTTCTAGGTGGTGATATATGCAGGGCAAAAGGTGAAACAATCAATTAAATTCGTTATTAGATTCATGTCTACTTGTACAGACAGTAATGAAGAGAGAAACATTTGGAATTGGAAATCAAGATTTGTGAGTCTCATCTGTCACTATTCCCTCGAACTCTCTCACACTATGCGGGGCAGCAGGGGTTTCAAGCTCAAAGACCGTTGTAAGACTACTCAAGTCCATGCTTACAACCCATCTTCTGAAACTTCCACGAGCAACCCTTTTCCTTTTCCTATTTCCAAGCTCCATTTCCCTACAATCAACTCCATTTTGCAAGAATCTGCTGATTCTATTATTTCCCTTTCAACAGCTGAGACTTTTCTTCCCTATGGTCTTCCAAGAACCGATTCTTTTGAGCCCCCACTTGAGCTTTGTCTCAAATCTGTTGATTTTGTTGAATCTTTGGCTGAGCTTTACCGCAAAATCCAGATGACCCAAGATTTTGATAAATCTTTGGTTTATTTAGAGCAGTATGCGCTCTTGTGCAGCCTTGGTGATCCAAAGTTGCTGCGAAGGTGTCTTCGATCGGCTCGTCAACATGCGGTTGATGTGCATTCCAAGGTGGTTTTGTCAGCTTGGTTGAGGTTTGAAAGGAGAGAGGATGAGTTGGTTGGATCATCAGCTTTGGATTGTATAGGAAGAGTTGTTGAATGCCCCAACGCTGCTTTGCTACATGGCTATGATCCCAATTCTGTTTTTGATCATTGCCTATGTTCTAATCAGATCTCTCATTTTGGGAATAATTTCCTCAGCTCAGAATCAGAAGAGGATGGGGTTGTTTGCTTCTGCATAGGCAATGAGGAAGTCAACTGTATTCGAGGTAAAATTGCAGCTCTCTCTGCTCCATTAAAATCAATGCTGTATGGTAATTTCATTGAGTCTGATAAGCAAAGAATTGATTTTACACACGTTGGTATATCTGCGGACGGAATGAGAGCTGTAGATTTCTTTACTAGGACTAGAAGATTAGATTCTTGCTCACCCAATGTACTTCTGGAGCTTCTTTCATTTGCAAATAGATTTTGTTGTGAGGAAATGAAATCTGCTTGTGATTGTTACTTGGCGTCTTTGCTTTCCGATATCGATGAGGCATTGGTTCTTATTGATTATGCTCTGGAGGAGAGAGCACATCTGCTCGTGGCGTCTTGCTTGCAGCTGATGCTAAGAGAGCTTCCAGGTTATTTATATAATCCAAAGGTTCTCAACACCTTTTGTAGCTCTGAGGCTAGGGAGAGACTCGCCACAGTTGGGCAAGCTTCTTTTCTGTTGTATTATTTCCTTAGCCAGGTAGCAATCGAAGATAACATGGTGTCCAAAGTTACAGTTATGTTGTTGGAGAGATTAAAGGAGTGTGCTAACGAAAGATGGCAGAAGGCACTCGCTTTGCATCAACTGGGTTGTGTATTGCTTGAAAGGAAGGATTACAAAGAAGCTCAACATTGTTTTGAGATGGCTATTGAGGCTGGTAATATTTATTCAATAGTAGGTGTTGCACGAACTAAACTCAAGCAGGGGCAGATGTTTTTAGCTTATGAGCTAATTAATGATATTATTATAAAGTATAAACCTATGGGGTGGATGTACCAAGAGAGGTCTTTGTACAGCTTAGGCAAACAAAAGATTTTGGATGTTAATGAAGCCACCAGATTGGATCCTACCCTTACGTTTCCATACAAATACAGAGCCATTGCAATGGTAGAAGACAGCCAGATTGAGGCTGCTGTCACAGAGATAAATAGGATTGTTGATTTTAAGGTCTCTCCAGACTGCATTGAATTGCGCGCTTGGTGCTTTATTGCACTTGAAGATTACCAATCTGCTATAAGGGATATCCGTGCATTGTTGACTCTAGAGCCGAACTTTATGATGTTTCATGGGAAAGTGAGAGCTGACCACCTGGTGGAGCTCCTCAGTCAGCACGTTCAACCATGGAGTCCTGCAGATTGCTGGATGCAACTCTATGATCGATGGTCATTTGTTGATGATATTGGTTCATTGTCTGTTATATATCAAATGCTCATAAATGATCCTGGGAGGAGTGTCCTGCGCTTCAGGCAATCTCTTCTCCTATTGCGGTAATTTCTTGAGACATTATCTTTTGAGTTTTGCTGCAACCTTATGCAACAGTTCCTAATGTCTCTGAGTCCTGATTCTAGCTTCAACTTTTATTTTTTCGGGAATGCAAATAAAAAAGGGAAAGACTGGTCATTGACTTTTTCTGGCGATCTGTAAGCCATATTCTTGTTGTCACATATGTTACTTTATAATCAAAGAACCTGATTACTAATTGCAATACATCAAATCCGGCTTTAAGTTATAAGACCCATGTTATTGAAAATTAAAATGGATAATGCATGAAACAACTCTTTGATAACTATCCTTAGTTGGATTGAGTCAACATATGTGTAAGTAAATTTTGGGGACTGGCTGGAAATATACTGTCATTCTTAGATAGAAAAGCCTTATCATGGGTTAACATTCCATGCTGTTCTGATTTCCATAAATTATTGATATAAGCACATCCTGTTACTTAGTTTACCTAATACCTTTTACGTGCAGGTTGAATTGTCAAAAAGCCGCAATGCGCAGTTTGCGCCTGGCCCGGAATCATTCCACCTCCAAATATGAGAAGCTTGTATATGAAGGATGGATATTATATGACACTGGACATCGTGAAGAAGCACTTGCCAAAGCTGAGGAATCGATTTCTATCCAAAGGTCATTCGAGGCCTTTTTCCTTAAAGCATATGCTCTAGCCGATACAACTCTGGATTCTGAATCTTCATCTTATGTCATCCAACTGTTGGAGGAAGCACTTAAATGTCCTTCAGATGGTCTTCGCAAAGGACAAGTGGGTCAATTCTCCAAACTAGTTCTCTTGGTGTTGTTTCTGTAGATAAATTTATTCATGTTATGTGGTCTTGGCAGGCATTAAATAATCTAGGAAGTATTTACGTGGATTGCAATAAGCTGGACCTTGCAGCAGATTGCTATGTTAGTGCCCTCGAGATAAAGCACACAAGAGCTCATCAAGGGCTAGCGCGTGTATATCATCTCAAAAATGATAGGAAAGCTGCTTATGAGGAAATGACAAAGTTGATAGACAAGGCTCAGAACAAGGCATCAGCTTATGAGAAAAGGTCCGAGTATTGTGATCGCGACATGGCAAATAATGATCTCAGCATGGCTACACAGTTGGATCCTCTAAGGACATACCCGTATAGATACAGGGCTGCAGGTATATTATCACTTTCAATCACTTTATAACCCTTGCTTGTTACCTAATTTTATTGCTCGGGGAAGAGCTTACTAAAATTCTGACTAAATATCTGACTGTAGGGTGATGAATAAAATTTGTTATGTGAATTAGAAGTATAGTTCCGATATGATTATATTTGAGGAGAATCTTTCTTGGGTGTTATTACTAATTGTGACATAAATTCCTGGTGTAACCTAAAAGAGTATCACAAAGAGGAAGCAATCGTTGTTGCTTGTGGACGGGGCTTGAGCGAATGAATCTTCTTATGTTCACTTGAAAATGTAATTCACTTTTCAGAAGGAATTAGCAGTGTTGATAAAGGATGAACGCAGTGCCGCCATGTCCAGACTGAAAAGAGAAAAGCTGTATGAAAATTTGAAATTAAGTCACTTGAAAGAGCCTTTATATAAGGGAATACCTCTCTTTTCTTCGTCTCAGGATTGAGATTTACTACAACTATTACAATTTGAATTTGGTTAGCAAAAACATTTCTGATGAAAGCACTCTTTCTCTTTTCTGCGAAGGCCCTGTCATATAAAAACGATTTCTAGCTATTTTATGTATATCTGATGGTCTTAAAAAGCTGTTTTCCAAATTGCAGAATATACATTGCAAAAAAATAAAAATAAAGCAGGTAACAAGATATTAGTGTGTTGGTTTATGCCTATGTCACGCAAAGCATCAATTGAATTCATTACATTTAAGAGATATGCATCTGTTCATTGCACCTTAGGTTTGACAAGCTATTGTCCTATGATGCGTACCCCAAATGTTCTTAAGATAAGTTGTCTATGCAATAAATACAAATGTAATGTAGAGAGAGGAATTTATCACTGATATCTTGTCCATCTTTGACATAGGCAACTTATTGTTCTCATGGAGCAACTGCAGAGAGCTCCTCTTCTTTTGACAAGTAAATTATTCTTTGAATCAACCGGTACCAAGAAGGTGCTTAGAGAATATAAACTGATGACTCGTCTCATTTCACATGTTTAAGGAGTATAGCAAGTTGTTTAAATGATTATATCATTTACAGTATTCTTCCAATCTTCGTACACCAAAATTATAAATTTTAAAGACATTACATATTATATGTGCTCCTTTTTCCGTCAAAACATCTATGATTCTTTCTATCCAGATTGTCCTAATAAAACATAAGCAAGTTTCCAACTGTGACTCTTTTAGATATCCTCTGTCCCTGCCCATTGTTGAGAGTTTGCTGCAGATTCTTTGGCATCACGGACTCCAAATATGTTTAAAAACATTATCCATATTTTCTATGTTTGCTTGTTGTAGGTGGTTAACTGATTCATTGGAATCATGTAGGAAGCATCTATGAAACAGTTTAAAATCCCTTCTTCGCATATTATCTTGTGTCAAACAGGCTTCATGTGTTGCAACCGCATGCTATTTTTGGAGGTGCCTTGGTGTTCCAAATCATTTTCCATGGTCAATGATCTTCTTCTTTTACTTGTCTGTGGATTATCTTACAGCATATGATTTAACAGTAAATCTCCCATCCTTGCTACCAATCCAAAGTATGTAATATTTCACATCATCCTCTAATACCATTTTTTCCAGTTTCTGCAGCAAAAAGCTGATATCCTCAATTTCTCAATCATTGAATTCCTTCTAAACTGTAGATTCCATAACATTCTGCAATTGTACAATCTTTAGTTGTGATAAGGCTGTACCAATCTGGGAGGATTCCTTTTGGTGTCAGGCCTCCGACTGCTTATCAAATACATATTCTAATATTTCTCCTGTTGCCCAGCTTTAGTCTAATACTGTTCTGATATTCTCCCCAAATGCAAGAAGCTCTTCTTTTTGAGCTTGGCCTATCAAATGGTTACAACAGCCTTTTGGAATATTGCATTTTCTGACACAAGGACAATCTACTTTATGCTATCAAAATTCTTTTCGTTGGCATTTGTCTGTGAATGGTGAAATGATATTGATGAAGTATGATAAACTTTACAGTAAAGTTTAGAGTTTTGGTTCAGTCAAATCAAATAGTAGTCTAGACTCTTCATGAATGACTTCAGCGAAGTAACTTTAATCCTGTCGAATAAGTCTCCCTGCAGGGAGATTTATTAGCTGATTAAGTACATAATGTGATGCTTCTGTATATATTTGATGGTTTGAGCTGAAAGATCGTTTTGCTCCCACTGTTGGAAGAAAAATGGATGAAAGCATTGTGCTATATTTTCCTAAGTTCTTGTACAAACCAACATGAAACTAGGAGGACAAAAGTTCCCAACTGGTCAGGTTGAGCCTGCACCGTATAGATTGAAGCCTCAGCCGTGAGTTTAGCACTTGTTGCCTTATTAGCTTACCTTCTCAAAAAAAAAATTGTTGTTGCCTTGTTAGCGGCGAGTTAAGCATTTTTATCGCCTTGTCAGCTGCGAGTTTAGCAATTTTTGTTGCCTTGTCCGAACTGACATTTGACTGTTGCATGCAACAGTGCTCATGGATGACCAGAGGGAGACTGAGGCTGTGGAGGAGCTTACAAGAGCCATTTCTTTCAAACCTGACTTGCAAATGCTTAATCTTCGGGCAGCATTCCATGAGTCAATGACTGATTTCTCACGTGCTCTCCAGGATTGTGAAGCAGCCCTCTGCTTGGATTCCAATCATAAGGATACCTTAGATTTGTACAGTCGTACACGTATTCAAGCACGGCAAAATACGTGAAATATGCATGTGAATGGACTAGTTTTGAGGAGTACTTTCTGCTTTCAAAGAAAGAAGAGAAACGGCTTGAGCTTTCTAGTCTTTGGATATAAGGCTCCCTGCACAACATTCTGCTGTGCATGGATTGGTGACTAAGACAAACTGGGAAATCATTGAGGAGGAGAAATTGGATTTGGTGTACATATGATTAAAGGACTGCTATGGACATGATGTTGGTAAAAAGTTGTTCTGTTTTTGATGAAGCAAAGCCAGACCATTTCACAGTAAGCAAAATCAGGACACTCGAGCTCAATGTACTTTGACATTGTTTTGGTCATTAAGAATTGAAATTCTCATACTCTTATCATAAGTTCCGTATACGACCTAGAAAGAGGTAAAAATTCTCATTTGTGTAAGTTCAAGGGAACTTTTCTTCTGTCATTCTGTTAAACGATAGAGTTGCTGGAATGTGTAGAAGTTCTCCGTTTCTCTTGATGTTGTGAAAATTATAAGTCAAGATCCTTGTAATTAAATTAGATAGCAGCAGAGATCTCCTTGTATTCTGGTCCAAGACCACTTAATGTTTTGATGATCAACTCTTCATTTGATAATGGTGAGCCACTGATGGCTAAATCATCAGCAATGGACTTTATTTCTCGCATATATTCACTGACAGGGCGAGACTCTCGCTTGAGATTGGATAATATTTCACGCAGGCCAAAAATCCTTGATTGTGATTTGTTCGCATAAGTAGTTTGAAGAATATCCCAAGCATGCTTAGCAAATGTTGCGTGTGCAACTAAAGGAGCAATGGTCGCATCCCCAGGAGCCATAATGGCATTCCTAATGAGGCTACATTGTCATTGCCATAATTTGAAGGAGGGATTGAGAGACTCTCAACCAGAATAATCAATCAATTGCTTTGGTGGAATGGCTACTGTACTATCAACATAACAAAGTAGGTCGTAGCCAAATAGTAGAGTAATTGGAACTTCCTGTTAACTTGAATGATAGTTGGGGGGTTGGATTGAAAGATATCAATTGTGTGGTCTGGACAACGCTGCCGTGTCCAAAAATGACGGAAGGCTTCAATGAATCTGAATTTTTGGATGTGGATATCTTTGGTGAGAGGTCGCCCATTATTAAATGCAGATGGAAGACAACAACTGGCTTGAGATCAAAGGAAAAATGTAGGCAGGATCTTAGCTTGTGAGAGCTGTATACGATTAAAACCGGGTCTATCCGATTTTATTATTTGATCGAGGCCAGGGAATTGCATCGAAGGCCAGCATTGTAGTGGATCAGACCAGAGTACAAAGATAAGGTATCGAATTCGAGGATGGAGGTGCCTATCGAGATCGAGGCCAGCAACGATCGAGATCAAATATGGCAGACTTGGAGCAAAGCGCGATAATGGAAAAGCGAGATATCCGCGACCGGTCAAAGATCACGGCGGAAATCCCGGAACAGATCAAATCAAGGGCGGTTGTTTAGGCTAATCATGGGATTTACTTCCGTAATTAGAATTGTACCATAGATAGGATTCCTTTCCTATATAAAGAGGGTTCTCATCGTTTTGTAGACACCTTACATTCACACATATCAAAGCAATACAACACTTTCTAGCTTATATCGTGTTCCTCAGATTGTCGTACTTTTAACTGTTCTTGCATTGATCAATTCGAAATATTCAACTCGAGGGCAGAACTCCATTCAAATACTGGTTTGCTTAATTTTACTGTTAATTTTTGCGACTAATTTTCGTATTCATCAATTGATATTAGGTGAAAATCACATTATAAGTTTTAATTATTATCCAATTTTAAGGGTAAACAGTTTGGTGCCCACCGTGGGGCTAAGGATAATAGTGATTGCGTGGTATTAATTCCCATAATAGACACTGCTTTATGCTTGTTCTCGTAAGTGTTTTTGTTTTCAGGATCAATATGTCTAACTTGCAAACAATACTCATTCACGCCGATGACGGCCTCAGTTTCCATGGAGAAAACGATAATGTAGCCGCCCCAGGGATCGAAGTGCCTCAAGCTGGCCATGAAGGAGTACCGATCGCAGACCCCATCGACGTTAGTTCGCACGTCGCGCTAAATGCAAATCTAGATGTCGACCCTGGAAATAGTGTCCCCAGAGATGCCCGAGCAGCTGATCAGAGCGCATAGAGCGGTGGAAAAGGCGGAATGAGCCTTCGAATGATATTCGAAATGTTGCAGACTCAACAAGCTACGATAGCGCAACTCCAAAGTCAAAATCGAGGTCCAAGTAGAATTGACCTCGAAACATCATAGGAAGTTGTTCAAAGAATCAAACCTGTATCGGAGAAATTGAACGCTAATGAATTGGGGACCGATCTCGCAATTACGAAGATGCTCGAAGAGCTTACTAAACGGATCGAATCAAGTGAAAGGAAAATCGAGGCTAATGCCAAAAAGGTAGAAACATACAACTCACGGGTTGACCAAATACCATGGGCACCCCCGATTTTAAAGGGTTTGGATTCGAAGAAGTTTGTACAGAAGCCTTTCCCTCTGAGTGCGTCTCCGAAGCCCATTCCTAAGAAATTTTGTATGCCATAAATCCCCAAATACATTGGGAACACCGACCTTCATGAGCACGTCACTTCTTACACATGCACAATAAAGGGAAACGACTTAGAAGACGATGAGGTTGAATCCGTTCTATTGAAGAAATTTGGAGAAACTTTATCGAAAGTTGCCATGATATGGTATCATAACTTACCACCCAACTATATTGATTCATTTGCTATGCTCGCAGATTCTTTTGTGAAAGCCCACGCCGGAGCCATTAAAGTTGCAACATGGAAATCGAACCTCTTCAAGGTCAGACGGAAGGATAACGGATGCTTAGGGAATTCATATCTCGGTTCCTAACGGAGAGAATGGATTTGCCTCCAGTCACTGATGATTGGGCTGTTCAAGCTTTTACACAAGGTCGCAACGCCCGGAGCTCCATAGCTTTCGCAACAGTAGAAGCAAAATTTGATCGAATATCCTGATGTCACTTGGGCCGATGTACATAATAGGTATCAGTCAAAGATTAGGGTCGAAGATGACCAACTAGGACCTCCAATTGGTTCGATTTATCCTAGAAGGCCCGTGGACAGGCTAAAGGGTTGTCGATCGGGAATCATAACAAAATAGAAATAGGTACCACCATACAGTGGAGATCGGAAAAATAGCGATCCCTGATGCAACCCCATACAGAATGATAAAAAGAATGATCGGGTATAAAGTTCCTGAGGTCTTATGAACAAAAGTGGTTTCGATAGGGATGTCAGGTCCAAAGGAGCACCTCGACTGTCAGAATACAACTTCAGCGTTGATGTATCAGGTATTATATCATCCATCGGTCGGATTAAGAATATTATATGGCCCAGGCCTTTACAATCTGATCCAGCTCAAAGGAACCCTAATCAAATGTGCAAATACCATGGTACCCATGGTCATAGAACTGAAGACTACAGATAGCTGAGGGAGGAGGTAACACGTCTATTCAACGAGGGTCGCCTTCGATAATTCTTAAGTTATCGGGCCAAGAACCACTTCTAAAACAGAGATTCAAACATGCAGAACGAGCAGGAAGAGCCACAACACGTAATTCATATGATCGTTGGTGGGGTCGATATCCCTCAAGGACCGGTATTTAAACATACCAAGGCGACAATCACGAGGGAAAAACAAACCCGAGACTTCTTACCAGAAGAAACCTTGTCTTTAAACGACGAGGACACAGAAGGGATCGAACAACCTCACAATGATGCACTGGTAATGTCTATCCTTATGAATAAAATTCAAGTTAAACGTGTGTTAATTGATCTAGGTAACTCGGCAAATATTATTCGATCAAGGGTCGTAGAGCAACTCGGCCTCCAAGATTAGATTGTGCCCGCAACTCAAGTACTTAATGGCTTCAACATGGCAAGTAAAACCACCAAAGGGGAAATCATTCTACCAGTAAACGTGGCCAAGACTATCCAGGAAACAAAATTCCATGTGATTGAAGGCAACATGAGGTACAACGCGCTGCTCAGAAGACCTTGGATTCATAACATGAGAGCAGTGCCCTCGACGCTTTACCAAGTCTTGAAATTCCCTACATCAGAAGGAATCAAAATGGTGAACGGTGAACAACCTGTCGCCAAAGAAATGTTTTCAATCAATGAGGTAATACCGATATCGGTGTTGTCATCAACAAAGGGATCGGAGCCAAAGGGAAAAAAAGAAGTCAAATAGCAACCACAGTCGTCGGCCTCGGCCCGATCAAAGGAACAAGAAACCTTCGATGATGATGATTATATGATACCTCGAACCTTCGTGATCCGTGATGATTCCGATGCAACAAAATCAACGATCGAAGAGCTAGAACAATTCATACTGATCGAGCACCTTCCCGATCGAAAGGTATACCTGAGCACGGAGTTAACTCCTGAACTTATGAAAAAACTCATTCAATTCCTTTTAAATAATAAGAATTGTTTTACTTGGTCCCACTTAGATATGACAGGGTGTCACGACCCGGATTTCCCACCCTCAGGAGTCGTGATGGCACATACTCGTGGAAGCTAGGCAAGCCAACACATTCACATATTATTATCTTTTTACATTATCCATAAGGAGTTACGAGTTAACAAATAAATGACAACAGAATAATAATAATAAAAGTAGTGCGGAAGACGAAATCTGATAATTTAACTTAATACAAATTGTGGAAGTCTAAGTACAACTCTGTCCCAGAATTTGGTGTCAAAATGTCACAGACCATCTACGAATACTACAAATAAGGTCTGAATAAAAATACACGAGTCTGTCTCTGAATAAGTAAAATAGAAAGGAAATGATAGAAGGGGACGCCAAGGCCTACAGACACCTGTAGGACTACCTCGGGTCTCCGATGGACTGAAGGCAGCAACCCGTAGCTAAGGTTTGTATGCTCCAGTACCGGGATCTGCACAAAAGAGTGCAGAGTGTAGAATCAACACAACTGACGCTATGTGCTGGTAAGTGTCGAGCCTAACCTCGGTGAAGTAGTGACGAGGCTAGGACAGGACTACCAAATAAACATGTGCAGTTATATCATATACAGTGAGTAATAACAACAGAACTAATAGTTAAAGTTGGGAAGGGGAAACATGCTACGGAGGATAACAAGTACAACAAAATTTCAATAAAGAAGCATAAAGTACACCAAAATTCAACTATAAGCAAGAGTAAGGAGAACAATACAAGTGCAAGGCATCACCCTTCGTGTTTTTACTCTCGTTCTCACCATAAAAATCAATATAATCGGCACGACATCACCCTTCTTGCTTTTACCTCACATAATCATGGCACGTAATTATCCTTCGTGCATTATTACTCATATCATGGCACAACATTGTACATCGTGGGGCACATCATCACCATTCGTGCATTAATAATCACAATATCGGCACGGCATCACACTTCGTGCATTAACACTCTCAAACTCACGCATGACATCACCCTTCGTGCTTTACACTCTTCCTCACCCAAGCAACAATCACAAAGCAATTTGGGCAAGGGAATCAATAATATCACAATAGAATCTAGCAAGGGAATAATAGTTTAACAATAATATCCCAGCAAGGAAAATAATATCACCAGCAGTAACATCCCGGCAAGGGAATCAATATCAATAACAATAATATCCCGGCAAGGGAAATAATATCATAAACCTCTTCTCATTTCCACAATCTCTTCTCAACACAAATCTAAACTTGAGTCAATGCTCTACAATATTCAATTACCAAGAATACTTCCGTAAGCCTTGTTCAACATTAGAAATCATCATATTAAGCATGGACAATACAAAACGGAGTCACATCAATCATAGTGTAAGACTCACGGGCATGCTTGACACCGACGTATAGATACTCGTCACCACACCTATACGTCGTACTTAACAATTAACACATAGAAAATAAGACCAAACTCCTATTCCCTCAAGCTAAGGTTAGACCAAACACTTACCTCAATGCCACAAACACAATTCAAGCCTCAACTACCGCTTTACCCCTCGATTCCACTTCCAATTCGCTTGTATCTAGCCACAATTTATTTAACGATATTAAAATATGCTAAACGAATCAATTCTAATGTATGAAAATAGGTTTACTAATAATTTCCACAAAAATTCAAAAATTGACCCCGGTCCCACATGGTCAAAACCCGAGGTTCGAACCAAAACCCGATCACCCATTCCCCCATGAACTCAAATATATAATTTGTTTTGAAATCGGACCTCAAATCGAGGTCCAAATCCCCAGAATTTGAAAATCCTAGGTTCTACCCAAAAACACACAATTCCCCATGAAAACCCTTGATTTTGAATTGAAATCATGTGAAAAGATGTTATAGATTGCAGAAAATGAGTTACAAACGACTTACAATTGATTTGGAGAAGAGCTTTTCTTTGGAAAATCGCCCAAGAGAGTTTAGGGTTTGAGAGAGTTTGAAAAATGAGGAAATTTTGGCTAAGTTATAATTTGTGCAGGTGCAGATATCGCATTTGCGATGCTAGGTTGGAAAATGCGAACTCGAAAATGCGTCCCAGGCTTCGCAAATGCAAAGGTAGGTCAATCCTGCTTTCTTCGCAAATGCGAACAATTGTTCACAATCGCGGTACCTGCTGTGGTCGTATTTGCGACATTGAGCCTCGCAAATGCGAAGGTCACCCTACCCATCCCTCTTCGCAATTGCGATGTTTTCTTCGCAAATGCGAGCTCGCATTTGCGAGCCAGGCTTTGCAATTGCGAAGCCTATAAACTTGCAACACACCAGCAGTTTTCCTAAGTCCAATTTCATTTTATGGCCTATCCAAAACTCACCAGATCCCTCAGGGCTTCAAACCAAACATGCACGCAAGTCCAAAAACATCATACGGACTTACTTGTGCGATCAAATCATCAAAATAACATCAACAACTATGAATTAAAGCTCAAATTCATAAATTCACTAAAGAACATCAAAATTTCCATTTTCTCAAATAAATGTCTGATTTATACTAAACGAACTCCAATTCTTACTGAACTTTGAAAATTTAACTTAATTATTATATAAGACCTGTATCGGGCTCCGGAACCAAAATACGGGCCCGATACCATCAATTTCAAACATCTTTATATTTCTAAACCTCTTATAATTTCAGTTAAACAATTTCTTTCAAGAATTCATTACTCGGGCTTGGGACGTCAGAATTCGCTTCCGAGCATATGCCCAAGTCCCATATTTTACTACGGACCCTACGAGACCATTGGATCACGGGTCCGGGTCCATTTACCAAAAATATTGACCAAAGTCAACTTTTATCAATTTTAAAAGCCAAATTACTTATTTTTCTTAGTTTTCACATAAAAGCTTTCTGGAAATGCACCAGAACTGCGCACGCAAATCGATGCGACACAAAAAAAGATTTTTAAGGCCTCGAAACAGAATTTACTTTCAAAACAAGGTCATCACATTCTCCACCTCTAAAATAATCGTTCGTCCTCGAACGGACATGAGAATAGTACCTGAGTCAGAGAAAAGATGGGGATATTGGCTCTACATATCAGACTCAGACTCCCCGGTAGCTGTCTCGGCAGGCTGACCTCTCCACTGAACACGAATAGAAGGAAAACTCTTCGATCTCAACTGACGAACCTGCCAGTCTAGAATAGTTACCGGCTCCTCCTCATAGGACAAATCCTTGTCCAACTGGACAGTGCTAAAGTCTAATATGTGGGATGGATCACCATGATACTTCCGAAACATGAACACATGAAATATTGGATGCACGACTGATAAACTCAGCGGTAACGCAAGTTTGTAAGCCACCTCTCCCACTCGATCAAGAATCTTAAACGGGCCAATGAATCTAGGGCTTAACTTGCCCTTATTTCCAAATCTCATCACGCCCTTCATAGGCGACACCCGAAGAAACACTTGCTCGCCGACCATGAATGCCACATAACAAACCTTACAGTCTGCGTAACCCTTTTGCCTGGACTGAGCTGTACGAAGCCTATCCAGAATGATCTTAACCTTGTCCAAGGCATCCTGCACTAGATCCGTACCCAACAACCAAGTCTCTTCCGGCTCAAACCACCTAACCGGCGATCGACATCGCCTACTATATAAAGCCTCATAGGGAGCCATCTGGATGCTCGACTGGTAGCTGTTGTTGTAGGCAAACTCCGATAAAGGCAAGAACTGATCCCACGAGCCTCCAACTTCAATAACACAAGCTCGGAGCATATCCTCCAAAATCTGAATAGTATGCTCGGACTGTCCGTCCGTCTGAGGATGAAATGCTATGCTCAACTCGACCCGTGTGCCCAACTCACGCTGAACTGCCCTCCAAAAATATGAGGTAAACTGCGTACCTTAGTCCGAAATGATAGACACGGGCACACCATGAAGACGAACAATCTCCCGAATATAGATCTCTGCCAGCCGCTTAGAAGAATAGGAAACCGCTACAGGAATGAAATGTGCTGACTTGGTCAGCCGATCAACAATAACCCACACTGCATCGAACTTTCTTTGAGTCCGTGGAAGTCCAACAATGAAGTCCATAGTGATACTCTCCCACTTCCACTCAGGAATCTCAATCTTCTGGAGCAAACAACCAGGTCTCTAATGCTTATACTTTACTTGCTGATAATTCAAACACCGAGCCACATATGCAACAATATCCTTCTTCATCCTCCTCCACCAATAATGCTGCCGCAAGTCCCGATACATCTTAGAGGCGCCCAGATGAATGGAATACCGAGAACTATGGGCCTCCTCTAGAATCAACTCTCGAAGTTCATCCACATTAGGCACACAAACTCAACCCTGCATCCTCAAAACTCCATCATCTCCAACTGTAACCTGCTTGGTACCTCTGTGCCGCACTGTGTCTCTAAGGACAAGCAAATGAGGATCATCATACTATCTATCTCGGATACGCTCAAATAATGAAGAACGAGCGACTGCACAAGCTAACACATGACTGGGCTCAGAAACATCCAACCTCATGAACTGATTGGCCAAATCTTGAACATCCAAAGCAAGCGATCTCTCACCAACCGGAATAGACGCAAGATTGCCCATACTGGCTGACTTTCTACTCAAAGCATCAGCCACCACATTGGCCTTCCCCGGATGATATAAGATGGCGATATCATAATCTTTCAATAGCTCCAACCACCTTCCCTGCCTCAAATTTAGCTCCTTCTGCTTGAACAAATACTGCAGACTCGTGTGATTCGTGAACACCTCACATGACACGCCATATAAATAGTGCCTCCAAATCTTCAGCACGTGAACAATGGCTGCTAACTCTAAATCATGAAATGGATAATTCCTCTCATGAATCTTCAACTGTCTCAAAGCATAAGCAATAACCTTGCCATCCTGTATTAACACCGCACCAAGTCCAATACGAGATACGTCACAATAGACTGTATATGGCCCTAAACCTGTGGGAAAAACCAACACTGGCACCGTAGTCAAAACTGTCTTGAGCTTCTGAAAGCTTGCCTCATACTCGTCCGACCACCTGAAATAGGCACTCTTCTGGGTCAACCTGGTCATCGGGGCTACAATAGATGAAAACTCTCCATAGACGGACAGTAATAACCCGCCAAACCCAAGAAACTCCAAATCTCTATAGCTGATGCGGGTCTAGGCCAGTCCTTGACTGCCTCTATCTTTTTCGGATCCACCTGAATACCCTCTGCTGATACAACGTGACCCAAGAAAGCAACTAATCCCAACCAAAACTCGCACTTCGAAAACTTAGCATACAACTGACTATCTCTCAAAGTCTGAAGAACCACTCTCAAATGCTGCTCATGCTCCTCCCGACTGCGGGAATAGATTAAAATATCATCAATGAAGACGATCACAAAGGAATCCAGGCAAGGCTTGAACACTCGGTTCATCAAATCCATAAAAGTTGTTGGGGCATTCGTCAACCCGAATGACATCACCAAGAACTCATAATGCCCGTACCAAGTGCGGAAAGCTGTCTTAGGGACATCGGATGCCCTAATCCTCAACTGATGGTAGCTAGATCTCAAGTCAATCTTCGAGAATACCTTGGCACCCTGAAGCTGATCAAACAAATCATCAATCATCGGCAATGGATACTTATTCTTGATTGTAACCTTATTCAACTGCCGATAATCTATACACATCCTCATCAACCCGTCCTTCTTCTTAACAAATAACACCGGCGCACCCCAAGGCGATACACTAGGTCTAAAGCCTTTATCAAGTAAGTCTTCCAACTGCTCCTTTAATTCTTTCAATTCAGGCAGGGCCATACAATACGGCATGATAGAAATGGGCTAAGTGCCTAGAGACAGATCAATGCAAAAGTCAATATCCCTATCAGGTGGAATACCCGGCAGGTCTGAAGGAAATACCTCAGGAAACTTACGAACAATAGGCACAGAATCCATAAAAGGAACCTCGGCACTAGAATCACGAACATACGCCAAATAGGCCAAACATCCCTTATCAACCATACGCCGAGCCTTCATATATGAGATAACCCCACGGGTGGAATGACTAGGAGTCCCTCTCTACTCTAAACGAGGCAATCTGGTAAGGCACAGTCTTGGAATGACAGTCCAAGATAGCGTGGTAAGGTGATAACAAGTCCATCCCTAATATGACATCAAAATCAACCATATCCAAAAGTAACAAGTCTACTCGGGTCTCAAGACCCCTAATCGCCACTATACAAGAACGATGAACACGATTTACCACAATAGAATCACCCACCGGTGTAGACACATAAATAGGAGCACTCAAAGAATCACTAGGCATGATCAAATACGATACAAAATAAGACGACACATAGGAGTATATAGACCCGAGATCAAATAGCATTGAAGCATCCCTACTACAAACCAGAACAATATCTATGATAATTGCATCGGAGGCCTCAACCTCAAGCCTGGCTGAAAGAGCATAACATCGGGGCTGGGCCCCACCACTCTGGACTATATCTTTGGGACGGCATCCTACTGGCTGTCCTCCACCTCTAGCAGCCTGAGCTCCACCTCTAATACCTCTACCACCACCTATAGCACCTCTACCCCTACCTCTAGCTAGCTGAGCAGACGGGGAACACTTGGTGCCTGAATTATGGCACGGGAACCCTAATACTGAGAGCTGCTCGGTGCTCGAGGCAAAATCTAGCAATATGCCTCGTATCGTCACAAGTATAACAAGTCTTCGGTTGTTGAGACTGCTGACCCTAGCGGTCTGAATGACCACCCTGAAAACTCTAGAGCTGCGATGCACTGATAGGAGCTAGTGGTGCACTATAGGGCAACTGATAAGAATACTGCATATGAGAACCACGGCCACCTGGCGCACAGTGAGAAGCCTAAAGTGCTGAATGAAACGGTCTGGAAGGATGACCCCTACCAAAAGAATCTCTGCCTCCAGATGAGGCACCACTGAACCTGCCCGAATGGCGAGGTCTCTTGTCAGACCCCTGACCACTCCCCTATGATAGAACCATCTCAACTCTCCTGGCCACATTGGCCGCATCCTGAAAAGAACTCTTGCTCCCCATCTCCTTAGCTATCTGCAATCGAATAGGCTGAACGAGTCCCTCAATGATACTCCTCACTCTCTCTCTCTCAGTGAGAAGTATAAGAAGAGCATGATGGTCCAAGTTAATAAATCTGGTCTCGTACTGAGTGACAGTCATAAAACCCTACTGGAGATGCTCAAAATGCCTCCGATAGTTCTCCCTCTGAGTGATAGGAAGAAATTTCTCCAGAAATAGTTGAGAGAACTGATTCCAAGTCAAAGCAGGTGACTCAGCTGGTCTAGCCAAACAATAATCTCTCCACCAAGTCTTGGCGGACCCAGACAGTCAAAAAGCAGCAAAGTCTACCCATTGGTCTCCATTATCCCCATGTTCCATAGAACCTCATGACAACTATCCAAATAATCTTGGGGATCCTCAGAAGATGTACCACCAAAAGTAGTAGTAAAGAGCTTGGTGAACTTGTCCAACCTCCACAAGGCATCAGCAGATATAGCTGTCCCCTCACCAGTCTGTGCCACAATACCCGGCTGAACTACCCCAACTGGCTGAGCTGCTGGAGTCTGAAACTAGGGATCCATCTGCTCTGGAGTACGAGTAGCAGCAGTCTAGGATCCTCCTCCAGCCTGATAGACAGTTGGTGCTACATGAAGCAAGCCTGCCTGGGCGACACTCTCCATAAGGCCCACTAGATGGACCAGAGCATCCTAAAGTACCGGGGTGGTGATGAACCTCTCTGGGACCTAAGCTGGTCCTGCTGGAACTGACTGGGCTGGAACCTCATCGTCAAACTCAACCTGAGGCTCTGCCGCTGGTGCTGCTGCTCGAGCTCTGGGCTGAGCCCTGCCCTTGCCTCGGGCCCTAGCATGACCTTAACCTCTGCCTCTCGTAGGAGCTGCTATTGGGGGTTGGGGATGTTGGTCAGCTGACAAAGCGGTACGTGTTCTCACCATTGTGAAAGAACAGAGTGGAAGTTCAATTTGAATTGAGAAATCAAGTCGCACGACAGGAAAGAATAGATATGAAGTTTTTCCTAACTCTGTAGCCTCTGGGGGATAAATATAGATGTCTCCGTACCGATCACTCAGAATCTACTAAGCTTGTCCGTGAATTGTGAGACCTAAACAACCTAGAGCTCTGATACCAACTTTTCATGAACCGGATTTCCCACCCTCAGGAGTCGTGATAGCGCCTACTCGTGGAAGCTAGGAAAGTAGACACATTCACAGATTATTATCTTTTTACATTATCCATAAGGAGTTACGAGTTAACAAATAAATGACAGCGGAATAATAATAATAAAAGCAGTGCGGAAGACGAAATCTAATAATTTAACTTAATACAAATTGCGAAAGTCTAAATACAACTCTGTCCATAATTTGGTGTCACAATGTCACCGACAATCTATGAATACTACGAATAAGGTCTGAATAGAAATACACGAGTCAGTCTCTAAATAAGTAAAAATAGAAAGGAAATGATAGAAGGGGATGCCAAGGCCTGTGGACACCTGCAGGACTACCTCGGGTCTCCGATGGACTGAAGGCAGCAACCCCGAGCTAAGGTCCAAATGCTCCAGTACCGGGATCTACACAAAAGAGTGTAGAGTGTAGTATCAGCACAACCGACCCCAAGTGCTGGTAAGTGTTGAGCCTAACCTCGGCGAAGTAGTGACGAGGCTATTGCAGGACTACCAAATAAACATGTGCAGTTATATCATATACAGCGAGTAATAACAACAAAACTAATAGTTAAAGTTGAGAAGGGGAAACATGCTGCAGGGGATAACAAGTACAATAGAGTTTCAGTAAAGAAGCATAAAGTACACTAAAATTCAACTTTAAGCAATAGTAAGGAGAACAATACAAGTGCACGGCATCACCCTTTGTGCTTTTACTCTCATTCTCACTATAAGAATCAATATAATAGGCACGGAATTACCCTTTGTGCCTTTACCTCACATAATCATGGCACAAAATTATCCTTCGTGCATTATCACTCATATCATGGCACGACATTGTACATCGTGCGACACGGCATCACCCTTCGTGCATTAATAATCACAATATCGGCACGACATCACCCTTCGTGTATTAATACTCTCAAACTCATGCATGGCATCAGCCTTCGTGCTTTACACTCTTCCTCACCCAAGAAACAATCACAAAGCAATTTGGGCAAGGGAATCAACAATATCACAATAGAATCCCGGCAAGGGAACAATAGTTTAACAACAATATCCCGGCAAGGAAAACAATATCACAAGTAGTAATATCCCGACAAGGGACTCAATATCAATAAAAATAATATCCCCGCAAGGGAAACAATATCATAAACTTCTTCTCATTTCCACAATCTCTTCTCAACACAAATCTCAACTTGAGCCAATGCTCTACAATGTTCAATTACCAAGAATACTTCCATAAGCCTTGTTCAACATTAGAAATCATCACATTAAGCATGGATAATACAAAACAGAGTCACATCAATCATAGTATAAAACTCACGGGCATGCTTGACACTGACGTATAGATACTCGTCACTACACCTATACGTCATACTTAAAAATTAACACATAGAAAATAAGACCAAACTCTTATTCCCTCAAGCTAAGGTTAGACCAAACACTTACCTCAATGCCACGAACACAATTCAATCCTCAAGTACCGCTTTACCCCTCGATTCCACTTCCAATTCGCTTGTATCTAGCCACAATTTACTTAACAATATTAATAAATTCTAAATGAATCAATTCTAATGCATGAAAATACGTTTACTAATAATTTTCCCAAAAAGTCAAAAATCGACCCCGGGCCCACATGGTCAAAACCAAGGTTCAAACCAAAACCCGATCACCTATTCCCCCACGAACTCAAATATATAATTTGTTTTGAAATCGGACCTCAAATCGAGGTCCAAATCTCCAAAATTTGAAAATCCTAAGTTCTACCCAAAAACACCCAATTTCCCCATGAAAACCCTTGATTTTGAATTGAAATCATGTGAAAAGATATTATAGATTGAAGAAAATGTGTTAGAAACGATTTACAATTGATTTATAGAAGAGCTTTTCTTTGGAAAATCGCCCAAGAGAGCTTAGGGTATGAGAGAGTTTGAAAAATGAAGAAAATTTGGCTAAGTTATAATTTGCACTAGTGCAGATATCGTATTTGCGATGCCAGGTTGGAAAATGTGAACTCGCAAATGCGGCCCAGGCTTCTCAAATGTGAAGGTAGGCCAGTCCTGCTTTCTTCGCAAATGTGAACAATTGTTCGCAATTGCAGTACCTGCTATGGTCGCAATTGCGCAATTGAGCCTCACAAATGCGAAGGTCACCCTGCCCAGCCCTCTTCGCAATTGCGATGTTTTCTTCGCAAATGCGAGCTCGCATTTGCGAGCCAGGATTTGCAATTGCAAAGCCTACAAACCTGCAACACACCAGTAGTTTTCCTAAGTCCAATTTCACTCCGTGGACTATCTAAAACTCACCCGAGCCCTGGGGGCTCCAAACCAAACATGCACGCAAGTCCAAAAACATCATACGGACTTGCTCGTGAGATGAAATCATCAAAATAACATCAACAACTATGAATTAAACCTTAAGTTATTAAATTCACTAAAGAACATCAAAATTTCCATTTTCTCAAATAAAGGTCCGATTTATACTAACGAACTCCGATTTTTACCAAACTTCGCAGATTCAACTTAATTATTATACAAGACCTGTATTGGGCTCCAAAACCAAAATACAGGCCCGATACCATCAATTTCAAACATCTTTACATTTCCAAAACTCCTAAAATTTTAGTTAAACAATTTCTTTCAAAAATTTATTTCTCAGGCTTGGGACCTTGGAATTTGATTCCGGGCATACGCCCAAGTCCCATTTTTATTACGGACCCTACGAGATCGTCGGATCACGGGTCTAGGTCCGTTTACCAAAAATGTTGACGAAAGTCAACTTTAATTAATTTTAAAAGCCAAATTCCTTATTTTTCTTAGTTTTCACATAAACGCTTTCCGAAAACGCGCCTGGACTGTGCATGCAAATCGAGGTGATACAAAAAGTGAGTTTAAGACCTTGAAACATAGAATTTACTTTCAAAACAAGTGATGGAATTTCGGTTCATGACACAGGGTTCCCACCGGAGATTACTACGCATCGACTAAGCTTGGACCTGAAGTTTCGCCCGGTGAAACAAAAGAGGAGACATTAGTCCGAGGTAAAACATGCATTCACTAAAGACGAGGTAACAAAACTTCTAAATATAGCTAGGATCCATTCGGGAGGTAAACTATCCCGAATGGTTAGCAAACATAGTTGTAGTCTCTAAACAGGGAAACAAAACTTAGAATGTGCGCAGACTATAAGGATTTAAACAAGGTATGCCCTAAATACTCTTTTCCTTTGCCGAATATCAATAGCATGATCGATGCCACGGTCGGCCATGAGATCCTTAGTCTTCTCGATGCCTACTCTGGGTACAATAAAATACAGATGAACCTAAAGGATCAGGAAAAGACTTCATTCATCACTAACTGCGGAACCTATTGCTATAATGTAATGCCGTTTAGACTAAAAAATGTTGGTGCTACTTATAAATTATTAGTAAATCGAATGTTCGAAGAACAAATAGGTAAACCAATGGAGGTTTATATTAATGATATGCTAGTTAAGTCCTTACGAGCAGAGGACCATTTGAAACATTTGCAGTAAACCTTCGACATACTGAGAAGGTATAAACATGAAGCTTAACCCGGAGAAATACGCATTCGGGGTCAACTCGAGCAAGTTCCTCAGCTTTATGGTATCAAATCGGGATATTAAAATCAATCCCGATAAAATCAAGGTAATTGAACACATCACAGTTGTTGACCATGTCAGGGCTGTACAAAGTTTAACAAGACGAATAGCCGCCCTAGGTCGATTTATTTCGAGGTCCTCAGATAGGAGCCACTGGTTCTTCTCACTGCTTAAGAAGAAGAGCAATTTTGCATGGACCCCAAAGTGTCAACAGGCTTTGGAGGAACTCAAACGATACCTGTCAAGTCCGCTATTGCTTCACACCCCAAAGGCGAACGAGCAACTTTACTTGTACTTAGCGGTATCAAAGATAGCGATAAGTGGGGTCTTAGTTCAAGAAGAGCAAGGTATGAAATTTCCTGTCTATTATGTTAGTCAAACCTTACCCACACTGAGAAAACTTAGCGCTTCAAATATGAAGGGATCTGGGCTGGGCATCATTTTGAAGCCACCCACAGGTAATACGGTCAAACAATCTATCAAAACTTCTAAATTAACTAACAATAAGGCCAGGTATGAGGCTTTAATTGCAAGTCTCGAGTTAGCTAAGAGCTTAGGAGCGGAGGTCATTGAGGCCAAGTGCGACTCTCAATTGTGGTAAATCAAGTCAATAGAACTTTTGAGGTTTGAGAAGATCGAATGCAGAGATACTTGGACAAATTGCAGGTGTCCCTACATCGATTTAAAGAATGGACCCTATAACACGTACCTCGAGAACAAAATAGCAAGGTCGATGCCCTTGAAAATTTGGTACCATCGATTGAAGATGATGAACTTAGCTCGGGGTAAAGCTAAATTCATTGCAAATTTTGGTAAAGCTAAATTCATTTTGTTTATGATTGATTATTTTTCTAAGTGGGTTGAAGCATAGGCCTTTGAGAAAGTTAGAGAAAAAGAAGTAATAGACTTTATCTGGACCACATTATATGCCAATTTGGAATGCCTGCCGAGATCGTATGCGACAATGGGAAGAAATTCATCGGCAACAAAGTGACAGTTTTTTGAAGACCACAAAATAAAAAGGATCCTATCAACGCCGTATCATCCCAGTGGGAACGGATAGGCCGAATCGACAAATAAGACCGTCATCCAAAATTTGAAGAAAAGACTGAACGAAGCCAAAGGAAAATGGAGAGAAGTATTGCCCGAGGTCCTTTGGGAATATCGAACAACGTCGAAATCCAGTAAGGGGACAACACCATTCTCTTTAGTATACAGGGTCAAAGCTCTAATCCAAGTTGAAGTCGGAGAACCTAGCTTCAGGTTTTGGTATACAATGGAGGAGTCAAATCACGAGGCTATGAATATGAGCCTAGAACTGGTAGATGAAAGACGATAGGATGCCCTCGTTCGAATGGTCACACAAAAATAGCGGATCGAAAGGTACTAAAATTGAATAGCCAATCTTCGACACTATAAAATCGGGGACTTAGTTCTCAAAAAGGTCACCCTCAACACTCAAGACCCAAATGAAGGAAAACTTGGCCCGAACTGTGAAGGAATTCATGTCCTCGAAATCGTCGGAACAGAATTTTACAAACTTGGCACGATGGACGGCGAGCGATTACCGAACAGTTGGAACATATCACTCTTTAAACGATATTAATACTAAGGTATGACCTTCTCCATTTTCATTTGTATTTTATACTAACCAATTGCAGGTGTGTGATCGAAGACATCGAGGAACTCTCAAACACAAAGTCCTTAGGTTTTAAAGCATGTGTTGAACGATTTTTCCCTTGGACAGGTTTTCTCCCAAGTGGGTTTTTTCGGAGAGGTTTTAATGAGGCAACCATTATTTGTGCTACCTTGAGGTAATTCAACAGTATCCGAAGCTTTTTTACAATCAACCTCGAATACTGGAGGGGCATCACCATGGGATGTTAACTTTGTTACAAGGAAGGTACTTAGTGTCAACAAGGTCCCGATACGTAAAACTTTGTAAGGGCATTACTCGATCCATAAAGACAAACATGTACGCATGTATAATATATTGAGAAAAGTATTTTCCTCGCCAAATATTTCATGCCTCAGAGAAAAGTTTACTTTACAATTTCTTACTTTTGGTTTGTCGTGGAAACAGGCTTAAGGGCCGATCACAACTGGAGTTCGAATAACTTACCCCGTACTCGGGGACTGCCGTCCGAAAAATCGATGTAATCGAACTACTAAAATCTCGAGATTATAAGACTTTAAAAAGGCAACCCTCATTTTTATAGGCCATGGCCACCCCACTCGGGGACTGCCATTTCGAACAAGTTCGGAATGTAATTGAGAAACAAGCCCCAGAGGCAAAGCTCAAATTAGAGGCTACAGCCAAACTACCACAGTTCGGAGACATCCAAATTCTGTAATAAAATAGATCTTCAAATATTTCATAAAACCGGTTCAAATGGCTACCCTCAACAAATTTATAAAGGGTTTCGATCACATCAACCCTCAAAAATCCTAAGGGGTACCAAATTGTTTGAACTACCAAATGAGCTTATTTCACGCTAAGGTGTAACGAAATAAAGGGTTTCGATAACACTAACCCTCAAAAAATTTATCTCGTGCTAAGGCATAACAAATACTTACATGATTAACTTTCTAAGCTGAAAAGGGTAAAAAGCCATTCTCTTAAGGCCACATCGGCCTAATTCAAGACCCTAAGGGCGATTTTATTTTTGGGTTCGAGAAGTCAACCTCATCCAACTAAAACCTAAAGGTCATCCTACTTCGAGTTCGATAAAGTACTCACTCGATCACAAAGGCTACATTAGTCCGACTTCGACCAAATTGCCTAATGAACAAGGCATGAACGAAACAGAATTTTCGTAAGGCAGAAATTGAAACGAAGACAAGTTAGAAAGCAAAGAGATCTTTTATACATATGAAAGTATATATAAGGATCGATCAGGGCCCTACTCAAAAATTCAGAAAAAAAATCCTAAGTACCTAATTCTCCTCGGGAGCTACATCCTCACCATCGGAATTCCCATCGCTCTCGTATCAACTCATGCTCCCGGAATCATCATCATCGTAAAAGAGCAATGCTTTTGCTTCGGACTCGAGCTCTTTTGCGTTCTCTATCTCGACAACAAGGTTAACTCCATGAGCATGAATTTGCTTGAGAGTCTCTCTTTGATACTAGTACTTGGCATGCTCGACAGCCCAGTATGATCGATTTTGAGTGGTGTCAGTAACTTTCTTTGCTCGAGCTTGAGCGACTTCAACATCAGCTCGGTGGACGGCCACAATCGCCTCCACGTTAGCCTTTACTTTTTCTTCCTCAGATGTAACCTTTGCAAGTCCGGCAGCCAACGGAGCCTTGAGCTCCTCAATTTTCTTGACTTGGGCCGAGCTTTACTCCTTCATGATTTAGAGCTGACATTCGGCCGATGATAGTTTGGCTCGAGCAGTATCTTTCTCCGAGGAAAAACGGTCCATGTTCTGTTTCCACCCTGAGGTCTCCACCCTCATTATGTTGGCCTCTTGACGTAGCTATTCAATCTTTTCGGCCTTCTTCTGAACCTACAGAATCGAAGTATTGATCGTCATTCCCGAATTGACATCGAGCTTCTAAAAAATTTCATTACCTTCTCAATCAGGTTGGTCTATTCTTTATGAGTTGTGGCCAATTCGGCTCGGAGTTCCTTGATCTCCTCTTCTTTTTGCCCGCTGAGAAGTTTGAGGGAATTTCTCTTCTCCGTGAGCCTCTAAAGATTGGCCTCGCATTGGTTCAGCTCTGCCCGAGATTTACAAAAATGCTTCTCGATGAAGTTTCAAGGCCTACGTAGAAGGAAAGGAAATTAGGCAAGAAGAAATAAATACAAGCGTGTTAAAGATGAAGGGAGCTGAGACTTACCTAGTTCAGAAGTCGTTGAGCCTCATCAAAGAGACTCGATGCATCACTCAGGTCAATAGCATATTCAGCTCCCGTAAAGTAACCACGAAAAAGGTCCTTCTCGTCGTGGGCTCCAGAGATGGAAATGGGGCGGGTGCTGTGCGGGTTTGGAAAAACCCACAAAAATTTCAACCCGCCCTGCCCTGCCCCGCATAGTTAATTTTTTAGTTTTCAACCCATCCCGCCCCGCATAGTTATTTTTTCAGTTTTTTAATTTTTTTTCTAAAACAAACT
Source organism: Nicotiana sylvestris (assembly GCF_000393655.2). Classification (NCBI taxonomy): domain Eukaryota; kingdom Viridiplantae; phylum Streptophyta; class Magnoliopsida; order Solanales; family Solanaceae; genus Nicotiana; species Nicotiana sylvestris. The sequence continues at coordinate 115,690,314 of NC_091063.1, forward strand.
AGTTTGACATTTTATTATCTATATCTATCTATATCATATCATATTACATTATACTAAAAGTGGGAAGCTCCCAAGTCTAAAGTTAATTTACCAAAATATCCACAAAATTTTGAATGTTCATTTTTACCCTTTATTTGAAAATTGTTCAGATGATATTTTTGTACTAAAATATAAACTTACCATTTAATAAAGATAAATTATATGCAGACTGTTTAATTACTAATCATCATAACATTGGATTGTAGATGTGGAAACACGTTTCAAAAATTAATGTTATTTATCATGTTGCAACCTATTCAATTTCTTAAAATTTATTCATCTTCCAGTGATATGCAAAAACGAATAGTTCGTTAGCAACCTTTAGAGTATCTTTTCCTATTACTAATACGATATTTTGACTTATGTAATATGATTTTGGTGAGACTTATGCAAATTGGTCAGTTATAAATCAAAATAGTATTTGTGCTAGTGAAGAAGAATGTGAAATTATAGTTGAAATGATTGCTTTGTTTCAAAAAAGATAAAATTCTAAGTTGCCCCGCATTTAACTCGCATTGAACTCGCAACCTGCCCCCGCCCCGCTTTAACAATTTTAAAAATTATTTTAACCCGCCCCATCCCGCATCAAACAAAACCCTCCCCGCCCCGCCCCACCCCACCCCGCATCTGCCTCGCCCCGCCCCATTGCCATCCCTAGTGGGCTCTTACCACATCGGGGGTCCACATAGACTGGGCTTCCTGAATTTGCCCCTCAGAAAATGTAGGGAGGATCGGCAAATCGCCAATTTCTATTGCTCTAAGCAAGTCACTTGGGGCGTTCTCTTCATTTTGAAGGGCATTGGCGCCAGCCCATTTAGGCACACTCATCGATTGCTTATTTCAGCGAGAGACATCTTCGGCTTCCGACAACTCAGGGCCTTTGCTCGGGTCCTCTTCCGAGATCTCCTCTATTCGAGGCTAAATCTCTTTGACCCTCATCGGCTCAACGGACTTTGGGGCTTGGGTGCTCCTCTTCATTCGAGCCACCAGCTCGAAGCCATCATCTTTATTTTTCTCTTCTTCGTCTCTTAGTCGTTGAACTACATCCGTAGGAAGGACAGTGGTGTCTTTCTTCGACTTACGAGCCTTACTCTTCTTGGGCTTTAGAGTCACGGTGGTCGAGACCCTTTTTCACTTCTTATCCTTCGCCGGCTTCGGGGCCGGGGGTGAAACCTCCTACTCCCCAGACAGGGGACTCATGACATCGTCTTTTCCAAGTCCTATATGAAAGGGAGTCAAGTAAGTATGAAAAGAAACATTTTAGCAAAAATCATCAAGTATGTGAAAAAAGGCTTACCATGATTTTTGGCCTCCCATCGGCCCCTTTCCAAACCGCTCCATGAGCGCTCAACGTAGAGGAGGTCGAAGCCAGTTTCCGAACCCAGCTCTTGAGGTCACGAATTGCACCGGGAATCTAAGATACCGCTACATCATAGAAAGGAATGTCGATAAAAAGAAACAAAGGAAACAAAACAATAAATGGAAGTTAAAGACAGGATTGTACTTACACTTCATATTCTACTCCTCGGGAAATGAAATTTTATCAGCCGAGATTAGGTCAGGAGTCCTCACTTCCATCCACCCTTGATCCTTGTCCTCATCTATACTCGAGAACAACACCTTGGTGGCTCGACGTTGGAGTTTTATTAACCCGCCTCGAAAGAGACGGAGGCTATACAACTTGATGAGGTGGTCGAGGGTGAAAGGCATCCCTTCAGCTTTGTTCGCGAAGAATCGGAGCATAATGACAATCCGACAAAAAGAAGAGTGGATCTAACTGAGGGTTATTTTATATTGGCGGCATAAATTGATAATGACGGGACCGACAGGGCCCAGGGTGAAAGGGTAAGTGTAAACACTTAGAAACCCTTCCACATGGGTAGTGATATCTTCTTCAGGGGCTGGAATCACCACCCTTTTATCTTCCAAATGGCAGTTTTTCTTTACCTACTCAAGCTCATTGTCAGTTATCGAGCATATATATCTCGACTTAGGCTTGCATCGACCAGGGAATGATGAAGTCTTCTCGACTTTGAAGTCAGAATCGAGGACACACCCCTTGTTAGGAACGCAATCCTCAAGGCGTGACTCTACCTGGTGTTTTATCGTCGTCCAACTGTGATGAAGAGGCTTTTTCCTTTTGAGGAATAATTTTTGACGTTTTCGCCATTTTTGTGTATGTTTAAAGAAAGAAGAAGAGGATAAGGTTTGGTGTTTTGAGGAAGGGTTGATAACGAATCCTGGAGATTGTACAAGGCTTAAAATATGTAAAAGGCTTTGAATATTAGAGTAGAGATCAAGATTAAAGTTTGGGCAAAGAGAAGGAAAGCATATTTATAGGATGAAGATGACGGTTCAGAATCAATAATGGCTGACAGCAACTGATTGGCATTTAATGCTTCGTTATATGAACCGACTGGACGTTTCAGTTACTTCCGTCGCTTGCATCACAAGGATGACGTCATGATAGGTCGAGGTATCAAAGTGTCATGACCCAATTTTCCCTCCGTTGGGTTTCGTGATGGCACCTAGTCTTAAGGACTAGGTAAGCTTACTAAAATGCGGAATAACAATAATAACTAATAACAACTAGAATTCTTCTTAGATGAATCTCTTATACAATGAACAACTTCCCAAAATCCGGTAGTACAAGTCATAAGCCTATCTAAGAGTAATTACACAAAAGAATACATCATTGCCCCAAAACAAAGGAGCCAATGGAAATAAATACGAATGAAGGTGACTTCGAGACCTGCAAACGTTGTAGCAGGTTTAGCTTGAGTCTCCACCGCGATGACCCGCACAGCTACTATGAATCTACCTGGATATGTACACAAAAATGTACAAAAGTGTAGGATGAGCACACCACGATGGTGCCCAGTAAGTATCAAGACTAACCTCGGTGGGGTAGTGACGAGGAACAATCAGGACACCTACTGGCCAAATGAAATGAACATGATATGATAATAAAACAACAAGATAAATATAACGAAGTAATATCAACTACGGAGAGAGAATTCAAGTACAACAGTATAATCAATAAAGGGAGAACACGGATAGTAACAAACAGAGACCAAGTAAATCAGATAACCCAAGCAATTCAACACTGACATAACAGAGACAGAGACAAGAAGAGTGTATCCAAATAAAGAAAATAATGCCAACTCAATCAATCACATCATGTTTAGTACACCATCCCGATCATTTCGATCCTCAATTTCTCATATCATAATCTCAACTTTCGAACTTTCAGCACATATGGCACCTTGTGCCCACATGTTTTCCATCTCACTCTTAGCAACACAATCCACATGATATACAATACAAAATGTCCTTACAAATGCACTTAAGATGTTCAAGAAGTCCTATTTACATAATATAAATTAAATTACTATTTCTAAATAAATTTGGAAATCGACGAGAAAAGATGAAGTTGTCTTTAGAAATCATTCGAATAAGAAAATACCCCTTTCAATTAAAATGCAACATCGGAAGAATTATTACCTTTAACAGGGGAGTTAATAACTTAAACTTAGAAGAAATTCCTTTTTATTAGAAAAGTACAACCTTAAACAGTTTAAGTGGATATAATTGAGAAACTAATTGGATTATGACTGTAACAATTATTGAAGTTTGAAATATTGGAGTATATATTTATTTATATAAATACGTGGAGGGGTTGAAAACTTTGTAGGTTCTGACACAAGGATCACTGCAATAAAGGAATTTAAATAGTTTAAACACTTGAATTGATAACAACAAATAAACACAGTAGCAAAAAGTGCACGGCACCACCCTTCGTGCTTTTACTCTCATTCTCGCCATAAGAGTCAATATTCACTTTTATTCTTTCTTGTAGCGGCGTGCAACCCGATCCAAATTATATAATATTGTTGCGGCGTGCAACCCAATCCAAATAATATTATAATATTATTGCGGCGTGCAACCCGATCCAAATAATATTGTTGTGGCATGCAACCCGATCCAAATCATGTAATATTGTTGCGGCGTGCAATCCGATCCAAATCAAGTAATATTGTTGCGGCGTGCAATCCGATCCAAATCATGTAATATTGTTGCGGCGTGCAACCCGATCCAAAAAATAGTGTTACGATGTGCAACCCGATCCATATATATACAATCAACACTAATCACAAAAGGATCCTGGCAAGGGAACAATAAGGAAATAACCATGTCCCGGCAAGGGAGTCAAAAGCAAGAATAAACACATCCCGGCAAGGGAACCAACAGTAAGGATCAATTATGTCCCGACAAGGGAATCAGCTATAACCAAACTTATACCGATAATTAACTTCACAATGAAGCCTCAACTAAACAACAAGATATAACAAGCACGTGATAACTACACCGGTAATCACAACAATTGGACATGTAACTAATTTGTACGAAGTCATAGAGGAACTCACAATCAAGAAGTATCAAAACTATAAGGAAGGCGATCACTTCAATTAAGGCAATTAAGGGTCAATGTAAGATGTAAGAATTCGAGGAAAGCTAGCAACATCATATGAATCATATAGATACAGTTTATGCAATTATTACACCCAATCATAACGGAATACTCTCCACATATTGAACATAAGGACCTAAGAACCATGGAGCATATTTCCCACAAATAAGTCCGAGCACACACTCGTCATCTCGCATGCACGGACTATAATTAGCATAGAAGACTCAAATCCTAAGGGGAAGTCCCCCACACAAGGTTAGGCAAGATAATTATCTCAAAGACGACAAACCGATACTCTAAAATACACTTCTCAGGTGAAAAGACCTCCGGACATCTCAAATCTAACCAAATTAACTTCAAAGCACAAATAAAACACATGAGAAACTATTCTGAATCATAAAGTCTCAATCTTTAACAAAATCCAAAAATCGGTTTAAAAGTTGACCCCCGGGCCCGCGCCTCAGAACACGACAAATTTTACAAAATCCGAATACCCATTCCAATATGAGTTCAACCATACATAATTTATTAAATTCTGATACCATTTTTTTTTTGGAAGAAACATTTTTTTTTTGAAGTAAATAGAGTTTGAATTTAACAATTATCCTATTATCAAAATTGAGTGTTGCACTCAACATTGATATAATATTAAAGCTATTAAACTTTGAAATATAAGATTTTATCCAAGCATGTGCATGATGTTTTGGCACTGCCGATCCTCCGTGTTCGATCACGCCCCAGCTCCCATTAATCTTTCGTCAAGATTAATGTCTTCTGTGCGCTAACTGCGTCTTGTTTCCTATCTGTGCTCCTTTTGATTCCTTGGGGTGATCAATGTGGACAGCTTTGTGCTTTGCACTCCAAAAGCACGTGAGTATACTCTTGGTGAACAATTCATGTTCGACAGCGTTGCCTCCTTTATCGATAAGCTGCCATGACATAGCATGCTTTGTGAATTTCCATTAAAATATGCCCTCTTTTTTTATGCAAGACCCCATGCTCTTGCTGGGCCACTCCAATCCATTCTCGATGGAGTCAATTCCAGTGTGCGTTATTCCATGGACACGGTCTACCATATCTCGAACTGAGGTCAGCAACCGCATGCTCAAGCAACAAACTCCTCTATGTCAAGCATGCTTTACCTTCCAGCGTTCTTTTCTATGTGTTAGCATGTGTGTTCCCCAGCTGCTCTTGTTGCAGCATTTGCTACCCTCCATGCTTGTGCATTGTTTTTTCCTTCATGCATTTGTTTTTGCTCGATTGTGCATCCCCAACCAAAAGACATGCTTCTCGTTTTTCAGAGTAAACCATGTGCTTTCATGAATTGTTTTTCGCATCCCTCCATGCCAAGTTCCTAGCGTGTTTGTGCATATACCAATAGAGTTGTTATCTTTTAATGAGCCTAATATCACCTGCCCATCTTGATTACTGGACAGTGTTTATTCTTTAATATAGCATAATTGTGCCTTATCGCTAGACACACCCTTCTCCCTTAGGATTTGATGGTCGATTAAGTTGACATGTCTCCTGCTATTTCTATTCTCTTTGCTTCTTATCTTCTGTCCACCTTCACCCTTAGACTTGGACATTGCATCTTATCTTCATTAAACAACCTCCTTCCTTGTGCATCTAGATGCCAGAATTGTTGGCATTCGATTTCTCCATGATCTAAAGCATAGTTAGCCAAATGATCAGCCAACTTGTTCCCCTCTCTGTGAATATGATTAACTGTGTAATTGTCCCCAATCATTAGTTGCATAATTTCCTCTATATGCTCGGATATGATCCATGGTGGTTTCCAAATCCCATCCATTATCTTTTTTAATAACATTGAGTCAGTTTGAAGCCATACATGAGAGTATTATTGGAATCTGCAGAACCTTAGTGCTTCTAACATGGCCTTCGCTTCAGCTACTGTGTTTGTTGTCTCCTCAATCTCCCTCCCTACAGACTTGACTATGTCGCCATTTTCATTTCTTATACAAAAACCTATTGAACTCCTGCCTGGATTTCCCCTCGATGCCCCATCCGTATTAACCTTTATCCATCATGTACTTGGTGGTTCCCACATGACTTTGGTAACTTTAAGTTTAGGAGTGAAATTTTCCATCATGGCTAGAAGGTCTTTCCATTTGTGAGGTACTATGTCTATCCCTGGCTTTCTCACTTTCACCAATGCCTGGAGATTTGATGACACTTGATAAATCACCCTACTGGTTGTCACAGCATCACCATACTTCATACTGTTTCTTCTTTTCCAGAGTTCCCATACTACGCATGAAGGGAGTGCTTGCATTACCGATTTGAGCCTTAAGCATACATTTGCAGTCCAACATTTTGTGATTGCTTGGTGCAATGTAAGTCCTTCCACAGCTATTCCTGCCCTTGATAGAAAATTCTTCCAAGTTGACTTTGCAGTTTCTGATCTAAAAAACAAATGCTGAAAGGATTCCTCATCAGGATGTATACAACACAAGCATTTTGATGGCATGCAGTAGCCTACCTTTTTCAAGAAATCATCTAAAGGTAACTTTGCTTTCCACACTTTCCACATGAAAAATGCTATTTTAAAAGGCAGTCCCTTTACCCATATCATTCTATATGCTTTTAGTGGTTCTTCTCTTCTTCTCGTATAATCCCATGCTGACTTAACACTGAAATATCCTCTTGTTTCCAGCATCCAACAAGGCACGTCAAGAACCTGCTGAGGTGAAGGTGGTTTGATTTTCTCTTGAATGTGTACTACTAAGTCTTCAGGAAGCATTTCAAATACCCTGTCCACATCCCACCCACCATCTAAGGTAACTTCATGTACATTTTGTACTGTTTCATCTATGCCAAAGTCCTGAGGAACTAAAAAATATAGTGCCCCAAGACCTGTCTAGTTTTCGAACCAAAAGAGTGAGGATCCCTTTTTTGTTTGCCAAAAGATTTGATGTTCAATAAGATCTCTGCATTCCAGCATTTTTCTCCAAATATGAGACCCCCTTTTCCATGGAACAACTACTAAATTCATTTTCTTACAGTATTTCTGACATACAAAAGAGCTCCATAGGCTTGGTTTTGTTCTGAAATTCCACCACAATTTGCTGAATAATGCTTTTGTTACATCATGTAGTGACCTGAAACCTATTCCTCCTTGCTCAAGTGGCATGCATAAGGTATTCCATGAAGCCCAATGCCTACTAGTACCTCCTACAGAGCTGCTCCAGAAAAATTGCGCAAACAGTTTGTGCAACCTATTTATCACATATTTGGGAGGGTTTACAGCTGATAGTAGATGCATAGGCATGCTTTGCAGCACATGGGATATGAGAACTGCCCTTCCTCCTACTGATAATAATTTGCCCTGCCAGGATTGCATTTTGTCCATTACCTTAGTAATTAGGGGTTGATAGTATTCCAGCTTTCTCCTTGCATAAAAAATAGGGCAACCTAGGTATGTGATAGGAAATTCATTTCTATGAATGCCTGTGATCCTTTCCACCTTGCTGACCACATCCATGTGTGTTGAATGATGTAGGTACACTGCTGATTTGGTCTTGTTGATAAGCTGCCCAGATGCATTTTCATATGCATTCAACACTTGCATAATCAGCATCAGAGAAGTTTCATCAGATGATGAAAAAATAATCATGTCATCTGCATACGCCAAATGATTGATTTTTGGACTCCACTTTGGCATTCCAATTCCACAAAAATACAGGTTAGTATGAAGTGCATTGAGGCCCCTAGATAATGCTTCTGCTACCAAGATAAACAGAGTTGGAGATACAGGATCACCTTGTTTTACTCCTCTTGAGGATTTAAAGAATCCATGAGCTTGACCATTGATTAGAATAGAATACCAATTGTTTGAAACTAATCCAAAGGCAATCCCTATCAACCTTTCTGTGAATCCCATCTTTCTCATTACCTTTGTTAGGAATAGCCAAGATAATCTATCATAAGCTTTGGTCATATCTAGCTTCAGGATGACATTAGGTCCAACCTTTGTTCTAAGCCTGATGTCAGTGACTATCTCCTGAGTTAAAAGGATGTTTTCTACTATATTCCTGCCCTTAACAAAACCTGACTGTTCCTCCGATATCAGATTTGGGAGAAATTTCACAAGCCTTTCATGAATGACCCTCGATATAACCTTATTTGAAAAATTACTGAGTCTTATGGGTCTTAGATCAGAAAAAGTGGTAACTTCTTTTTTCTTTGGTATCAGAACTAGGTTTGTGTGTGTTACACACTTTGGTAGCTCATGACCATTGAAAAAAGCCCTCACCATGTCGATCATGTCATCCCCTATTATGTCCCAACAAGAATGATATAGCTTGCCTGTCATACCATCTGGCCCTCCAGCACTATCACCATTAAGTCCAAATACTGCCTCTTTAACCTCTTCTTTTGTTGGTTGCTTAATCAATTCTGCATTCTGTTCATTGTTGATCATATTAGGAACATGGTCTACGATCTCAAATAAAGAAGGAGAAGCTATTTCTGTGAACTGTTCCTCGTAAAATCTGATAGCCTCTTCTGCAATTTCTTTATCTTCTTCAATCCATGTTCCTCCACTATCTTGAATTCTGTTAAGTTGAAGTCTCTTCCTCCTACCTCTCACTTGTGCGTGGAAGAAATTAGTATTCCTATCCCCCTCCTTGAACCAAGTCATGCCAGCCTTTTGTTGCCAAAATTTTTCCTATAATGCAAGACAATTGATCAATTCTGCCTGAACCTTTTGTAGCCTTTCCCTGTTCATCCCTGTAGGATTTGCTTCAAATTCTGCTTCGTGAACCATCACTACCTCATCCATGCTTGCTATCTTTTGGAAAATATTTCCAAACGTAGCCTTACTCCACAATGAAAGGGCTTTCTTTAATTTTTTTAACTTGTGATTATGAATAGTAAAAGGATTTGCACTGAAATCAGCTGTCCAGTTCTCTCTCACCACGTCTTTAAAAGTATCATGTTCCACCCAAAAATTCAAGAACTTAAAAGGCTTTTTTATTGGTGGAGTCTCAGTATCACACTTCAGATACATTGGACTATGATCGGAACCAGTCTTTGCCAAATGTTGCACCTCTATTCCCGAAAATGTTTGTTGGAATTGTGAATTGGCCAAGCATCTGTCTAGTCTTTTGAATATACAGTCTTCCTCTGCTCTTCCATTCCACCATGTAAATATGCTACCTTTAAATCCAAGATCGAAGAGATTGCAAGTGTTGACGCAGTGTCGGAAATCATCAATTTCATTCAATGACACAGGTAACCCCCCAAACTTCTCTTCTTCGTCCCATATTACATTGAAATCTCCCCCTACTAGCCATGGTGCATTCATATCTCTTGTCATTTCATATAATGAATCCCATAATTCTATCCTCTCAATTGCATCACATTTAGCATATATCAAAGTTAGAACAAACTCTACATGCGATTCAGTATGAACCAATCATAGTGTTAATTGTTGCACCATATTGTACATGACAGTTACTTCAAACACTTCATCTATAAATGCCCAGATCTTGTTGGAAACATTTGAAATTGCTTGTGCAAGTCCTATCTTGTTTCTGTACCTTTCCATTTTTTTGCTTGTTGCTTTGGTTCCATTAATCCTACAAAATCATAGTGATTTTTCCTGTGCATTTTTGTCAACCTTTCAAAGGCTTGCTGTGTGTTGACTGACCTTATATTCCAAATGAGAGCATTCATTACTGATTGTTGGATTTCGTTAGCATTCTCCTTGTGTGCACCCCAGCCTTTGGTACTACATGATTATCTTTTTGTTGCTTCTTCTTGCCTTTTGCAGCTGATTTTGCCTTTGTCACTTGCGTAGGTGATAAGTCACCTTGCCTTGCCGCATTCATAAGGTGTTGTGTAGTTGATTCTTGATCCATGTCGTATCTTGACTTACCAGGTTCTTCTCCTTCTTCATTGTCTTCCTTACTTCCTGATGTAGCTCCAAATGCATTCCTTTTAGGGACAAAGGCCTTCTCTTCTCCTCTTTTTAACAGCTGCAACTGATTTTTCTCCATTGTAACAGTAATATTCAATATTTTTGTTTTATGTCTTTGTTGTTTCTCCTTGTCTGTTGTGTTGTGTCCTTGTGGGTCTTCTTGTGATATCTGAATTTGATCATCTTTTGTTCCTCCAGGATCATTTACCTCTTGGTCTCTTCCTTCATAGTTTCTAATTTCTGTAATTTTAGTTGTGTTGTTGTCATTGGCTTGGTGCTCTCCATTTTCACTTTGCTCATCTTCATCTTTGTCCTTCTCATTAGGTTCCTCATCAGCTTGTGCTCCTTGTGGTACTTCGTTCTCCTCTGAATCGTATTCCCTTTGTGTATCCCATAGCCTGCCTCCACAGCCTTGCACTCTTTCTTTAAATGTAGCTGATTTTGACCCTTCTGCTTGAGTATTTGGAGTTTTATTAGGTACCTTGTTCACTAATGTATCTTGTGATGGTATTTGCTGGCATGGTTTATTGATCTTCACTATTCCCTCTCCTGTTTTATTCTTGAAACTTCTTTCTACCCATTATGCAGTATCGTTTATAGCTTTTGATGCCTCATTTCCATTGACTAGACCATTAGTCGAGCTAATCCCCGATGAATTAAGATGAAAAAGTTGTGCTGCAGGATTTAACTTTCCCTCATTATTGACCATATTTTTTGGTTTTTGTTTTGTAGATGCATGGTTGTGAAGTGTTGTACTGCTTGTTGCTGCATTATCTGTCACTTTTGCCAATTGATTAATAGGTTATTCCTCTTCCTCCAGCCCTTGTAATATTGCAAACTTGTTAGCTACATGAACATGATCATTATCTTCATTGTCTATAGCCTCCACTTCCTTACCACTGTTGCTCTGTGGTTCTGCTTGTCTCTCTACAGTGCTTGTATCCTCTTTATTGTTATTGTTTTCAAGCTGCTTAGCTGGTGACATCTCCATTCCATTATTACTAGAACTAGAATTTTGATTTACTACAATTCTAACTCTGTTGTCCTTTACTTCCTTCCATTGCTCTTTTGCTGTAATAATCACATTACCCATGACCTTTCCACTAGATAACATTTTTATAGGCTGTGAGTTCTTTATGTCCTGTTTCTTAATTGTATCTGTTTGGTCATCATTCTCCTTCTCCACATATAATTCAGGGTGTATCCTCCAGCATTCAAATTGATCATGCCCTTGAAGTTTACAATGTCTGCAATATTTAGGCAGCATGTCATATTGAATTCTCACCCATTCATTTCTTGTTGTTCCTTTAGCTTCGTTGAATATGTCTATCCTCACCTTTTAGGCAAATCTGCAAGTAGATCAACTAGTACCTTCACCCTAGCACAACTAGGTCTAGTTTTGTTAATTGTAGCCATGTCTAGATGCATAGGTTTACCTACTGCTGAAGCTAGAGAAAATAGACATTCCTTTACAAAAAAAGTTGGCAATAGACTTGGGAATGAGATCCAAGCCATTGCCTTGGGTGTTTCTTCATCTGCTCTAAACTTTGAGTCATAAATCAACGGCCTAAGCTGATATTGATAGCCATCCCTGTCCTTTATGTAATGAGTTTTTGATGAGAAATGAAGATAGTCCTGCTTTAATGTCATTCTAATCAAAATATGTCTATCCCTTAGAAATCCAATGTTACATTCACCTTTAATTCCGCATTGAATTGGTATTAACTTACGCAGTTGTTGAATTTCTGGGCTGCCATAAGAACATTTACCAACTATTGCATATTGTAATCCTTCAATGATATCCATCCTTTGTACTTCTGCTTCTGTGAACTGAATAACATGTTCTCCATTTAATATTGTAGGTGTACGAATAGCAATTGGTTCAACTTCCTGTTGCTCCTGCATTGCAGCATTTAAAGTGCAAGGTTTCTAAAATTTGGAGTAATCCATCGGCTTATTTGTGATCCCTGATGTTTGTGCAATATTTGGAGGAAGTTGTGTAGGCAGCGCAACCACCAAAAGTGGCTGGCCACCTTCCTGTGTGTCCATTACAGTTGTATTTCTTTAACACTTACTTACATGACAAAGTTGCAGTATGTTTGCAATAAAAAGATACTACTGTGATTTGAATTTGCTTCACGCAATCTGTGTTGAAATTGAATGAAGAAATCTGTGTGCTACAGTAACTCGTGAAACTGAAATTAAGATCTACAAAAATTGACTATATATCTGAAGTTGAAACCAATTGGGTATTACTTGTAAGGAGATTATGTATCTTTTGACACCAAGTTGGTTGGTTACCACCACTGGATTTCGGAACCGGAAAGTGATGTCGACAGTACTGTTCACTGAATTTTCTAGAGAGAAGGCAGAGAATTTTTTTAGAGATGGGGGGTCATGATACGTAGGCAATCTCCATAATATTCGACCACAACAAAAAAAAAGAGAAAAAAAAATGAAAAAAAAAATCGAAAAAAGAAGAAAAATGAAAAAAGAAAAAGAAAAAAAAGGAAAAAGATGTTGTTAATAATGAGGACCGACTGAGTCCATTCTAACCTGTTTTGCTTTGAATCACAAAGAAAGTTAGATGGTTGGTTTGTGGTAAGCCGGAAATACAATGATCCAAGAAGGGCGGATTGTGATCGATAACAGTAACATGGAGCACTCGAACCCTATCGAGAACTTGTTGACGGAGGTTGATGATATGGAAGCTGATAATGGTCTTGGCAATACTAATGCAAAGCTTAGTGGCTAAGATGCCAATTTTGATAAAATGGGAGGACGCTCCGTTCCTTGGTTAGCAAGAGAGAAGCTGTTGGTGGTTTATTTTGTTGTCATTTCTGTTATCCGGATTATTCTTAGGGTTGTAATCCGAATATTGTCTTGTGTCAAACCTTCTTATCTTTCCATTTTTGTCGTATCAGTTTGTTTAAGTCTCGTTGATGTTGTGTTAAGATTTTATTCTGGTTGTTTTGTTTGTTTTTCTAACCATTTCGCCGGAAGTCTAATACAAAAGCCGGTCTTTTATTATTTCCAGTCATCTTTTTATTTAGTCCTTTTGTCATTTTCGTTCAATGCCGATTCTAGGGACATGACATGCGCACACAGTTTGGGCCTAGTCTATAAAGTTAATCATAAAACCCTGGGAAGGTGATCAAAGCATTTAAAGGAAATAAGAACGGTTTGAGATTATTTGAAGCCCGAGTCATGTGGAACTGGGGCAAGTAAAACATAAAGAAAACCGTTAAATGCAAGATTCGCCAAATTGGCATGAGGGTCGTGCATGAGAGTGAGAGTGTCGCCCAGCAGTGCTTTAGAAATGACAAATGAAAAAGCAAGTGTTTAACATAATTGTCAAGTCCAGCACCATCGGAAGAGACTATAAATCTATGTTCAATTGTGTTGTTTGCACTTGGCATGTTTTGAAGACTGGAATGACGAAGGCATTTTGTTCTGCTACCTAAACACTTTATCCTTCGTTACCCCTTTTGAGCCTTATTTATTTTCTTTCATACCCCTCGTTCGGAATCAATAGCAACGACTAGGAAATACGAGCCTGGAAGGTAAAGAAAAAAAAATCAACAAAAACAAAAAGAAAAAAAAAACGAAAAAAAATAAGAAGAGAAAAATGATAACAAAAAAAAAAGTCAGAAGAAAGCAGAGGAATTGGGAACTACGTTTGACCTGATTCCTCAAAGAGGATACGTAGGCGCTTCACGGCTCGGTCATAGGGTGCACAGTGTGCATGGTGTGCATGGTGTAATAAAAAGTAAAAAAAATATATATAATAAATAAATAATCCCCAAGCAAGAAACTGGGGCAAGGGTTGCGCTTGTTATAAACAAATATGATTTCGAAGGTTGTAATTTTGAACCCCAAATTGATTTGTTTTTGAGCCTTTAATACCCTTTCTTTCTAAGCCTATCCAAAAAACCCACATTACGGTCCAAAGAAAGACCTTCTGATCAGTCTGCAAAAGATGCCAAGTCAGACAAATGAGAGTCTTACCGGCGAACATAACATTCTGTTCCACAGCAGAAAGGACTCTAATCTCCAGCAGAGAGAGTCATACCGGCAACACTCCAAATCCCCAGCTGGAAAGTGATACAAATGAGAGAGTCTTATCGGTGAAAATCTTCACGGACACCATAAGGCGATGAAAGCTGAGAGAAAAACCAAAATGAGAGAGGCTTGATAGTGAAAACCCTTCGGGCACTACAAGTCGAATAAGATTGAGAATCAGATGGGGAATTGCCAATTGAAGGTCTTGAAAGACGATTGACGGCGGAGGATAGGCCACATATGCATGTCATGAACATTAGAGTCGGTGTCTGCGTTTGATAGGTTTTTATTTATAGTTTCTTTTGTTAAAAAGTCATATTTTTCCTTTGTCTTTTATTCTGTTCCCTTTTATCTTTTCCTTTCATAGAAAATTCCCCAGTAGAGTCTGTTTGGTCAGAACCAGTGGGAAATGACTTCAAAATAGGCCATCAGCTTTCCAATTATGCAGGATGAGATCTGACTAGTACATCCAAGTGGTATAGTCAGGAAGGAACAAGCGCGAGGCCAGTGTCAAGAAAGATATCCCCAACAAAAGGATTAACGAGTGTCAAGAGGGATATCCTTGCCGAAATCAAAGGTTATTAAACCTCAAGGCCAGAGCCAGTGGACAAATCAAGGAGAGCAATGAGCATGATTTGGGAAATTCATGAGACTAAAAGGTCGGGAGAATGACAGTTTCCGAGCCATGCCACGAAAGAAGAGGGATATCCCCAGCAGAAAAGGATTATCCCCAACAAATAATATCATCCCCAACAAGTTTTGGAACGCAGAGCAGGGAAGGAGAAAGGGAAAAGCCATCCCAGTAGGCGTATCACAACCAACCACCGCATTTTAAACTAACGAATTTTGTTTGATTTGAAACAGGTAAAATAAATGGCATTTATAACGGAAGTGCATGCCACAAGAAAGATTGTCAAACTGGGGCAGAAAATTTTCTTTTCAGTTAGGAAATTTTTTGGAAATCAGGTACCCATTTGGGGAAGAATAAAGATAACACCAGTCTCAAGGGAAGTGGTCTTTGAACTAGTGTTGCCCCCGACATAATAAGTTTCCAATGAAGGAAGTTGATCCCCAGCAGACAGAACAAAGGGATGACATTTGTGCTCAGAAAAGCAAAGAGCCATTATCATCCCCAGCAGCTTCCAGAAGAATGAAGCATCGATTTGAAAGGATAAAATTCCCCAACAGCGTTATCCTCAACAACGTTATCCCAAGAAGATAACACTTTTATCCCCAGCAGTGTTGAGAGAAAATAAATTCTGGAAAAAAAAACCAAAAAAAATTTTGAATTTGAAGGAGGGGAAGAAAGGAGACTCCCACAGTGGTATTATCCCCAGCAAGCAAGAACAAAGCAGCGCGAAGGAAGGAGAAAAGAAAAGAAGAAATTACGAAGGTAAGTTTCTCAAATCATTGATCTTTATATTTTTCTCCTAGGATAAAAGTCCTAATCTGATGAATTTCTTTACCGATACAATCTTGGTCCGATGAAAGTTTTCTCCCAAGATAAGATATCAAATCTTAGTCCGATGAATCTTTCTCCTAAGATAGAAATCTTGGTCCGATGAAATTTTTTCTCCCTAGATAAGATATCAAATCTTAGTCCGATGAATTTTTCTCCTAAGATATCAAATCTTAGTCTGATGAATCTTTCTCCTAAGATAGAAATCTTAGTCCGATGAAATATTCTCCTAAGATATCAAATCTTAGTCCGATGAATCTTTCTCCTAAGATCACAACAAAATGGACCTAGTTTGACGATTTATCTCCTAGAGTCACAGTCTTGGTCAGATGGAAATTTTTTCTCCCAAGATAAGATATCAAATCTTAGTCCGATGAAATTTTCTCCTAAGATACCAAATCTTAGTCCGATGAAATATTCTCCTAATATATCAATTCTTAGTCTGATGAATCTTTCTCCTAAGATCACAACAAAATGGACCTAGTTTGACGATTTATTTCCTAGAGTCAAAATCTTGGTCCGATGGAATCTTTCTCCCAAGATAATATAATAAAATTTTAGTCGGATGAATCTTCTCCTAGGATCAAAATCTAGTCTGATGAATTTTCTTCTAGGATAATTTGAAAAAAAAGAAAAAGTTTGAATTTGAAAAAAAAAAGTTCGCCAACCTAAAGAAAGGAATGGCATTTTATTTTTAAAGTTGTTGTTGAAATCAGGAGCCCCCTGAAGAATAGAATGGCGATTTATTGGTTGAAATCAGGAGCCCGCCTGAAGAAAGGAAAGGCGTTTTTAAAAAGGGTTGTTGAAATCTCGCCATCCAAAGAAAGGAATGGCATTTTTTTTGAAAAGTTGTTGAAGTCAGGAGCCCCCCTGAAGAACAGAATGGCGATTTATCGGTTGAAGTAAGGAGCCCCCCTGAAGAACAGAATGGAGATTTATCGGTTGAAATCAGGAGCCCCCCCTGAAGAACAGAATGACGATGTATTGGTTGAAGTCAGGAGCCCCCTGAAGAACAGAATGACGATTTATTGGTTGAAGTCAGGAGCCCGCCTGAAGAAAGGAAAGGCGTTTTATTTTTAAAAGTTGTTGAAATCTCGCCAACCTAAAGAAAGGAATGGCATTTTTAAAGTTGTTGTTGAAGTCAGGAGCCCCCTGAAGAACAGAATGGCGATTTATTGGTTGAAGTCAGGAGCCCCCTGAAGAATAGAATGGCGATGTATTGGTTGAAGTCAGGAGCCCCCCTGAAGAACAGAATGGCGTTTATTTTCAAAGTTGTTTATTGAAGTCAGGAGCCCGCCTGAAGAGAGGAATGGCGTTTATTTCAAAAGTTGTTTATTTGAAGTTGGGAGCCCGCCCATAGAACAGAGGCATACATTTCAGTCTTTTTATTTCAAGTGTTGAAGTTGGGAGCCCGTCCATAGAACAGAGGCATACATTTCAGTCTTTTCATTTCAGTTGTTGAAGTTGGGAGCCCCCCATAGAACAGAGGCATACCTTTCAGTCTTTACATTTCAAGCGTTGAAGTTGGGAGCCCGCCCATATAACAGAGGAATACATTCAGCATTAATTTTCAAGTATTGAAGTTGGGAGCCCGCCCATACAACAGAGGCATACATTTCAAGATCAAGTCAGAGGACAATAAAACAAAGGGTTACAATAGGAATCCTCAGCAGGAAACAATAAAATTCCCCGGCACCGGGAAGCAGAAGGTTGCAACAAGAGGTCCCAGCACAAACTCAAGTGCATGTGTCAAAAGGAAGAAAAGCATCGGAAGAAACGCACCGGAAGAAATGCAAACAGACAAGAAAGCAAGGCAACAAGAACAAATTGCAGTCTAGCCTAGCTTCTTGTTTTCTTTTAAAGCACGGTGTAACAAGGAGATCGGTAAGCAGTGGTAATAGCATGCAACAACAGTAACATTGCAGTCCCACGGTAGTCCCAGCTACCAAAATATCCCGAACTACATTGACCTGATTCCTGTTTAGCCCAGGATATGTAGGAAACCTTTGAAGCAAAGGTTCGGTCAAATCATTTTCAAAAAAATGCTTCACACGGAGTACTCGGATGGGCAAAAATCGCTCGTTTTATCTTTGCACGAAAACCCTTCGTGTCTTCGGGCAAAGAGGGGCAGCTGTAAGCATGTGATTTTTGCCCAATATGAGAATTACTCCCAAAAAATTCACAAAATAAAATGATTTTCCTTGGTGTGCAATTTTGTGATATTTTTGAATAATTATTTGTATTTGTCTGTGCATGTTTATTTGTAAAATTAATAAAAATACAAAAACAATGTCGCATTTTTGCATGTAGGATTTAATCCTACAATTGTTAGTAATTAAGTTTGTTTTACAAAAAAATAAAAATTACAAAAATAGGCATAGTTTGCATTTTTAGCATTTAATGTCCAAATATACAATTTTATGCTTAATTATTACTTAATTGTGCGTTAATTGTTATTGGGAGTTAATTTGCGCTTTTATAACTTAATTTAGTTCTTAATATAATTTAACTATTTTTATAATTTAGTTTTAGAAAAATAAAAGAAGAAAAAAAGAAAACAAAAATACAAAAAATCGGAATTGGGCCTCTTCTTCAAATTCAAGCTACAAGCCCAAAAAATACCCAATCTTCCCAAACGACCCAGTCCATTTTGAAATGGGTCGACCCAGTCCATAACCCAAAGAGACTCAAACCCCCTTTTCTTTCATTTTTCATAAAACAAAGCAAAACAAAAAAAAATTCAAGAAAACCCTAAGAGCTAAGCCATCCGCCCCCCCTCCTATCTTCATCTTCTCCAACCTCCAAGCCCCACCTCCCATGGCTGCCCTTCCTCACGCCTCCACCACCTCAACACACACACACACACACACAACATTCTCCATCGTCCCATCGACCCCAACACAAGCAGCCATGGCTGCTTTCCCCCCGTTTCCCGTTGTCGAAACCAAACGACCATTGGAGTAGCTTCACGTTCGCCACTATTGATGCGTTTTCTTCCAGTCGTTGCAGCTGCTACTGCTGTTCCTTCGTCATCCATGGAGGCCCTTCTGCTTCCATATTCTCAACCTCAAGTCCAAACGACCCTCGATGAGCTGTTTCACAGCTGCGTCGTTTGCTTTAGTTTGCTTCATCCCCGTCTTCCTCCTCGACGACCATAGCTGCTAAACGCCGCAACAGCCGACGACCATAGCTGCTGCCTGCTTCGCCATTGTTGTCCGCTGCAACCTTCTTCACCACAGCTGCTACTGCTTAAGCAAAAGCTTCGTCCAAACGAGCATCGTCGTCTCCATCGCTGCCACTAGTTGAGTAGCGTTGCTACTGCTGCCCGCGTCGCCACTGCTGCTGCGTTTTTCTTCCAGCTATTTGCTGCTTCACTTCATCGTCCTCTTTGCTGCTATTGTTTCGTTGTCGCTTCGTCGTCTTCAAGTCCGTTTATGTCAAAGTTTCGTTGGATTCGTTTAAAGTTCGTTCGAGTTCGTCGTTGGTCATTTACGGTTAGTTGTTCTAAGTTTTGTTTCTGTCCATATTTTGTTTGATATTTTTCGGATCCAAAATCGATAAATGATTCAATTTTTGTTTTGTTTGTTCATTGTTGAAATAATTTTTTAGTTTGTTCATATGTTTTGTTGATTTAATTTTCGGATTCAAATGGAACTTTGATTAAATAGTTTTTTAGCTTATTTCATGTGCTTTTATTTTGTAGAAGAAATTTTTAGTTTAGTTTTAATATTGTTAGATTTAGTTTAAGTCATTTGAATCCGTCATGTTTGTTATTTAATATGGATCTAATGCATGTTTAATCTTTGTTTGAAGTTCGTTTTTAATTCAGTGATTTAATGTGAAGTTATGTTTTGGTTTTAATTTTTGGATCATGTATCTTTGTTATAATTTTTGTTGGATTTAATTAAGAAAGATTAATTGATTATTTGAAGATTAGTGATTTGAATATGTTTATTTGTTTTGTTTAAGTTTAATTCGAAGTTTGAATAAAGTTTGTTTGTTATTGTTGTTGAATCTTTTCATTTATGTTCATACTTTGTTTGGTTGATCTTGAAATCCGAAATTTGTATAATTTGTATAGTTTGATTTCTTGTTTATCATTTATGATTATTTCTTGAATTTGTCTCATAATCTTGTTTAAGTTTAATATAGGAATTGTTGGTTGTAATGTTGTTAGAGTTGATTTTAAGTTCAATATTATTGAATTTAGAAATCTGAATATACTTGTTTGTTGTTGTTGTTGTTGAATCTGAAAATAGGTTTGTTTGTTGCTAAAAATATTGTTCAATCAAATTTTAGTTGTTCTTTGTTGTTCAAATTGTGTTCATATGATTTGTTGTTAAAATGTTGAAGAAATCATGTTCATATGATTTGTTGTTTGAATTTGTGTAGAAATTGGTCATATTGGCTATATTTTGGTTGAGTGTGATTAATTGATTTGTTATAGCTGATGGGGGTAGTTTGGTAATTTGCAGTACGTTCAGGGGTAGTTTGGTAATTTCAGTAAGGTCGGAGGGGTAGTTTAGGAATTGTACATTTTGTAATTTTTTATGTTAAGCATGTGGGACAAAAAAATAATGGGGTGGGTTTTGATATAATTGTTTAATTTAATGGGGGACAAGACAAATTTTAGTGTGGGGAAATCTTGTATTTGTTTATGTTAGGTATGGGGGACAAAATATAATGGGGTGAGGTTGATATATTTATTTAATGTAATGTGGGTGAGTGGGAAGAGAATGGGTTTGGTAGGAGAAAGTGATTAATTTTAATTGAGTTTGGGAATGTGTTATATAAATAGAGGTCTTGAAATCAGAAGAGAGGGGGGAATACAGATAGAGGAACTAATCTGAATATAGAGAAGAACAGAAAGAAAATAAGAGGGAGAAACAAGGGCTGAACATTTAGGAGAGAGAAAATTCCGAAAAATATTTAAACTTTCAAAATAAAAAAAAAACTAAAAAAAATCTTTTGCTTTCTTTCATTGTTTGAAATCAGAATTAATTGTTGTTTCATCAAAGCTTGAAGCTTTTGTTTTTTGGGATTACTGCTTCACTGGTTTGCAAACTCTGTTCCTGGGTTGTTACTGCTGCTGGACTGTTGTTGCTATGCTGTATTGTTATTACTGCTGCTGATTCTCATCTTCTTTTGTTTCCAATACCAGGTACACGACTTTAGTACTAGCTATTGCAAAGCTAATAATGTGGAAGCATGAATACATATGAAGAATGAAATTTTGAAGTTTTAATATCATTTTTATTTCCTTTTATCGATTGTATTTAAACTATTTCATCTATTATTGAATAATAATTGAAATAAAAAAAATAACATAAGTTAGTCTTTAATGAATCGGTTTGGCAAAACAGGTTAATTCACTAGTTATGAAGGTTTCAAAATTATCAACAGTAGGTTAATCATGAATAAGTAGATAAATTTAGTTAAGGCATGAATTTGAATTAATTTTCGAAAATTAGGCATTAAGGCATTTGAGTTCAGGCAAGATTAGAAACTTCGTTTAAGTCTAAAAGACTTTCTAAAAAGATTTAGTAATTATGGTTAAAATCTAGTTTCAAATGACTTTGAATAATTAATCTCAATAGTTTTTTTTATAACAACGCTGAGTTTTTATCTAGCTGTATTTGATTCTTTTGAATATTAGTTGTCAAATTTTTATTTTATTTATAATTTCGAATTTTTTTAAATAAAATTCCTTTTCATCAATATTTGTATTAATCTAGCAATTAGTATGTCATGTTTTCTTAAATAAATAAAATAAAAGCTAGTAATTAATTAGGATTTTCTTCCTTTATTTTAGAGACTAATTTTTATAGAAAAATGTAGTCGCTTTAAGATTTGTCCATTTAAAATAAATGAGATGAGCCTCGCTTAATAAAATGCATAGATTGCGGGGCCCTCAATAAATGTACATTTAATTGCTTAGAATTCGGGAGGAGCCGTTTAGCAAATTTCTCGGCCCTACCCAAAATAATGATACGCTAGTCGCTTTAGGCGCGTATTTAATAATATTATCTTCTTAAACTCGGGTGCGTATTTCATGCAACCCAAATCCAAATCCCAAAACATTGAATAAAAATGTGTTCCGGATTGCGGGAGCATTTCATGTGACGTAATCCAAAGACATGTTTTAAACAATGTTCACATTCTTGTAAAAATAATAATAACAATAATAAAAGCGGTAAAAAGATAAAATTTGCACATGAGCTCATAATTGTATAAAAATCAGATATTTAAGCCAGATATGACAGTTGAGCGACCGTGCTAGAATCACGAAACTCGGGAATGCCTAACACCTTCTCCCGGGTTACAGAATTCCTCATCCGGATTTCTGGTGCGCAGACTGTAATACAGAGTACATTCTTTTCCTCGATTCGGGATTAAAATAGGTGACTTGGGACACCCTAAATCTCCCAAGTGGCGACTCTGAAATAAATAAATAAATCCCGTTTCGATTGTCCTTTAATTGGAAATAAATAAATACCATTTGACCCCTCAAATCATGATTTTTTCATTTTAGGAATTTTCTTCAAAAACCAACATTTTCCTCAACTCAAATCACAAATTAAATGATAAAAATGAAGACAAATTTATGGAATATAATCAATTCTAAGTTAAGAACACTTACACAATCATTTTGCTTGAAAAAATCCACAAAGGATCGCCCAGAACCGAGCTCTAGAACTCAAAAAATGGTGAAAATGGCAAACCCTCGGAATAGAGTACTATTTATTCTGCCCAGGTCTTAAAGCATCGCGAACGCGGAGGAAGTATCGCGTTCGCAAAGAAGAAAAATGAAGGCTGCCCAGGTTACTCATCGTGAACGCGACAGTGCGTCCGCGAACGTGAAGAAGAAAAATCTGATGGCCCAAAGACTACTCTTCGCGAACGCGTGAACTAGTACGCAAACGCGAAGGGTGGGATGGCATAACTACGTGAACGCGATGGACTGACATGAACGCGATGAATGAAGAGACAGAGCTACGCGAACACGAGTCTTTTTACGCAAACGCGAAGAAGGAAAATGAGGAAACCAGTAGAGACATTTCGCGAATGCAAAGGAGGGTATCAGATACCAGAAACAATAGTTCAAAATCAAGGGAAAATGGCCCATAGCCCACTCGGAACACACCCGAGGCCTTCGGGACCTCAACCAAACATGCCAACATATCTCATAACATCATTCAAACTTTTTCCAGCCTTCGAAACACTCAAATAACATCAAAACACCAATTTAACATCTGATTCAAGCCTAAGAACTCCAAAAACTCTCAACTTACGCTTTCAATCAAAAAGTCTATCAACCTCGTCCTAATAGCCTAAACTTTTACACACACGTCAAATTCAATACTACGGAGCTACTCCAACTTCCGGAATTCCATTTCGACCCTCGGATCAAAATCTCACTATCGAACCGGAAACTTCAAGAATTCAACTTTCGGCATTTCAAGCCTAAATTATCTACAGACATCCAAAACATAATCCGAATGCGTGCCTAAGTCCAAAATCACCATATGAAGCTGTTGGAATCAATGAGAATTCATTCCAGGGCCGTTTACTCAAAAGTCCAATTCCGGTCAAATTCTCACTGTTTAAACTTCCAAAACTAGTTCCCTCCTTCCAATTTGACTCTGAATCATCCATTAACTGAATTCAACTATACACGCAAGTCAATACATATATTATGAAGCTATTAGAGATCTCAAACTGCTGAACCGGACGCAATTGCTCAAAATGACCAGTCGGGTCATTACATCCTCCTCCACTTAAACATACGTTCGTCCTCGAACGTGCCCGGAGTCGTCCCAAAACCATTGAACTACTGCATGAGCTCACCATACATACACACATGGGTGATTCTCCATCAACCAACCTAAGAAGAACTGACAATGCAACTTAATTGAAGATCTCATCTCCTCCTTAGCCCATATTCTTAGAACAGAACCCAAATCTCAACATCTGAAATTTATCATCGGATCCGAATTCAACATCATCACACTGCATGAGCCTTAACAAGATGAATCGAGCCAAATTCCAATCCAGAATACAATCACACACTGCTCCACACAACTCAAAGCCCGAAACAATAATCCTCTAACCACCATAGCTGCTCAAATAACATCCTGGATGGCGACAACACACCTCACATTGAATATATCCATATTACGGACCTCCACATCACTGTACAAGATAAATAAATATGTGGGAACTAATAGCCACATATGATGTCAACAAGTCAAGAAACCCTCTTGCCTGCCAGGGCCATTATCTAAATCTTAGCAGAAATACCCACATACTTCCAAACACTTCTCACCTATAATACCATAGTACCACTCTCAGGTCTAATAACCACATTTCGACCAATACAAGAAGCCCAAACGAATGACTCATCATGGAAACACACAAATTCTCACACTACACAGCTCGTACACTAAACCAGCAATAACTAAATTATGCAGCACAAATAAGGGAAAGCCAAGTATAAGAATTATCTAACAAGTACAACATGTGTGACAACAAAAGTATAGTTTTCATCAAATTGTTCCACAGAGGAAAAACAGAACCCCAAATAAACACAAGGAAAGGGTATCTCATATAACATTCGTTGCGGTGCACAACCCGCTCCCAAATACTCATCAAGCCAAGATGCTCGGGTCCACTGATCATATGAATACTGATATCAAGCACAACATTGTGCACAAGTATAACTGTGGGAATAATGAATGGAAATAGTAAAATAGGAGAGAAGCAAGCACATATAAGGTGCAATAATAAAATCAACATCATGAGCGCTATCTCACCTGTATCGCCATAAGGCCTGAACAGGATTACAACATGCGGGGGAAATAATCATACAACTCACCGCCTAACACAGCACAAAAGAGTAGCACATAACATAGACTAGGGGCACAAATAATATCTATTCTGCCCAGTAACATAATCATAATGACAATCTTACAGAAGCTCTCAAACTTGATCTGATACAAGATACATATTCTCATTGAGCTTTCAAATAGCCCCCAACCCAAATCCTGATTATTTCCAAATTGGTAAGTATGCTTCAAAAAGATCCAGAATAACTTATCAATAATAATGCTATTAATTATTGCGTTCTCAACATTTCTTCAAGATCCGCAAATAGGGAATAGTCCATTCATGAGGGCATCTAGCCCCAAACCCCAGGAATACCAAAATTTCCATACCCTACTCAACTACGAAAATCAAATGGCTGATATATCACTCATGCCCTATTATTCTGCTGAAGCACCCATATATGATTTCTAGCCGTGTAACAAAACATGAACCCCGAAAGCCTCAAAACCCAGTAGTCACCAAGCTACCAACCACGTACTACAAACCAAAACTCAAGGTCCTTTCAAAAAATGCACACTCTTCTCATATAGTAGCCAACGACGCCAACACTCTATTAGCTTTAGATACTGGTTCAGGAGAAACCACAATGTACCACATATTCTTTATGCCCATAGTAGACACCCAACTCAGGCCGTAGTCAAACCATCAAGATCCGCCCATATTCAACTAAGTCATCAGGATTGCACCTCTCCAACTCAACGAGTCACATAAACCGTCCAATCCAAGAGTGTTGCCACAATGCCAGTAGAGAATTCCCATTCAAAAGGACCATTTACTTCCATTGCCATGCTGACCCAACACTGCTGAAATGACTCATTTCTCCGGATAGTCGATATGCAATAATTCCCATCAAATCCCCACATACAGATAACCCTAGCATCAACCACGTAGCTCAGAAGCTGATAAACCACCGTATTTCCTCTGAAGCACCCTATCTTGCCGCAACCACGACACCTACGCTGAATAGACCTTCTATGAATCTAAAGTTGTTCCTCCGACTCCCCTTGATGCTGAAACGTAGATCCATTAATAACATAGAAATACTTTAAGCCCCCTAATATCATCTCATGAAAAATCTCAATCCTTGGTCAACTGCAAAATCCGGGAATCCACCAATATTACATATATACATACCTCCAGCCCAAACTGATATAAGTCTGACTCTGCAATCTGAATGCCGCTATTGGACTCCTCCACTTGGTGCAAAGCCATGGGAAACAACGTCTGATAATCCACAAAACTACTCTTCACAGCTCGTACAACACAAATTACAAGGTACTCCAATACCGCCAACTGTCCTCAATCAACACCCACCACACTTCCGTTGCGCTCCACGTAAAAAATTGAATACTCTCTCAATACCTCTGTATCTTCAGTCTGGACAGCACGTTGAGACAATGCCTGAGCATCCCTGACCCCTTCGTAGCCCGTATGTAGCATTACGAACCACTGGCGTATGGCAAACGCTGAGAGCATAATATTATATACGAGTGGATGTAAAAGGACATAAGATA
Organism: Nicotiana sylvestris; assembly: GCF_000393655.2. Lineage (NCBI taxonomy): Eukaryota > Viridiplantae > Streptophyta > Magnoliopsida > Solanales > Solanaceae > Nicotiana > Nicotiana sylvestris. The sequence continues at coordinate 115,716,689 of NC_091063.1, forward strand.
TATACTTCGAGCTGAACCAATATAGCATGATAAGGAATGAAAGAAGTGGAATTTCCTAATAGTTCTGTAGCCTCTCGAAGATAAGTACAGACGTCTCCTTACCGATCCGCAAGACTCTACTAAACCAACTTGTGACTCGTAGCACCCATGAACCTAGAGCTTTGATACTAACTTGTCATGACCCAATTTTCCCTCCATTAGGTTTCGTGATGGCACCTAGTCTTAAGGAATATGTAAGCCTACTAAAATGAAGAATAACAACAATAACTAATAACATTTAGAATTCTTCTGAGATGAATCCCTTAAACAATGAACAATGTCCCAAAATCCGATAGTACAAGTCACAAGCCTATCTAAGAGTAATTAAACAAAAGAATACATCACTGCCCTGAAACAAAGGAGCCAATGGAAATAAATACAATTGAAGGTGACTCCGAGACAAGCGAACGCTGTAGTAGGTTTACCTTGAGTCTCCACCGCGACGACCCGCATAACTACTATAAATCCACCTGGATCTGTACACAAAAATGTACAGAAGTGTAGAATGAGCACACCACGGCGGTGCCCAGTAAGTATCAAGACTAACCTCGGTGAGGTAGTGACAAGGAACAATCAGGACACCTACTGGTCAAATGAAATGAACAGGATATGATAATAAAACATCAAGATAAATATAACGAAGTAATATAAACTGCGGAGAGAGAATTCAAGTACAACAGTGTAATCAATAAAGGGAGAACACAGTTAGTAATGAACGAAGACCAAGTAAATCAGATAACCCAAGCAATTCAACACTAACATAACAGAGACGGAAACAAGAAGAGTGTATCCAAATAAAGAAAATAATGCCAACTCAATCAGTCACATCATGTTTAATACACCATCCCGATCATTTCGATCCTCGATTTCCCATATCATAATCTCAACTTTCGAACTTTCAGCACATATGGCACCTTGTGCCCACATGTTTTCCATCTCACTCTTAGCAACACAATCCACATGATATACAATACAAAATGTACTTACAAATGCACTTAAGATGTTCAAGAAGTGCTATTTACATAATATAAATTAAATTACAATTTCTCAATAAATTTGGAAATTGACGAGAAAAGATGAAGTTTTCTTTAGAAATCATTCGAATAAGAAAATAACCCTTTCAATTAAAATGCAACATCGGAAGAATTATTACCTTTAACAGGGGAGTTAATAACTTAAACTTAGTGGAAATTCTTTTTTTAGAAAAGTACAACCTCAAACGGTTTAAGGGGATATAATTGAGAAACTAATTGGATTACAGCTAAAACAATTATTGAAGTTTGAAATATTGAAGTATATATATATATATATATATATATATATATATATATTTACATAAATACGGGGAGGGCTTGAAAACATTGTAGGTTCTGACTCAAGGATCACTGCAATAAAGGAATTTAAAAAGTTTAAACACTTGAATTGATAACAACAATTAAACACAACAGTAGAAAGTTCACGACACCACCCTTCGTGTTTTTACTCTCGTTCTCGCCATAAGAGTCAATATTCACTTTTATTCTTTCTTGTTGTGGCGTGCAACCCGATCCCAAACATATAATACTTTTGCGGCGTGCAACTCGATTCAAATCATATAATATTATTGCGGCGTGCAACCTGATCCAAATAATATTATAATATTATTGCGGCGTGCAACCCGATCCAAATAATATTATTGCGGCATGCAACCCGATCCAAATCATGTAATATTGTTGCGGCCTGCAACCCGATCCAAATCATGCAATATTATTGCGGCATGCAACCCGATCCAAGTAATATTGTTGCGGAGTGCAACCTGATCCAAGTAATATTGTTACGGTGTGCAACCCGATTAAAATCATATAATATTGTTGCGACATGCAACCCGATCCATATATATACAATCAACACAATCACAAAAGCATCCCGGCAAGGGAACAATAAGGAAACAATCATGTCCCGGCAAGGGAGTCAACAACAAGAATAAACACATCCCGGCAAGGGAACCAACAGTAAGGATTAAATATGTCCCAGTAAGGGAATCAGCTATAACCAAACTTGTACCGATAATTAACTTCACAATGAAGCCTCAACTAAACAACAAGACATAAAAGCACGTGATAACTACACCGGTAACCACAATAATTGAACATGTAACCTATTTGTACGAAGTCATAGAGGAACTCACAATCAAGAAGTATCAAAATAATAAGGAAGGCGATCACTTCAATTAAGTCAATTAAGGGTCAATGCAACATGTAGTAATTCGAGGAAAGCTAGCAACATCATATGGAGCATATAGAGACAATTTAAGCTATTATTAGACCCAATCATAATGGAATACTCTCCACTTATTGAACATAAGGACCTAAGAACCCTAAAGCATATTTCCCACAAATAAGTCCGAGCACACACTCGTCACCTCGCATGCACGGACTACAATTAGCATAGAAGACTCAAATCCTAAGGGGAAGTCCCCCCCACAAGGTTAGGCAAGATACTTACCTCAAAGACGACAAACCAATACTCTAAAATGCACTTCTCGAGTGAAAAGACCTCCGGACGGCTCAAATCTTACCAAATTAACTTCAAAGCACAAATAAAACACATGAGAAACTATTCCGGATCATAAAGTCTCAATCTTTAACAAAACCCAAAAATTGGTCAAAAAGTTGACCCCGGGCCCGCGCCTCGGTATCGACGCCCCCTTTTTCTATGTGTCAAAATCGAGTATACGACATTGGGAGGACAACTCTATTCCCTTTCGAGAATTGGGTTTTGGAATTTTGAAGAGTCGCCACCTAATGATTATAGTGCATTAGGGCACTTTAAGAAAAGTTTGAGTTGGAAAAAACCAGAGTTCGGGTAAGGGCTAGAAATTATCTCGAGGGGAAGGTGTTAGGCACCCCTCAAAATCCACTAGTGTGGTCCCGGCCATGTTACAATTGTGACTTTACAAGTAAACAATCAAGGCTCAAATAAGGACTTGCATACAACATTGCAATTAGGTTGAAAACTTTTGAAGGTAAGTAGAGAGGATAGAAATTTATGAAAAAAAGATTTGAATGGTTTCACGAGAAGATATGAAAGCAAATAAGGGGAGGGGGGGTCCTAGGTTTACGATTAATATGGATCACTTCAAAGCAATACCCAGCAATCACTCCTCAAAAAGAGGGGTCGCACGTGATATTAGCGCATCGGTCATCATCTCCATATCTACCCTTCCCACCCCGTTAAGGTATTAAAGCACAGAATAGTATTGTTACTTATTGCATGCTATTACACGTCCCAATCCTATCAATCTCGGAGGCATATGGGACTACTAATCCTAAAGGGGAGGGAGCTGGGGCTTTTGCAGTTTTTTTTAAAAGGATAAAATTCTAAGGCGACATTCAAAACATATACAACAAGTATTGGGAAAGCAAGTAAGCAGATATGGCACAAATAAACCTCCTTAAATCAGAGAAAATCATATAGTTTAACATGTCTTACACGTACTGATTAGGTCTGAATTAAACTTAAACATTAAGGCAGGCTGATTTATCATATATTTTCAGATAAGAAGTCCGAATTAGGCCTGCCTGCTGGTTGTAATTATCAAAGACTGATGCAATTATAGTTTTTACCCTAAAGCTTGCCTAGGTGTTAAACGGAACCTATAGGCATGATATCTATTAGTTTCAGAAATAAAGAAGTAAACTAATTGCAGAAAAAAGAATTGTCAATTATAGGAACATTAGATCTGCAGGCGTTAAACATTATTGCTACTGATTTTAGGTTTATGAGCGAGTTGACGATTCAGGAAGTCCTATAGGCATATTACCTATATGATATGCAGAATTTCAAAAACGACTTATAGACATGGTATCTATATGAAGTGCAGAACAACCTATGAACATGGTATCTACATGAAATGCAAAATTTCAGAAGTATAGGAATTCCCTATGAACATGGTATTTACATGAGATGCAGAATTTCAGAAGTATAGTAATTCCCTATGAACATGGTATCTACATGAGATGCAAAATTTCAGAAGTATAGTAATTCCCTATGAACATGGTATCTACCCCTTTGCATGTAGGACTAACCCTCCCTTTTTCACTAACACCCCAGGAGTTTATTACAAGATTATTACATACCAGAATGAATAAGAAAAAAGATAAGAAATATGTCAGAAATTAAAGATTCCAACCAAGGAGAGCCTAATTCAGACCCCATGTCTGAAATATGAAATAAACCAACTTCCAAAGATCAGATTTCCAAAGCCTTTCTCTTATTTGGGATGTGTCAAAGTTCCAAGGAGCTTCAAGAACTCCAGGCAATGCTCACACCCCTAAATGTCATTGCAGAATCAGATTATAGTGCAGTGTGGAAGGGCCAGCCCTCAAATGTCCAAGCTCAGAGGGAACTCAAAGTCCCAAGGCAAGGCTCATAGGAAGGGGGGGGGGCAGAACTTAAAGGCTAGGAGTAAGTGTAATAGAGGGGAATTAGGGGAAGTCCAGCGTAAACTGGTGGTCATACCCAACAATAAGGAGTGCTGGCACACCCTAACCAGTCTACTAGGCCACATTTTGGGAGTTAAGATCCATTGAGGATCAGGTTCAGACCTTAGCAGCAATTTGGATACTGCCAGGCCATAAACCTTAACTCAAACACATAGAAGGGAGTAGGGGTACGGGGAATTCACAACAAATAGCAGATGTAAAGAGAGAGTAGCATATTCAATACAGAACATGAACAGGAAAGTAGCCAAGAGAGTAGCAACTGTAAAGTAAACACATAGGGATGATGCTGGAATCAAAATTAGGACATACCAGTTTCAGGGAAACAAATAAGTGAAAGCAGAAGTCTTGTAAGCCAAATTGCAAGCAAGCAGAACAAAAGATCTCAGAAGAGAGTAAAGAATTGAAAGAGTATTGTAATTGAGAGTGTGTGTGTGTAAGAGTATGCAATTCAAAGTGTGTTCAAGTGCAGAAGGGTAGTCCCCTTTTATAGTGCAGAAAACAAGTAAGAAAAGTTAAGGAAATAGTTTGCAATCAATCACATAACGTCTCCCTTTGGTTAAGGGATTCTGATTTCGAACGGGCATAAGACAATTAAGGAAAGAATTTGATTAAAACCTTTTCCAAAGTAACATAATAAGGGTAAATACACAGGGTTTATTTAAGGCAAAAGTCCAATGGTACATGGTTTGTGAAAAATAAGGAAAGGGAATCAATCTAACAACCAGTATAATCAAAGCTGCAAGTTTTGTTCGAATGAACCAAGTCAAAAAAAGGGTAAAGAAAGGTTCAATTAGGGAAATCAGTAACAATCAAGTAAACACCATTAAAGGAATTCAGAATGAATTAGTAGTTGGCAAAACCTTTTGAAAGAAGAGTTCTCATATATAAATCACACAAATATGTGAATCAAGAATAGGTTGTCAAATTATTTAGAAGAGAGTTTAATCGAAGAGAAGTTCAGAATCATAAGCAAAAAGATACAGGTTCAATTTGCAGACTCATAGTGAGTCTGAGAGTTCAAGGTCCCAAAGTGGAGCCTTAACTCGAACACAAAAATCAAAATCGTCAAAGGAAACCCCCAAATCCTAGGGTTTCAAAATTGAATCAGATATGGAAGTGAGAAAGCAAGTCATTTGTTTCAGAGTCTCAACAAAACAGATATGATAGCATGTTTGAATGACAAAGGAAGAAAAATCATGAAGAACATATTTGAGAAAACTCGGAAGCTAAACAAGTTCAGAAGAAGGAGATAATACAAACGTGAACACAAGTAGATGAAGCGTGTAAGAACATGAACAGAGTCCAGTAAACAAGATCAAATAACTTAACGGTAAACACACATAGTAAAAGAGTAAAGAAAACTAAGCAGGGATTAATAGGAGTAACATGCATAACAGAAAAGAAAAGGTAGAAGACAGTACATGCGTAATAAAGAGTAATCACACCAGCAGGGTATGGACAAACACACATAAAGTAAAGAAGAAGAAAAATCAGAAAGATTTTTCCCAAAAAATCTTTTCAGAAACCCTAAAATCGAAGAGAAACGATTTTCAAAAGAAACTTTTGGGGAAAACACTTTAGATGGCAAGAAAAGCATAGATACAGTATAGATCTAAGCAAATAACGGTGAAAGGACCTTGAATAGCTTAGGGTTTCGGAGAAACCCTAGAAATGAGAAAGGCTTGGATACAGGTCCGATCTTGAGTCGGAGAGGTCAAGAATCAGGCTCCTGAGTCTTGAATATGCCGGAGCATGGCCAAAGGAGCCATGAAATCAAAGGTTTGAGAAGATTGGAGAGGGAATCCTCGAGGTCAGGCCTTGAAGCTTCGAACAATCCTAGCTTACTGGTGAAGATAGGTGAGTACCAACTATCCATGGCCTGAGAAGCCATGGATTCCGGTGACCGGTGGTTGAAAAGGGGGTAGGAGGAGCCTAGGGTTTCGGAGAGTTTTTGAGAGGATTTGAGAGGGTTTGGGATTCAAAGGCGGCGGGCCGGGTGAGAATGAGGGATTAGGGTAGTCACTTGTGTTTAATTATGGTAGGGCGAATAGTGGTCGTTGATCCGAATGATCAACGGCCTAGATTTAAGAAGGTATAGCAAAATCGACCCCATTGGTCTCCACTATCCCCATGTTCTTGAGAACCTCATGACAACTATCCAAATAATCATGGGATCCTCAGAAGATGCATCGCTGAAAGTGGTAATGAAGAGCTTGGTGAACCTGTCCAATCTCCACAAGGCATCGGCAGACATAACTGCTCCATCACCGGTCTGAGCTACCACACCCGGCTGGATTGCTCCAACTGGCTGAGCTACTGGAGTCTGAAACAGGGGAGTCATCTGCTTCGGAGTGCGAGTAGCAAGAGTCTTGGCTCCTCCTCCAGCCTGAGAGATCGTACAGGAAGCAAGCCTTCCTGGGCGACACTCTCCATAAGGGCCACTAGACAGAACAGAGCATCCTAAAGTACTGGAGTAGCAATGAACCCCTATGGGACCTGAGTTGGGCCCACCAGAACTGCCTGGGCTGGAATCTAATCATCAAAGTCAACCTGAGGCTCCGCCGCTGGTGCTGCTGCTCTAGGCTGAGCTCTGCCCCTACCTCGGCCTCTAGTATGGCCTCGGCCTTGCCCTCTGCCCCTCATGGGAGCTGCTGCTGGGAGCTTGGGCTACTGATTAGTGGATAAGGAAGCACGTGTTCTCACCATCTGCAAAAGAATAGAGTGGAAATTCAATTAGCATTGAGAAACCAAACCGCACGACAAGAAGGAATAAATGTGAAGCTTTTCCTAATTCTGTAGCCTCTAGGGGATAAATACAGATGTCTCTATACCGATCCCTCAGACTCTACTAAGCTTGTTTGTGAACTGTGAGACCCATGTAACCTAGAGCTCTGATACCAACTTGTCACGACCCGGATTTCCCACCCTTGAGAGTCCTGATGGCTCCTACTAATGGAAGCTAGGAAAGCCGGCTGTTTGAACAACTTACTTTATTTTCCATTTTTTTAATCCGTTAACAATTATGTTCCATAACTTAAAGACTGCGGAATCTATCAGAAGAAAAATAATAAAAACGTTGAGTATATCCAATACAATTGTTTAAACAATACTACCCTGAACTGGAGTCACAGCTTCACAGACGGTCTAAGAGTACTACAAACAAAGTCTGAAAGATAAGATACAATCTGTCTCTGAAGCAAATGAAAAAAGGATATAAAGACAGAAGAGAACGTCGGGGCTTGCGGACGCCTGCAGGACTATAACGGGATCTCTGACTGGACTGAAGGCAGCCACCCAAAGCTATGCTCCAAAAGTCGCTACGGGATTTGCATATAGTGCAGAGTGTAGTATCAGCACAACCGACCACATGTACTAGTAAGTGCCTAGCCTAAACTCGGCGAAGTAGTAACGAGGCTAGGACCAGACTACCAAATAAACCTATGCAGTTAAATCATATACAACGGAAATAGAAACAGATAATTACAACTAAAGTTAGGCGAGGAAAACATGTTGCGGGGAGTAGTAGGTAACAACAGAATAATAGTAGAGAAATGTAAAGAACGCCATAAATCAAATACCAGCAAAAGATAAGGAAAAAAGAAACAAGTACATCTGTAATACCGTTGTAGGCATACAACCCGATCCAAAATCACATAGTACCGTTACAGGCGTGCAACCCACTCCCTTTTCATAAATTACCGTTGCAAGCATGCAACCCGCTCCCATTTCACATATTACCATTACAGGCGCAACCCGCTCCCTTTTCATTTATCAATACCTATCATTGAAGAATACCGACAAGGGAACAATATTTTAACAACAACATCCCGGCAAGGGAACAATAATATGACAACAACATCCCGACAAGGGAAAAACAATATCCCGGTAAGGGAACAATAACGATAATCCTCATATGAAGCACAATAAACCATAACGGAGTCACAACAATTACAATACAAGACTCACGATCATGCTTGACGCCAACGTATTGATACTCGTCACCATGCCTATACGTCGTACTCAACAAGAAACACATAGCAAATAAACTCAACTCCTAATCCCTCAAGCCAAGGTTAGACCAAACACTTACATCGATGCCAAAAACACAAGTCAAGTCTCAACTATCGCTTTACCTCTTGATTCCACAACCAATTCACTTGTATCTAGCCGCAAATTACTTAATCACATTAATAATTGCTAAATGAATCCATTCAAATGCATAGAAATAAGTTTTCCAAAGTTTGCCCAAAAAGTCAAAAATTGCCCCCGGGCCCACATGGTCAAAACCCGAGGTTCGAACTAAAACCCCATTACCTATTCCCACACGAACCCAAATATATAATTTGTTCTGAAATCGGACCTCAAATCGAGGTCCAAATCCCCAAAATTGAAAAACCTAGGTTCTACCCAAAATACCCAATTTTTCCCATGAAAATCATTGATTTTGAGTTGAAATCATGTGAAAAGATGTTAAAGATTAAAGAAAACTAGTTAGAAATCACTTACAATCGATTAGGAAGAGAAGTTGCCTTTGAAAAATTGCCCTATAGAGTTTATGTTTTGAGAAGATGTAAAAAATGGTTGAAAATGCGTCTAAGTTTTGAACTTACAGGTTGTCGGTATCACAATTGCGACCAGGGTCCGCAATTGCAAACCTAGACTCTACTAACATCGCATTTGCGAAGCAACCTTCGCATTTGCGAAGTTGCTTTTGCGAACATCCTGTCACATTTGCGACGACTGGCCAACAAGAGGAACATCACATTTGCGATGGAAAACTCGCATTTGCGAGGAAGGGAATTTTTGGGGAATCTGCTCCCATGCTGCAAACAGTCAAATCTGAACTGAACCATGTCGCTCTTCTTTCTTTTAGGCTGGTCAGGGCTATTTTACATTTGCGACTCAGCCCTCGCATTTGAGAGCCAGGCTTCGCAAATGAGAAGCCTGCAGGCCTACAACACCCCAGTTCAAAATCTGCAACACCCTAAGTCCAAATTCCACTCCGTGGCCTATCCAAAACTCACCCGAGCCCTCAGGCTCCAAACCAACCATGCACACCAACCTAAAAATATCATACGGACTTGCTCGTGTATTCAAATCACCAAAATAACATCAACAACTATGAATTTAGCATCAAAATCACGAAATTTCTTAAGAACTTCAAATTTTCCAATTTTCTCAAATACGGTCCGATTTACGTCATTTCAAGTCCGTTTCTTACCAAATTTCACAGGTTTGACTCAAATCATATATAAAACCTGTATCGTGCTCCGGAACCAAAATACGGGCCAGATACCTTCGGACTTGGGACCTCAAAATTTGATTTCGGGCGTACGCCCAAGTCCCGTATTTTCTTATGGACCCGCCGGGACCATCAAATCACGGTTCGGGTCCATTTACCCAAAATATTGACCGAAGTCAACTTAATTCATTTAAAAGTCAAAATTCATCATTTTTCACAAATTTTCACATTTTGGCTTTTCGACTACGCGCCTGGACTGCACACGCAAATCGAGGTAAGCTAAAAAGGAGGTTTTTAGGCCTCGGAACACTGAATTAGTTTCTAAAACAAGTGATGACTTTTTGGGTCATCACAAATAATCTCTCCCCCGACTTGGTATTTATAGGCCCAGATTTATGGGCTTCGGACGTGACCTTGGACGTTGTGGTAGCACTTCACTGCCAGTCAATCTTTCGGACGCGGCTCCGGATGTTTCGCATCCGCAGGATCCTCCGCCAACCTTTGATAATTTAGTTATAACTTCTTGTAGGAATGTCCAAATGACAAACGGTTTAAAGCGTTAGAAACGAGACTCAAATACCTTTCATTTTATAGGTTTACCATCACATAACTCTATATACATATGTAGATATGCTTGTCCAAAGTTAAGTCTTGTGCGTACTCATTTGAACTTTAGTCTACCATGTAATTTTCAACTTGACTTGGACTTAGGGCTATCCTTAGACCCCACATCACTTATAATATACCTCGTACACTTATTATCATATTCAATTAATATTCATCATATTAATAGTCCTCATCTGCACACAAAATAATGTGATTAGCACACATCAACTTTCTTAATAGCACTTAAGTACTTCGAAATTTTTCGGGGTGCTACAACATGTATGCTACTAAGACTATCGGTGAACAACTATAAACTACCTATAAATTTAGTAAGTAATATTTTTGTAGGTAATTTATTTAGTTATTATTGTTATTACTTATTATTTTTAAAGGGCATATTGGTAATTCAACTTTTTAATTAGGGCTTCCTACTTTTATATTATAACTAGTTTCTCGGCACGTATGTTGCACGTGTATACCAAATCTTGCAGTATACATATAATTAAAGAAATATCAAAATTACTAAAATAAAATTTTGAGTAATAATCATAAATAAAATAATAAAGAACAGAGTTTGTGAATGATAGATGTGGAACATCATATCCTAACTTGTTTGTGGAAGTCAAAATGAATAACCAAAGAGATATTTATTTAATAATATTGTTTTATATTTCCTTCTCTGTTGTAGTATGTATTTCTCATTTGGACCTTTATGTGTTATAGTATATTAACAGTGGCAGAGACACATTCAACCAAGGGTTGTCAACCAAACCCCTTCGTCGAAAAATTACATTGTATTGCTAGATAATTTATTTTATTTTATGTGTATTTAATATAAATTGACTCCCCTTGATTTTAAAGTATATGTAAATTCTTATATTTTGATACCCTTTAATGAATTTTCTGGCTCCGCCACTAAGTATATATATTGGTAATGTTTTGTTTGTCTTCCTTAAGCTAGCTAGTTGATCATTGTTAATTTTATAGTGTACACCTGCAAAGAAATAGTAGTAATTATTTGTGATAGAAAAATTTAAAAGCTACATTATTTAATTTACAATGTTGATGCAGCATGTATATTTTTCCATCTCAATGTTGTTTCACATTACAATTGTACCTCAACGCAAAAGTGAATGTAAATATTTTCGTGACAAATATATAATATATGTGAACTTTATGTACGCCTACATGCATGCATATGCACATATAATAATACGTATATGTATATAAATACCTCACCTGGATCGTTTATTGGCTTTGTAGCAGTATTGATATCTTTATCGAGTAAATCCAGCTAATATTACAATTTATTTTTTGTGCACGGTGAAATCGGAGGACCGATTTCTCGTTGACAACATTGCTTCAGTAGGTCACCTCGGAGGCTCTGGACCTGGAGCCGGCCATTTCCCTCAAGATCTGTCAATACCCAGCCGAGGGTAACGTCGGCCGAAACCCCGACGAATATGGGAAGCTTCCGAAGAATGCATCCGGGGTCGATTAAGTCTATTTGAGCGGCTCAACATCGGCTCACGCATACGTCATGAAGCTAGTTAGTCGTCCCATCTCGTTTCCTTTATCACTCAACGTATCTTGTACTAAGTTTGTGCTCCCCCATCTTATAAAAGGGGAGTCATTAACACTCTATAAAGGAGAGCTCCAACTATTGTAAAGGGGGATCAATAATATCTCTTTCTCTTTTCTCTCTAAATTTGCTCGTCCTTACTAGCTCGAGGTCACTCTTAACATTATTAGTTTCATATTTTGTTCTTCATTTATTGCCTAGTATTGGCCATAAAGAGCTTTGGTTGATCATATTTTAACTGTTATCCCATCCGCGACTACCCTTGGCAGCTCGAGATCGAGCCCAGATATTGGCCTCAAGGTCTTCCATCGACCAGTCCAAAGCCAGGGCAGCAAGCCCCTTGGTTTGATTACTGCCTCGTTTTAGCTTGAATCTCTTCATTAAACTTCATAGGCTTAGCATTAACTGCTCTAACAACTAGCATAAAAATAGATCACGTATTTTTAGAATCACATTTACAAATTTAATTGTTGTTACCATTTTCACGGTAAACAGTTTGGCGCCCACCGTGGGGCTAAAAATAATAGTGATTACTTTCTTGCTGGTTCCATTACAAAAACGCAAGTTATCTTTCACACTTTTTCTTGTCCAAGATCTCTTGATTTCAGGTCGAAATGTCTGGCTCAGTAAACAGAGTAGAGAATGACAACCTCGAAAACCATGGGGAAAACGGCGTGGCTGTTTTGGCTGCCAGAACGCAACCACAGAATCCCAATAACGCGCCGGGACCGATCCTAGCGGACGCGGATTCACATGACGCACAACAGGTCGACGAAACCTCATACACCGACAGGAGCATACGGCATAGAGACCTACAGGAAGCCCAAAAAACCCCAGCTCGGGAAGAACAGGAAGTTAGTCTTCATGTTAATTTCTAAATGTTGCAGGCGCAACAGTTGGCCATCGCTCAGTTACAAAGCCACCCGAAGACTCCCAGCACAACAGCACCGGAAACAGCTCCCCCACCGAGCAAGTACCCGAGAGATCAAGCAATAACGGATCGGTAGCCAACCCTGCCATAGTAAAAATTCTAGAGGACCTCACCAAAAAGATCGAATCGGGTGAGAAAATGATAGCAGCCAGCGATAAAAAGGTCGAGACCTACAACTCTAGGGTTGATCAGATCCCGGGTGCACCCCTAGTCCTCAAGGGCGTGGATTCGAAAAAGTTCATACAAAGGTCGTTCCCCGAGGAAGCGGCCCCAAAGCCCAATCCAAAAAAGTTCAGGATGCTAGAACTCCCTAAGTACAACGGTACCACTGACCCTAATGAACACGTTACTGCCTACACCTGCGCAGTAAAAGGAAACGAAATAAAGAATGATGAGATCGAGTCTGTATTGCTGAAAATATTCGGGAAAACACTCTCGAAGGGAGCCATGATGTGGTATCATAACTTGGCTCCTAATTCCATAGATTCATTTCCTATGCTAGCAGATTCCTTCATAAAGGCTCATGTCGGAGCCATCAAGGTAGCAATAAGGAAGTCTGACGTCTTCAAAATCAAGCAAAGAGAGAACAAAATGATGCGAGAATTCGTATCCCGCTTTCAGATGGAACGAATGGAGCTACCGCCAGTCTCCGACGACTAGGCACTACAGGCCTTTACCCAAGGCCTAAACGAACGAAGCTTGGTGGCTTCAAAACAGCTGAAACAAAACCTAATCTAGTATCTGGTCGTGACCTAGCCAGACGTCCACAACCGAGGATGGCCAGTTGGGAGCCCCTTCGGGCTCAGTATACCCAAATAGGGTCCTGGCAAAAGAATAGAAGCCAAACAAAGAAAGATATCGGCCATACCTCGAGGATAGGAGGAACGTCTTGAGGTGCAACCTACCCCGCAATGATCTGAAGGTGGATCGAGGATAGGACCCTCGAGGGCTCATCAACAGAACCAGGTTTGATCGAAACGTAGTGCCAACGGGTGCGCCCCACCTATCAGAATACAAATTCAACGTCGATGTGTCAGACATCGTGTTTGCTATTAGTAAGATCAGAGACGCCAAGTGGCCCAAACTGATACAATCGGATCCTTCGTAGAGAAATTACAACCTAGTATGCGAGTTTCACAACATGCACGACCACAGGACCGATGATTGTCATCAACTACAAGAGGAGGTAGCTCAGCTACTTAGCAAAGGACATTTTCAGGAATTCCTTATCGATCGAGCCAAAAATCAGTTCCGAGAAAGGGAGGCAACCAAGAAGAACGAGGCAAATGAGCCGCAACACATCATCCACATGATCGTGGGGGCACCGATGCCCCACAGGAACCCGTAATGAGAAGAACAAAAATATTCATCACCAGAGAAAAGCGGACTCGGGGATATATCACCGAAGATACCCTCACATTCAGCGAAGAAGACACCAAGACCCTTTCTCAACCCCATAACGACGCCCTGGTAATTTCCTTCTTTATAAATTATTTTCAAATAAAACGTGTACTCGTGGATACGGGTAGCTCGGCCAATATTGTCAGGTCGATGGTGATAGAACAGCTCGGACTGCTCGACCAAATTGTGCCGACCGCTCGGGTCCTCAACGGATTCAACGTGGCAAGCGAAACAACGAAAGGAGAAATCATCCTCCCGGTCACCGTGGCGGGCACGTCTAAAGATACCAAATTCCATGTCATTGAGGGAGACATGAGGTATAACGCCTTATTCGGGCGGCCATAGATACACTGCATGAGAGCGGTGCCATCCACCCTTCACCAGATGATAAAATTCCCAACAAAGGACAGGATCAAAACCGTCTACAGAGAACAGCACGCGGCAAGGGAAATGTTCACAATACACGACATGGTACCAATGTTCCTGCCTCTGCCTCCGAATAAGCCAAAGGGCGAATCGGGTCTCACTATCGATTGAACTTAACACAATGAGGGAGAAGTCCGTACCGCGCCTTCACCTCAGGAAATTACAACAAGTCGATCCCGAGGTATCGCTAGTGCATCCCACTACAAGGTACGACCACCCCCCTTTTATTTCAAATTCAGAACTAACCCTCGTGCAGGCACCCGTCCGGAGCTATCATAGCGCTGGCACTGCCTGAAAACCTCAAGGCTCTAAAAACACACCCGTTGCACCCTTTTCCTTCGACCGAGTTTTTGTCCCAAAAGAAGGGTTTTACCGACAAGGTTTTTAACGAGGCAATGTCTGGGAGCTGCCTAAGGAAAACTCCACAAATACTCAAGACTCATCTTGCAGGCAACTTTCTGAACAATGAGGGGCATTCCTCCAGAAAGCTACCCGCTCGAGAAGGTATAGTGTTGTACCAAGCAAATACGTGTACTATTGTACCGAGCAATCAAAGAATATTTTTCGTCAAAAACACCTTCGCAAAGTAGGATTACAATTCTCTCACCAAAAACGTCCCGAACACTCGGGACTGACTCCGGCAATTCGCCGCTCAGATGGCCTCCGTGTCAAAACTCCAAAATCACAAAGCCTTAGGTAAGGCAACGCGGAAATTGCCCAGCAGCACCTACATCGGTGGTATCTTGAATATTCGGGGATTGCCTCCAATCGCCATATACTGGAAAACCCAAGGCTGTAAGACCCCGAGCGGGCAGACTCGGTATATCCAGATCTATTCTACTTAGCAACAAAAACTATAAGACCTCAACAGGCATGACAAATTGTAAGACCTTAACATGCATGACAAACTGTAAGACCTCAACAAGCATGACAAAACTGTAAGACCTCGACAGGCATGAAAATTTTGTAAGACCTTACTACAGGCATAAAACTCAATCCCGAAGTTTAGGCTATACGTCGCATTTGTAAGAATCCAGAAAGGGCATACCCTCGGTGTATATGCCTAAACTATCACTTGGGATCAAAAATGGCTCCGGCCAAACATATATGACTACAGTCAAAACTGCTGCTCTAGACAAATTAACGCAACTCAGATACACCCGACTATCGCTAACAAAATCACAGGCCATTACTTCGAATATACTTCGAAAAGAACTGGTTAAAATAGGTTTCCCTCAACAGGCAAACGAGCTTTGACCATGTCAGCTCCAAATCATAAGGCTCGAGCTACTCATCCTACGAGCTAAGAACCTTCCGAGGTGCTTGAACATTGCTGCTAATGACTTGAAATCGAGGTTCTCCTCGAACCGACGACGAGTCAGGCAAAATCATTTCATAAAGACCGTAACGAGAGAAAAACAAAGCCAACAAAAAGCCCACGGGCAAAAGTGTAAGAGCCACTATCGCCAGCTAAACGAGCCTCCAGGCCGCGCACAAAAAGTTCTCAACAACCAAAACAACATAAGAGCCACTATCGCCAGCTCAAAAATTAAAAACATGAGGGTTAAAATGAGCTCGAGACGTAACCCGATTTGGAGACAGGATCAAAAACAATTAACTACACATGCCCAAGGGCACAGCCTAAGTGCCATTATCAAGCCTCCGGACCATGCCCTTAAAGGGTCACTTCGTCCCGAAGCGCAAGAACCATCGTCATTCGTCCATGCGAGCACGAAACAACTTGAGAGTCAATTAAAGCTCGGGTCGCAACACAACTCGGGGACTGGACCCAAAATAGTTGAAACACAAATGCCCAAGGGCAAGGAGCAGGAACAATCATCATCCGCCCATGCAGGCATTAAAAGATTGGAGGTCAGGTAAGCCCGAATCAAAAGCCTGACTCGGAGACTAGGCCTAAACAACTGGGCAAAGCACAAAGGCCCTGACGCCCACTCACGTCGGAAATCACACTTAAAAGCCTTCGGCCCTATCTGGTAAGCTCCGGATCCACAGGGTTACCTCCAGACACCGAAAACTAGCCTGCCTCATCGAAAGAAAGAGAGATACAAAAGAGATAAAACTTCAAGTTTTCTCTTATTTACATGCGAAAAAGGTGCGCTCTCTATCTACAAACATGCTCTGCAAATATCAAGTACAAAATGGAAAAGCGGCGAAATCCACGCTCCACTCCAAAATGCTACGACCTGCCAGTCCCAGATTCACTCTCTATGACATCAACAAGAAGGGACTGAGCATTGCGCTTGTCCGCCCTTGCTCGAGCCAACTCCTCCGACAGAATGAAGCCCCTAGCACCAATCTTCTCGAGTACCTCTCTTCGAGATCTGCAACGGACGTATTCCCCAATCCTCTTCTCGCGATCGAGGGCCCGCTTCAACTTGGCTTGGGCATCAACAGCGTCCTTCATACGAATCATCATCTCCTGATCAGCCTTGGTTTGGCTTAAATGTCGCTTCAGCTCAAGCATTGATTATCTCAACCTGGACTCAAGCCTCGCGATCATATCCGCTTGAACAAAGCGTTGTCACGAGCCAATCGGAGTTGTACCTCGAAGGCAGGAACTTTAGCTAAAGCACCCTTCTCTTCTGATGTGTGAGCCTGGACCTGAGCCCTCAGTTCACCACAAGCATTCCTGACGCGGTCGGCTTTGCCCTTAAGGTACTCCCAGGCCTCCATCCTTTTCTACAGCTAAGATAGGCAAAAGGGTTAACCTTAAAGATCAAAGAGAGTAGAGCATGTGCTATGGAAGGATAATTGCTCTATCAAATAGCTATCGTAATTCGAGCTCCAATGTGCCTCATATCGCCACTATATCACCTCAACCTCCTTCTCATCACTAAGGAGCCTAAGGGACTTGCCCTCGTCCAAAGCTTTCTGAAGCCTGGCCCCATGACGGAGCATCTCAGACCTGAGCCTATCAAAGGCCTGCAAAAGAAAAACTCGATAAAGAAAGGAAGACACGAAACGCAGAAGGACTACCTTGAAACTCACTATGAAGTGAAGCCGGCGGACTTCCTCGAAGGCAGAGCACACTCTTGTTGATCCTGCCTCTTCGGCCTCAGGAGAACAAACCTCGGGAAAAACATATTCACTCGGAGGAACCACCATCCTAGAATCAAACACTTCGGGAACAACAGGCTCGGACAGTGCCCTCTCCTCGAAGATATGGGCCCGGTGAGCCCCATTAAAAGCTCCACCATACTGCAGGTGCAAATCCCATTTATCACCATCATCTCTCAGCTCAGAGGCCGACGACTCTTTCCTCCCTTCGAGAGAGCACTGCCTCGCCCCATGGGACTGCCCAATACCTACAATGGCAAAGCCGGTACAAAAGAAAGAGGAATATGTCATCTCAAATATATGAAGGCCAAGGTAAGAGCAGCGTACACACATACCCTGGTATTTCTCTTCCCATCTGTCACAGGACACAGCTCGCTACCTACGCTCATCGCAAGTTGAATGGGTTGCCAACTTCCGAACCTAGCCGGGCAGATCGAGAACATCGCCCGACATCCATGAAGTTGCTACAAAAAGGAAGGAAACACAATTACTCAACTAGTTTTCGCTGTAAGCAAATCTAAGGAAGCACCAACATCTCAACTCTCGAAAGGGTCGAAGGGTAAGCGAACCATATCATCGGCCGAGCCCGATCAAACACAGCGGGGGATTGTACTTGAGTCCACACCCCGAAACAGTAGGAACATACCAAGCCTCGAAACATCACCTACACATCCACGGTAAAGAAGAACTACCTAACTCCTTCGTTGTTTTTTCACTAACCTATATGCAGGCAATCGGCCGGAACATCCGGAAGTTCTAACCCTACCCAGAGATCCCAAGGCCTTAATAGAACCCGCCTCGCCAACAAGGTTCTTAGCAAAGCAACATACCTCCTGAGGAGGATTCGGCAAGACCACGGACCTTCTTATGCAATCAAACGATGAGGGACGACCCTTTTTTGAAGGCTCCATCCACTTATAAGGGACGAGGAGCGACATATTGAATTTTGATAGGGAATCATGTACCAGACCAAACGGTCTAGGGGGCCGAGCCCTCGCAGGCCGAGCTCGCGACAATGAATCAATATGTATTTACACCAAGCAATAAAGGGGTATCTTTCAGCATCTCACGCACCAAATAAGGAAATTTTAGCATACTATTGGCAGGGATCCCTCCACCAAATGTGCCTCGAGACGCTCGAAGACTTAGCATCAACAATCGCCCCAACAAGGAAACCCCGAGCTCACGAATAATGGCCTTTGAGCCTAAGCAAGCTCGATGACTCAGAGACTATCGTCAATCGCCATACATTGGGAAAACTGCGACGATTCGAAGCCTACCAAAGACGGCAACCAATAGCACCACCTCCGGCCTCGAGGCAATACTCAACTTCAATGACCTCCGTCATAGTAAGGCTACATTCCAGAGAGCTAATAACGCCTTCACCAACACAAGACTGGCACGCAACTTTGAAGATCTCCGCTAAGGGAAACCAGTCTGTGAAGAAATAAGCATTCTTTTACGACACTCGTATAAACCGGGCTCCGAGTGCTGCCCATAATAGTCCGAGCGCAAGCGAGCCTCCATTCAGGGGTTACTTTCAGGAAATCACCAGCATCCCCGTGTGCAGGTCCTCGAGCAAATTTCTTCTCGAAGGTTATTATGAGGCCCAAAAAATGTTATCCACATTTCCATGTGAAGTCAGGTCTCGGGGGTCCGAGGTTATTAGCCTTATTCAGGTCCAGTCCAAGGAACCACGAAAGGCCCCGCATGAGGCCGTTTACATCAACCAAAGGCCGAAAGGAATACTCGCATTCGGGAACAATATCACAGACAACAACACAAGATCGTGCATTCGGAGTTGCCACAAACACGAAAAAATACAACAAGTATCAAAGGTAGGAATCAAGGAAATATCTTTGTATTCATAAAATATTCACTTACAATGACCCTCGAGGGGTCCTTACATATGATTACAAAAGCCCGCAAGGGGATCCTTACACAGAAATAAAGAAGTTCAAGGATATGCTTACAACAAGAGACTAAGAGTTTAGCCTATTCCCAAAATACGGCATCTCCGACATCATTCCCTCAAGCATATGACCTCAAAGGCAATGTCTTCTAAGTCCAATCCCCTCAGGGACCTCATCCTAATCCTCCTGGCATAGCATCTTCAAAAGGAAGGATATAAAAGAGGAGGGCAGGGGAGAAGAGCAAAATGACGAAGGAGAGGCCGAAAGAAAACAAGAAGTGGCTGGGTGAAAAATTTGGCCAATACAAACTCCGCCAGTACTACCATTTTGAAGCCACTTCTTGAGACGTTACCTCGGCCCAGGAGGCAACAGCTAGCAGAGACTATCGACATACCCCCCAGGAATCCAAAAGGGGTGTAACACGCCGAGCCAAGGAAGGAGGGTGAGAAGCGGTGTAGAATCTGAGACCCCTCTTGAGCAGCGGTGTATAATTGGAGTATCTCCCCGAGTCGAAGAAAATCAATCCTCTACTTCATCGCCCCGAGCCAACGGAGATAGCAACAACAACAACAACAACAATAACACCACCATAGCACAACTTCGTCCAACCGAAGAAGGATTAAGAGCTGGGCCATGGCACGCATGACGTTGACGTAAGGCCTTAAGGTCATGGGCCTCAAACATGACGAGGCAGCAAAACGGCAAGAAAGGAGGAAGGGATGGGTAACAAAGGAAGCTTGGATGAAAAACTGATCACAAGAAGCCCCATTTATAGGGGGAGGGAAAAGTAACCGATGGCGCCATTACCGCCCTCGAAAAGTGTAATAGCAGACGCAATCAATGTGTTCGTAGAAGCTGAATCGACGACAATACAATGACCCTGAAGAACGAGGAGTCACTACACATCGGATGATCCAGAAGAAGTGAAAGGGTGAAACGCCTCTGTACCTGTAAAAAAGGGCTGCACCATCAGCACAACGTCATTATAGGAGCCCACGCAGTGGAGTGTTAAAATCATTTCTTATCACTTCCCTCTAAAAAATGCGGAGACTATCTGTGCACGGTGAAATCGGAGGACCGATTTCTCGTTGACAACACTGCTTCAGTAAGTCGCCTTGGAGGCTCGGGACCTCGAGCTGGCCATTTCCCTCAAGATCTGTCGATACCCAGCCGAGGGTAACGTCGGCCAAAACCTCGGCGAACCCGGGAAGCTTCCAAAGAATGCATCCAGGGTCGATTAAGTCTATTTTAGCGGCTCAACATCGGCCCACACATACGTCATGAAGCTAGTTAGTCGTCTCATCTCGTTTCCTTTATTACTCAACGTATCTTGTACTAAGTTTGGGCTCCCCCCTCCCCTCTTATAAAAGGGGAGTCATTAGCACTCTGTAAAGGAGAGCTCCAACTATTCTCCACCAGATCAATAATATGTCTCTCTCTCTTTTCTTTATAAATTTGCTCGTCCTTACTAGCTCGAGGTCACTCTTAGCATTATTAGTTTCATATTTTGTTCTTCATTTATTGCCTAGTATTGGCCATAAAGAACTTTGGTTGATCATATTTTAACTGTTATCCCATCCTCGACTACCCTCGGTAGCTCGAGATCGAGCCCAGATATTGGCCTCAAGGTCTTCCATCGACCAGTCCGAAGCTAGGGCAGCAAGCCCCTCGGTTTGATTACTGCCTCATTTTAGCTTGAATCTCTTCATTAAAGTTCATAGGCTTAGCATCAACTGCTCTAACAACTAGCATAAAAATAGATCACGTATTTTTAGAATCACATTTGCAAATTTAATTGTTGTTACCATTTTCATGGTAAACATTTTTGTTTGTTTCCCATCAAATTTATTTTGTGATGATATTAGTAATTGAGATAGAAAGTACAATATTATGGATAACAAATAACATTTTAGTATAACCTGATCTTTTGTTGATGTGTTTTAATGATTTGTCATGTTTACTTTCCATGCATTAGAGAGTGACGGAACCAGAATTTTCATTAAGGGGAGTCAAAATATTAGAAAATAAACTCACCAAAAAATCTAGTTTCATTAGATATTATATATACATATTTTAAAAATTAATTACCAAACTAAGCAGTATAATTTTTCAACGAAGGAGTGTTGGTTGACACCCATGGGGTGTATGTGGCTCCGCCACTGGCATTAAACATAACATATTCTTTCTATCTTTCAACAGAGTGAGCGATTTTTTTTGTCCTATACAGATAAAATAACGTGATCAATTAAATTAAAATTGATGATGTCACTAATTTATCAAGTAACAATTATTAATATTACTTGATTCATACCTCAATTCACCTTTTGTTTAAATAAAAAGATATCATGATTGTCACGACCCGGATTTTCCACCCTCGGGAGTCGTGATGGTGCCTTCTAGTGAAAGCTAGGCAAGACAACTATTTTGATTTAGTTATCCTTTTCAAACCCTTAAGTCCTATAAATTTCAACCAACATATCAAAACAACGGAAATAATAATAATATTAACAAAGCGAAAGACGAAATCTGATAAGTTAACTTAATACAAACTGCGGAAGTCTAAATACAACTCTACCCAAAATTTGGTGTCACAATTTCACAGACTGTCTAAGAGTACTACAAATAAAGTTTGAATAGAAATACATGATTCTGTCTCTGAATAAGTAAAAACAGAAGGAAATGATAGAAGGAGACGCCAAGGCCTGCAGACATCTGCAGGACTACCTCGGGTCGCCTGTTGGACTAAAGGCAGCAACCTCACTGTGGCCCAAATGCTCCGGTATCAGTATCTGCACACAGTGCAAAGTGTAGTATCAGCACAACCGACCCCATGTGCTGGTAAGTGCCTAGCCTAACCTCGGCGAAGTAGTGACGGGGCTAGGACCAGACTACCAAATAAACTTGTGCAATTAAATCATATACAGTGGAAAAATAAAAGCAGGTATTTACAGCTAATGATGGGAGGGGGAAAACATGCTACGGGGAATATCAAGTAACAACCGAATATCAAAAGAGGAATGTAAAGAAATCAAGATTCAATTACAAACAAGGATAAGGAAAACAACCACAGTATTCACTTTCATATATCTCGTTCACTTTCATATATCTCGTTGCAGGCGTGCAACCCGCTCCCATTTCATATATATCTCGTTGCAGGCATACAACCTGCTCCCATTTCATATATCTCATTGCAGGCGTGAAACCCGCTCTCATTTTATATATCTCGTTGCTGTTGATACCCAATTTTTTCCTGTATTCTTTATATGCAAAACACCTTTTAAAATAGCATGCATATGCATATATAAGTATATCCCAAGGTTACATTATTTTTCTTATTTTTTCAAAGATTTTCAAATCAATTTACTGCCTTATTTTATCAAGAAAAATCGAATAATTATTCCCAATTATCATTTTTGGTGATTTATTTATTGGATTCTCATGTTTATATTAAAATATAGCTAAGACATTTTTCACATTTTTTTACAAATTATTTGTTTTTAAGGATAAAATTGCATAATTGCAATATTAGCCATTTTTATGTTTAAATCCGTCTCATATTTATAAAGTGGGATTTTGTATTTTTAAATTGATAATTATATGTTATAAGTCATTTTAGTGCTTTTAATTTGTTTTCAGACATTTGTTTATAAATTAAATGGGGAAAAAGGGGCTATTTAACTTATAGCCACATTTGGCCTTTTAATTTGGCCTAATTAAACCCAATACCAACCCAAATTAAACCAACCCAAGACCCAAGCCCAATCCTAAATCTACCTGACCCAACCCAGACTAAATCCTGGTCGTTGATCATTTTTGATCTACCATCCAGATCCGCCCTTACCAAATTAAACCAAACGACCCCCAAGACCCATCTCATTCCTCACACAACCAACTCTCTCTCTATCTCTCTATCTCTGGTTCTCTCTAGAACCTTCCCCCTTCCCCTCCTCTCCGATGAGTTCCATCCATCTTCCCCGGCCACCTCCTGGCCTGAATCCATGGTGGTTTCACTACCCACCAGCCTTCTATGGCTCCTCACGCTTGGTTACTGAAGTTTCATGACTTGACCACAAAGAGTTGGGTTCAGACCCTTGTTGATTCAAGTTTCACGGCTATCTCCGGCCTTGCTCCGGCAAGCCATGTCTGTTTCGAGCCTGGCCTCGACTCCTCCTACTTAGATCCAAGCCTTTCTCACTGTTGAGGTTTTTCTGATCTCTGTAGATCTGTTCCAGATCCATGTTTTCCCTAAGCTTTTAAACAATTTTCTGATATTTCTTTCAAAAGTTATGCTTCCAAAGCCTTTATTTTCCGATCTAGGGTTTTTAGATGTTTCTCTGATTTTTCTTTTTTCTTTTGTGTGCTTCTTCTACTACATTTCTTCTACTGTGTTATCGTTAAGTTTCCACTACCGTGTTCTTGATCAGTTTCTTCTACTATGTTTCTCATTAGCTTCTTCTACTATGTTTCTTTTACTGTGTCTCACATGTTGTTCTTTTACTATGCTTCTCATAAGTTTCTACTACTGAAAGAGCATGCTAAGGGTCTCAGTTCCTTTCTGAGGCCTCTGAACCTGTTTCGATTAGTATCTTTTCCTTGATTGCTTATCCTCTCACCTCTGCACTCGATTGATGGTAAAACCCTAGAATTTGGGGGTTCATCTGAGTTTTGAGACCATTGGCTATGTGATTTGCTTGCGCTTTATCTCTGAACTTGCCTGATTTCAAAAACCCTAATCTTTTGGACCTATTTGAGTTCCTGGAGTTGTTTCATCTACTACTTCATTAGGTTTCAAAATCATTGTTCAATTTTGTTTCTTCATATGATACTGACTTTTGCTAAACTCTATATGACCTTTTACTTGACCCCTTTTCTCATGCCTGATACTTGTGTGCTCTTTATATGTGCTGAACTTCCCTCTAAAAGGGTTTTCAATTTTTGATTAATTTCAAACTTCCTTTGTACAAGTTTGATTGATTTCTTTCCTTGTTTGATGACTTCCTTATTACTCGACTTAAGTTAAAAAAATTTCTGACTTGGCTCATTCATAGACCAGTGATTACAAAATCTTTGATCCTTGATTTACTGGCTACAAATTGATCTCTCTTGCCTTATTTATGCAACCGTGTATTTCAAAGCTCTGCCCCTAAAATAAACTTCTATGTATTTACCCCTAATTGCCTACTTTGCACAAGATGTTTATTTGATTCCTTTCCTTAAATAGTTTTACCTTTTGAGTCTGAATTCCTTAATTAAAGGAAGTCTTGAGTTGATTGATTCTTAATTGACATCCAGTTCCTTAATTGTTTTCTTACCTTATTTCTGTCTATTTTTCACACTATAAATACACGGCTCTTTCATTAGCACACCCATGACTCATAGTCTTTCTGAACTTACACTTACACGCAATAGCATTCTCTCTTATTGTCTGCATAGTGGCCTATTTAGAAGGCCTACTGCTTTCTCTATTTGTTTCTTTGAAATCGGTATGTCCTAATTTAAGCTTTAGCACCACAACAAAGTGTTTATTTACTGCTTTCGTATCTATGTCTACTCACTGTTTCTATATAGTTCAACACTTACTTTAGCATGCTGATTTCTTTCTGCCTATTCTATTCTGAATCTCAAACCCCTGCCCCCTATGTGTTTGAGCTATGGTTTAAGGCATGGCAATATGCAAATTATTGTCCATGAATTAAATTTGATCCCTTGGGATCCTAGCCTCTAAATAGTGTGTTCTAATAGGCTTATGGATATGCTGGCATTCTCCGTTGCTGGGCATACCCACATCCTGCCCTTGCCTCTTTCAATTTCCCTATCCTCCCTGAACCCCTTATGTGTACTTATCTGTAGCTATTTCCCTCTCATTTCCCCCTTTTTTAGAATTCTGTTTCTGCACTTGCACACTCTCTTAGTCTTTAAGTTCTGCCCCTCTCTTGTAATCCTTGATTTGGGACCCTTTGAGCTCCCTCTAAACTTGGACACTTGAGGGTTGGCCCTTCCACACTGCACTTGTCCTAATCTGACAATACATTTGGGTGTGAGCATTGCCCGGAGTCCTTTTTGAGGCTCTTAGGGAACTTTGACACACTCGAATGGGAGAAAGGCTTTGGATCTTGATCTTATGGAGTTGGTTTATCTCATATTTCAGACATGAAGTCTGAATCAGGCTCTCCTTTGGTTGTACTTTTATTTACATATTTTTTGATGTATTTTACTTTATTCTAGGCTGTAATAATTTGTAATAAACTCTTGGGGATGGCTAGTGAAAAAGGGCGGGTAACTATGTATGCAAAGGGTAGATACCATGCCTATAGGTCATTCTGAATTCTACAAATCTCACATAGATGCCATGTCTATAGGTATTTCTCAATTCTGCATTCTCACATAGATATCATGTCTATAGGTATTTCTGAATTCCGCACTCTCATATAGATGCCATGTCTATATGTATTTCTAAATTCTACATTCTCACATAGATATCACGTCTATAGGTATTTCTGAATTTTGCATTCTCTCATATAGAAATCATGTCCATAAGTATCTGGAAATCTGAATTCTACATATAGAAAATATGCCTATAGGTCCTTCTGAATCTTATATATCCATTTTCATCTAGAAATCATTTCCATCGGTCTTAAACAATCAACTACAATTAGATATCATGTTCATAGGTCTTAAACAAAATTCAACACCTAGATATCCTGCCTATAAGGTTTCTGCACTTTTACCATGTCTATAAGGCTCCTGACAAACTACGCGTAGAAAGCATGTCTATAGAACTTAATAATCGAATGTGAATCGCTTCATTCACGTCTAGAGCTAAACCAGTAATAACAAGGATCACCATTTGCAGAACACATGACCTTCGTAAAAACTTGCTTTCTTTAATAATGTAACAACCTTTTTAACTAGTACGTATTCAGTTTATTATTGCTTTCTGAATCTAGTAGATACCATGCCTATAGGATCCTTGTCCAAAACATAGGCAAGCCTTAGGGCGAAGTTATAAACCGAATCTGCGCTATTAACTACAACCAGCAGGCAGGCCTGATTCGGGCTTCTTATATGAATTATGTAATAAATCAGTCTGCCTCAACCTTTAAGTTCTTAATCAGACCCTAAACAGTATGTGA
The DNA here is from genome assembly GCF_000393655.2 of Nicotiana sylvestris. NCBI lineage: Eukaryota > Viridiplantae > Streptophyta > Magnoliopsida > Solanales > Solanaceae > Nicotiana > Nicotiana sylvestris. The sequence goes on from NC_091063.1 coordinate 115,743,524, forward strand.
AAGTCATGATAATTATGTGCTTTCTTTGTTCAAGGAGGTATATCTAAGTCTTTTACTTGTTATGTGCTTTCCCCTAACTTGTTATACATGTTTTTGTTTGTCGCCTTAGAATTTTGCCTTTGAAACTACAAATAAGCCTAATATCCCCCCCCCCCAATTAAGATTAGTAGTCCTAAATGCCTCCGGGACTGATAGGAATGGGATGGGTAATAGCATGCAATAAGTAAATGAGACCATTCCGCGCTTTAATACCTTAACGGGGCTGGGAAAGGGTAGATATGGATATAATAACCACGCGATAACGTCTCGTGTAGCCCCTCACTAAGGAGTGATTACCGGATGTTGTGTGAGGTGATCCATATTATTAATAAACCTAGGACCCCCTTCTTTCCTTTGTTTCTTTGTTTCTTCTAAAGATTTAAAACTATTTCTTTTAAGAAATTAGCTTCCTTTTAATTCTTTCTGTCACGCCCCAAAATCTGAGGAGCGCGACCGGCGCTCAACCGAGTAAACCCGACTGAGCAAGCCTGTTAGGTTTCATTCTACCCAAACTAATTCATGAATAAATAGGATATGGACTCCATTAATCATACTTAGTAAGTATTTCATTACCAACTTCCATTTCATTTCCATTAGCAGCTTAAATCATAATTATCAAAATATTACAAGTTTTATAAGTCTTTTCCAACATCAATATTTCTACTTTAATTCCAATACCCGACACTACCCACAACCTGTCTGCGGAGCCTCTAAACACAACTGAAGAGTAGTGTAATATGGAAATGTCGGTAACAAGGCTCCGGTTATACCTCAAATACAAAGTACATGATAAATAGATGAAACAGGACCCCGAAACGAAGTGGAGCTCACCAAGTCCGTTGAAAGGATGATGCGGCACTAGCTGCGACCAACACTACCTGCTATAGAAACACCTACATCCATTTAAAGACATAGCACCCTCGGCAAAAGGGACGTTAGTGCCATCGAATAGCACTAGTATGTATAACTAAACACCATCTAGTTAGAAAGAACTATCATACAAGAACAAAGAAATCATAAACACCTTCTCATTAGAAAGAACTATCAAACAAGAATAAAGAAATCATAAAGGTCAATAAAAAGCTTTAACAATCACCACATCATCAAATAAAAGAATTATACAACTTCCACATCATTTTTCCATAGCTTTTTAGGTTGGGGAATTCCATACTATTCATCATATGTTTCCAATACCACCGCTATCTTGAGCGGAGTCCGATCTCGACCCGATCGGCTAGGTCGCCTCATTTGAGACATATGCTTCAATAACAATCTCATTTTCCTTCTTTTTCGGAATTCATTCACAATACCACCGCTATCTTGAGCGGAGTCCGATCTCGGCCCGATCGGCTAGGCCGCCTTACCAAGGCATTGTTCCCTTCTCATTACTCAATTCATTTCACATATATCATTTTATAGGCACTTGGGGCCACAACTTATCACATCATACTTGGCACTAGGCCACATTTCATAACTCAATCTCTTATTTCCCACATTTCACATCATTTCCACATATTTCACATCAATATCAATTTCAACAACAAGCCATTCAATTCAAGATGTCAAGTACACATGAGAGGAATCATGAACCATGGACATATACAATATTTCAGAAATCATACACCTCAAGTTTATTAACAATGGAACTTTAAACACAACGGATTCTTCCAAAAAGGAGGGGATACACTAAACCACAATAAAAACACACATCAAAGGCATAAGCAAGCAATTACAACAATTGTTCTTGAATTACTCTTTTCCAATCATGACAATATACAATTTCAACATCGAAGTATGCAACAACTCGGATCACATTAGATGTACTCACAAGGCAAGACATTATCTCGAACAGCCACTTATGGCATAAATTGTGTATAAAGCCTTTAGGGCAATTTATTATTGAAGTCATTTATGGAAAGCAAAGTCGAGGCTCATTTCATAATCTGTTCATATTTTCTCATGTCATAGGCATCACCAGGTACAATTTTAATTCAAGTTCTCGGCACATTGGCCACACTCTATTTCCCAAATTCATTTAGTTACTTATAACATCACTATACATAGAGGGTTTCACATAGTATGGCATAATATATGTAGTCCCGATCTCAATTTAAGGTCTTAGCATTTCAATACATGATTCATATTCCTTGCACCTTTTTTAAGTTATTAAGAATAGCGCATTGATCATATTGGAATGCATCTTTCACAAATATAGGGTCACAACACCAATTCATGTAAAGTATCAATCAAAGCAAAAATCCAAAGTTCAGTCTTACCACATTTACACAAACATCAATAGAGCTCAATTTCTAAAAGACGGGGTTTTAGCCATACATACCTTGTTTAAGCTTTCCTTAAGTTACTACAACGTTCCGTAAATTCTAGCAATTCCAATCTACTTTGAGACATAACAAAATTGAACACAAATTAGGAAGGTATTCATGGTTTCAACTCATTTGAGCATTTTATCAAATATAGTTGAGCATCTTGATTTCAAATCTCTTTTACAAGGTTTCCTTCATTCCCCAACCCAATCTTTACTTATTTATGTTCAACAATCTTTTCACAAACCTAATTTGTACATGCATGTATACATAATAGTATTACACCCAAGACACATACCTCAATACCCCATCTTATACCCCCAACTCGAAATTAAAGTCTAATGTATAGAATCTTACCTCTTAGATGAAGAACTTGTGATTGGGTTCTTTGATTCTTGAAAATTGATGCAAGATTGGATTATTGAATGTTGGGTTCCTCCTTCTCTCTCAAAAATGCTCTCAACTCTCTATAAAATCAGTAAAACAATGACCCCCAAATGAATCCCTAAAGACTATATATTAAAATGGGGTCGGGTTATAAAAATAGGAAGATTTACCCTCCGAATGCGGGTCTGCGGTCGCATAATGGACCGCAAAATGGGTATGCTGGCCGCAAACGCGTCGCAAAATTCGGTGCCCAAAACTAAGCTATACTGGTCCAGTTTGCAACCAGATTTGCGATCGCATATCGAGTATGCGAACCGCATAATGGGTTTTGCTATCGCATATCCGACACAGGATCGCATTTTTCCAGTCTTTGGTAATTTGATCATAACTTTGTGTAGGAATGTCCTAATGACGAACGGTTTGAAGCGTTGGAAACTAAACTCGAAGATATTTTATATGATAGGTTGTTCATAAAATTAGGGACTTGTGCGAACTCATTTGAAATCTTAGCCTATTATGATTTTTTTTCCAATTTGACTTAGGTTTAGGCCTTTCCTTCGGCCCCAAATTACTTACCACAAGACTTGTACACGTATTTACCAAGTCCAATTGATGTCCACCATTTTAATAGCACATAAAATATTATAATAAGCCTATGTGGCACCACGAAATCCTAGGTTACTTAGCAAAATTTTTCGGTGCCTTACACCTTCCAATTTTGTTTGTAACCATTATGTGAAAATACCCTCTTATTTGAAGTTTTATTTGCCTACATGTTATTTGCACCTAAATTCACAATAATAGTCTGGCCGGGAACCACACTAGTGGATCCTGAGGGGTGCCTAGCACCTTCCCCTTGGGATAATTTCAAGCACTTACCCAATCTCTGGTTACTCAAATCAAACCTTCTTGGTTTCCTAATACAACTTAATCATTAGGTGGCGACTCTTTAATCCAAACCCAAATTCCCAAAAAGGGAATGATTTGTCCTCCTAAATGTCATAAACCTGATTTCGCGAGAAAAAAGGGGCGCGACAGCATGGCGACTCTGCTGGGGATCTTTTAGGCTTTTACCATTTCGGACTATTATTGTGGCTTGACATTTTCTTTATATGCCTTTATTTGTTAATACCTTTAAGCATTCAATTCCCTTTTTCAACTACAAAAGGGACTTGTCTTTTGTTTCTTTCCTTTATTTATTTTACTGCTTTCCTTTATTACTGCTTTAAATTATGAAGAACCGTTGTATTTACTACTTTCTCAACGTGCAAATACGTGACAACCTGCTTTAGTTATTGCATAAACATGTTTTCAACATCATATTCCACTTGTGCCAAACAAAATACCATAGAAATGCTTATAATGAGTGGTTGCGCTCTTCCGATATTATCACCCCTAAATCCAAAAAAGGCGTATTTGCGGTAAAATCAGTCGATCAATGGTGTAGTCGACGGTTCCGTGCATTTTACCCTTGAGTTGTCTTCTCAAGGGTACCTGTCTAAAACCCCATAGAAACCTTACTCTATTTAAACTGTGCATGCATCATGGTCAGCCTAGCCGAGTTAGTTGTGTTGTCCGCATAATGACTCTTTAGAATGCCTTGTCCAAAGTCCACTGGGTTTTCCCTAAAACCCAAATGGACACTACTACGTTATATGCATTTATTTGGAGAACTAAATGTTTTTATGCCAATTGTTGATGTTAAATAGTCGAGTCCGGTGGGGGTAAGGGCCTAACCCTTTTCTGTTTTGCAGAAAATGAAGAACGAGATCCCCAACTTTGGTTTGGTCAGCATACCCTCACTCTTGCTAGACTGGTGGAGGAGTCTTCCATCAAATGACCAAATCAATGAGTGGAAAGAGAGGGCTGCCAAGGCTAGCGAAACGTTGGAATATCTGGAATACAGTCTGCTAGAATTGGAAGGAAAAGTGAGGAAAAGAGTCACCGACTGCCAGAACACTGAGGGAAACAAAGGAGAACACCTGGCAAGGGCATTTTTACTGGTGAACCTATGCGAACTGGAGGATCTGATCAACGGGAGCATTCAACCTGGGGAAGGTCCTTCTAGGACCAAGTAGATAGGAGTTTTTCCTTTTTCGCTTTACAAAATGTAATAAGACCAATGACCATTAGTGATTTTCATCTCCTGTTTATTTAATTTCAATTTGGGATTCGTCTATTTTTATAAATAAAATTAGGCATTTAGCAATTTGTTGCCAGGCCTACCTTGGGCATAAAGAGGTCTCCAAGTTAGGACACAATTTACATTCTTGCACTATGTGTTTAAATATCGCAACATTTTCTTATAATCCTCACTAACTTGTTACCTTTTTGTTTTTACTTTTGTTTTATTACCCTCCCCAAAGGTTAGTTCGTGCACTCTGGCATCATCATCCTATTCCACGAGATCCAGGGGCCCTCCACCCACTCCTCCTCTTACTCCTATCAGATACAAGAACAAAGGGAAGATGGAAGATTCGAACAACACCAGAAATGAAAACTCAACTGAACGGGTAGAGGTCACTCATGGTACTCAGGTTTCCAAAGAAAGTGCATCCCAACTCTAGCAGAAACTGTTGAAGTTCTAGGAGGAATTTGATCAAGTTCGGAATCTGACGAATTTTGTCATTTTCCCTCACCACTCTAGACGTTAATTTCCCAAACACTCAGAATCCCACACCTCTATAAAATATCCCAAAAACACAAAACCATCCCACTTCTCACCACCGCTGCAACACTTGCCACACCTCCAACAATACTCCACTTCTCATCCTAGAACCGTTGAACTCCACAAATGACCATTTCCACGCTCGTCATAACACCCCCATCACTCCACCCAACCCATCTCAAGAACACTCGAGTCTGATGATAAAGACTCACTCATCAGGAACCTGGCAAGGGACTTGGCAAGAACCTCCAAGGAATCGCTAAGCCTATCAAACTAAAGAAACATGGCACCACCTTCGGTCTGGGATATGAGTACACTTGGGAAGAATTCAACAACTGGTCGCCACCATGGCGCAGTCCTTACTATCAATTGGAGTAGCCAATACCACATTTGAAGCAGACTTTCCAGCCAGCCGATGTTATTTATGGGTCAGAAGAAGAGGAAGCACTGGCAGCAGTGAGGAATTTGTTCTTAGAAGACGATGATATTGATTATTGTGTTGTTTTTGAGGAGGAGGGGAAGAAGGCCCTTTCATACAGGCAGTAAGCAGAGGAGCATGCCTCAATAACTAGACCATCAGAACCACCAGAGCCTGGAAAGCCTCAGGGTAGCAAGATTGAACAAACATCATGCACTATCTTTTATTTTTACTAGTTGACTTTCCTTTCGTATTTTACAATTTCGCAATAAGATCTTCAATGTTCAAAATAGTTATGGAATTTATCAAAGCATTTCGACTTTCCCTATAAATCTTACTCTTATTATTTCTCTCATTACTTTACTTATACAGCACAACTATTACTTATCTTGATGAACCAATGGGTGTGACATGCAACGAGACAATGCAACAAACGGACAAAGATTCATAGGAAGATGACATACTGGAAAAGATTGTTAAAGAAGTCGAGAATTTTGAGAACAGACCTAAGCCCAACCTGGACGAGACTGAGATTGTTAACTTGGGAGATGCAGAGAAGGCTTAAGAAACACGAATCAGCGTTCATTTGTCACCTTTCAGAAAAGGAAGAGTACATAGAATTTTTAAGGGAATATGAGGACATATTCGCTTGATCATATGATGACATGACTGGTCTAAGTACATCTATTGTGGTACATAAACTGCCAATTGATCCGACATGTCCACTGGTAAAGCAAAAACTCAGAAAGTTCAAGCCTGATATAAGTTTGAAAATCAAAGAAAAAGTCACTAAGCAGGTCAAAGCCAAGGTTCTCAGGGTAGTAGAATATCCGTCGTGGTTAGCCAACATTGTGCCGGTACCAAAGAAGGACGGGAAGGTCAGAGTCTATGTCGACTACCAGGATCTCAATCGGTCTAGTCCAAAAGACGACTTCCTCTTGCCGAACATACACATCCTGATTGATAATTGCGCCAAACATTAGTTGCAGTTATTTGTAGATTGTTTTGCGGGGTATCATCAGATCTGGATGGATGAAGAAGCTGCTGAGAAAACGGCTTTCATTACGCCGTGGGGGATGTACTATTACAAGATGATGTCATTTGGATTAAAGAATATTGGGGCCACCTTCATGAGGGCCATGACCACCGTTTTCCACGATATGATACACAAGGAGATAGAAGTATATGTAGACGATGTTATCATCAAGTCCAAGAAAGCCAATGATTACATGGAAGATTTGAGAAAGTTCTTCAATAGACTGAGAAGGTAAAACCTAAAACTGAATCCCGCGAAGACTACTTAGGTTAACTACTTGGGTTCCTGCCGGAAAACTACTTGGGTTAATTATAAGTCGCCGAGGAATAGAAGTGGATCCATCATAGGTCAAAGCTATTCAAGAGTTGCCACCGCCAAAGAACAAGAAGGATGTAATGAGTTTCTTGGGGAGACTTAACTATATCAGTCGGTTCATAGCACAATCTACAGTTATCTGTGAGCCAATTTTAAGATGTTGAAGAAGGATGCCGCTACCAAATGGACTGATGACTGCTAAAAGGCCTTCGACAGAATCAAGGAGTACCTGGCAACACCACCAGTTTTGGTCCCGCCAGAGCTAGGTAGACCTCTATTACTCTACCTCGCAGTATTGGATGGAGCGTTCGCTTGTGTTTTGGGGCAACATGATGAAACGAGGAGGAAGGAGCAGGCCATCTATTACCTCAATAAGAAGTTCATCCCGTACGAGGCCCGGTATTCTTTGTTAAAGTGCACCTGTTGTGCTTTAACTTGGGTAGCTTAGAAGTTGAGGCACTACTTCTGTGCCTACACTACATATCTCATATCAAGGATGGATCCTTTGAAGTACATCTTTTAGAAGCCCATGCCTACCGGCAAGCTAGCTAAGTGGCAAATCTTGTTGAGTGAATTTGACATTGTCTACGTAACTCAGAAAGCGATCAGAGGACAGGCACTAGCAGATCACCTTGCTGAGAATCCCGTGGACGGAGAATACGAACCCCTAAAAATGTATTTTCCTGACGAAGAGGTATCATTCATAGGAGAAGATATTGCAGAATCCTATGAAGGTTGGAGAATGTTTTTCGATGGAGCAGCTAATTTCAAAGAAGTCGGCATAGGAGCAGTCCTAGTATTAGAAACCGGCCAGCATTATCCGATGTCTGCCAAACTCAGGTTTCCTTACACCAACAACATGGCCGAGTACAAAACTTGCATCTCAGGGCTCAAGATGGCCATTGACATGAACATTCAAGAATTGCTAATAATTGGGGATTCATACTTGCTTATACATTAGGTCCGAGAAGAATGGGCGACCAAGAACTCCAAGATACTCCTTTATCTGCATCATGTATAGGAGTTGAGAAAGAGGTTCACAAGGATAGAGTTCCAGCATGTTCCTAGAGAGCAGAATGAGTTTGTCGATGCATTGGCTACCCTATCATCCATGATACAGCATCCAAACAAGAACTTCATTGATCCCATTCCGGTAAAGATCTATGATCAGCCAGATTAATGTGCTCGTGTCGAAGAAGAAGTAGATGGAAAGCCTTGGTTTCATGATATCAAGGAATATTTGGCAAAAGGAGAATACCCAGAACTTGTGCACACCACTCAGAAGCACACACTTCGAAGGTTGTCTAATAATTTCTCTCACAGCGGAGGAATTCTGTATAGGACGACTCCGGATTTGGGATTACTAAGGTGTATCAATGCGAAGGAAGCATCTAAACTACTAGACGAAATCCATGTTGGGACCTGCGGTCCATATATGAACGGTTTTGTCTTAGCCAAGAAGATACTCTGGGCTGGTTTTTTGGATGACTATGGAGACAGACTACATCCAGTATGTCCGAAAATGCCACCGCTGCCAGATACATGCAGACATGATCAAGGTACCCCCAAATGAGCTTACTGCAACAAGCTTACCGTGGTCGTTCGCTGCCTGGGGAATGGATGTTATTGGACCAATCGAGCCTGCCACCTCCAACGGGCACAGGTTTATCCTAGTAGCAATCGACTATTTCACCAAATGGGTCGAGGCAGCATCTTACAGAGTAGTGGCTAAGAAAGTCATAGCAGACTTCGTCTGCGACCATATCGTTTGTCGGTTCGGGATTCTGGAGTCAATCATCACTGATAATGGTTCCAATCTCAACAGTAACCTGATGAAAGCCATGTATGAAACCTTCAAGATCATGCACAAGAATTCTACAGCCTACAGACCTCAGATGAACGGAGTCGTAGAGGCCGCCAATAAGAATATCAAGAAGATACTAAGGAAAATGATAGAGAAGCATAAGCACTGGCACGAGAAGCTATCATTTGCTTTATTGGGATATCGTACCACAGTCCGCACATCAACTGGGGCAACGCCCTATATGCTAGTTTACAGTACAGAGGACGTCATTCCCGTTTAGGTAGAAATTTCCTCCCTAAAGATCATATAGGAAGCTGGGCTCGACAATGCAGAGTGGGTTAAGAGTCGTTATGAGCAGCTAGCTCTTACCAATGGAAAGAGAATGAATGCAGTTTGCCATAGTCAACTTTATCAGAACAGAATGTACAGAGCCTTCAACAAAAGAGTCAAGTCGAGACAGTTCACACCAGGGTAGCTAGTGTTAAAGAAAAATTTTCCGCATCAAGATGAAGACAAGGGGAAATTCTCTCCTAACTGGCAGGGTCCAGATATGGTTCACCGGGTTCTGACAAGAGGAGTCCTCATACTCGTAGAAATGGACGAAGAAGTCTGGCCGAAGTCGATCAATTCAGATGTAGTCCAGCGTTACTATGTGTAATCTTTATGCTTTCCTCATATGATGTAATTTGAACTACGCCTGACCTGATTCCCATTTAAGAGGGGATACGTATGCAGCCCTATGGGTTTGGTCACAATTCAATAAAATTTCATTCCCCCTCCCAATTGGAAACTGGGGCAGAATTTTGAGGAGGACCCACAAAATTTCGAAGAAATTTCAGCTAGTCATTGCAAGCAGCCGTCAGAAGCATCAACCCAGTAAACTGGGGAAGAATTTTGAGGAGGACCCTCAAAATTCCGTAACAAGAAAGGTCGCAATGTCTTGAACCACGTCGCAGTCGTCGGTTCATCTAAAGAAAAATTTCTCGATTATGTATTTATGTTATATATTTTACTAAATCATGCCTGTTTGTTACCAAAATTGTTGTGTTTAGCAACGCTACCCCAATGATGCGTACAGTATCACCAAATCATGTCGAGAAGGTCAAGCAAAGCCAACAGGGATACGAAGTAACCTCCCCTTTACAAAACTCACGATTTCTCTTTGGATGCAGACATTTGTATTGCGAAAGCATCCGACATGCTATACATTCATGAGATAAACGGTGTTCAGGAATACAACTCTCAGAATTGTTCACGTTTACCAGCATTTACTATCCACGCACACCAGCGATATTCCCTATATTGCAACATCCCCAGCAGTCACAATACTGCAACCTGCTATTAGCTAAAAAACTCTATTACCATTTGCCCTTTTATTTTTATTTCTGCATTGCATAAGGTTACTATTCTTCCTTCCGAGACTAAGCATTGTCTCCATATGCATTTTCTGCATTGCATAAGGCTACCATTCTGCCTTCCAAGGTTAAGCTCTACCTCCATCTGCACTTACATGGGTAAAAGATCACCGCTTTATTTTACAGTTGCATGGCTGAAAGATCACCGCTTTCTGCATTGCATGGGCTGAAATATCGCCAAATACTGCATCTCATGGGCTGAAAGACCGCCAAATTATCCAAAGTCATCATTGTTCGGAGGCACCATTTCTTAGCCCGAGAATGCCATGTCAGGGCCTGAGGATCTCCTTTAATCTTTTGCATATCATTATTCAAAGGCGTCATAGTTCAGAGGCATCATTCTCATAGCCCAAGAGCATCATTTCATGGCCTGCAAATCCTTTATTATACACTTCATGGCCCAGGACATCATGGTCTGAGGACGTCATCCCAACCGCCCAAAGACAGCATTCATGGTCCGACGGGAACTTGCATCATGTTTAAATGTACGCACAATATATGCTTGTATTGCGTATTTATAGGTAAACCGGTGAGCAATGACTATCGCAGTAGGAGCAATCTCACTCCAGTTCCCACAGCCCAATTAGACCTCAACCATTCATCCGACCTGAATATTGCGCCCGTTCTTGAAAAGGTCACCATCGGCATACTCCGGCGATGGATCCTAAACTACATATGGTCTGATTCCTATAAGACCAGGGATATGTAGGTAGCTCAGGAGCCAGAGCACGGCCAACCACTTCAAACCATTTCGTTCAGTCAAAATTAGCCATCATATTTTTACCCGACAACTCTTTCATCCTTCCCGGGTAAAGAGGGGAAGCTATTGATACCCAATTTGTCCATGTATTCTTTATATGCAAAACACCTTTCAAAATAGCATGCATATGCATATATAAGTATATCCCAAGGTTACATTATTTTTCTTAATTTTTCAAATATTTTCAAATCAATTTACTACCTTATTTTATCAAGAAAAAAACCCAATAATTATCCCCAAATTATCATTTTTGGTGATTTATTTATTGGATTATCATGTTTATATTAAAATATAGCTAAGACATTTTTCACATTTTTTTACAAATTTATTTGGTTTTTTTAAGGATAAAATTGCATAATTGCAATATTAGACATTTTTATGTTTAAATCCGTCTCATGTTTATAAAGTGGGATTCTGCATTTTTAAATTGATAATTATACGTTATAAGTCATTTTAGTGCTTTTAATTTGTTTTCAGAAATTTGTTTATAAATTAAATGGGGAAAAAGGGGCTATTTAGCTTATAGCCACATTTGGCCTTTTAATTTGGCCTAATTAAACCCAATACCCAACCCAAATTAAACCAACCCAAGCCCAATCCTAAATCTACCCGACCCAACCTAGACTAAATCTTGGTCATTGATCATTTTTGATCAACGGTCCAGATTCGCCCTTACCAAATTTAACCAAACGACCCCCCAAGACCCCTCTCATTCCTCACTCAACCGACTCTATCTCTGGTTCTCTCTAGAACGTTCCCCCTTCCCCTCCTCTCCAATGAGTTCCATCCATCTTCCCCGGCAACCTCCTAGCCTGAATCCATGTTGGTTTCACCACCCACCAGCCTTCTATGGCTCCTCACGCTTGGTTACTAAAGTTTCATGACTTGACCACAAAGAGTTGGGTCCAGACCCTTGTTGATTCAAGTTTCACAGCCATCTCCAGCCTTGCTCCGACAAGCCATGTCTATTTCGAGCCTGGCCTCGACTCCTCCTGCTTAGATCCAAGTCTTTCTCACCGTTTGGGTTTCTCTGACACCCTAGCTTTTGAGGTTTTTCTGATCTCTGTAAATCTATTCTAGATCCATGTTTTCCCTAAGTTTTTAAATGATTTTTTGATATTTCTTTCAAAGGTTATGCTTCCAAAGCCTTTATTTTCCGATCTAGGGGTTTTAGATGTTTCTCTGATTTTTCTTTTTTCTTTTGTGTGCTTCTTCTACTACGTTTCTTCTACTTTCTTATCGTTAAGTTTCTGCTACCGTGTTCTTAATTAGTTTCTTCTACTATGTTTCTCATTAGCTTCTTCTACTATGTTTCTTTTACCGTGTCTCACATGTTGTTCTTTTAATCTACTTCTCATGAATTTCTACTACTGAAAGAGCATGCTAAGGGTCTCAGTTCCTTTCTGAGACCTCTGAACCTGTTTCGATTAGTATCTTTTCCTTGATTGCTTGTCCTCTCACCTCTGCACTTGATTGATGGTAAAACCCTATAATTTGGGGGTTCATATGAGTTTTGAGACCATTGGCTATATGATTTTCTTGCGCTTCATCTCTGAACTTGCCTGATTTTAAAACCCTAATCTTTTGGACCTATTTGAGTTCCTGGAGTTATTTCATCTACTACTTCATTAGGTTTCAAAATCATTGTTTCAATTTTGTTTCTTCATATGATTCTGACTTTTGCTAAACTTAATAAGACCTTTTACTTGACCCTTTTTTGCATGCCTGATACTTGTGTGCTCTTTATATGTGCTGAACTTCCCTCTAAAAGGATTTTCAATTTTTGATTAATTTCAGACTTCCTTTGTACAAGTTTGATTGATTTCTTTCCTTGTTTGTTGACTGCCTTGTTACTCGACTTAAGTTAAAAAACGTTTCTCAGCTTTTCTGACTTGGTTCATTCATAGACCAGTGATTATAAAATCTCTGATCCTTGACTTATTGGCTACTAATTGATCTCTCTTACCTTATTTATGCAACCGTGTATTTCAAAGCTTTGCCCCTAAAATAAACTTCTATGTATTTACCCCTAATTTCCTACTTTGCACAAGATGTTTATTTGATTTTTTCCTTAAATAGTTTTACCTTTTGAGTCCGAATTCCTTAATTAAAGGAAGTCTTGTGTTGATTGATTCTTAATTGACATCCAGTTCCTTAATTTTTTTCTTACCTTATTTCTGCTTGTTTTTCACACATAAAATACACGACTCTTTCATTAGCACACCCATCACTCATAGTCTTTCTGAACTTACACTTACATGCAATAGCATTCTCTCTTATTGTCTGCATTGTGACCTGTTTACAAGGCCTACTGCTTTCTCTATTTATTTCTTTGAAACTGGTATGTCCTGATTTAAGCTTTAGCACCACAGCAAAGTGTTCATTTACTGCTTTAGTATTTATGTCTACTCACTATTTCTGTATAGTTCGACACTTACTTTAGCATGCTAATTTCTTTCTGCATGTTCTATTCTAAACCCCAAACCTCTACCTCCTATGTGTTTGAGCTATGGTTTAAGGTATGACAATATGCAAATTATTATCCATGAATTAAATTTGATCCCTTGGGATCCTAGCCTCTAAATAGTGTGTTCTAACAGGCTTATGGGTATGCTGGCATTCCATTGCTCGGCATACCCACAACCTGCCCTTGCCTCTTTCAATTTTCCTATCCCCCCTGAACCCCTTATGTGTACTTATCTGTAGCTATTTCCCTCTCATTTCCCCCTTTTTTAGAATTCTGTTTCTGCACTTGCACACTCTCTTAGTCTTTAAGTTCTGCTCCTCTCTTGTAATCCTTGCCTTGGGACCCTTTGAGCTCCCTCTAAACTTGGACACTTGAGGGTTGGCCCTTCCACACTGCACTTGTCCTAATCTGACAATACATTTGGGTGTGAGCATTGCCCGGAGTCCTTTTTGAGGCTCTTAGGGAACTTTGACACACTCGAATGGGAGAAAGGCTTTGGATCTTGATCTTATGGAGTTGGTTTATCTCATATTTCAGACATGAAGTCTGAATCAGGCTCTCCTTTGGTTGTACTTTTATTTACATATTTTTTGATGTATTTTACTTTATTCTAGGCTGTAATAATTTGTAATAAACTCTTGGGGATGGCTAGTGAAAAAGGGCGGGTAACTATGTATGCAAAGGGTAGATACCATGCCTATAGGTCATTCTGAATTCTACAAATCTCACATAGATGCCATGTCTATAGGTATTTCTGAAATCTGCATTCTCACATAGATATCATGTCTATAGGTATTTCTGAATTCCGCACTCTCACATAGATGCCATATCTATAGGTATTTCTAAATTCTGCATTCTCACATAGATATCATGTCTATAGGTATTTCTGAATTCTACATTCTCTCATATAGAAATCATGTCCATAAGTATCTGGAAAGCTGAATTCTGCATATAGAAAATATGCCTATAGGTCCATCTGAATCTTGTATATCCATTTTCATCTAGAAATCATATTCATCGGTCTTAAACAATCAACTGCAATTAGATATCATGTTCATAGGTCTTAAACAAAATTCAGCACCTAGATATCATGCCTATAAGGTTTCTGCACTTTTACCATGTCTATAAGGCTTCTGACCAACTACGCATAGAAAGAATGACTATAGGAATTATTAATCGAATCTGAATCGCTTCATTTATGTCTAGAGCTAAACTAGTAATAACAAGGATCATCATTTGCAGAACTCATAACCTTCGTAAAAACTTGCTTTCTTTAATAATCTGACAACCTTTTTAACCAGTACATATTAAGTTTATTATTGCTTTCTGAATTCAGTAGATACCATGTCTATAGGATCCTTGTCCAACACTTAGGCAAGCCTTAGGGCGAAGTAATAAACTGAATTTGTGCTATTAGCTACAACCAACAGGCAGGCCTAATTCGGGCTTCTTATCTAAATTATGTAATAAATCAGTCTACCTCAACCTTTAAGTTCTTAATCAGAGCATAAATAGTATGTGAAAGTCATGCTAATTATGTGCTTTCTTTGTTCAAGGAGGTATATCTGAGCCTTTTACTTGATGTGTGCTTTCCCCCAACTTGCTATACATGTTTTTGTATGTCGCCTTAGAATTTTGCCTTTGAAACTACAAATATGCCTAATATCCCTCCCCCTTAGGATTAGTAGTCCTAAATGCCTCTATGACTGATAAGATTGGGACGGGTAATAGCAAGCAATAAGTAAACGAGACGATTCCGCGCTTTAATACCTTAACGGGGTGGGAAATGGTAGATATGGATATGATGACCACGCGATAACGTCTCGTGTAGCCCCTCACTGAGGAGTAATTACCAGATGTTGTGTGGGGTGATCCATATTATTAATAAACCTAGGACCCCCTTTTTCCTTTGTTTCTTTGTTTCTTCTAAAGATTTCAAACTATTTCTTTTAAGAAATCAGCTTCCTTTTAATTCTTTCCAATTTTGTTTGTAACCATTATGCGAAAATCCCCTCTTATTTGAAGTTTTATTTGCCTACATGTTATTTGCACCTAAATTCACAACAATAGTCTGGCTGGGAACCACACTAGTGGATCCTGAGGGGTGCCTAACACCTTCCCCTTGGGATAATTTCAAGCCCTTACCCAATCTCTGGTTACTCAAATCAAACCTTCTTGGTGTCCTACTGCACCTTAATCATTAGGTGGTGACTCTTCAATTCAAACCCAAATTCCCAAAAAGGGAATGAGTTGTCCTCCCAAATGTCATAAACTCGATTTCGCCAGAAAAAGGGGGCTCGACAGTTGTAGGCATACAACCCGCTCCCATTTCATATATCTCATTGCAGGCGTGCAACTCGCTCTCATTTCATATAACTCGTTGCAGGCGTGCAACCCGCTCCCATTTACAAGTCAACATCAATCATAAAAGAATCCCAATAAGGGAAAGAGTATAACAACAACATCCCGGCAAAGGAGACAATATTGTAAACAATAACATCCCGGCAAGGGAACAATATCATAAACAATAACATCCCGGCAAGGGAGACAATATCATAATTAATAACATCCTGGCAAGGTAACCAACAATGGAAATCAACATATTAGGCATGAACAAATCACAACGGAGTCACAACAATTATAATATGAGACTTACGGGCATGCTTGACACCAACGTATAGATACTCGTCACCATGCCTATATGTCGTACTCCACAATTAACACATAACAAATAAGACACAACTCCTAATCACTCAAGCTAAGGTTAGACCAAACACTTACCTCGATGCCACGAACTCAATTCAAGCCTCAACTATCGCTTTACCTCTTGATTCCACCACTAGTTTGCTCGTATCTAGCCACAAGTTACTTAACTATATCAATAAATGCTAAATGAATCAATTCTAATGCATGAAAAAAGGTTTTCTAAAGTTTTTCCCAAAAAGACAAAAATCAACCCCGGGCCCACATGGTCAAAACTCGAGGTTTGAACCAAATTCAGATTACCCATTCACCCACGAACCCAAATATATAATTTGTTTTGAAATCGGACCTCAAATCGAGGCCCAAATCCCCAAAATTTGAAAACCCTAGGTTCTATCCAAAACACCCAATTTCCCCGATGAAAACCTTTGATTTTGAGTTCAAATCATGAGAAAAGATGTCAAAGATTAATAAAAACAAGTTAGAAATGACTTACAATCGATTTGGAAGGGTACTTGTCTTTGAAAAATGAAATGACTGACAATCGATTTGGAAGGGTGCTTGTCTTTGAAAAATCGTCCAAAGGTGTTTAGGTTTTGAAAGGGTTTAAAAATGAAAGATTTTCGGCTAAGTTATGAATTTATAGGTCACAGATGTCACAATCGCGACCAGGATTTGCAATTGCGAACCTTTAAGGGACCTGTTACCTTCGCATTTGTGACCAATGTTCGCAATTGTGAACTCGCATTTGCGAAGAGGATGTCCCATTTGCGACAGATGGGGTACCTGGGTTCCTTCGCATTTGCGAAGGATTGCTTGCAATTGCGAGAAATGCTGGCGAGGGCATACTTCGCAATTGCAAAGTGACCCTCACAATTCCCAAGCCTGATAGGCTTGCAATTGCGACACCTGACCTCTCAATTGCAAGATCAGGGCCTGCAACACATACCAGTTGAAAACCTGCAACTTCCTAAGTTTGATTCCACTCCGTGGCCTATCCAAAACTCACCTGAGCCCTCGGGGCTCCAAACCAAACATGCACACCAACCTAAAAATATCATACGGACTTGCTCGTGCAATTAAATCATCAAAATAACATCAACAACTATGAATTGAACCCCAAATTCATGAAATCATCCAAGAACACCCAAAATTCCAATTTCTCAACTTCAAGTCCGTTTTATACCAAACCAATCCCGATCTTTTCCAAATTTTACAGATTCAACCAAATTATTACTTCAAACTTGTATCGGGATCTAGAACCAAAAGTATGTGCCCGATACCATAAAATTCAAACTTATTTCATTTCCAAAAAACTCATATATATTCCATAAAACAAGTTTCTTTAAAAATTCATTTCTCGGGCTTGAGACCACGAAATTTGATTCCGAGCGTACGCCCAAGTACCATATTTTCCTACAGACCCTCCGGGACCGTCGAATCACAGGTCCGGGTCCGTTTACACAAAATATTGACCGAAGTCAACTCAAATTCATTTTAAAATCAAAATTTACCATTTTTCACATATTTTCACATAATGGCTTTCCGAATACATGCCTGGACTGCGCATGCAAATCGAGGTGAGACAAATAGGAGGTTTTTAGTCCTCGGAACACAAAATTTATTTTTAAAACAAGTGAAAGGTCATCACATTCTCCATCTCTAAAACAATCGTTCGTCCTCGAACAGACATAAGAAGGAAGTACCTGAGTCGGAGAAAAGATAGGGATAACGGCTCCGCATATCAGACTCGAACTCCCAGGTCGATGCCTAACAGGCTGACCTCTCCACTGAATACGAACAGAAGGGAAACACTTCAACCTCAACTGATGAACCTGCCGGTCTAGAATAGCTACCGGCTCCTCCTCATAGGACAAATCCTTGTCCAACTGGATAGTGCTAAAGTCTAACATGTGGGATGGATCGCAGTGATACTTCCGAAGCATGGACACATGAAACACTGGATGCACGGCTGATAAGCTCGGGGACAATGCAAGTCTGTAAGACACCTCTCCCACTCGATCAAGAATCTCAAATGGTCCAATGAACCTAGGGCTAAGTTTTCCCTTCTTTTCAAATATCATCATGCCCTTCAATGGTGACACCCGAAAAAACACTTTCTTGCCGACCATGAATGCCAGATCACGAACCTTACGGTCAGTATAACTCTTTTGCCTTGAATGAGCTGTACAAAGCCTATCCTGAATGATTTTGACCTTGTCCAAGGCATCCTGTACTAGATCTATACCCAACAACCAAGCCTCTCCCGGCTCAAACCATCCAACTGGCGACCGACACCGCCTACCATATAAAGCCTCATAAGGAGCCATCTGGATGCTCAAGTGGTAGCTATTGTTGTAGGCAAACTCTGTTAAAGGTAAAAACTGATCACACGAGCCTCCAAAGTCAATGACACAAGCTCGGAGCATATCTTCCAAAATTTGAATGGTACACTCGGACTGTCCATCCGTTTGAGGATGGAATGTTGTACTCAACTCAACCCGTGTGCCCAACTCATGCTGTACTGCTCTCCAGAAATGTGAGGTAAACCGCATACCTCAATCAGAAATGATAGACAAGGGCACACCATAAAGACGAACGATCTCCCGTATATAGATCTAAGCTAACCTCTCGGAAGAATAGGAGACTACCACAAGAATGAAATGTGCTGACTTGGTTAGCCTATCAACAATAACCCACACTGCATCGAACTTCCTTTGAGTTCGTGGGAGTCCAACAACAAAGTCCATAGTGATACGCTCCCACTTCCACCCGGGAAGCTCAATCCTCTAAAACAAACCACTAGGTCTCTGATGCGCGTAATTTACCTACTGACAATTCAAACACCGATCCACATATGCAACAATATCCTTCTTCATCCTCCTCCACAAATAATGCTACCGTAAATCCTGATACATCTGTCACGACCCAAACCGATGGGCCGCGACGGGCGCCTGAATCTTACCTATCAAACACCTCTAAGCATACGTCTAAAATATGAACCTGAATAACATCTGTTGCATTACAAAATTAACATACGTGAAAGAAGCCTGTCATCAAGGCATATGTACGTATACAGACAGAGTACAGTGGGCGAGCCGGCAAGGCTACTATAGACAACTATACATAAAAAACTGAAAGCCGACAAGGCCACATATAACTCAACTAGACATATTGTCTACAGAACTCTAACAGAAGCATAACTGTACAAAGACGGAACTGAGGCACATCATACTCATATACATATATATGTACAAACGTGTCGTACCAATATCAAAAGCAGCTCCGGATCAAATGGAGCACGCCAACTCTCGCTGATTAGGGATCCTAAGAATGGGGACCATCAGCTTGCCTACCTGCACCTGCGGGCATGAAACGCAAGCCCCGTGAAATAGGGCGTCAGTACGAAAAATGTACTGAGTATGTAAAACATAGAAATTAGTACGTAAAAGACATAGATGAAACATGGAATACTGAAACACATTTTTAAATTTGAATAACTTTGTAAATACTGAAACGTTTATAACGTCATGCACGTGCGTGTAAATGTCATGCCATGCATAGGTATGGTGTACATAATATCATCAAGCCACTGGGGGTATCCCATCATATCATCTCGGCCAATGTGGGCAATATCATCTATATATACCAACTGATCAGGTGGTGGTGCGTATATAACGCCATAACCTTTTCCATATCCCATATATATATATATATATACATACATGAATACGCGTATATAACGCCATTTGAATACATACATATATACGCGTATATAACGCCGTTTGAATCCTATTTTAGCCACTGTGGGCAACATCATCATCATATACCAACTGATTAGGTGGTGATGCGTATATAACGCTGTAACCTTTTTCCATATCCCATATACATATATTTACAAATATACGCGTATATAACGCCATCTGGTCATGGGTCAATGCACATGTACGAAATGCATGAAAAATACGTAATAATCTCAATATTCCTTCCGGATAAATTTTTCCAACTGCGTATTATTTGAGACCCGTGAACAGAAGAAAATAATAATTCTCATAGGGAATCAAGAATATAGACACCCCTACTATTTCTATGAATAGAATAATTTATAGAAACTATATATTTGCTCGTTTCTTTCGTATAATCCAAACCATGCCAAAAGAAAGAAGGGAGGGCCTTAACATACCTGGAAAAGGAAAAACTCCGTATAATATTCTTGGAGAAAATTGTACCGTACTCTTTTAGAACCGCAAAATTTACGTTGCTATTATTCCAACAAATTCTCGTTGGAAGTTTTTGTGAATCAAAATTTGCTCCTGCTCCTAGCGTAATTGAACTGAGAAAGGACTATAGATGAACAATGACTACTGAACGTCCTAATCCTTTTATCCAAATAAACAAAATGAGTTCTGATCCTTCTTGTCCAAAATAAACAATGAGATAAGCCTTAAAACAAGTCTTATTTTGTTTAAATTCCAATTTTACCTTAAGTAGCCACATGTAGTAAATGACTAATAGTCATCTTTAGTCCTTGTGGATTTGTGACACGTTGCTTTGGGGGTTAATTCATTAAAAAAAATTATCCACTTATTAGTTAACTGGGTAATGTCCTGTTATCCGGTAATTAATCAGTTACCCGCGTAATTTAAAAATTGTCTCAAGTTGCTTAAAATTTTACTTATTTTTAAAATACTTCGTATATACATTATATATTATACTACCATGGTCATATGATACCTTGCATGGTACTAGTTCATAATTATCGGGTATTATCGCTCGACCCGTATTTTATTCCAAATTGACCGCTTTCAACGAAACTTGTTTTCTTTAATCCGTATACCCATTTATCCTTCATAACACTTATTTATCGCTTGTTATAATAACGTAAGTACGTTAACGTCAAGACGATCTCATCCCCGAGTCTACGTGGGTTAACTAAAAACGAAATTTAAACGTACGAAAATGCGAGATGTAACATCCTCCCCCCCTTAGAAACATTCGTCCTCGAATGTTCAACTCCCCATAATCTGCATAACTTTGGCAGGGTCGGCTTGGTCATAGCACTACTACCAATTCTCCTTGTAGAAGCTTAATAATTCAACGATACACAGGACAACGACAATTATTAACAGAAAAATTTATACACGCACCTTGAGGTTATGACGTCTCAGTTAGACCCTTCTCTGGAAGAGGAAATAGGTAGGGATATCTAGACTTCATGTCTTCCTCGGCCTCCCAAGTCATTTCTTCTACATTGTTGTTCCTCCAAAGCACTTTCACGGAGGCTACCTCCTTATTCCGCAACTTGCGGATTTGTCGGTCTAGAATGGAAACCGGAATTTCCTCGTATGACAAGTCCTCTGTATTTTGTACATCATTCGTGGGCACTACTCGGGTAGGATTGCCAATGCACTTTCGTAACATAGATACGTGAAAAACTGGATGGACAGACTTTAATTCCAAGGGCAATTCTAACTCATAAGCTACTCGGCCCACCCTCCGAATGATCTTATAAGGCCCGATATACTGTGGGCTAAGTTTACCCTTTTTACCAAATCTCATCACACCCTTCATAGGTGACACCTTCAAGAATACCCAGTCATCAACCCCGAACTCTAAATCTCGACGTCGCACGTCTGAATATGACTTCTGACGACTCTGAGCTGTCAATAGTCGATCCCGGATAAGCTTTACTTTTTCTATGGCTTGCTGAACCAGGTCTGTCCCGTGTAATCCAGATTCTCCAACGTCGAACCACCCTATAGGTGACCTACACTTTCGTCCGTAAAGAGCTTCGTATGGAGCCATCTGAATGCTGGAATGGTAGCTATTATTATATGCGAACTCAATATGCGGCAGATGATTATTCCGGCTACCTTTGAAGTCTATTACACAAGCTCGCAACATATCCTCCAGTGTTTGAATTGTACGCTCAGCCTGTCCGTCTGTCTGGGGATGAAATGTTGTACTAAGACTTACTTGAGTCCCCAATCCCTTTTGGAAGGATCTCCAGAAGTTAGCTGTAAATTGAGCTCCTCTATCTGAGATAATAGATACAGGTACACCATGCAGTCGTACTATCTCCTTAATATAAAGCCTCGCATAATCTTCTGAGGAGTACGTAGTTCTAACGGGCAGAAAATGGGCTGACTTTGTGAGCCTATCAACAATCACCCATATCGAATCGAACTTACGCTGGGTACGAGGTAAGCCTGTGATGAAGTCCATATTGATTATTTCCCATTTCCAAGTCGGAATCTCCATAGCCTGCAATAATCCACCAGGTTTTTGATGCTCAATCTTAACCTTCTGACAGTTAGGGCACTAAGCAACAAATTCACCTATGTCCTTTTTCATTCTGTCCCACCAATATATTTCCCTGATGTCATGATACATCTTTGTCGCTCCTGGATGGATAGAATAACAGGAATAGTGAGTTTCTCCCATGACCTGCCGACGCAACCCTGCAACATTAGGCACACATAATCGCCCTTGGTATCTAAGGACCCCATCTTCGGTAATTTCAAACGATGTCTTCTCCTTCTGAAGAGTGGTATCTCTATAATGAATTAGCACAGGGTCCTCGTATTGGCGTTCCTTCACTTCAGTTACTAAAGATGATGTTGTTGTATCCTGAAGAGTAATTCCAATGTCACCTGAGTCCAGTAACTGAACTCCAAGACTAGCTAGCTGATGAACCTCATGGGCTATTCCCCTCTTTTCTGGCTGCAAATACGACAGGCTACCCATAGATCAACGGCTGAGTGCATCGGCAACTACGTTTGCCTTCCCCAGATGGTATAAAATATTAACGTCATAGTCTTTAAGTAGCTCCAACCATCTCCTTTGACGAAGATTCAATTCCCTTTGCTTGAAGATGTACTGGAGGCTCTTATGATCCGTATAAATATCAACATGAATGCCATACAAGTAGTGTCTCCACATCTTTAGTGCATGAATCACCGTAGCTAACTCTAAATCGTGGGTCGGGTAGTTCTTTTCGTGCTTTCTTAGTTGTCTAGAAGCATAAGCCACAACCTTACCATGCTGCATCAGCACAAAACCCAATCCAACGCCTGAAGCATCACAATAGATAACATAACCATCAGTCCCTTCTGGGAGCGTGAGAACCAGTGCTGAAGTTAATCTATCCTTTAATGCCTGGAAACTCCGTTCACAAGCATCAGTCCATTGAAATTTTGCTCCCTTCTGAGTCAACTTTGTTAAAGGTGCTGAAAGGGAAGAAAATCCTTCCACAAATCTCCTGTAATAACCTGTCAACCCAAGAAAACTAGGAACCTCCGTTGGTGTTGTGGGCCTAGGCCAAGTCTTTACTGCCTCAATCTTTTGTGTATCCACCAGGATGCCTTCACCCGAAATGATATGCCCAAGGAAAGTTACAGAATTCAATTAGAATTTACACTTAGAAAATTTTGCATACAACTTTCTTTTTTGTAGAACTCTGAGCATCGTACGCAGATGACCAGCATGCTCATCCTCTGAACGAGAATATACCAATATATTGTCAATAAATACAATTACAAACAGATCTAAGAAAGGCCTGAACATACGATTCATCAAATCCATGAATACTGCTGGGGCATTGGTCAGACCGAACGACATAACCCGAAACTCAAAATGCCCATATCTAGTCCTGAATGCTGTCTTCGGAATATCTTCATCCTTAACCCTTACTTGATGGTACCCGAACCTCAAGTCTATATTTGAAAACCACTTGGCACCTTGCAACTGATCAAATAGGTCATCAATCCTCGGGAGCGGGTACTTATTCTTGATCGTCACCTTATTCAGTTGCCTATAATCAATACGCATTCTTAAGGAACCATCTTTCTTCCTTACAAACAACACAGGTGCTCCCCACGGGGACGTACTAGGTCTGATAAAACCTTTTTCAAGTAAGTCCTTTAGTTGTTCTTTCAATTCTTTCAGCTCTGCGGGGGCCATTCTATAGGGAGGGATAGATATTGGGTGAGTATCTGGTAGTAGGTCAATAGAAAACTCAATTTCTCGCTCTGGCAGGAGACCCGGAAGTTCATCAGGGAAGGTATCTGGAAACTCATTTACCACAGGGATGGACTGAATAGTTGGTGACTCTACTTCTACATCCTGAACCCGAACTAAGTGATAAATACAGCCCTTTCTGATCATCTTCCTTGCCTTGAGATAGGAAATAAATCTACTTATCGGCGATGCCGTGTTACCTTTCCACTCCAAAATAGGCTCCCCCGGAAATTGAAATCGGACTATATTCGATCTACAATCAACATTGGCATGACAAGAAGCCAACCAATCCATACCCATTATAACATCAAATTCTACCATATCTAACTCGATTAAGTCTGCTACGGTAGGTTGACCATGAACTATTATTATACAACCCCTATATACCTGCTTAGCTATCACCGAGTCCCCAACAGGTGTAGACACCTCAAAAGGTTTAACCAATTCAGGTTTTATTTCAAACTTACTAGCAATCAACGGAGTAACGTATGATAAGGTCGAACTTGGATCAATTAGTGCATATACATCGTAGGAGGAGACTGATAATATACCTGTAACAACATTAGGCAATGACTCTTGGTCCTGTCGTCCTGCCAATGCATAAATGCGGTTCTGAGGGCTTCTCGAGCTAGATGCTCCGCCTCTGCCTCTACCACGACTCATTGGTGCTTGAGGACTTTGCCTAGGGGGGCGTACTGATGATGACAATCTAGCCACAAATCCCGCTGGCTGAGCTATGCTTGTATCACCTCTCATCGGACAATCCCTCATAATGTGGCCCGGATAATCACAAGTATAAAAAACATCTAGTCCCATACGGCATTTCCCGGTATGATGCTTACCACATTGAGTACATCGTGGCAAGGGTGGCCTCATCTGATTTGACTCCCCCTATATTGAGAACCCGAGGCCCTAAAATTATGACCAAGCCTTGAATATGTAGAACGATCAAATCTCTTTCCTCCAAACTGAGGGGGTGTGCTAGCCGAGGACTGGGATGGATATCTCAAATACTGCTGCCTCTGACCATCTCGAAACTCACCAGAAGGACCCGAAGACCTCACCCTCTTATTTTGGGCCCTATCATGCTCACGATCGACCCTCTGTTTTTGTTTACGCTCCTCTACACCTTGAGCGTACACCTGAATACGAGAAATATCCATGTATGGATGAAGTGAAACCGACATACAATCGTTAAGCAAGTAAGGTTCTAACCCCATCACGAACCGGTGAACCCGATCCTCCATCTTAGATACAATAGTGGGAGCATACCTAGACAACAAATCAAACTGAAGACAATACTCCCGAACACTCATATTTCCCTGCCGAAGGGTCAAGAACCTATCAACTTTGGCTCGCCTAAGCTCTGGTGGCAGATAATGGCGAAGAAAAGCTTCTGTAAACTCCTGCCATACCGCTAGAGGGGAATTCTAACCTCTGGACAATTCCCAAGACTCGTGCCAATTAACTGCAACATCTCGGAGTCTATAGGAAGCTAGCTCAACTGACTCAGTCTTAGTGGCCTTCATTACCCATAACGTCCTCTGTACTCTATCAATAAATACTTGAGGGTCCTCATTCGGGTCTGCTCCAGTGAATACTGGAGGGTCTAAATTAATAAAGTCATGAACCCTCGCGCTCATGGACCTATCTGCGTGACCAATACCTGCTTCCTGACGCCGAACCTGTGCGGCTACTAATCGGGTCAATAACTGAACAACATCTCTCATCTCCTGACTCGGCGTATCCTGTTGAGGTGCTGAATGTATAGGGGCGGGTGCTGGAACTGGTGCCCTTCGGAACTCTTCTGGGAAGTCTGAGATGGAACCTCACCATGAGATTCTCCCCGAGCCTTGGTAACTCGTGGTGCTCGACTAGTAGTCTCACCAGCCATAGACTTTCCCTTCTGGGCGGCCGTACTCTTTGGAGGCATTGCTGAAAATATAACGTATCGTTAGGAACAAGAATTCTTGTATTGCACGATCTTGAGGTAAAAAGAGAGGATAACATCCTATATGTCCTGTAACCTCCTGTTTATAAGTGTGGTGCACGACACACCCATAAACAAGACTCTACTAGACACGGTCTGTAGACAACCCTAGGATAGAACTGCTCTGATACCACTTTTGTCACGACCCAAACTGATGGGCCGCGACAGGCGCCTGAATCTTACCTATCAAACACCCCTAAGCATACGTCTAAAATATGAACCTGAATAACATCTGCTGCATTACAAAATTAACATACGTGAAAGAAGCCTGCCATCAAGGCATATGTACGTATACAGACAGAATACAGTGGGCGAGCCGGCAAGGCTGCTATAGACAACTATACATCAAAACCTGAAAGCCGACAAGGCCACATATAACCCAACTAGACATATTGTCTACATACCTCTAACAGAAGCATAACTGTACAAAGACGGGACTGAGCCACGTCATACTCATATACATATATATGTACAAACGTGTCGTCTCAATATCAAAAGCAGCTCCGGATCAAATGGAGCACGCCAACTCTCGCTGATTAGGGATCCTAAGAATGGGGACCGTCAGCTTGCCTACCTGCACCTGCGGGCATGAAACGCAAGCCCCGTGAAATAGGGCGTTAGTACGAAAATTGTACTGAGTATGTAAGACATGGAAATTAGTACGTAAAAGACATAGATGAAACATGGAATACTGAAACACATTTTTAAATTTGAATAACTTTGTAAATACTGAAACGATTATAACGTCATGCACGTACGTGTAAATGTCATGCCATGCATAGGTATGGTGTACATAATATTATCAAGCCACTGGGGGCATCCCATCATATCATCTCGGCCATTGTGGGCAATATCATCAACATATACCAGCTGATCAGGTGGTGGTGCGTATATAACGCCATAACCTTTTCCATATCCTATATACATATATATACATACATGTATACGCGTATATAACGCCGTTTGAATACATACATATATACGCGTATATAACGCCATTTGAATCCTATTTTAACCACTGTGGGCAACAACATCATCATATACCAACTGATCAAGTGGTAATGCGTATATAATGCCGTAACCTTTTTCCATATCCCATATACATATATTTACAAATATACGCGTATATAATGCCATCTGGTCATGGGTCAATGCACATGTACGAAATGCATGAAAAATACGTAATAATCTCAATATTCCTTCCGGATAAATTTTTCCAACTGCGTATTATTTTGAGACCCATGAACAGAAGAAAATAATAATTCTCATGGGGAATCAAGAATATAGACACCCCTACTATTACTATGAATAGATAATTTATAGAAATTGTATATTTGCTCGTTTCTTTCGTATAATCCAAACCATGCCAAAAGAAAGAAGGGAGGACCTTAACATACCTGGAGAAGGGAAAACTCCATATAATATTCTTGGAGAAGATTGTACCGTACTCTTTTAGAACCGCAAAATTTTACGTTGCTATTATTCCAACAAATTCTCGTTGGAAGCTTTTGTGAATCAAAATTTGCTCCTGCTCCTAGCGTAATTGAACTAAGAAAGGACTATAGATTTACAATGACTATTGAACGTCCTAATCCTTTTATCCAAATGAACAAAATGAGTTCTGATCCTTCTTGTCCAAAATAAACAATGAGATAAGCCTTAAAACAAGTCTTATTTTGTTTAAATTCCAATTTTACCTTAAGTAGCCACATGTAGTAAATGACTAATAGTCATCTTTAGTCCTTATGGATTTGTGACACGTTGCTTTGGGGGTTAATTCATTAAAAAAATTATCCACTTATTAGTTAACTGGGTAATGTCCTGTTATCTGGTAATTAATCAGTTACCCGCATAATTTAAAAATTGTCTCAAATTACTTAAAATTTTACTTATTTTTAAAATACTTCGTATATACATTATATATTATACTACCGTGGTCATATGATACCTTGCATGGTACTAGTTCATAATTATCGGGTATTATCGCTCGACCCGTATTTTATTCCAAATTGACCGCTTTCAACGAAACTTGTTTTCTTTAATCCGTATACCCCTTTATCCTTCATAACACTTATTTATCGCTTGTTATAATAACGTAAGTACGTTAACGTCAAGATGATCTCATCCCCGAATCTACGTCGGTTAACTAAAAATGAAATTTTAACGTACGAAAATGCGAGATGTAACAACATCTTAGCGGCGCCCAGATGAATAGAATGCCGGGAACTATGGGCCTCCTCTAAAATCAACTCTCGGAGTCCATCCACGTTAGGCACACAAACTCGACATTGTAGCCTCAAAACTCTATCATCTCCACTTGTAACCTGCTTGGCACCATGTGTTGCATCGTGTCCCTAAGGACACACAAATGAGGATCATCATACTGCCGATCTCGGATACGCTCCAACAAAGAAGAACGAGCGACTGTGCAAGCTAATACATGGCTGGGCTTAGAGACATCCAACATGACGAACTGATTGGCCAAAGCCTGAACCTCCAAAGCAAGCAGTCTCTCACCGACTGGAATATACGCAAGACTGCCTATACTGACTGACTTCCTACTCAAAGCGTCGGCCACCACTTTGGCTTTCCCCGAATGATATAAGGTGGTGATATCATCGTCTTTCAATAGCACCAACCACCTTCTCTGCCTCAAATTTAGCTCCTTCTGCTTGAAAATATACTGAAGACTCTTGTGATTTGTTAACACCTCATATGCCACGTCATACAGATAATGCCTCCAAATTTTCAACGCATGAACAATGACTCTAACTCCAAATCATGAACCGGATAGTTCTTCTCATGAATCTTCAACTGACGCGAAGCATAAGCAATGACCTTTCCATCCTGCATCAACACTACACCAAGTCCAATACGAGATACGTCACAATAAATTGTATATGGCCCTGAACCCGTGGGCAAAACCAACATCGGCACTGTAGTCAAAGCTGTCTTAAGCTTCTGAAAGCTCGCATCACACTCGTCTGACCACCTAAACTAGGCACCCTTCTGGGTCAACCTGGTCATAGGGGATGCTATAGATGAAAACCCCTCCACAAACCGACAGTAGTAGCCTGCCAAACCCAAGAAACTCTGGATCTCTATAGCTGATGCAGGTCTAGGCCAGTTCTTGGCTGCCTCTCTCTTCTTTCGATCTACCTGAATAACCTCGGATGATATAACATGACCTAAGAATGCAACTGATCCCAACAAAAACTCGCACTTCAAAAAAATAGCATACAACTCAATATCTCTCAAAGTCTGAAGAACAACTCTCAGATGTTGCTCATGCTCCTCCCGGCTGCGGGAGTAGATCAAAATATCGTCAATGAAGACTATCACAAATGAATCCAAGTAAGTCTTGAAAACTCGGTTCATCAAATCCATAAAAGCCGATGGGGCATTTGTCAACCCGAATGACATCACTAAGAACTCATAATGCCCGTACCGAGTGCGGAAGGCTGTCTTAGGGACATCGGATGGCCTAATCCTCAACTGATGGTAGCCAGATCTCAAGTCAATTTTCAAAAATACTTTGGCACCCTGAAGCTGATCAAACAAATCATCAATCATCGGCAATGGATACTTATTTTTTATTGTAACCTTGTTCAATTGCCAGTAATCTATACACATTCTCATTGATTCGTCCTTCTTCTTAACAAACAACACCGGCGCACCCCAAGGCGAGACACTAGGTCTAATGAAGCCTTCATCAAGAAAGTCTTGCAACTGCTCTTTCAACTCAGGCGGGGCCATATGATACGGCAAAATAGAAATGGGTTGAGTGCCTAGAGTCAAATCAATGCAGAAGTCAATATCCCTGTCGGGTGGAATCCACGGTAAGTCTGAAGGAAATACCTCAGGAAACTCACGAACAACAGGAAAAGAATCCATAGAAGAAACCTCAGCGCTAGAATCACGAATATATGCCAGATAGGCCAAACACCCTTTCTCGATCATAGGCCGAGCCTTCATATGTGAGATAACACTACGAGTAGAATGACCAGGAGTCCCTCTCCACTCTATACGAAGTAAACCCGGCAAGGCTAGGGTCACAGTCTTGGCATGACAGTCCAAGATAGTGTGGTAAGGTGATAACCAGTCCATCCCCAATAAGATATCAAAATCAACCATGTCCAACAGTAACAAATCTACTCGAGTCTCAAGACCTCTAATAACAACTACACATGAACGATGGACATGATCTACCGTAGTAGAATCACCCACCGGTATAGGCACATATACAGGAGCACTCAAAGAATCACTATGCATGACCAGATACGGTGCAAAATAAGATAACACGTAGGAGTATGTAGATCCTAGATCAAATAGAACTGAAGCATCTCTACAACCAACCAGAACAGTACCTATGATAACTATATCGCAAGCCTCAGCCTCAGGCCTGGCTAGAAGAGCATAACAACGGGGCTATGCTCCACCGCTCTGAACTACATCTTTGGGACGACCTGCTGTTGGCTGGCCTCCACCTCTAGCAGCCTGAGCTCCACATCTAATACCTCTACTTCCACCTCTAGCAACTCTACCTCCACTTCTAGATGGCTGGGCGGGTGGTGGAACACTCGGTGCCTGAAACATGGCACGGGAACCCTGGTGCTAAGAACTGCTCGGTGCTTGAGGGAAAAATCTAGCAATATGCCTCGTGTCTCCATAAGTAAAACAAGTCTTTTACTGCTGAAACTGACAACCTTGAAGGCTCTGGAGTGGAGGTGCACTAATAGGAGCTAGTGATGCACTATAGGACTTCTGGTCAGAATACTGAATATGAGAACCACGGCCACCTGGGGCACCGTGAGAAGTCTGAAGTGCTGCCTAAAAAGGCCTAGGAGGATAGCCTCTACCAAAAGAATCCCTGTCTCCATCTTCCTGAATGACGAGGCCTCTTGTCAGACCCCTGACCACCCCCCTATGAAAGAACCATCTCGACTCTCCTGGCCACATTTGCCGCCTCCAGAAAAGAAATCTAACTCCCCGTCTCTTTAGCCATTTGCAATCAAATAGGCTGAATGAGTCCCTCAATGAACCTCCTCACTCTCTCTCTCTCTCTGAGTGGGAAGTATAAGAAGAGCATGGCATGTCAAGTCAATAAATTTGGTCTCATACTGAGTAACAGTCATAGAACCCTGCTGGAGACGCTCAAACTGCCTCTGATAGATCTCTCTTTGAGTAATAACAAGAAACTTCTCCAGTAATAGCTGAGAAAACTGATCCCAAGTCAAAGCTGGTGATCTAACTGGTCTAGCCAAACAAAAATCTCTCCACCAAGTCTTGGTAGATCCAAATAAGCAAAAAGTAGCAAAGTCGACCCCATTGGTCTCCACTATCCCCATGTTCTTGAGAACCTCATGACACCAGTCTAAATAATCCTGGGGATCCTCAGAAGATGCACCACTGAAAGTTGTAGTGAAGAGCTTGGTGAACTTGTCCAATGTCCACAAGGCATCAGCAGACATAGTTGCTCCATCACCGGTCTGGGCTACCACACCCAGCTGAACTGCTCCAACTGGCTGAGTTGCTGAAGTCTCAAACTGGGGAGCCATCTGCTTCGGAGTGCGGGTAGCAGGAGTCTGGGCTCCTCCTCCAGCCTGAGAGATGGTTGGTGCTACAATAAGCAAACCTGCCTGGGTGACACTCTCCATAAGGCCAACTAAACATACCAGAGCATCCTAGAGTACTGGGGTAGCAATGAACCCCTCTGGGACCAGAGTTGGGCCCACCGGAACTGCTTAGGCCAAAACTTCATCATCAAACTCAACCTGAGGCTCCGTCACTAGTGCTACTGCTCTTGGTTGAGCTCTACCCCTTCCTCAGCCTCTAGCACGACCTCGGCCTCTCCATCTACCCCTCGTGGGAGCTGCTGATAGGGGCTCAGGCTGCTGATAAGTGGATGAGGAAGCGCGTGTTCTCACCATCTACGACAGCACATAGTAGAAATTCAATTAGCATTGAGAAATTGAACCGCTTGACGGGAAAGAATAGATGTGAAGTTTTTCCTAACTCTGTAGCCTCTAGGGATAAATAGAGACGTCTCCATACCGATCCCTCAGAATCTACTAAGCTTGTCCGTGAATTATAATACCTAAGTAACCTGGAGCTCTGATACCAACTTGTCACGACCCGGATTTCCCACCCTCGGGAGTCGTGATGGCACCTACTAGTGAAAGCTAGGCAAGCCAACTATTCCGATTTAGTTATCCTTTTCAAACCTTTAAGTCCTATTAATTTCAACCAATATATCAAAACAACGAAAATAATAATATCATTAACAAACCGAAAGACGAAATCTGATAAGCTAACTTAATACAAACTGTGGAAGTCTAAATACAACTCTACCCAGAATTTGGTGTCATAATTTCACAGACTGTCTAAGAGTACTACAAATAAAGTCTGAATAACAATACACGATTCTGTCTCTGAATAAGTAAAAATAGAAGGAAATGATAGAAGGAGACACCAAGACTCGCGGACGTCTGCAGGACTACCTCAAGTCTCATGTTGGACTGAAGGCAGCAACCTCAATGTGGCTCAAACGCTCTGGTATCAGTATCTGCACACAGTGCAGAGTGTAGTAACAGCATAACCGACCCCATATGCTGGTAAGTGCCTAGCCTAACCTCGGCGAAGTAGTGACGAGGCTAGGACTAGACTACCAAATAAACCTGTGCAGTTAAATCATATACAGCGGAAAAATAAAAGCAGATATTTATAGCTAATGATGGGAGGGGGAAAACATGCTGCAGGGAATATCAAGTAACAACCGAATATCAAAAGAGGATTGTAAAGAAATCAAGATTCAATTACTAACAAGGATAAGGAAAACAACCACAGTATTCACTTTCATATATCTCGTTGCAGGCAGGAAAACTACCATAGTATTCACTTTCATATATCTCGTTGCAGGCGTGCAACTCGCTCCCATTTCATGTATCTCGTTGCAGGCGTGCAACCCGCACCCATTTCATATATATCTCGTTGCAGGCGTGTAACCCACTCCCATTTCATGTATCTCGTTGCACGCGTGCAACCCGCTCCCATTTCATATATATCTCGTTGTAGGCATGTAACCCGCTCCCATTTTATGTATCTCGTTGCAGGCGTGCAACTCGCTCCCATTTCATATATCTCGTTGCAGGCGTGCAACCCGCTCCCATTTCATATATCTCGTTGCAGGCGTGCAACCCGCTCCCATTTACAAGTCAACATCAATCATAAAAGAATCCGACAAGGGAACAAGAGTATAACAACAACATCCCGGCAAGGGAGACAATATCGTAAACAATAACATCCCGGCAAGGGAACAATATCATAAACAATAACATCCCGACAAGGGAGACAATATCATAGTTAATAACATCCTGGTAAGGGAACCAACAATGGAAATACACATATTAGGCATGAACAAATAACAATAGAGTCACAACAATTACAATACGAGACGCACGGGCATGCTTGACACCGACGTATAGATACTCGTCACCATGCCTATACGTCGTACTCCACAATTAACACATAACAAATAAGACACAACTCCTAATATCTCAAGCTAAGGTTAGACCAAACACTTACCTTGATGCCACGAACTCAATTCAAACCTCAACTACCGTTTTACCTCTTGATTCCACCACCAATTCGCTCGTATCTAGCCATAAGTTACTTAACTATATCAATAAATGCTAAATGAATCAATTCTAATGCATGAAAATAGGTATTCTAAAGTTTTTCCCAAAAAGTCAAAAATCGACCCCGGGCCCACATGGTCAAAACCCGAGGTTCGAACCAAAACTTAATTACCCATTCACACACGAACCCAAAGATATAATTTGTTTCGAAATCGGACCTCAAATCGAGGTCCGAATCCCCAAAATTTGAAAAACTTAGGTTTTACCCAAAACACCCAATTTCCTCTATGAAAATTGGGGATTTTGAGTTGAAATCATAAGAAAAGATGTTAAAGATTAATAAAAACGAGTTAGAAATGACGTACAATCGATTTAGAAGGGCATTTGTCTTTGAACAATCGCCCAAAGATGTTTAGGTTTTGAAAGGGTTTGAAAAATGAAAGATTTTTGACTAAGTTATTAATTTGCAGGTTGCAGATGTCGCAATTGCAACCAGGGTTTGCAATTGCGAACCCTTAAGGGACTTATTATCTTCGTATTTGCGACCAATGTTCGCAATTGCGAAGTCGCATTTGCGACAGATGGGGTACCTGGGTTCCTTCGCATTTGCGAAGGATTGCTCGCAATTGCGAAAAAAGCTGGCCAGGGCATACTTCGCAATTGTGAAGTGACCCTCGCAATTCCCAATCCTGATAGGCTTGCAATTAGACACCTAACCTCGCAATTGCAAGATCAAGGTCTGCAACACATACCAGCTGAAAACCTGCAACTTCCTAAGTTCGATTCCACTCTATGGCCTATCCAAAACTCACTCGAGCCCTGGGGGCTCCAAAACCAAACATGCACACCAACCTAAAAACATCATACAGATTTGCTCGTGCAATCAAATCATCAAAATAACATCAACAATTATGAATTGAACTCCAAATTCATAAAATCATCCAAGAACACCCAAAATTCCAATTTCTCAACTTTAAGTCCATTTTATACCAAACCAATCCTGATGTTTTCCAAATTTTACAGATTCAACCAAATTATTATTTCAAACTTGTACCGGGCTCCGGAACCAAAAATACGGGCCTGATACCATCAACTTCAAACATATTTCATTTCCAAAAACTCATATATATTCCAGAAAATAATTTTCTTTAAAAATTTATTTCTCGGGCTTGGGACCTTGGAATTCGATTCCGAGCATACGCCCAAGTCCCATATTTTCCTATGGACCCTTCGGGACCATCGAATCACGGGTCTGTGCCTGTTTACCCAAAATATTGACCGAAATCAACTCAAAGTTATTTTAAAAGCAAAATTTACCATTTTTCACAGATTTTTACATAATGGCTTTCCGGATACAAGCCCAGACGGTGCACGCAAATTGAGGTGAGTCAAATAGGAGGTTTTTAGGCCTCGGAACACAGAATTTATTTCTAGAATAAGTGATGGCCTTTCGGGTCATCACAATGATTCACAATTTAGCTCTATATATTAATAGCTATATAATTGATATATAAATTTATGAAAATTGTGAATCACTTTTTTTCTTTTTCTTTTTTGGTTTTTCATCCGGTGATCCAATATCCGCATTGAAGCCTCGACTAATCCTGATTCGTATTGTGTAAGGCTCATTTTCTATACTCAGAGCTCGAAATCAAAATCCCAGATTAAGAGTGAGGGATCTCATTCATCCTACAATAACTCATGTTTGTTGAATCACATAGCTAAGCAGATAATAACAAAAAATTAACTTATCCATATGGTATAGATTAGATAATATGTGTAAAACGATGGGAATATAAAAGCATTAAAGTAATTCTAAATCAAAATGGTGAAGACAAAAGTCAAATCAAATTTTGAATGCTATATTTTTTTCTACCCTAAAACTGAACTCAATAAGAATAAGGAGCTTTAAAATTGTAGTATAGTAGATTGAATAAAGAAGAACAATAACATACTTTTCAAATTTATAGAAGATTTAACATTATAGCTATGGAGAATGATATGTTATTTTTTGTGTAACTGTAAAAAATATATATTATAAAGCTAAGGGGATAACTATTCTATTTATACTACTAATTGGTGGATTCAACTCCTCTCCGTTTTATATCGTCTCTATTTTCCCAAGTTCCTACTTGGATGGATGACCTATATCTCTTTTCGTTATTAATGATTTAAATTTAATCTACAAAATATGAGTCTTAACCATGGTTAGAATAATAGTAGTATATTTCAATTTGCTCCCAATAATTTTGAAAATCCCATAATTCTAGCATAACAAAAAGGGTTTTAACATATTTTCAGAATCTATAAATGATCAAATTATTCTCAACTGCCATTTTCTGTCTGCTAGTAAGTTTTTCTTCTTTATTTTATTTTATTTTTATATATATTTGAGGTTTTTGATTAATCCAACTAAATATTGAGAGCATGTTCCAGTGGTCCTCCAAAAATCCATGAAAAAAAAAAAGCAAGAAAGAAATAAAAGAATGAGTTTTTGACCAACTTACCCAAACATCTCCCCCCTCAATTGCATGACGAGCAAGGATTTCAGAATTCTTTCTTAACTTTGGAGCATAGACCAATTGTAACATCCGGCCGGTCGTTTCATGAGTTACCACTTTGTTTCTCTTATTTCTGCTTTTTATTGCTTTATTTATCGGTTCTACGCGTGATCGGGTTGGTTGACTCGGGTTCGAAAAGGTTTTGGTAAGATTTGAGACACTTAGTCTCTTTTAAGGAAGCTTAAGTTGGAAAAGTCAATCGGATATTGACTTATTTGTTAGAGGGATCGGATGTGAGTTCCGACGGCTTGAATAGCTTCGGAAGGTGATTTGAGACTTAGGATCATGATCGGAATGTGCTTTGGAGGTCCGTAGTAGATTTAGGCTTGAATTGGTGAAAGTGGAATTTTGGCGTTTTCCGGTTGATTGGTAAGATTTTGATATAGGGGTCGAAATGGAATTACGGGAGTTGTAGTAGTTTCGTTGTGTCATTTGGGATGTGTGTACAAAATTTCAGGTCATTCGGACATGGTTTGGTATACTTTTTGATCAAAAGCGTAATTCGAAAGATTTTTGGAAACTTAGGCTTGAATCCGATGTGTTTTGGTTGATTTGATGTTGTTTGAGGTGTTTTGAAGATTGGTATAAGTTTGGATAGTGGTATATGATGTGTTTGTGCTTTTGGTTAAGATCCCGGGGGCCTCAGGGTGATTTCGGGTGATTGATGGAAAGAATGGAAATTGGAAATGGCAGCTGAAGTTGTAGTCTGCTGTCATAACCACACTTGCGGTTAGGGGACCACATGTGCGGGCTCGCAGGAGCGTGGAAGGAGCCGCAGATATGGCTAAGAGGAAGATCTTTAGGAACCGCAGAAGCGGTAAAGTGGGCGCACCTACGGTAGCGCAGGTGCGAGGTTTTCAACCGCAGATGCGAAAATGGTCAACTAAGTAGAAATCGCAGGTGTGGTGGTCTAGATCGCAGAAGCGGTAAAAGGGCCGCAGATGCGGAATCCCTGGGCCAGAAGTATATAATGTTTCCTTCGCGAATTTTTGTCTAAGTTCTCCATTTTTGAAGACGGGAAACTAGCTAAGGCAGTGAATTCTAGGGCAAATCGAAGAAAATCAGCTGGGTAAATTCCCTAAGCTTCATTGCTTGAGTTTATGATCATTTTTCCATTGGTTAATCATGGTATTAGTAGAAATTAAGGATTAAAATTGAGGAAATTAGGGCTTGGTATTGGAGACTTAGACTTGAGGATTTGAGGGACCATTTGTGGTCGGCTTTTGGGACTTTTGATATGCATGAACTCGTGGGGGATAAGGAGCCTAATGATGTAAAATTTATTGAATTCCGAGATGTGGACCCAGGGGTCGGGTTTTGGTAATTTCGGGATTTATGTTGTAAATTGATTATTTTCGCATGGGCTTCATTCCCCTCAGCATATTTTGGCGTCGTGATTCTAATTTTGGATAGATTCGACGCGAGTTGAGGCTGATTCGAGGGGCAAAGGCGTCGCGGGCTAGAGTTTGGACCGGATTGAGGTGAGTAATGATTGTAATTATTTTCCTGAGGGTATGAAACCCCGGATTTCACATCATTGTGTTATACTGAGGTGACTCACACGCTGGATGACGAGCGTGGGGTCGTGCACCGTTGGGGATTGTGACATAGTCCATCCCGAATGACTGTTTTACCGCGTATTTAATTGAAAAATGTTTGCTATCATCATGTTTTAGGCTGAATGTCATATTTGGGCCTCGTGCCAACTATTTGGACCCTTACGGGATTTTTACTGATATTACCTCACTGATTTGACTTTATACTTATACTCAGTCATGTTATATTCTACTGTTTTCATAACTCGGCTATGTTTACTCTGTTTTAACACATTAAATGATTTTTTCAAATGATATTTGGGCTGAGCATCATGTTTTACTGTTGCCCGAGTGGCTTATGAGATTCTGACGGAGTAAGGCCGAGGGCCTGTGTTGTGAGGATACTTTTGGGTCGAGCTGCACGACGCAGCAGTGATACACTGATTATGATTATGAGGCCGAGGGCCTGAGATTGTACGCCACGAGGTGGCTTGTTGATATGAGGCCGAGGGCCTGCTGATTATGCCACGAGATGGCTTGATATTGCACTTGGGCCGTAAGGGGCACCTACATGAGTCTGTACACCCCTAGTGAGCGCGGGTACCTATTGTGATATGAGATATAGCCCGAGGGGCTGGTATTATTCCATGTTATCACCCGATGGGCGGATTTTGTTGACATTGTGCCCGAGGGGCAAATTCTTATGTGTTTATCTTTTCTAGATGCCTGTCATTTACTTGCTTAACTGCTAAAAAGGCATTTTAAAGAAGCTTAAACTGAACTGAGGTGACTTTATATGTTTTCACTGTTTCGGTGCTTTTGCTGGCTTTTACAGCATCTCTATAGCCTGTTGATGTGCCTTTTCGTGATTTCTTATCGCTCTGTCTTTATTTATTATTATTACTCATTGAGTTGGAGTACTCACTTTACTCTCTGCACCCCGTGTGCAGATTTAGGCACTTCAGGTCCTGCTTGCGAGGGTTTAGAGCTCCCGGCAGATTTTTCGGAGATTCACTAGGTAGCTGCTCGGCGGTCGTAGCCCAGTGCTTCTTCCCTCTATCTTATTTTCTCCTGTTTTAGTTCTATAATAGACCATGTAGACTCTTTCTGTTTTATTCAGTTATTAGATGCTCATGACTGGTGACACCACGATGTCGGGTTATGTCTATTCCGCAAATTATTATATTTTACTATTCCTATTGGGATTTAATTATGCTAATGACCTAATTATGCTATTTTAACTATTTAAAATGAATTTGATGTGGTGTCATCTGGCCTTGTCTTCACGAGAGGCGCCTTCACGGTCGGGTCTAGGTTTAGGGTCATGACAAGTTGGTATCAGAGCCTAGGTTACATAGGTCTCACGAGTCATGAGTAGGTTTAGTGTCTCACGGATCGGTACGGAGACGTCTATATTTATCCTCGAGAAGCTGCAGAACCTTTATGGAAAACTTCATATTCTTGAAATTCTTGTCGTGCGAATCTGTTGATGCCGAGGACATGGTCGTGGTCGCGGTAAGGGGAGGGGTGTGGCCCGTACAGCAGCTAGGGCAGCACCTGCAGATCCACCAGCCGCCCCAGTTCAAGATCAAGTCCCAGTTATGGACGCTCTAGCAGCACCAGCTCAGGCACCAGCTGTGCCCATTGTGATTTCGAGTCTTCAGGAGGCCTTGGCTCAGATTCTATCGGTATGCACTAGCCTAGCTCAGGCGGTTTCAGTTACTACAGCCGCAACTACTTCTCAGACCGGGGGAGGTAATCAGACTCTCGCTGCTCGCACACCTGAGCAGGTCGTGCAGGGACTTCAGACACCGGGGGCATATCCAGCCCAGCCGGTTGCAGATGCTTAGGACTATGTAGCTCCTACCATGCTAGAGGACGAGCAGCGCAGGTTGGAGAGGTTTGGTAGACTTTAGCCTCCGACCTTCAGTGGTGCAGATGGTAAGGATGCCTAGGGTTTCTTACACAGGTGTCAGCGGATTCTTCGCACAACAGGTATTCTAGAGACCAGAGGGGTCGCTTCCACTACTTTTCAGTTTTCTGGAGTTGCCTTTACTTGGTGGGAGGCGTACGAGAGGCATAGGCCTGTTAGTGCAGCACCCCTTACCTGGCAGCAGTTCTCCATTCTCTTTTTGGAGAAGTATGTGCCGCATTTTCACAGAGAGGAGCTGCTCAAGCAGTTTGAGTAGTTGCGTCAGGGAGAGATGACTGTGACGCAGTATGAGATGAGGTTTTCAGAGTTAGATCGTCATGCTATTTGGTTGGTTTCGACAGATAGAGAGAGGATTAGGAGGCTTGTTGATGGCCTCACTTATTAGCTTCGTATCCTTATGACTAGGGAGAGGGTGTCTAGTGCTACATTTGAGGAGGTTGTAGACATTACTCGAGAGATTGAGTCAGTTCGTCGCTAGAAGCGAGATGAGAAGGAGGCCAAGAGGCCTCGGGGATCAGGTAGTTATGGTGGTGCTCCTTCGAGAGGTCAGTTTCAGCACGACAAATGTCGTCCATTTAGGCATGTTGAGCCAGCTCGCCTAGGTTATCGTGGGGCGTCATCGGGTCATGGTTCTCACAGTTCTCATCAGGGTCAGTCATCACTTAGTGCCCTTATAGCTCAAAGTTCGTCTCGTGCTCCATCAGTTCAAGGCTCTTCTATGCCGGGTGCATCTTCTAGTAATTCTGGTGCTAGGAGTTCCCTTCAGTCACCGTCTCCAGCACCCGGGAGTTGTTATGAGTGTGGAGAGATGGGTCACATGTGGAGGTAGTGTCCTTATTGTCTTGGGGGTTCATCTCAGTTGAGGGGCCAGCCGTCGGCTTCAGTACCAGTTGCTTCACCACCACCCACCCACCCAGCTAAGGGTGGAGGTCAGTCAGCTAGGGGTCGCCCTAGAGGGGGAGGTCACTCAGGTGGCGTTTAGGCCTGTTTTTATGCACTTCCAGCTAGACCCGATTCTATTGCTTCTGATGTTGTTATTACAAGTATTGTTTTAGTCTGCCGCAGAGATGCCTCTGTATTATTTGATCCCGATTCCACTTATTCTTATGTGTCATCATACTTTGCTCGTTATTTGGAAATGCCCCGTAAGTCTCTTGTTTCATCTATTCATGTATCTACTCCGGTGGGCGATACTGTTGTTGTAGACCGTGTGTACCGATCATGTGTGGTGACTATTGGGGGTCTGGAGACCCGAGTGGATCTATTGTTGTTATGTATGGTAGACTTCGATGTTATTCTGGGCATGGATTGGCTATCTCAGTGTCGTACTATTTTGGATTGTCATGCTAAGATAGTGACTTTAGCTATGCCAGGTGTGCCACGGATTGAGTGGCGAAGGTCGACTGATTATGTTCCTAGTAGGGTAATTTCATTTTTGAAGGCCCAACGTATGGTTGGGAAGGGTTGCCTTTCATATCTAGCCTTTGTGAGGGATGTCGGTGTAGAGACTCCCAATATTGATTCTGTTCTAGTTGTGAGGGATTTCCCCGATGTGTTTCCTGCAGACCTGCCGGGCATACCGCTGGATAGGGATATTGATTTTGGTATTGATCTAGTGTTGGGCACTCAACCCCTTTCTATTCTATCGTATCATATGGCACCAGCGGAGTTGAAGGAGTTAAAGGAGCAGCTTCAGGAACTCCTTGATAAGGGGTTTATTCGGCCTAATGTGTCGCCTTGGGGTGCGCAGGTTCTATTTGTGAAGAAGAAGGATGGCACTATGAGGATATGCATTGATTACAGGCAGTTGAACCAAGTAACAATCAAGAACAAGTATCATTTGCCTCGTATCGATGATTTATTTGACCAGCTTTAGGGAGCGAGAGTGTTCTCCAAGATGGATCTCCGTTCAGGTTATCACCAGCTGAAGATCAAGCACTCGAATATTCTTAAGACAGCTTTCAGGACCAGATATGGTCATTACGAATTCTTGGTAATGTCTTTTGGGCTGACCAATGCCCCAGCAGCGTTCATGCATTTGATGAATAGCGTGTTCCGGCCGTATCTAGACTCGTTTGTCATAGTCTTCATTGATGATATTTTGGTATACCCGCGTAGTCAGGAGGAGCACGCGAAGTATTTGAGAGCTGTGTTGCAAAGATTGAGGGAGGAGAAGCTTTATGCAAAGTTCTCCAAGTGTGAGTTTTGGCTTGGTTCAGTGGCATTCTTGGGGCACGTGGTGTCCAGTGAGGGTATTCAAGTTGATTCGAAGAAGATAGAGGCAGTTCAGAGTTGGCCCAGACCGTCCTCAGCTATAGAGATTCGCAATTTTCTTGGTTTGGCGGGTTATTATTGCTGATTTGTTTAGGGATTTTCATCTATCTCATCGCCCTTGAGCAAGTTAACTCAGAAGGGTGCTTCGTTTGTATGATCAGATGAGTGTGAGGAGAGCTTTCAGAAGCTCAAGACTGCCTTGACCACAGCTCCAGTGTTAGTATTGCCATCAGCTTCAGATCCTTATACCGTGTATTGTGATGCTTCGAGAGTTGGTATTTGGTGTGTTTTTTAGGCAGGAGGGTAGAGTTATTGCTTATGCTTCTCGCCAGTTGAAGCCCCATGAGCAGAACTATCCTATTCATGATTTGGAGTTGATTGCCATTGTTCACGCATTGAAGATTTGGAGGCATTATCTGTATGGTGTGTCTTGTGAGGTGTTTACTAATCATCGTAGCCTCCAGCACTTGTTCAAGCAGAAAGATCTTAATTTGAGGCAGCGAAGATGGTTGGAGTTGCTAAAGGATTATGATATTACTATTTTGTACCATCCGGAAAAGGCCAATGTGGTGGCCGATGCTTTGAGCCGAAAGGCAGTGAGTATGGGGAGTTTGGCATATATTCCAGTTGGGGAGAGACCTCTTGTAGTTGATGTTTAGGCCTTGGCCAATTGGTTTGTGAGGTTGGATATTTCGGAGCCCAGTCGGGTATTGGCTTGTGTGATTTCTCGGTCTTCTTTATATGATCGTATCAGAGAGCGCCAATATGATGATCCTCATTTGCTTGACCTTAAGGATAGAGTTCAGCACGATGATGCCAGAGATGTGACTATTGGTGATGATAGGGTGTTAAGGATGCAGGGCCAGATATGTGTGCCTAATGTAGATGGGCTTCAGGAGATTATTCTGGAGGAGGCCCATAGCTCGCGGTATTCCATTCATCGGGGTGCCGCAAAGATGTATCAAGATCTGAGATAGCATTACTGGTGGAGGAGAATGAAGAAAGACATTGTGGGATTTGTAGCTTGGTATCACAATTGTCAGCAAGTGAAATATGAGCATCAGAGACCGGGTGGCTTGCTTCAGTAGATAGATATTCCAGAATGGAAGTGGGAGTAGATCACCATGGACTTTGTAGTTGGGCTCCTATGGACTTTGAAGAAGTTCGATGCTATTTGGGTGATTGTGGATCGGCTGACCAAGTCCGCGCACTTCATTCCTGTGTGTACTACTTATTCTTCAGAGCGGTTGGCAGAGATCTATACCCGGGAGATTGTTCGTTTGCATGGTGTCCCAGTTTCCATCATTTCAAATAGGGGCACTCAATTTACTTTGCAGTTTCGGAGGTCAGTACAGCGAGAGATGTGTACTCAGGTTGAGTTGAGCATAGCTTTTCACCCTCAGACGGACGGGCAGTCCAAGCGCACTATTTAGATATTGGAGGATATGTTGCACGCTTGTGTCATTAAATTGGAGGGTCATGGGATCCGTTTCTACCACTCGCAGAGTTTTCTTATAATAATAGTTATCAGTCGAGTATTCAGATGGCTCCATATGAGGCTTTGTACGGTATGAGGTGTAGATCTCCAGTTAGTTGATTCGAGTCGGGCGAGGCCAGGCTATTGGGTACAAATTTGGTGCAGGATGCTTTAGACATGGTGAAGGTGATTCAGGAGAGGCTTCGTACAGCGCAGTCGAGACAAAAGAGTTATGCTGACAGGAAGGTTAGGGATGTGTCCTACATGGTTGGTGAGAAGGTTCTGTTGAAGGTTTCACCCATGAAGGGTGTTATAAGATTTTGGAAGAAAGGTAAATTGAGTCCTCGGTTCATTTGGCCTTTTGAGGTACTTCGGAGGATTGGGGAGGCGTCTTATGAGCTTGTTTGGCCACCCAGCTTGTCGAGTGTGCATTCGGTATTTCATGTTTCTATGCTTCGGAAGTACATTGGGGACCCGTCTCATGTTCTGGATTTCAGCATGGTTCAGTTAGATGGTGATTTGACCTATGATGTGGAGCCAGTAGCTATTTTGGAGCATCAGGTTCGAAAGTTGAGATCAAAGAATATAGCTTCAGTGAAGGTGCAGTGGAGAGGTCGGCCCTTGGAGGAGGCTACCTAGGATACCGAGCCGGAAATGTGGAGCAGATATCCTCACCTGTTTGAAGCTTCAGGTATGTTTCTTCACCCGTTCGAGGACGAACGTTTGTTTAAGAGGGGGAGGATGTAATGACCTGACCGGTCGTTTCATGAGTTACCGCTCCATTTCCCTCATTTTTGCTTCGAATTACTTTATTCATAGAACCGAAGAAAATCAGTTGGGTAAGTTCCCTAAGCTTCATTGCTTGAGTTTATGATCATTTTTTTCATTGGTT
This sequence comes from Nicotiana sylvestris, assembly GCF_000393655.2. Lineage (NCBI taxonomy): Eukaryota > Viridiplantae > Streptophyta > Magnoliopsida > Solanales > Solanaceae > Nicotiana > Nicotiana sylvestris. Next base: position 115,788,178 of record NC_091063.1, read on the forward strand.
AATCATGGTATTAGTGGAAATTAAGGGTTAAAATTGAGGAAACTAGGGCTTGGTATTGGAGACCTAGACTTGAGGATTTGAGGGACCATTTGTGGTCGAATTTTGGGACTTTTGATGTGTATGAACTCGTGGGGAGATAAGGAGTCTAATAATGTAAAATTTATCGAATTCTGAGACGTAGGCCCGGGGGTCAGGTGTTATTAATTTCGAGATTTATATTGTAAATTGATTATTTTCGCATGGGCTTTGTTCCCTTAGCATATTTTGACGTCGTGATTCTGATTTTGCATAGATTCGACGCGAGCTGAGGCCGATTCGAGGGGCAAAGGCGTCGCATGCTAGAGTTTGGACCGGATTGAGGTGAGTAATAATTGTAAATGTAGTCCTGAGGGTATGAAACCCCGAATTTCACATCGTTGTGCTATACTGAGGTAACGCACACGCTGGATGACGAGCGTGGGGTCGTATACCGTTGGGGATTGTGACTTAGTCCATCCCGAATGACTGTTTTACCGCGTATTTGATTGAAAACTGTTTGTTATCATCATATTTTGGGCTGAATACCATATTTGGGCCTCGTGCCAACTATTTGGACTCTCACGAGATTTTTACTGATATTTCCTCACCGATTTGACTTTATACTTGTACTCAGTCATGCTATATTCTACTATTTTCATAACTCAGCCAAAGTTATCTGTTTTAACACATTAAATGATATTTTCAAATGATATTTGGGCTAAGCATCATGTTTTACTGTTGCCCTAGTGGCTTATGAGATTCTGACTGAGTAAGGTCGAGGGCATGTGTTGTGAGGATACTTTTGGGTTGGGTCGCACGCTATAGCAGTGATACACTGATTATAATTATGAGGCCGAGGGACTGAGATTGTACGCCACGAGGTGGCTTGTTGATATGAGGCTGAGGGCCTACTGATTATGCCACGAGATGGCTTGATATTGCACCTGGGCCGTAAGGGGCCCCTCCAGGAGTCTGTACACCCCCAGTGAATGCGAGTACCCATTGTGATATGAGATATAGCCCGTGGGGCTGGTATTGTTCCATGTTATCGCCCGAGGGGCGGATTTTTATGTGTTTATCTTTTCTAGTTGCCTGTCATTTACTTGCTTAACTGCTAAAAAGGCATTTTAAAGAAGTTTAAACTAAACTGAGGTGACTTTACATGTTTTCACTGTTTCATTGCTTTTACTGGCTTTTACTGCTTATCTATAGCCTGTTGATGTGCCTTTACGTGATTTCTTATCTCTCAATCTTCATTTATTATTATTACTCACGGAGTTGGAGTACTCACTTTAATCCCTGCACCCCGTGTGCAGATTCAGGCACTTCATGTCCTGCTTGCAAGGGTTGAGAGCTCCCAGCAGATTTTTCGGAGATTCACTAGGTAGCTGCTCGGCGTTTGCAGCCCAGTGCTTCTTCCCTCTATCTTATTTTCTCTTGTTTTAGTTCTGTAATAGACCATGTAGACTCTTTCTATTTTATTCGGTTATTAGATGCTCATGACTGATGACACCCCGATGTCGGGCTATGTCTATTCCGTAAATTATTTTATTTTATTGTTCCTATTGGGATTTGATTATGCTAATGACCTAATTATATTATTTTAATTGTTTAAAATGAATTGGGTATGGTGTCGGCTAGCCTTGTCTTCACGAGATGCGTCATCACGACCGGGTCTAGGTTTAGGGTCGTGACACCAATTAAGCGTGCAACAAATTTAGACCAGAAAAGAGGGAGATCTCGGATACTTCGCAATCTAATGTTGATGGAATGAATTCAATAAACAAAGCATCCTTTCAATGGATGAGTAACACACTTTTGAATGGACACATCGGTTCGTAAGTTTTTTTGAGGCAGATATTTTTCTTTTTTAAATAAATCAGGTAATTAGGCTGTTTAGGCTAGGGCATAAAAGTAATTTAACTTTTTAATTAAGGGTTTCCATTTTTAATATAACTAGTCTCTATCAACATGCATTGCACGATATTTCCCGTCAATCATATTAAAAAGCTAATTAATGTTATTTTTAATTATATTATATCTATTTTATGAGGTATGAAAAAGTTATGTACATGCTTTGCACATAAATATTTAATCAATTATTTATATAAAATTTTTAATGTAGCAATTAAAGTGAAACAATGACGTGACGCCAAAATCGTTTTAATGCTTGAAGTCAAAATGCAACTATAGGTAATTTAGTCAAGTTAATAAGATAGTATATCTATTTATATCATAGAAATATATAGTGAGATCGTATCTTATCTAATACTTTCTTTATAGATGATAATTTGGGTGTATTTTTTCTTAGATGGTTTTTGTTTTTTAACAGTTTGGAAAATGGAGCTGAATTTTCCTTTGGTTCTCCTCGAAACCACCCTTCCTTTTTTAAGCCCATTTTTAAGGAACTCGATTTTTTCTTTTTTGAAAATTAAAAAGAAATATTAGTTATACTAAAAATAGAAGTAGATCAGGTTAACTGAAAACATATCGCTTAATTATAAAGAAAAGGTGTAGTAGAATAAGGGAGTGTGTTAGAGCTCATATGACAGAATGACATATTTTATCCGATATATTGCGAGTGAGTTTTACTTATATTTAATAAACAAAAATAAAGGAATGAAAAAAAAAACTAATTATTACAAACCTAGCGATCCTTATATTAACATGTGAATAATTAACATGAAAAAAATCCTGCCTAACATATAGTTTGAAGTTGTATGTGTAGACAATAAATTTGCGTCGAGAAAATAAAATCAAGACCGAAAAATATCGCAACAATCATAGTATTTTATTTCGAATATTTGAGTGTTACAATCTCTATGAATCCTCTGATTCTTCCTTTCAATAGTAAATAAATTCAAGGGCCTTTGAGCTTGATCTTGAATATATATTTGTTGCCTCGAACGATAATCTTGTTCTTGAGCTTGAGCTTGATTGCTTGAACTTGACCTTGATTTGTTCTTCGTTCTTGAACTTGAACTTGATTTGTTGAACTTGAACTTGAAGCCTGAAACTTGTGGATGAATTTGCAGCGTTTGATCCACGAGCTCTTTCTTGCTTCTTGTTATAACTTCTGGTGTCTTTTCTGAGTTATGAAGACCCCTATTTATAGTTGTGGAAAGGAGGAGTTGTGATAAAAATAAACTCTTTCCGACCAATCAAATTGAAATGTGACATGGCCGCATTTGATTGGCCAGAACATGTCACTTGCACACGTGGCGTGATTTCATTGGCCTTTTAGTGTGACTGGGCATGCCTTGTCATTTTGACACATGACACGATCCTATTGGCTCTTTCGTTTGACTTGGCGTGCCACGTCATTTGACGCGTGGCATTGGGCCTCTAGGAAGATGACTTCTTGGGCCTAATGAGATGGGCTCATCATTTGTAACCCAATTAAATGGGTTAGCCCAGTCAATATTTATTGAACTTAAATAATTAATTCAATTATATTAGCCCATAATATTTATTTGGACCAATATATCTTGAATTTAAAATATAGTCCAAATTATTTAATGAATTTAATTTCAACAAAATTTATATGCCCATAAATGCCCCCTACTTCAAGACTTGTCAAGGTATAAACTTTAAACACTAGACTTGAAGTATTTACAAGAACAATTTGTATCATCCTTTCTTACAAGCGCTTTGCCGAGTTAATTCATGTATATCCCTTTCAACTTGTAGCTTAAAACGACTCATTGTCAAATTAAGTAAAAGAGTAATAGCTTTATTTGCTATTATTTTGGAAGTAGTACGTCATACCACAAGTTACATAAAATGGCCCGCTGTGCTTATTGATTTCAAAAGATTTGCACATGACTCTCTTTCTTTGCAATTCAAAATTCTGGTGTAAGAAATAATTTTCTTTCTTCATTCACATGCATTAATAAGGCAATTATATATTCACTTTAAGTTTTGGACAAAGATGATATTCCTTTCCACTTAGACTTGCTAAGATACGTTTCCTTACTTCATTGGGAATGCCTTTTTGAACTTGCATGTGGGTACACGCCGGCACACAGTAACCCATCTTCGATTAGGAGACTAATTCGTGCAATTTAATTCCTTGTTGGAATTGATCATGGCAGTCCCACATCGGCAAAGCCACTTAATGTGTTGCCTCGAGAAATCTATAAATAGCCACATTCTCATGTATTTGAGCATCAATCAGCTTTTGGCATCTTCAAGTTGCCCTTGAATTCGTTTCTTTGACGATTGGAGGCATTAACGCGAAGGTAATTTCTTCTTCTTTTCTCGTGCTTTTCTTGTTTTGTTGTCCCTTTTTTTTCTTTGTAGGTCAAGCGAGAAAGATATGTTCTTGTTTAACAAGATGATCCACGCATGAAGAAGATAATCTTGGGGTGTGAGGGGATGAGTATTCATCCTTGCCCGATTCTTGGAGAGATTACTCTCAAAATGGACCGATTCTTGGAGAGATTACTCTCAATGTGGCCGATTTTTGGAGAGATTACTCTCAAAATGGCCCGATTCTTCGAGAGATTACTCTCAATGTGGCCCGATTCTTATACCATCTGCATCAACCAGCTTGTAATCCCCACTTTAATAAGATTCTTGTACGACATAAGGCCCATCCCATTTTGAAGTGAATTTCCCTACAGGTTTATGGGAAGTAATTATGGGTCTTCGTACGGCAAGGACTTGATCTCCTACTTGAAAGGATCTCGGACGAAGTCTTTTATTGAAGGCGCGAGACAATCGAGCTTGATAATATTCAAGACTCTGTTGAGCTTCCAATCTCTTTTCATCAAGAGCTTCCAACTCTGCTAATCGAAGTCGAGCATTTTCTTCATCAGTGATCCCTTCTTGAATAGCCAGTCATAACGAAGGTATTTGACTCTCAAGTGGCAAGACGACTTCGACTCCATAAATGAGTGAATAAGGAGTCGCCTGTGTTGGCGTGCGATGAGTCGTTCTATATGCCCATAGAGCTTCTTCCATACGGTCATTCCAATCTTGTTTGGATTTGGAGACAACTTTCTTTAACAAGTTGCATAGAGTCTTGTTGAATGCCTCAGCTAGACCATTGGCGAAAGCATTGTACATCGAAGAGTTACGTTGCTTGAAGCCAAAGAGATCAATAATCCTGTTCATCAACCTATTATTGAATGGCTTTCCATTATCCGTTATTATGTAACGAGGAATGCCAAATCTATAAATAATGTTTACTCGGATGAAACTTGCAACATTTTCCTTTTTTACTTCCTTAAGAGCAATAGCTTCAGCCCATTTTGAGAAGTAGTCAGTTGCAACCAAGATGTATAGGTGCCCACCAGAGGGCTTTTGCAGTGGTCCAACAACATCCAATCCCCAAGCGTCAAATGGCCAAGATGCAACAGTCGGGTGCAATATTTCAGGAGGTTGATGAATAAAATTCGCATGGAATTGACAAGCTTTGCATCTTCGAGCGTAGTCCAAGCAATCTTTTACCATCGTTGGCCAATAATATCCCATCCTTTTTATATGGAAGTGGAGCTTTGGTCTGGACTGGTGTGACCCACATACCCCAGAATGTGCCTCTTGCAAAGCTTGGAGAGCTTCTTCTTCTCCTAGGCATCGCAAGAGTATTCCCTCGAATGACCTTCTGTATAGAGTATCCTTATAGTAAAGGAAACGAGGTGCACGACGACGGATTTCAGTCCTTCTCCTCAGATTTTCTGGAAGTATCCCATAGCATAAGTAGTCGATAATGGGTTGCCGCCATTCTTCTTTCTCAACTTCAGAAACAGCAACAAGCTGCTTGAGTTCGTTTTCTTCACCTTTGACCTCATTTGGCGGTGGTACTACCCATTTTTGGTAGACGATAACTTGTGCTTGGTCAGGTAGGGCTAATGATGAAGCTAGAGCAGCTAAAGCATCAACTTTCTTATTTTCTTTCCTTGGTACATACTGAATCGTCACATCGCTGAGCCACCCCATCAACTTTTTTGCGTAATCATGATATGGGCGTAGTTCAGGCTTCTTGACCTCGTAACTACCCAAAAGCTGATTGACTACTAACTGGGAGTCACTAAAGACTTGCAATTGCAATTGCTTCATATCAACGGCCATTTCAAGCCCAAGTACTAATGTTTGATATTCAGCAACATTGTTGGAACAGAGTTGTGTCAAGGTGAAGGAGTAGGGCAAGACTTCACCTTGAGGAGTGACAAATACTACGCCAGCCCCGGCTCCCCCACGATGCGCAGCACCATCAAAGTACATCTTCCATGAAGGTTGAACTTCAATGACCATTGCGTCCTCATCAGGTAGTTCATCAGTTAGCTCTCAGTCATCAGGTACCAGATGATTCGCCAAGAAGTCTGCCAATGCTTGTCCTTTTACAGCCTTTTGAGGGATGTACAAAATCTCGAATTGTTGAAACTGGAGGTACCATCTCAATAGTAGATCACTAAGAACAGGTTTTGACATTACGAACTTGATGGGATTTGCTTTAGAAACAAAACGGACAACATGAGCTTGAAAGTAGTGCTTCAACTTTTGAATTGAGAAGACTAGCGCCAAACACAACATTTCAATTGGCGAATAGTTCAACTCATTAGGTATCATCATCCTGCTCAAGTAGTAAAGAGAGTTTTCTTTCCCCTCACTATTTTCTTGGGCCAATAATGCTCCAACAGACCTTTCCTGCGCCGCAATGTATAGTATCAATGGCTTTCCTGGTATATGAGCTGCTAAAACTGGAGGCTTCATCAAGTTGGTTTTGATACTTTCGAAGGCATTGCTACAAGCTTGATCCCACTTGAAAGGAACGCCTTTCTTCATGAGGTGACTAAATGGTTGACACCTCCCAACCAGGTTTGATATGAATCTTCTAAGGTATGTTAGCTCTCCTTGCAGACTCTTCAATTCATGGATATCTCGAGGCTCATGCATTTTCAAAATGGCATCCACTTTGGCTTGATCAATTTCGATCCCTCGATGGCGGACAATGAAACCAAGGAACTTTCCAGAAGTAACTCCAAAGGCACATTTCAACGGATTCATCCTAAGTTGGTACCTCCGGAGCAATTCAAATACCATCCTCAAGTCTTTCATGTGGTCACCCTTCTCTCTTGATTTCACCACCAAGTTGTCAACATAGCATTCGACATTCTTATGGAGAAGATCGTCGAAAATATTCTGCATAGCCCTTTGGTAAGTAGCACCAGCATTCTTCAAGCCAAAAGGCATTACCTTGTAGCAATAAATGCCCTTGGGGGTACGAAATGCAGTAAGCTCTTCATCTTTTGGTGCCATGCGAATTTGGTTATAACCCGACGAACCATCCATGAAAGACATTGCCTCGTAACCAGTAGTAGCATCGATCATCAGCTCTGGAATAGGAAGCGGGAATTCATCTTTGGGACATGCATTATTGAGGTCCTTGAAGTCAATGCATACTCGAATCTGGCCATTCTTCTTCCTTACATGGACAATACTTGAAACCTATGTTGGGTATTTAACTTCCCGAATAAATCCAGCTTCAATAAGTTTGTTAACTTCAGTTTCAATCAGGGGAACCAAGTCTGGCCTAAAACGCCTTTGAGCTTGTTTAACAGGGCGAGCACCATTTCAGACTACAAGGTGATGGACTGCTACTTTCGGGTCCAAGCCAGGCATCTCTTTGTAACTCCAAGCAAAGACATCCCAGAATTCTTTGAGTAACTCAATATAAGTGCTCTCTTCATCAGTTTCTAGTAAAGCACTTAGGTAGGTGGGTCTTGGTTCCTCATCGGTGCCAAGGTTAACTTCTTTTAAGGCATCAACTGTCGTTTTCACTCCTTCTTCAAGTTCAGGTGGAGCATCTTTCGCATCTTTATCTTCTTGAGGGTCCCCGTCATTGAAGGATATGTGATAACACGGCGAAACATCCTCCAATTCCGCATTATCTTCCATCGAAGACGAAACACCATTCTTGCCTTGTACAGTGATATGATACGAAGAACCTACACTTTCTTCATCTTTGTCACGTTCCTTAGTGTAGACCACAGTATATGGCTTTACCCACAATACTTCTTCACATGAAACCACCGGTTTTGTTTGTTGTCTCATTTTGGAAGGAACCAAACTTTGGAAATCCTTAGAGATCTCCTGAGTTTTGGGTGAAGCGGGTGTTCTTGTATTTCGATGATTTCTCTGGAACTTATTTCCCTTCTTTAATGGACCCAATCTCTCAAATACAAAAGTTCTCACAGTTGATTTTCCAAGCCGATCAAAGACAGAAGGCCTGTTAGAAGCGGCAGATTCGTCTTCTACGGTGATATAATTGCTACTCACCCTTCTTATTGAGATGCGCACTGGTGACGGTTGCTTGTATCCCAGACCTTCACGGGGTTGCCTCGTTGTAGCTTCTGATGGGAGCTTCCCTAACTTTGTCGGCTCATTGGGATTGTATCCAGTTTTTGCAAATAGCTTGTAAGCGTTAGGATCAAAACCATCATATGTTCGCTTTGTAGGGAGTGCCACATTCTGCAAACGATTTTGGGCTACAAACCTTGCAAGCAGCTTTGAGGACAACTTTACTGCCTCAATTCGTTTTACCGGAAGAGTTAACTCCCTTAGCTTCTTGGTTTGGAGATTATGTGATCCGCCCTCGTCTTTCTTCCTTTTAGGGACATATTGGAGCGCGGGACTTACTTTCTTTCCATAAGATGCAATACCCCCTTTATGAGATTTACTCATGTTGGCGGGTACCTCCTCAGTAACAGTTTTGGCTTTACCAATAGTCACATCAACTCTTTTAGTTATGGGTTCGTCATTCTTGCTTTTCGTACCATCATCAACTTTCAGCTCCTTCACAATGCGGTTCTTCAAGTAGAACTTTGCATCGGCAAAGTGTGACTCAGCCTCGGTGAATGGCTTATCATCAGCAACTACCGTCTTCTCGACTTCACCCTCGTAGTATTTTAAACATTGATGGTAGGTACATGGAACAACTTTATTCTCATGTATCCAAGGCCTCCCAAGCAAAACATTGTATGAAGTCTTCGCGTCGATCACATGCAGCCATGCACTTGATTGTATATCTTCAATAGTGATTCCCAGCCTGATCACGCATATGGCTCTTTGCCCCCATTGGTTAAATCCTTGGATCATCACACGACTTTCTAAGAGTTCATGGGAATACCAAGTTCTTTCACAGTATGGATTGGCAAAATGTTCACTGAGGATCCTCCATCAACCAAAATCCGATTTACCCTTTTTATCGCGCATATAGCCAACCAGGTACAATGGGCGGTTATGAGGAGTGTCACCTAGCAAAAGATCGTCATTTGTGAACGTGACCTTTTCCTCACAAGCATTAACTTCTTGAGGAGTGGACTCGATGGGCTTTTCCGAAGATGGTGCCAATGGTAGGTCATCACTCTTTTCTTCCCCCTTGTCAGTATGGCAACAAGAGGCATCAATACCCTCATGGGAAATCTTCATGCGAAACCAACTTGGTAAAAAATCCTCCAAGGTCACTGGATTTCGTGGCTTTTGAGGGTGGTGCATCTCCACTTCTGCTTTCTTCAAATGCCTAACTGGATTCTTTTTTATTGGTCTTTTTACCATCATCTTCCTTGTTGGTTGTTCCACTGATTCTTTTTGTGGGATCCTTTTATGGCACCTACGACGAGTCACCAACGTCCAAAGGTGATAGAGACTTGGTTTGCGCTTGCTTTCTCATCTTCAAGCACGATCTTCTTTTCGCGAGCCAAGTCCATGACTTTATCCTTGAAGACAAAGCACTTCTCTAGAGGGTGGCTTACAAGTCGGTGATATTTGCAGTAATTTGGGTCATTTGTTTTCCCAGCTTCATTTGGTCGCTTCATCTCCGGAAGCTCGATGAGATTTAACTCGAGGAGTTCTTCGAAAATGGCTGGCACATCAGAATCCAGGAATGAGTACTCTTTCTCTTGCATTTCTTTTAGAGTCAGCTTCCCACTTGGCGTATCTTGAAACGAAGTGGATTTCATACTCTGTTTCTTGCTCTCCTTCGTCGTGAACTTCACAAGTGACGTATTGACATTCATAGATTCTTTGATTTCAGACTTGGGTACGAACTTGCCCCACTTCCTGACTTCTTGCTTGTCATTCACTTTGCGAGGTTCATAGATAGGTAGCCTTTCATTTCCAGCGGAGGCCATGCTCACTTCCATGTTATGGGCACGAGTTGCAAGTTCTTCAAATATTCCAGGCTTGATACCTTGCAAGATGTACCGCAATCCCCAATGCATGCCTTGGATGCACATCTTTATGCCTGAAGCTTCACTAAGCCTGTCTTTGCAGTTGAGGCTTGCATTCCTTCAACGATTGATAAAGTCGATAACTGGTTCCCCCTTTCATTGACGAGTATTTGTAAGCTCTATCATACTCACCATGCATCTTGTGCTATAAAAGTGATTGAGGAACTCTTGCTCTAGTTGATCCCAGCTGTCGATAGATCAAGCCTCGAGGTCTGTGTACCAGTCAAAAGCATTTCCTTTTAGCGAGCGGACAAACTGCTTGATGAGGTAATCTCCATAAGTCCCAGCATTGTTGCACGTCTCAACGCAGTGCGCAATATGTTTCTTTGGGTTACCTTTACAATTAAACTGTTGAAACTTCGGAGGTTGATAGCCAGCAGGCATCTTCAACGTATCGACCTTTGTAGTGTATGGCTTTGCATATGTAAGGGAGGATTTAGCAGCAACTTCATATTTGTTCTTAATGGTTCCTTCGATGAACTCCTTCAGTTGATCGATTGGAATCATCCCTTCAGATGAGACAGGGATAGCCTTAGTGGATGCTGCTTGTCTTGGGGGAGAGTCACTCTCTAGAACTTCTGGGAGCTTGCCGGGTGCATGGGTAGATTCTTCTTCCATCAAGATTCTCACCCTGTCTGTTAGCTTGTCAATTCTAGCCTCTTGATTTTGCATGCATTTGGTCAAGCCAGCGATTGCTTCCGTCAAGTTTGCCAACTGCTCCTCCATAGATGAAGTGTTTGTCACCATGGCTTGCATGATTGTCGTGGAGAGTAGCATGGATTTTCACACAGATTGATCCTTGACTGGCTCATGCTATGTGGTGTAAGTGGGGAGGATCCATCGCTTGAAGCATCATCATCTTCCTTCACAACAGAGTGCTTGGAGCCGGAGAGGTCAAGCAGAGCAAGAGTTTTCTTGATCTTTTCAGCAACATCACTTCCTCTTTCAGATGCGTTTGTGGAAGATCTTGCTCCTTTTGAGGATGAAAATCCGAAAACAGGGGTTGATGCGGACGACACTTGGGAGGCTTGTTGTCCTAAAGAGCTTGATTTGCTCCTCGTAACTGGTCCGAAGCTTCCAAAGGTGACATCGAGGATGCTTTCCACATCAGCATAGAACCTAGAGTTAGCAGTCTTAGTAGATGTTGATCTGGAGTTGATTTTCTTCGAAGCCATTTCAATGTTCTTGAACTTTGGTGATTGAAAAGTTGAGATGAGAGGTAGAGATTGTCCCACTGGGCATGCCAGAATTTGTAGACAATAAATTTGCGTCGAGAAAATAAAATCAAGACCGAAAAATATCGCAACAATCGTAGTATTTTATTTCGAATATTTGAGTGTTACAATCTCTATGAATCCTCTGATTCTTCCTTTCAATAGTAAATAAATTCAAGGGCCTTTGAGCTTAATCTTGAATATATATTTGTTGCCTCGAACGATGATCTTGTTCTTAAGCTTGAGCTTGATTACTTGAACTTGACCTTGATTTGTTCTTCGTTGAACTTGAAGCCTGAAACTTGTGGAGGAATTTGCAACGTTTGATCCACAAGCTCTTTCTTGCTTCTTGTTATAACTTCTGATGTCTTTTCTGAGTTATGAAGACCCCTATTTATAGTTGTGGAAAGGAGGAGTTGTGATAAGAACAAACTCTTTCCGACCAATCAAATTGAAATGTGACATGACCGCATTTGATTGGCCAGAACATGTCACTTGCACACATGACGTGATTTTATTGGTCTTTTAGTATGACTGGGCATGCCTTGTCATTTTGACACATGGCACGATCATATTGGCTCTTTCGTTTGACTTGGCGTGCCACGTCATTTGATGCGTGGCATTGGACCTCTAGGAAGATGACTTCTTGGGCCTAATGAGATGGGCTCATCATTTGTAGCCCAATTAAATGGGCTAGCCCAGTCAATATTTATTGGACTTAAATAATCAATTCAATTATATTAGCCCATAATATTTATTTGGACCAATATATCTTGAATTTAAAATATAGTCCAAATTATTTAATGAATTTAATTTCAACAAAATTTATATGCCCACAGTACGCCAACCTTTAAAAAGATAATAAAGAACTAATAATAATCTTGGGAAGTTTGACAAATTTTTATTACTTTAATTAATTGATATGCTATATTAATAATACATAATCAAGGATCATATTCCAGGTGAAAAAAATCATATTCGTCTCCTCATCTAGTATACATCCTATTAACTATGTATCTCCTCTTTATCAAAAGAAAAATTATGAGTGTTTTATCTTCTCATCTAGTAAAAAAAAATGTATTTGCCTGCAATTTTTTAGATGGATTGAACATCCTAGTTATTGTGAGTTAGTTTAAATATTGCATTTATGTCCAATATTAAAGTGTTTTATTAAAGAAATATTTTATCTTCTGAGCTTTCAAGTAATACAATTTCATCCTTTGTTGCAAACATAGTGACATAATTAACCACATGAAGGAATAAGGCTGTGAAATAGAGTTTACTCACGTAAAACATTTGTGAATACTCAACATTAATCATATGTTTAGACAATAGAACCTCCGGCACTTCTTCGCATCAATCCGTCATATATAAATATTTGTCCTGCATATTGAATTCTCTGGATAAAATTCTCTTCGCAAATATTATTAGTGATATTCCCCATTTCATTATGACAATATTCATGCGCTCCAAAGAACCAAGCCTGAAAATAAAGTGAAAGTACCAAAACTATTTTCTAATTACAGAATAACTAATAGTAATTCCTAAAAAGGTTGTTCTGCTAAGTGCTAATTACAATAGATATTACCTGAAAAATAGTGCAATGTAAGAAATTAAGAGAACTGTTGATTATAGTTGATTGTAAGGCTCTAATGTTCCATTATGAAAACAAGCCGTTCCACAGGTACAATGATTTGTCGTCTTTAGTTTATAGAATATCATAAGAATAATTATTTGTAATCTACAAAAAGGAAGAAATTTAAACATATTTGTGGTATAATATAGTAAGCTACGGAGAAGAATTAGACGGTGAGGTGATTTGACCCAAAAGAGATTTTGTCGGCTCTGAGTACGTGTAGTTTAAATGGAAAAGAAATCTAGCCGTGATTTACAATTATATTCTTAAATTATATAAATATTAAAGGTCGTCAAAGTCGATTAATATTTTAGAAATATTTTTGCCGTTTAATACTTAGTATAAATTATTCGTGTTTTTATAATAATATAGATAGATAAATATAGATATAGATAAATAAATAATATAGATAGATAGCTATGTTTCAAAAATCTTTTCACTTTTCTTTAAACTTTGTGCCAAGTCAAACTAATTTATTAAACTTTATGTAAAATCAAACTAATTACTCCAAATTGAAAGGGAGGGAGACAAGTTAGGCGAGAAGAGAGAGCCAATTAATGCCTATTGCCGAAAGGAGTCGCGCATTGAAATAACTAAAGTGCGCCAACCAAAGATAACATGTGGTTAGAATGGCTATCCCTGCTGGTGTCTTTCCAGGATTAAAGTCAAACTCAAATCTACACTTATATTCAAGTCTTCCCTCTTCTCTCTTGTCCAACAAGAAAGCGCTCAATCGCTTCAACTCCGGAATCCATAAGCTTAAAACCAGAAGATTACACAGCGAGGTGAGGCCTAAAGCTATGTTTTTGGAAAATCCAGTCATGGGGGATTTAATTGCCACTGCATTGTCCGGCGGTATTGCCCTTTCCATGCTTCGATTATGGGAAGAAACAGCAAAGAGAGGAGTCTTTGATCAGGTGGGTCCTTTACTTTTTCACTTTTAAGGTTGGGATTATTCTCACTGAATATCAGTTCGAAAAGTTACCCCAATCTAACTCAGCTTTTTCTAATCGGATTAATTCTGATTTAGAGTCAAACCGAGTAAGGTTGTTTTAATTCTTAGCCTGAGAAGAGTAATCTTTATTGACTGTTTAAAACTTTGATAATGTTTAGTTGTAAATTTTGATATGGCCTAAATGCACATGAATTTCTCCTGGGTTGTGGTTGAATTCTTCAATTTCGAAACTGCAACTTATGAATACTGTAGGAAGCAGCAAAGGCGGCTTATTTTCTTTGATTTCTTTCTCATATGTTAGATGTGTTGGGAATAAACCCCGTAAAAATAGTATTCACGGTATTAGTGATAAACGCAGAACACTAAGTTATGGTTAAATCAGATAGAATAGAAATGCAGCAATAATGACACCAAGATTTTACGTGGAAACCCTTCTGAATAAGGGAAAAAACCACGGCAAAAAAGAGCAACTGATATCACTATAGCGAGGAATTTTACACTGTGTAGTAACGAGTAAAAAATACTCCTAAGACCACTACACCCTCAAAAGAAATAAACACTCTTTTGCTTTTTCCACCTCACTACAATATCTCTCACACTCTATTTTTCTTCACAAACTATTTTCTTATAGTTTATGGAATACCTTGCTCTCTCTTTTCTCTCTTTGTTGGTGTGTAGAAATGAGAGTTAAAGCTCTCCTTTTATAGCCAAAACCTCACTCTCTAAAGCCTACAATATTTGACAATTTACACACCCTTTTCACAATTTCAACAAGGTTGGCTACCAAACCAAACCAAGTCAATAAAATTGGCTACCAAATTATACAAATTCAACAAGGTTGGCTACCAAACCAAACCAAGTCAACAAAATTGGCTACCAAATCATTTGAATGAGATGGACACCATATCAATCTCCCCCTCCAGTCTCATTCATCTAGAGGAGGTAGCACTATCTTCTAGTTTGAGTGCATGCCGACAAGTTCTTTGCATAGCTCGAACTTGTCTCTTGGTACCACCTTGGTCAACATATCTGCAGGATTTTCACTCGTGTGAATCTTTTTGACTTGAAGTGATTCGTTCTCCACTTGCTCACGAATCCAATGATATCTGACGTCAATGTGTTTTGTTCTCGCATGGTACATGGAGTTTTTGCTCAAGTCTATTGCACTCTGACTGTCGCAATAGACAACATACTCCATCTGTCGCAATCCAAGTTCTTGAAGAAATCTCTTGAGCCATATCATCTCTTTGCCAGCTTCAGTAACCGCAATATACTCCGCTTCAGTTGTAGATAGTGCGACACACTTCTGCAACTTCGACTGCCATGATATAGCTCCCCTGAAAAAGTAAACAAATATCCAGTAGTGGATTTTCTGTTATCAAGGTCACCTGCCATATGAGAATCTGTATAGCCCTTCAAAATTGGATTTGATCCTCCAAAACATAAGCATTCACGTGAGCTTCCTCTTAGATACCTGAGTATCCACTTTATAGCTTCCCAATGCTCTTTTCCTGGATTTTCGAGAAATCTGCTAACAACACCGACTGCATGAGCAATATCTGGTCGAGTGCATACCATTGCATACATCAAACTTCCAACGGCAGAGGAATAAGGAATCTTGGCCATTCTCTCTTTTTCCTCCATTGTTGTTGGACACGTCTTCTTGCTCAACTTCAGATGACCAGGAAGAGGTGTGCGAACCAACTTAGCACTTTTCATATTGAAGCGCTCCAGTACACGTTCTATGTACTTCTCCTGTGACAAGTAAAGCTTCCTTTCGTTTCTCGAACGAGTAATTCTCATGCCCAAAATCTGCTTAGCATGACCCAAGTCTTTCATTGCAAAAGACTTATTCAACTGTTTCTTCAACTCGTCAATCTTAGAAGAATTCCTGCCCACAATCAACATATCATCCACATATAGCAAGAGGATGATAAAATCGTCATCAGAAAATTTTTGTACAAACACACAGTGATCTGAAGAAGTCTTCTTGTAGCCTTGCTCCCCCATAACAGACTCAAACTTCTTGTACCACTGTCTGGGAGCTTGCTTCAATCCATATAGACTCTTCTTAAGTTTGCATACAAGATTTTCTTTACCTTTTGCCTTGAAGCCTTTTGGTTGTTCCATATAAATCTCCTCTTCTAAGTCACCGTGAAGAAAAGCAGTCTTCACATCCATTTGCTCAATCTCCAAATCAAGACTATCAGTCAAACCAAGAACTGTCCGAATGGAGGACATTTTCACGACAGGAGAAAATATTTCGTCAAAGTCAATACCTTTCCTTTGACCAGATCCCTTGACAACCAATCTAGCTTTGTATCTGGGCTTCAAACTATGTTCTTCACCTTTAACTTTGAATACCCATTTGTTCTTCAAAGCTCTCATGCCCTTAGGCAATTTCACCAACTCATAAGTATGGTTCTCATGCAGAGATTTCATACATCTTGCATGGCTTCAATCCATTGATCCTTGTGCTCATCTTCTATAGCCTCCGCATAACATTCTGGTTCTCCCCCATCAGTGAGTAATACATATTCATTGGGTGAATAACGGGAGGAAGGAGTACGAGGTCTAGAAGACCTCCTGAGTGGAATATCTAACTCATCCAAGCTTCGTGAGTAGGAGCATCTACCTCATCAATATTAGCATTGTTATCCCCATCACCATCAATATGTTGATCTGGAATATGGTTCTGGGCATCACAATCATCATTGAACCCACCAGTGTCATCCCCATTTGTATGAGGAACTTGATCAAGATTAACTAAACCTTCAGAACTTGAAGATTTTAACTTCTCCGCTTTGTTAATATCTTCAATGGTTTGATCCTCCACGAAGATAACATCACGGCTTCTCACAACCTTCTTCTCAATTGGATCATATAGCCTGTAACCAAACTCATCAAGGCCATAACCAATGAAGATGCACTGCCTTGTCTTGGCAGTTAATTTTGACCTCTCATCTTTAGGCACATGTACAAAAGCTTTGCAACCAAACACTTTCAAGTGGTCATAGGAGACATCCTTGCCATACCAAACTTTGTTTGGAACATCACTTTGCAAAGCAACCGCAGGGGATAGATTAATAACATGTGCGGCGATCAACAAAGCCTCACCCCAAAAGAAATTCGGCAACTTTGCTTCAGAAAGCAAACATCTGACTCTTTCCATCAATGTCCTGTTCATCCTTTCTGCTAAACCATTAAGCTGAGGAGTCTTAGGAGGAGTCTTCTGGTGTCTGATACCCTGTTGTTTGCAGTATTCGTCAAACGGTCCACAATATTCACCACCGTTATCAGTACGAATACACTTCAGCTTCTTTCCAGTTTCTCTTTCAACTGAAGCCTGAAACTGCTTAAAGACACCTAACACTTGGTCTTTAGTCTTCAAGATGTAGACACAAAGTTTCCTTGAACAATCATCAATAAAGGTAGCAAAATAAAGTGCACCACCCAAAGTTCTTGTCTTCATTGGACCACATAAATCTGAATGCACCAACTCAAGCAACTCTGTCTTTCTTGAAGGAGGATGAGACTGGAAAGAAACTCTTTTTTGTTTTCCAGCCAAGCAGTGCTCACATTTTTCTAATTTTGCACTTTCAAAATTTGACAACAATTTCTTCTTGGCCAGAACATTTAGTCCTTTCTCGCTAATGTGGCTAAGCCTCTTATGCCATAACGTTGAAGAGTTATGGCTCTCAACGGCATTCACCATATCAACACAGGTAGAGGCCGTAGTCCAGTATAGACCACGACGCTTTTCCCCACGAGCCACAATCATGGAGCCCTTAGTGAGCTTCCACTTTCCAGCACCATTGGTACTGACATATCCCTCATCATCCAAAACACCAACAGAGATCAAGTGCAAACGAACATCAGGTGCATGCTTTACATTGTTTAAAACTAGTTTAGTTCCAATACTAGTTTCCAAACAAATCGTTCCAACACCAGCCACCCTAGATACAGTCTCATTACCCATACTCAGAGTTCCAAAGTCACCCTGAGTATATGATGAGAAAAATTCCTTCCTTGATGTCACATGAGATGCGGCACCACTGTCCACAACCCAGCTTGACTCATTATAAGCAATATTTATCAGATCTGCATCAAGGACTGTAACAAGATCTTCTGTAGTGACGGTGGCTACACGATTGCCATCTTCTTTCTGTTCTTCCTTGTCTCTATTCTCCTTTTTCAAAATCCGGCAGAACTTCTTTGTGTGCCCTTTCTTCCCGCAATGATAGCACTCAATATCTTTAAGTCTGCTTCTGGATTTGCTTCTATTATGTTCTCTATTTTGAGAACCCCGATTCTTGCTTCTCCCCCTAGAGTCAGTCACTAAGACATCTGATGAGGAGGAACCCTGAGATTTTCTTCTCATCTCTTCATTTAGAAGGCTGCTCTTGGCAAGATCCATAGAGATCACACCATCCGGAGCAGAATTTGATAATGAAGTTCTAAGAATTTCCCAAGAATCTGGTAGGGAACCAAGTAGAAACAAGCCTTGAATTTCTTCATCAAATTTAATGCCCATAGCAGATAACTGGTTCATGATCCCTGAAAATTATTCAGATGATCTGTCATCGCGGGACCATCGTGGTATTTTAAACCCAACATCTGCTTTATCAAAAACATCTTGTTGTTTCCAGTTTTCCGAGCACACAAACTTTCAAGGTGCTCCCATAGGGTCCGAGCATGTGTCTCCCCAGAAATATGGTTCAAAACATTATCGTCAACTCACTGTCTAATAAAGCCGCAAACCTGCCTGTGTAACAGATTCCACTCTTCATCTGATTTATTATCAGGCTTTACAGTGGCGAAGACAGGTTGATAAAAACTCTTGACATAGAGCAAATCTTCCATTTTGCCCTTCCAAATGGCATAATTTGTGCCATTCAATATAACCATTCTACTAGTGTTGGCTTCCATCGTTTATCACAAATACAAATATTATTTATTAGGAGACCAAAGTAATTCTTTTCTGATGTGGAAGTTCAGACTGTGCTGCAACCACAGAGCATACTCAAACAGAACCTTGGCTCTGATACCACTTGTTAGGAATAAACCCCGTAAAAATAGTATTCACGGTATTAGTGATAAACGCAGAACACTAAGTTATGGTTAAATCAGATAGAATAGAAATGCAGCAATAATGACACCAAGATTTTACGTGGAAACCCTTCTGAATAAGGGAAAAAACCACGGCAAAAAAGAGCAACTGATATCACTATAGCGAGGAATTTTACACTGTGTAGTAACGAGTAAAAAATACTCCTAAGACCACTACACCCTCAAAAGAAATAAACACTCTTTTGCTTTTTCCACCTCACTACAATATCTCTCACACTCTATTTTTCTTCACAAACTATTTTCTTATAGTTTATGGAATACCTTGCTCTCTCTTTTCTCTCTTTGTTGGTGTGTAGAAATGAGAGTTAAAGCTCTCCTTTTATAGCCAAAACCTCACTCTCTAAAGCCTACAATATTTGACAATTTACACACCCTTTTCACAATTTCAACAAGGTTGGCTACCAAACCAAACCAAGTCAATAAAATTGGCTACCAAATTATACAAATTCAACAAGGTTGGCTACCAAACCAAACCAAGTCAACAAAATTGGCTACCAAATCATTTGAATGAGATGGACACCATATCAAGATGCCAGAGTTATCCACTCTGTGAATTCTCTATTCGCCAAATGTAAATACTGACGTGACGGTACCCAAGAGGTAAGTCTTATTGAGCTTTATGCGGGAGGCAAGTATATCTAAAAGAAAAATAGTTGAGTGAATCTGCTTGTCTTTACAATGCTCCTTATAAAAATTATGGTCTTAGCTTGTTGGTGCAAAGTTAGAGGGTTTCCTGTGAGTTCATGTTAGCTCTCTGGTTATTTAAGTAAATTCATCTTTTCCCCTTTAGCTTTAGAACAGCAAGTTAAATTACTGAAGCGCTAATTGGTGCTATCGATTTGTTGATTTTGTGCCATTGACGTGTTTCAGCATTATAATGGTATTCGACTTGGTGAAAATTTTATCAGGGGTATCATTGATAGAACTCACTTCATCACTTGAATGGCCATCTTTGATAAATTGTGACTCTACTAACTCAGAGAAAGTTTAGAATACTACTATTGGGTGCGAGGAGTTGTTTGTTTGTCAAAGTGCCCTGGATTTCATTGCATTCAGTTAAGCTTCTGATGGATCCTAAATGTCAAAGCTAATTCTCTTGTGCTAAATATAGAAATGAAACAGCTTTGTCTTTCTGAATCTAATGTTGCAAAATATGCACTATGTTCATAAATGGTGTACGTTAAGTACCTGATATCAGAACGAAATTGGCAGGGGCTTATATTGGCTACTACTGCTAGTCTTGTGTGCATTTACTGCCGTACAGATGTCTTGATTATCCGGCGTCGACCAAGTTTATGTACCTTTCCACTAGTCATCAGATTTATTTCTTTTTGATGACCTGAAAATCCGTCTGGAGCCAGCCCTTAGGACCAACCTCAGTCTTCAAAACTCGGGATAATGGGCCTGCTCCTATACCCATCTCCACTCAGACGTCAGGCGTAGTTCGCATCGCGCAAGGCTCAAACCTTTGACCTAAGTAACAAGTGCCTCAACCTTTGCTACTTGAACTAAGCCCTAGGGCAAGTCTACTCATCAGAAATTATTCCAAAGTTGTATGCTTCTGGTAGTTAGCCGTAATCTCTGTAATGATTATAAGATGAAACAATACTGTGATGAGGATCTTATTAAAATATTTATGATGTTATCCCAAAAACTATATTGGTTTTGCAGTGTTACAAAGTCTATGTTGTCTTTGTTAATGATTCTTTAAAATATTATCCGGCTTTAACCAATACAATCGGACAATACTTGATCTCAAATAGATTTATTGCACTCTGCTGTCTCGTTTTCTTCTATTTACCAATATAACTGGTTCGTCTGTATCCCTTGAATGGAAGAGAAGCATACAATGTGTATTTACTTAGTTGAATATAATTTCCCCTTCTTCTGTCATGTTTCCTACTTTCTCATTTCAAGATTCTAATTATGTTAAGAGTTCCAGATTTGGGATTAGTTTGTCCTTTTGTTTTTCAAGACCCAACTTATGCTTATAGTTGGATTCCTTCATCTTATGGAAATAGTAACTACCTGTTCAGTTTAATGAAGTTCAGTAAGGCCTTTGTACTGTATTTTCTTAATTCTTCAATTTTTATATTACAGAAAACAAATAGAAAGCTTGTCCATATCAGCATCGGGCTGGTCTTCATGCTCTGCTGGCCAATGTTCAGGTACCTTTTTTCAACCTATGCATGAAGCCTGCCTTTCATTCATTTAGTGCCTAATTTTTTTCGTGATTTGGCATTGTTTGTTTTTCCAGCTCTGATCGCCAGGGAGCAATTCTAGCATCTCTTATTCCTGGCCTCAACATAATAAAAATGCTTCTTTTGGGACTAGGATTATGGAAGGATGATGCGACTGTCAAGTCTATGAGCCGATTTGGAGACCACAGGTTTAGTAATTTGAAGAATATTTACAGCTTCTACCAAACAGCTTCATTAAACCATCTCTTGTTACAAAACTTAGCTATTACTAACAATAACAAGCTGTCACACAGCCAAAAACTGATTCAGTTAAGGATGAGGTTGCTATCCAAATTTATTTAGGGTCATCCATCTCTTCATTCCTCAATTGTTTTTTCCTCCACTTCATTTCTCTAATGGCAACCTGGTATTCTTTAATTTCATTAAGCTGCAATCTATGAGTAATATGATGCTGCCAACATCTGTGAAAATAGGTGAAGTTGACAAGACTAGAAACTTCCTCAATTTGAAAGAAAATTCCATAAAATTAAAGTATCAAACCGAACCTTGGCGGGCAGCAAGAGAGGGCTAGGAGACTTTAATTGGTTGTCGAGGAAAGGCATGATCAAAGTTGAACCTGAACTTTGAGAACTATACCCAACCCTCTCATAGGATCCAACAGCATCATATGTAAAAACACAGCCCTTCCCTACGAGAATTTTAAGAATAAAATAAGTAGAAGCCTCTTTACAGCCATGAATACAAAAATTAAAACTTCACACAGCATTCCAGCCATAATCTATTACCTTCATTGTCAAGGCCACCTAGAACATTGAATGCATAGTATGGAAAGAAACGTTTGTAGTATAGGGTGTTCGAAAGTAGCTATGGCTGGGCAGCTCATCTGCTTATTGTGCTGATGCTGATATATCTATTTTCAAAGTATAAAAAGTAGAATATCACTTCCAATATCATATTAGGAGTTAAGTTCCAACGTCTAAACAGATAGAGAAAGCTAGAAAGCACATGATACTGCTTTACAAATTGAATGACCAGCATCTAATAGGCACAATCATAAAAAGAAGAGTCGAAAAATATTTATCATATAGAGTTGAGCTACTAAAATGAGAGGCAAAGATTACTATGTTGGTTAAATAGAAAGTCAGAGAACATCTTTATCAATAAGGACAATCAAGCAAGAGTTATCAGGATGAATGAAAGAAGGTGCATCATAGCTTTTTTTGTGTTATACAATATACCTTAGAGCTTCATGACAAAAAATTAAATACAGCAGAGTTTTCCATTTTAGGAAAGTAGACTTCGATTAAAAACAACACAAACCAAAAGCTCAAATTCCAATCTTCTGTTTCGCACAACCAGGTTCCATTCACATTTCCATTGCTTAAGTTCATAGCTAATCCTAGTAACATGGGTAACTAATGCAAACTTCACACTACAGGTCAGAAACTAAAATCAACAACTTCAAATCTTATTAGACAAGTGTCTGCTGTTTCTGTGTTCGCAGAACATAAAGCAACATCGACAATCAAAAGAATAACTAAAGAGCATAATACAACACTTGGGGCTTTGGTTCTCCAATGGCTTAATACTCCACATATTGCATAAGAGCCAAGCAGACGGAAAATCAGTGAAATTGAGCCCTAGCATGCTGCATATCAAAGTATCAACAGATTCGGGCATTTTACCAGATGCCTTGCTGCCAAAACCTTTTGCAAAGCTCTCACATCAGCTTGAAATCCTGAAGACGCCAGCACACACTTGTCCGCTGCATATTTAATAAAATCATTAATAGAAGAAGGATGCTTCGTTTAGGTTTGGTATGAGAGAAAATGACTTCACGGAAAATGTTTTTAGGATGTCATTTTCTGGAGTTTGGAAAGACAGAAGAAATTTACCATGGAAAACATTTTCTATCAAAAAGAGGAAAATGACTTTCCTCGCTTATGGGCAGAAGTCATTTTCCTTACGAGTTACGACTATCTTAACTTTTAACTTCATATTACTTGCTTCAACTACACTTAGACAATATTATTATTAATATTTAGTACTCAAAAGTCTCATCAAAACACTCTCCAATTTGATGATATTATCATCAAACTTTAATATATATTTTCTGAAAAATACTTTTCAGTCACCAACCACCAACAAAACAACCAAAAGAAAATATTTTCAAAGAGAACACTTTCCGTGGAATGATGTCCGTCATACCAAACACACCATTAATATTTTCCAAAAGAAATTTTTTTGGCTTCAAACATGTGTGCTTATCCACTTCAACTATTCGTGTAAGTTTAAGCAATGAAATCCAATTGTTAATCCTATTTACTGCAACCAATTGATGATGATTCAACCTTCCTGGTAGTGGATGCGTTGCCCTGCCTCTAGTAATTCATAGATTTTGAAAGACATATATGCTTTCTAAGTTCACACCTATTGTCAAAAATCATAATAGTGGGAGCACCGGTACTCGAACCGACCAGTTTAGAATCCTGGATGCCCTTTTTCGAGCATGGACTCAAGAAATCAAGACTCTAACATAGACAAGGGCAAATATTTAGGAATGCACCCTATACAATAGCTAAATACTTTACCAAGGACATGGACTTAGACTCGTAAAATCTTGGCACTCATTAAATAGAGTTACTTCCTTTGTCAACTACAAGGGCAATAGCTAGTTAAAAAAACAAGTTAGGGGATGAGAATCAGCTCTTTTAGGTAGAAACGTTTTGACTTCCTTTGTCATCTACAAGGTCAATAGCTAGTTAAAAAATCAAATAAAGTACCCCCCCCCCCAAACTTTAGCGCAATAAAATTGTCAAGTTAATAAATTTCCCATTTGATTCTTTCTTTTTTTTGACAGTCATGGCTGAAGAAACTCCCATGAAAAGCTTGGAATAAATCTTTACAGTGAAGTAAATTCCCCAGCAATTATACTTCACAGTGAATGCCCAGATGTTAGTGAAGAATCGACGTTACTCGAGATAGCAACAATAGATGGAGAGGAGCTTCAAAATCTAAATTAACCAAGATAAATGGGTCCAGAAACGCTGGAGGAGACAGCGAAGGGATGGGTCAAGGTAAGATATTGCAGCCAGATTTGGAAATCAATACAAGGAATATACATCATTAGGGTAACACCACCCCAAGAGATTGCAGCCAGATTTGGAAATCAAGACAAGGAATATGTATCATTTGCGTAATCACTCCATTGTCTTATTCTTCGGCTGATTCTTCAACCTTTTTCATTGCTCCAACAAAGAGTCTAAGTTTGATTTCAAAAAGTGGTTTTCCCGAGATACGTAGAACTGAAGAAATTTTAAGCAATGAAGCAATAATAGGGCTCAACAGGTTGAAAATTTCAGTAGTGGGTATCATTAAAATATTCTGGAGAACGTGATTAGCATTAGTAATGAACTTTTTAAATTTGGGAGCAGAGAAGTGTAGGCTGAAATATGATGCCAGGAGGACATGGCAAAAAAACTTTTCCGATACTTCTAGAGGTGCATATCATCATCCATTATCCTAATCAAGTTATTGCTCAGGTCGTGTTTGTGAGCCATGGACAGAGATTCCTTTTGATATTTGTCAATCAAGAAGCTCCTATGAAAGTCCTGTGATGTGATGGATTCTCCATTTGTGATTCATATTTCCTTTTATGTATGTTATCATACGCTACTTATAAAACAAGCACGCCGTTTTCCAATGAAAAAAAGGTCCGCCAAGTAAGAGCAGAAGGACCATTACTTACAAAAATAGGTTACTGGATTGTGGTTGTATCCTCTGTGACACACCAGTCTGTTTCCCGAATACCAATCAGCTTGAGCCTTCCAATTAGTGGTGTAACCTTTCTGAAGCATTTAAAGACTCCTAAAGTTTCTGACAGCAAACTACCAAACTGCTGATTGCGAAAATGTGCGGAAGAAATCAAATACCTTTGTGATGTCTGAAGAGATATCTACTGTCAAGACCACTGATCTCCACATGGCCCAATGAGCCCTACTTCTTAGAACTAACATTAGCGACATCATTATGTTGGATGTTTGTAGTACAGAAGAGCTTGCGTTCAAGAATTTCAATGGTTGGAACATTTGGTTTGGTTCAGCGTAATTTCAGACAATTGCGGTAAATCTATATGCTTCACACAACTATCTGAGTTGTGACATACTCACTCCGTTTCAAAAAGAATAAACCTATAGTAATTTTAGGAGTCGAACAAAGTTTTCTTTGACCACATTTTTGCAAATAATTTTTAATTTATTTTGAATTGTTAAGTGTTAACTACTGTGACTTATAATATATTTTTTTATGTAGGTTCTAAATATGTAAATAAAATTTATTTTTAAAAAGTTAAAGAATCTAAGACCAAATTCACACGGAAAATTTGACCCTCATACTCCGAAAAGGTTCAAACAAATTGAAATAAAGGGAGTATATGAATTCTTCTGAGTTGGGGAGTCCTTGTGGGAACTTTCATTTAATTCTAGTTCATTTCAGTTCATTACATCCTCATAAGTTTTTAAATAAAATTCTGCTTAAAATTTGTGTTAATAAGTATATGATTGTCCTACTCCAGAACAATTACAAAGTAAACTAGAGGAAAACGGAACATACAATTTAATGATTTTGGAGTAATCGCGAGTTAGGATGTTGTAGCCAGAGGACATCCTAGTGTCAGCAGCAATTACACAGTAATCTCCACCTGCAACCGCAACACGCGTTCTGCAACAGCGTATGGATCAGATATATTAGCATCGAGATCAACATCGACATAATAAGTAAAAGGACGCAAAAACAATAATAATAATAATAATAATAATAATAATAATAATAATAATAATAATAATAATATATAATGAAGCACCCTCCATTGTTGTCATAAGGAGACCAGTTAGCTTGCTGCTTCGTCATAGCGAGAGAGAGAGAGAGTAAAACACTAGGGTTGCAGATGATTGAAATTAAAATTGAAGAAAGAGGAGAAAATTGATGAGGATGCCTCCTTCAACAAGACAACTCAATGAGTGTAGTTAATGGGCTGATTTCCAGTAGGCCTAATGCGCTCTTGGTTGAGGCCCATTTTTTTCCTGTCATTGGCTATTATCACTTTTAACATTATAAAATTTATATAATTTTTATATATAAAATACAATATATATATATATATATAAATATATATATAAATTCGACTGTTATTTAAAAAAACCGCTAAACAATACCATTTTTCAGTCTAAAAAGGGCCGATGGTAAGCTCTGAGAGGTTGCTCTGATGGTAAGCAACCTCCACTTCCAACCAAGAGGTTGTGAGTTCGAGTCTCCCCAAGAGCAAGGTGGAAAGTTCTTGGAGGGAAGGATGTCGGGGGTCTATTTGGAAACAGCCTCTCTACCTCAGGGTAGAGGTAAGGTCTGCGTACACACTACCCTCCCCAGACCCCACTAAGTGGGATTATACTGGGTTGTTGTTGTTGTTGTAGTCTAAAAAGGGCCGCAAAATGTGGACTCTACTCGGGTATATGCACAAATGGCCTTTTTAGTCCATTATTAGAATTATGTCCCATTAGCTCAATGGGTTACATTCATCTGCAAAAAGAACGAAAAAGATCATCTAACTATCCACCATATTGAGCTAAGTTCCACACTTTCGATTGGATATTTTAACTATACAATAAGAGAAGAGGAAAATTAGATCGATTAATTCTTCGCTTTATTCTTGCTAGGCTGAAGGTAGTCCATTCTTATAACAAGCTAATAGTTTTACTGTTATATGATATTAAGTGTGACTATCTACAATAGAAATAAAAAAGGGAAAAATCTTTTAGAAGTAAAACTTATAGCCTGTTTGCCAAGCTGCAAAAATCAGCTTATTTTGAGAAGTTTTTTTTTTTCAAAAGTATTTTTGGTAAGAAGCAGTTTGTGTTTGGCTAATTTATGTAAAAAAATACTTCTGAGCAGCAATTAGTGTTTGACCAAATTTTTAAAAACTATTTCTAAGTGTATTTTTCTCCAAAATTGTTTCTGCTTCTACTCAAAAGTACTTTTTCCTCTAAAAACTTGACCAAACACTTTAACTTTGAAAAAAAAAATATTTTTTTGGAAAAAATAATTGCTTTTTATTTTGGAGAAGCTTGGCCAAGTCTGTTGAGCTATCGAGGACTAAATTAAAGAGCGGGCACAAGAAAAGGTCATATTGTGCAAATAATCCACTTTACTCGTACTACTACGAAATATCTAGAAAAACACATGTAGGCAAAATTTAAAAACAAAAAAATTCAAAAAACTAGCAGCAACAGTTATTTTACTAACATGGCAGCTAAATAAATACATATCTTATCAGACAGTTATAAACACGGATCAATCATGACGTTTAAGAAGAAAAAAAAAAGTATCCAAAGAATTTCATTCCTAAAACACGTCCGAAGTGATTCAGTTTTCTAATAATGAACAATAACTCCTTCCTCCCTGTAGGCATAGTATACCCTTTTTGAGCCAAAATCTTGTCACAAAAAGAATTTAATTCAATAAAAAAGTTATTTAATATTATTTACAGTATTTTATATTTTAAAATTTATTTACCGTATATTTATACCTAAGGAATAAAAAGTGGTATACATAAACATATAAATATTAAATTTGTTACTATTTATACGATTAATGTATATTGAATAAATAACATATACCTCATATATACAAATACATATTTTATAGGTCAAATATACATATATATTCAGATATTATTAAATATACGTAAATTAATTTGAAAAAAAAATATTTTTGTTGAGAAACAGTTTGTGTTTGGTTAATTAATTTGAAAAATACTTTTGAGTAGTAATTAATGTTTGGCCATGTTTTTGAAAACTGCTTCTAAGTGTATATTTTTCAAAATTGTTTCTCAGAAAAGTACTTTTGGAGAGAAGCTTCTCCTCAAAAGCACTTTTTTTCTTCCAAAAGTTTGGTCAAACACCTTAATTTTTAGCCAAAAAAAGCATTTTTTGCCCAAAAAAAAAAAATTGGCCAAACGGGCTATAAATAATGAATCTTTAAAAATGCTATAACCGTAAATTGAATGTGCTTTTATGGAATAAAGCAAAAGTATTATTATTTGTATAAATATTTTTAAGTAAGAGTCCTACCATGTAAAAATCTCAAATAGCTACTAGTACCTAATTCATGTATATTTTGGGAATAAAGCAAAATTTGAAAGAAGCTTCAAAAACAGAAGAAAAGGTGGAAAGTGAGGAAGAAAGAGATGTAGAAATAGAAAGAGCTTCCGAAATGAAGGGGACTAAATAGGAACAAGAGGGATCTACTGAAGAAGATCCTTCTCCTTCCCTTTTTTCGGAAGAAAGGTGGGATCCGGACAAGTATTATTATTTGTATAAATATTTTTAAGTAAGAGTCCTACCATGTAAAAATCTCGAAATATCTACTAGCACCTAATTCATGTATAAAAAGCAATAATTATGGCATGCGTCTTCCACGTCAGATCTCATAAATATGATTAGTTTTTATGAATTATTACTTTAATTTATTCTTTAATCGTGATAAATTCATATGGTTTAGTCATTAGTGCATGCACCGATTTTGCCAAGTTTTTCTCTTATACTATAAGTTTATTGATTCCCCTCAAACTTGAAATACATTACTCTTTCAAAACTAAAATAGATAAATTCACTTGAATCTTTGAGATCATAAAAATGTACTATAAAATAACACTTCGTATTATTTATAAAACAGTGTCAAACATTTTGGGACTCTAAAAACAGAAAGAGCGTCACATATAAGCCGACTAAACTAGTTGGATGTGTTTGACCAAAAAGTGTAAACCTTTGATTAAACTAATTAATTTTATGTAATACGGAATTAAACTAAGTTAATGATAATATCCCTAGATTTATAACTCGGTAGCACAAATATTGCAAGATTACGTTGGTAGGGAATTAAATGCGGCGTGCATTTAATATTACGAAAAGTTTCAGTAATGATAAGAGAGTATCAAACAATAAATATCAATAAATGACATTAACGTAAATAAGGAGAATGATTCACCCAATATTGAATGAGGTGGAAATTTTTTCTTTCTAACAGTGATGAATGATAGACGAATCCTAGAATTTTGGAATTATTCTCGGATCTGATGGAAAGTATGAAATGATAGATGGAAGAATCTTATTAGAAAGGTAATATTTGTATCTTTTCCGGAGAAAGAGTCTTCTTCTTAGAAGGTGTTCTTATCCAAATGAATGTTACATGCCCTCTCCCCTTATCTCTTTTTCTATTTATATGAGTCATACCCCTAATCAACCCTAATAGTACAAATGCAGATAATATTCAATGGAATATTTTCTTTAATATCCTATTGCAAAAACTAGCAGTTATGATCTGTCCTTGATGCTCGACCTCGATCATCGTTAATTGCCCGACTACGAGTCTTACTGTTTACTAGTCGACCTCGGCCGCGTCATCTTTTTTAATTCCCCGTCATGCCAAATTCCCTTGTGGCAGATTTTAACCCATATAGTTAGTCCCTCCGCTTATTGAGGCCGACTCTGGACGACCTAAATGAGCGGACTCTGATAGTCGTGGTTGAGAGATTTAGGCGAGTAGGTCGAGTAGTAACATCTCAAACGAGGTTGAAACGTGGTCCTTTGCGAGCCGTAACTTATGGTCACGTTGATTCAGAGTGACATCATGACGTCATATGTCATTATTACGCGTTTTTCTGATGCCTTGCATAATTTCCCATGCCTCTGCCATTTCGATACATGTGTTGGGCATACAGTTTGCTTTCTCGATTTTGATGCCTGAGTTCTTATAAATAGGGATATGAAACCCTTTGCCTTATTCTTTGCATTCTCAAATATTGAATCCCTGCATCTACTTCTTCCTTCTTCATTCAGAGTTCCTGCTCCGTTACCCTTACTCTTGTATCCTTATTTTCACTAATTTTGGTGACTTCTGCTACTCATGACTTCTCCGTATTTATATTTTCTTCATATATAAACAAACAAAGATGGTTAATGCATCTTCTAGTTCTGGGAGGGCAACAGAACCTGTTCCTTTGGCAGTGCGCATACCTCCCCATGATGATAGTGTTTCAGTTGCTATTGAAGATGAGAACCTTCCTATGGCGGATAAGATAATCCTCCATAGTGACAAAGATAGATCTGATTTTTCAAAGGTGCCTGAATACGACCTTGAGGTTTCGGAGTCATTGATGAAAAAGGTGAGCCTTGCAGAATTTAGGGATAGATTAAAAATTGATGCTTACATAGACCTAGTTCCACCAAGGCACGACATAGTGCAAATACACCGTTCTGGGTACGGCGCTTTCTACGTGTACCCTTTCTATGTCGGTTACTCTTATCCCATCCTCCCCTTGGCCGAGGAGTTCTAGCGCTATTACCGCATCTGCTCGGCCCAACTTTCTCCATATATCTATAAACTTATCTGCGTGCTTGCGAAGTATGTGGAACTAGCCGGGGTCGAGGTGACACTTTGCCACTTAATGCACCTCTTTGCCCCTAGCTTTCATAGGGGGACGATGCTACATCTTCGCCACCAGGGTAGCAAGTGTCTAGTGGTGAAGATGGATGATAAGGCAAGCCGTCAGTTTTGGCTCAATTACTTTTACGTTAAAGCTGAGGACGTGGTGGTCGATACAAGCGGGTTATCTGAGGTTTGGAACTATGCCCATAAGCATCTATCCCTTTTTCTCTCTTCTTTTTGTACTATGCCTTGGTTCCGCTAGTTTCAACTATAATTGACATTTTGCTCTCTTTTTATAGTCGAGATCGCACCTCCTCCCTTGGTCAAGGACATACATAATTAGGTGAGCCGGGTTCACCCCTACAAAGCAGGGATCCGTAAATAACCGGCCTTCCTTAAAAAGTTTGGCCCTGCGCCTTCTATGACTGGTGAGTTTATCCGCTTTTAATTTTTATTGCTTTGTGAGGACCGACCTCTTAGTCTTTCTTTCCTCTTTTTTCTTTCAGCCCGAGTATCCTCGAGGAGGCCAAGGGCTCCTACTCCGGCGTTCATCCAGAAAAACACTTCAACGGGGTTCACCCATGCTGTACTGTGGCCAGGCATGCCCAGCCGTCCACTTTAGTTTGGCCTTCGATTTCGTCTAGATCGGCTCGACCATCAACGACTTTAGTACTAGAGACTTTGGATTCTCCCTTGCTTCATTTAATAGATGAGTCATCACCGAGCGAGGAGGATTTGGTTCCTCGTAAAAGTAGGTCAGAAGACATCAGCGATGGGACAATCCGAGCCGTAGACTCTACCCGGAATAATTTTGAGCCGGTCGCCGCCGTGTTGGCCCAAGAACAGGTGAAGTTTTGAAAAATGACAAATGAACTCAGTCATGGACCAGGTCCATCTTGTGAAGCACTGTAGTGATCAACCTACACATGTGAGATGCATGTGAAGGAGATAAGTCCTACTGATCAAGCAGCAATATCTCCTGATCTGATCGAAAAGGTTGCATATTGGATAAGGAGAGAAAGTCTCCTTATAGGAAGAGAACACAATCCAGATAAAGAGAGTGTTAGAGTTTGATATCTTCAAGGACTCAACTACGATAGAAGATCAGAAATTGAGTCCCAATCAAACTCTGACTTGTAACCTATTAAATGACAGTGATTGTTCTCTTTTACAGGTATTGCACAAACACAGAAGTTAAATTAAATTGAAAGCAAAAGAGCAAGGCGATTTTGCAAGCAATTTGTGTGAGATTTGAGTGTGCACTCCTGAAGCTACTTGAACGAGATAGAAGAACCAGTTCTATTGTGTTTTTTCTTATTCTATTTCAATTGTAGTAGCTGGTTTAAAGATGTACCTTTCAGCTTTTATAGAAGCAATTGTATTAGGTACTTTGAGTGCTCAAGTTATAAGCTAACTTGAAGTTGTCGCAACGGTTGAGGCTGTGTGCCACAACGGAGTTAGAGTTAATCCTTAGGTTTACAAAGTATTTTTGTAAATGATGTTTTGGCTCAGTGATTTTAGTGGAGGTTTGGGAAAATCCTACTGAGTAGTAGGTCGTGGTTTTTTTACCTTTTGAGCCGGGTGTTTTCCACGTAAAAATCTCTGTGTTCTTTATTTTATGTACTCTTTATTCCGCAAACAGTAGTAGTTAGAATACCTAAAAGAACCAGGTTCTTCTAGAGCGAAAATTGGGTACCACACAAATTACCCCCCCTTCTTGTGTGGTATTGATGTTTAGAACATCAATTGGTATCAGAGCGGGTTATCCTTGAAGAGGCTAAGACCTTAGGAAAAGATCAACATGAGTGCACCACCTGGGAATTGGGAAGGGCAATCCACTGCTAGGCCTCCACTTTTCATTGGTCAGTACTATTCTTGGTGGAAGAATAGGATGAGGGATCATATCATAGAAGAAAACTATGAACTCTGGGACATAGTCATTGATGGTCCTCTAGCAACTACTAAGAAGAATGCTGAAGGAGTGGATGTGCCAAAGACAAGAGCTGACTGCACTGTTGAAGACCTGAAGAAGTGGGAGAAGAATGGCAAGGTCAAGAAATGGCTTGTGTGTGGACTAGGTCCAGATGAGTATAGTAGAATTCAAAGTTGTACCACTGCTAAGGAAATCTGGGACACTTTGCAAGTGGCTCATGAAGGAACACCTCAAGTGAAGAGGTCCAGAGGAACACTGTTGTATTCTAAGTATGAGAATTTCACCATGATGGAAGGAGAAACCATCCAAGAGATGTATAGAAGGTTCACCACACTGACAAATGAACTTAAGTCTCTTGGAAGAATTATTCTTAAAGAAGACAAAGTTGAGAAGATTTTGACAAGGGTTCTGCCAGTCTCTTGGGAAAGCAAAATCACTGCTATTCAGGAATCAAAGAACATTGCTACCCTCAAGCTGGATGAACTAATTGGAAACCTTACTGCCTATGAACTGAGAAGGCAAACCATGAAAATGGATGCACCAAAGAAGGAAAGAAGTCTGGCTCTCAAAATTGCTGAAGGATCAGATCTGGAGGATGATGAAATGGCTATGATCACAAGAGATTTCAAAAAGTACCTGATGAGAGGAAAAGGTTTTTCATGAGGTACAACCTTCAACAAACCAAGGGCTCCTGAGAAACAGACCAATGAGGGTTGCTACAAGTGTGATAAGACTGATCACATGATCAAGAATTGCCCTCAATAGGAAATTGAGTGGAAAAAGGAAAGGCTGAACGAAGGAACATGAAGAAGGAACAAGTTCAACCAAAAAGGAACAAAGGATCAACAAAGGCTATGGTTGCTGCCTAGGGAGAAACATCAGATGAGGACTCAGAAGATGAAACTGGAGATGAACAAGCACTTATGGCCATCGGAGAATCAGATGATTAACAAGAGGTAAGTATTCTTCATCTCAAAGACAAGATTAAATTCATGTCTAAAGAAAGGTTGTCTGAGCTACTGTTGGACTTCATTGAGGAGTCTAAGATAATTAACAAGGAGAAGGAAGAGTTGTCTCGGGAAAGTATGATCCTAAAAGCAAAGTGCAAAAATCTAGAGTCTAGGGCTAATGAGATTGAAAGTGAAAATACTAAGTTGAAGAACCAGGTTCTTGAACTTGACACTAGTGTCCTAGAACTAAGGTCTGAGAACTTAAAACTGAAACTAGGAACAGTAAAGAAGAAAGCTGATCACACACATCTCACCCTAGAAGAAAACTTAGGAAAAATGAAGGATGAGTTGTACATGAAAGATGAGCAGATAAGAGTATTAAAAGAAGATCTAGGGAAGGTAAAACATGAACTAGACAGAACTTACAAATGGAACAAGGCTTCTGATGCACTCTCCTGGCTACAAGAACATCATAGTAGCAACAAAAGAGGACTTGGTTATGGGACTCAAGCACCTAAGTGGGATCCTAAAAGCAAGTACCTCACTCTTCCTGAAAACAAAATTTGCACACACTGTGGCAAGACTGGCCATTACAAAAATGAATATAATGCAAAAGAAAAGGCCAGTCAAAAGAACAAAACTTTCGTTCAAGAAAAAAATAGGTTGCCTGGGTGGGCTAGAAGGAATCTGATTTATCCCTTTGCCCATAGAAAGGGACCCAAACTAGTTTGAGTTCCTAAGACTAACCCCTTATTTCTTTTTCCAGGTCCAAGTGAAGGGAATCAGCCAAATATGGTACATGGATAGTGGCTCCTCAAAACATATGACTGGAAGCAAGAACTAGTTCTTTTCACTTGAGGACTTAAGGGGAGGCAATGTCTCCTTTGGAAATGGGAAGAAATGTGAGATCATTGGGGTTGGAAAGGTAGGTAAGACAGACTCTCACTCTATTGAGAATGTCTACTTGATAGATGGCTTGAAATACAGCCTGATTAGTGTGTCACAACTATGTGACAGAGGTAACCTTGTAGCATTCACCTCTACTAAATGCTTCGTGATTAACCTTACAACTGACAAGATTGTTTTGTAGGGAAAAAGAGTTAACAATATTTACATTGTAGATTTGTCTACTCTCTCAGAAAATGAACTAACCTGCCTAAGTGTTCTGGATAATAATCCCCTCATGTGGCACAAAAGACTTGGTTATGCCAGTCTGAATCAGCTAAACAAATTGGTTTCTAAGGACTTGGTGATAGGGTTACCCAACATCAAGTTCAAAGAAGACAAAGTTTGTGAGGTCTGTGCAAGGGGAAGCAGCTAAGATCATCTTTCAAAAGTAAGAAAATGGTAAGCACAACCAAGTCGTTGGAACTGGTCCATATGGATCTCTGTGGTCCAATGAGAACCATGAGCAGAGGAGGAAAGAAATATGTAATGGTACTTGTTGATGATTATTCTAGATTTACTTGGGTACTATTTCTAACATCTTAAGTGAAGCATTTGACATGTTCACTGCCTTTGTTAGAAAAACTCAGAAACAACTAGGAAATCAACTTGCATCAATTAGGTCTGATCATGGAACTGAATTTGAAAATGCTAAGTTTGCTGAATTTTGTGATAAAAATGGTATAGTTCACAACTTCTCTGCCCCTAGGACCCCTCAACAAAATGGAGTAGTTGAAAGAAAGAACATGACTCTTGAAGACATGGCTAGGACTATGCTTCTTTTTAGTAAACTGCCTCATAGCTTCTGGGCAGAGGCCGTAAACACTGCATGTTACATTATCAATAGATGCATGACTAGACCTCTTGTAGAGAAGACTCCCTATGAGTTACTTAAAGGGAGAAAACCAAATATGCCCCATCTTACGGCATTTGGATGCAAGTGCTTTGTGCACAATAATGGAAAAGACTCCCTAGGTAAATTTGATCCCAGAAGTTATGAGGGAGTATTCTTGGGATATTCTTCACATAGCAAAACATATAAAGTGTTCAATAAAAGAACTTTGTGTGTAGAAGAAAGTGTACATGTAGTATTTGATGAAACTAACATTCTTTTTGAGAGATAGGAACATGAAGATGAAGCCATTGGATTGGTAAAGGATTTGACTGAAGCCTCAGCACACGTCAAAGTGGAACCAAAAGAAGGAACAGGTGATGGAATAGGTTCTTCCATCCAGGGCAACCTGACAGGGGGAACTGATCAAAGAGGAATTGAAATAAATTCCGTAAAAGAACTTGTTCATGACCTGTTCCTCAGCAACAGAACATGGGAGAAACATCTAGCAGAAACCAGTTGATTGTGAAACCTCACAAGTATCAAAGTTTTCATCCTATTGAGAACATTATCACTGATTCAACATCTGGAGTAAAAACTAGATCACAATTAAAGAATCTGTGTGCTTTTGATGCCTTTTTATCTCTTATTGAACCTAAAAATGTTGTTGAGGCTTTGCAGGATCCAGATTGTGTGAATGCAATGTAAGATGAACTCAATCAGTTCGAGAGAAGTCAAGTTTGGCATATTGTTCCAAGACCCAAGGACAGATTAGATATTGGTACAAAATGGGTCTTCAGAAACAAACTTGATGAAGATGGAACAATTACAAGAAACAAGGCAAGACTGGTGGTCCAAGGTTACAGCCAAGAGGAGGGCATAGATTATGATGAGACTTTTGCTCCAGTTGCAAGACTAGAGGTAAGCAGACTCTTCATAGCCTTTGCAGCACACAAGGAATTCACTCTTCATCAGATGGATGTCAAAAGTGCCTTCCTGAATGGCTACCTAAAAGAAGAAGTGTTTGTAAAACAACCTCCAGGGTTTGAGAGCAAAGAATGTCCTGAGCATGTGTACAAGTTAGACAAGGCTCTCTATGGACTCAAGCAGGCCCCAAGAGCATAGTATGAACGACTGTCCAAATTCCTACTGGAGCATGGTTACAAAAGAGGTAAAATTGATAGTACCTTATTCTTAAAGGAAAAAGGTAAGGATCTCCTTATGGTACAAATATATGTTGATGACATAATCTTTGGGGCCACCGCTGATAAGCTAAGTAAGGACTTTACAAAATTAATGGGGAGTAAGTTTGAAATGAGTATGATGGGTGAGCTTAACTTCTTCTTTGGCTTGCAGATCAAACAAAGTCCTAATGGAACCATGATCCATCAGCAGAAGTATACAAAAGAGCTTATCAAAAAGTTTAAAATGGAAGAATCAAAGGAAATAGACACACCCATTGCAACTGCCATTAAATTAGACATTGATGAACCTGGTTCATCAGTTGATCAAAAGTTGTATAGGGGTATGATTGGTTCACTCTTGTATCTTACTGCCAACAGACCTGACATTATTTTCAGTGTAGGGCTTTATGCTCGTTTTCAAGCAAATCCAAAAGAGTCTCACTTGACTGCTGTCAAGAGGATACTAAGATATCTGAAAGGCACCACTAATTTGTGTCTTTGGTACCCCAAAGGTAGTAATTTCAATCTAGTAGGATATGCTGATGCTGATTATGCAGGTTTCCTAGTAGATAGGAAGAACACCTTAGGTATGGCTCACTTTCTTGGTTCATATCTTGTATCTTGGGCCACTAAAAAGCAAAATTCAATGGCCTTATCCACAGCTGAGGATGAATATGTTGTTGTTGCATCTTGTTGTGCTCAATTGTTATGGATCAAATAGCAGCTGGTAGATTTTGGCATTGAATTTGGTTGCATTCCTATATTCTGTGATAACACTAGTGCTATAAGTATGACAAAGAACCCTGTTCATCATAAGAGGGCTAAGCACATAGATGTTAGACACCACTTCTTAAGAGATAACTATGAGAAAGGATTGATCTCCATAGAATTATGTGCTACTGATAAGCAAATTGCTGACATCATCACTAAAACACTGAGTAGAGAAAACTTTGAAAGGAACATGTTGGACTTAGGGATGATTAAGATCACCTAATAGGTCCAGCTCAGAATGCACAATGAAAAAAAAATGAAAAAAAATTATTTTTTTGGCTAGGAATTCTGAACCTGTGTAAATATCTAGATTGATTCTTACTCAGCTTCATACTTTAATTAGTATACTCCTGTGATATATGTATATATGACTCACTGATCTCTTACAACATTTTCTCTATTATGGCATTTGAATGATGTTCAAGAGAGTTCTATATGAAGAACCTGGTTCATCAGTACGGGTTCATATGAAAGCTCAGGTATGTTTTCTATACTCTGCACAATTAGAAAAATTAATAATTCAATTATGAGCAGATGTCCTATACTTGTCAAATTCCTAGAAAATTCTATCTGTTGAGCATTGAACCAGTTCCGTCCATCTAGAACTCTAAACTGTGATTTTTGCCTAATATCTAGGGAAGCCAAATCTATCATTAAAATTCTGGAATTTCAGTTTGATTAGACTTCTCTTTGACCCCTGAAAAAGCTGTCGTTACTTACTTAATGTCTAATCCACTTTAAATACACACCACATCTCCAGTCTTCTTCATAATTCTAAAACCGTCAAAAATTACTCTTCAATTCTAATTGCCCTCTTCTCCAAAATTCCCAAATTCTCTCAAGAAACGAAGAATCATGTCTAACCCACAAGATCATCCTGGCATTCCTCCACCACTATCTACCTCAAATTCATCCTCATCTACTCCACCCAGTACATCTCCAAAACCTAGGTTTCAAAGACAGAAAATGCTTGCTCAAAAACTGTAGAATCTGGGGCTCTGAGGAAGGTTTTAAATGAAAGGTTGAAAGCTAGCCAAGTGAAAGAAAGCCCAGCTCCAAAGTCTGACTCTAGCTATGAGTCTGAATCCTTTCAATCTGCGACTGAGGGAGATGGACATGGGTCTTCTGGCTCTAAAAAGACTCAAGAATCTCCTTCTGAGGTAAGTTCTTATGTGGTTGAAAACTTAGAAACTAGGTTTGTTCTGGTTGGACCCATTAGGGATGTTGAGTTTCCTGAGATGAGTAGGCGTGGAGGTAAAAAAAAGTCTGAAAAAGAAAAAGAGAAATGGGTGCATGTGGTGAAGAGATGGGAAAAGGGAAGGGAGCATTTCTTGCTATATGTGGGGTTGCACAAGATAGGTTATATGAGAGTGGCATGAAGTCAGGGGGAAGTGGTTCTGGGGAAGCATCCGAGGGGTTGATTCATCTAAGCAAACAAAGAGAAGAACCTGTTTCATCTACTGAAGAAACCTTGGCTGGCCTACTGAAAAAGATTGGGGCAAGTTATGACACAAAGAAACGTAAAGCTATTACACCAAAAGCCCCAAATGTTCCCAAGCCATCCAAGAAAAGAAAAGCCTCATCCCTAACAACTACTGCCTCTTCAGTGCCTAGGGGTAGAGCCACAAGAAGCAGGGTAAAACAGAGTGAAGCTGATCTACAAAAGGCTTTAGAGGAAAGCAAGAAAAAGAAAAAGGATAAGGGAAAGGGCAAGGTTGCAGAAACCTCAGAGGCTGTTGAGGAAGAAGAGATGGAACTGGTCCATCAAGAGAGGGGTACAACAGTGGAGGTCCCTACACCCAAGCCTAAGAAACCCAAGACTTCCTCTAAGAAGTCCTCCTCTGTGCCTGTAGCTGCTGAACCCACACTATCCAAGAGGACAATATCTGCAGTGAAAGCTAAACAAACCAAAGTTTCTGACGATGATGATTGGAGTGGAGAAGAAGAAGAAGAAGATGAATCTGAGAAGGAACAGGATAAGCTTTCCATTTTTGGTAGGAGAAAAATCTTAAAAGGTAGATTGTTGAAGGACCTGGTGGAACCAGGGATGATGAGATTGGTAGACTCTTTGGCTGCTCAGGGATGGAAGGACATGGTCCTTCAGATGGAAGGTAGACTAGATAGAAATGAGTTGATTGAATTTATGGCAAATGCTGTTGTTAAGGATGAAGTTGTCCGTAGCCAGGTGAAGGGAGTTCAAGTGTAGTTTGATGCAGTGAAACTGGGAGAGATTCTAGACATACCCTCTGAAGGGTTTGATGACTACACTAGGCAAAGGTGGCCATGCCTGGACTCCCTCCCCACTGCCCTTGAAATCACCAAAAGGTTCTGTGATTCAGAGAATGTGAATGAAGCCAGAGCTGTGCAGAAGAGTGAGATGAGGCCTCAGCACAAGGTGGTGTTTGTGTTTGTCAACAAGTGTTTATTGCCAAGACAGGAGAGAAGGCACACTGCCAACTACATGGATCTGGTTCTTATGAAATGCCTGGAGAGAGTAAAGCAAATCAACTGGCCTGCCCTTGCAGTCAAACTGCTAGACAGGGTCATAAATGGTTTCAAGGCTCATGCTACCCCATATGGCTTCATACTAACCATAGTTCTGGACAGACTCAATGTGCCTATGAAGAAATGGGAAATAGCCTCGAGCAAAGAACACTTTGGAATCAAAACTCTTCTTGCTTGTGACTATCCAATCAATGCCATCCCAATTGAACCTGGTTCATCCTTGAGGACACCTATCAACAACAAGGTTAGGACTTTGGTTCAGGAATGTGCAGCTAAGGATGCTAAAATTGCTAGGCTCAAGGCTCGTGTGGTTGAAGTAGAAGCTGAGAGGGATGGTCTCAGAATTGAGCTTGCAAAAGAAAATGAGAAGAATGATGGAATTCTTCAGAACATGCTTAATCTTCTCCAAACTCAACCGTCCAGTTCCTCCAAGCCTTAGGACTCCTAGTTTTCGTCTCCTGAACTAGTTCTAGTACCCCAGTGACCCAGATTAGGGAATTTTCTGTTTTTTTGCTCATGGTTTGGATGTTTTTCTTTCTTTTTGTGGATTGTTAATGGAAACATATCTCTCTCAATGACAACTACTGTTTTCTCTTGTTCAATGATTATTCTGACCTTGATAGTTTAAATATGTTTGTTTGATTACTGATGATTGCACCATGATTGCACTTGCAGTTGCCCCAGTGGCCATGGGTACTTATTAAAATTTGGAATTCACACTATGAATGCAACTTTTCGATGATGCCAAAAGGGGGAAGAGATATTGTGCTTTACATATGATTCTGAAATAAGTGATATTTATAACCTAATTAACCTGGTCCTTGATGAAAATAAATTTTTCTAAGTTTAGTAATGATGGTTAAGCTGAGTTCTTACAGGTTTTTTGATCAGTAAAAAGTACAGAGTTTGTCATCATCAAAAAGGGGGAATTTGTTGGCCCAAGAACAGGTGAAGTTTTGAAGAATGACAAATGAACTCAGTCATGGACCAGGTCCATCTTGTGAAGCAATGTAGTGATCAACCTACACATGTGAGATGCAGGTGAAGGAGATAAGTCCTACTAATCAAGCAGCAATATCTCCTGATCTGATCGAAAAGGTTGCATATTGGATAAGGAGAGCAAGTCTCCTTATAGGAAAAGAACACATTCCGAATAAAGAAAGTGTTAGAGTTTGATATCTTCAAGGACTCAACTACGATAGAAGATCAGAAATTGAGTCCCAATCAAACTCTGACTTGTAACCTATTAAATGACAGTGATTGGTCTCTTTTACAGGTATTGCACAAACACAGAAGTTAAATTAAATTGAAAGCAAAAGAGCAAGGAGATTTTGCAAGCAATTTGTGTTAGATTTGAGTGTGCACTCCTAAAGCAACTTGAACGAGATAGAAGAACCAGTTCCATTGTGTTTTTTCTTATTCTAGTTCAATTGTAGTAGGTGGTTTAAAAATGTACCTTTCAGCTTTCATAGAAGCAATTGTATTAGGTACTTTGAGTGTTCAAGTTATAAGCTAACTTGAAGTTGTCGCAACAATTGAGGTTGTGTGCCACAACGGGATTAGAGTTAATCCTTAGGTTTACAAAGTATTTTTGTAAATGCTATTTTGGCTCAGTGATTTTAGTGGAAGTTTGGGAAAATCCTACTAAGTAGTAGTTCATGGTTTTTTCACCTTTTGAGCCGGGTGTTTTCCACGTAAAAATCTCTGTGTTCTTTATTTTATGTACTCTTTATTCCGCAAACAGTAGTAGTTAAAACACCCAGAAGAATCAGGTTCTTCTAGAGCAAAAATTGGGTACCACACAAATCACCCCCCATCTTGTGTGGTATTGA
Source organism: Nicotiana sylvestris (assembly GCF_000393655.2). Classification (NCBI taxonomy): domain Eukaryota; kingdom Viridiplantae; phylum Streptophyta; class Magnoliopsida; order Solanales; family Solanaceae; genus Nicotiana; species Nicotiana sylvestris. Next base: position 115,829,999 of record NC_091063.1, read on the forward strand.
TGTTTAGAACATCACGACGTGTCTACAGATGGTGCACATCTTCAGTCTGAAGTCCCACCATTATCGTAAGATGCATAGAGCGTGAGCCTTTCTAATGTCGACGTTAGAGTCAGCGGGCCATCCTAGGAGGTTCTAGGTACTGTGTGGCGAGATGAGCCATCGTCCTTGTGGCCAGTTAATGTTCCCACCTCGCCTACCAATGAAAGAGGTAAGGGGGTTGCCGAGGATAGTTATGAGGCAGGATCCAATCTTGATCCTAATGAGGTTTGAATGATGAGAAAGTGGTTTACTTGCGTTGAAGTCAGGTTAGATGGGTCCTGGAGGACCATCGTGGTTCCTATGGACCGGGACTTGCTGGTGAGTACAGAGAATTTAGTACCCTCCTTAGGTCTACTTTGCTCTAACGTGGAGGATGCCACCTAGGAGGATGCCACTACTAAATTCTCGTAGTTAATTTAGTCACTACTCAAAGTTCAGAGAGATGCAAAGTTCTGAAGATCAAGCATGTGCGGTCCGCAGTCATGTTTGTGCGAACAACACTAGATGCCTCCGTGGCTGTAGTCCATTCTGTGTGGTCCGCGAAGCCTGGTTTTAGAGAGTTGAATTTGCGGAGTCAAGAGCCTAGTGCGGCCGCACACCATTTTGTGTGGTCCGCACTGACCCCGTAGGGGCATTTTTGTCCAATTTTTCTAGCTTAGTATAAATAGAACTTTTTTCCATTTTTAGGGTATCAAATATTATCAGACGTTAGCTGCGCTCATGAGAAGACTTTTCTTAGCCATTTTAGGCATTTTTACTTAGTTTTTATCATTGAATCTTTATATTTGCCTTAGCAATTAATTAATATGTCTTTATCTTCATCTATTTCTCTGTTTTTCTCTTCAAGCATGAGTAGCTAGACCCATTAGCTAGGGTTGTGGCTCAACCCTAGTGTGGGTAATTGATGTGTGTTGTGATTTAAGGTTAGATTGACTATGGGTGTTTGTTATTTGGGTTAATTTCATGGTTTAATCTATGAATTAGTGGTTGCAAACACTAGTTTGTTCTAAGTTGACTTGGGTTCTTCTTGAGAAAGAGAGCCTAAGTCTCCGAAATTGACCCAACAAGAAATTGGGATGGACTCAAGAGAATTGATAGTCCCAATTAAAGTGTTAAACCTCGAGAGAGTAATACCCGACTTGAACCCCAGTTGCTTGAGCAAATTTGCCTACCCTATTGGTCTTGAGAAAGTCAATTGGGCAAAATCACTCTCTCTACCGAGAGGTGTGAGAGTGGTTAAAATTGTGCAACGGTTATAGAATATTACCAAATCATGTCAATCATGCTTTAGGTTCAATTACCCGTCAATTGGCCACCTAGGAGGATGCCACTACCCTAATGCCTTTTAAACTATTAGATACAACTTTTAGCAATTTACTCGTAGTTAATTTAGTAGCAATTGTAATTTGTAGTTTGATAATAATATAATATAAAGAAAACCCAAAAATGATTAGAAGTGATATTTGGAACAAATACGCAATTCCAACCTAAATAGATACTCGACTCCATTCCTAGCTCTCTGTGGAAATCGATCCCGACCCACAAATCGGGTAAAAGTTATTGTGACCCTCTCTTCCTACTTTTTAGTAGTGTGGAGTAGGTTGCAATCACATAGCAGGGCTGGCACTTCAGCACTGCACATAATTTAGTCCTTATTTGAGACAGGTCTGGGTGTGAGCACTGCCAGGGATCCTTGAGGTCCTTAGAGAACTCTGACACACCTAGACATGAACTTGGCTATGGAACTTTGAGCACTTGAGACTACTTCAGGCTTGGAAATTACTTTGGGCCTACTTCAGGCTCCTTATAGTTTAATGTATATTTATAATTGTATAATTCATTCAATTCTTGGTCTGTAATAATTAATTATAAACAAATATTGGGGTGATTAGTAAACTGGGAGGGATTATTATACACATTTTATTGGGGAATGGGTAGATATCCTGCCTATAGGATTTTAAAACAATGCTTACATTCTTAGAAACCATGCCTATAGGACGTTACAATATGTTGTTCATATATCATGCCTATAAGTTGTTGTAATATTTGTTCAATGTTTGTTTGCTTAGACATCATGCCAATAGGATTTAAAAATCAATCCTGCATTCTAATAACATGTCTGTAAATTTGCTGCGATGTTCACTTAGATGTTATGCCCATAGGGTGTAAAGTAACTGAGGTTTAGTTTCCATTATAGCATGTATTCAAATTCATCTCCTTAGAAATTATGCCTATAGGATCTAAAACCAGTTTAGTTATATTTAAAATAAGTTTAACTCACACCTGTAGGTTCTGAATTAGTTTAATTAACTAGCCTACTCGTTTCTTCAACAACGTGTTAATCAATGTTACTAGAAAGCATGCCTATAGGATATGAATTGCCCGTTTAAAATTGTTTACTGTTTTACTGCATTCCTGATCAATGATTAGATATCATGCTCATAGGACATCACTATTATACACCTAGGCAAGCCTGTAGGGCGATTAAAATTCTACAAACTATAAAACTACGCCTTGTTATGTGAGACTGCTCATATTCAACAGGTTAAAAAATCAGTAGGCAAACTGAATAGGTCTTTGACACTTTGGCCCTTACTCATTACTGCATATTTTCTGCTAACCTAGATATCCTGTTCTAGAGTTACTCTTAAATATTTGAACACTGTTGTTTGAGACGTGCACTTACTTGTTCTGTTTGTGGAGGTAAATTGTGAGCCTTTAATTGTTCTCTCTTTAATGCAGTCCTAATTGTTTTTGTTGACGCCTAGATTTTTCTCCTTTAAGTACCTTAGGATGGTCTAGAACTACCTAAATTAGAGGTCCTAAATACCTCCAAGGCCACAAGGAAGGGATGGGTAGTACATGCATAGGATATCTTTCAAGGTTGCTAGAACGCTTTAGGCTTTGACCAAGGGGAGGAAATTGGGTAGTAAGGATATAATGACTGCGTGCTAATGTTACATGTAGCCCCTAATTGAGGAGTGATTACCGGACATTGTGTCGGTATGATCCTGTAGGCTAACCAACCTTGGACCCCTCTTTCCCAACTCCCGTTGTTTAAATGAATTTACTTTTCTTTACATATGTGCAAGTTGTTCAAGTCTCTCTCTTGCTCCCATTACCTAAATCATACATGTGTTTAGAATTTAAAAACTTGCTTTTATTTGTGAATATTTGTTGAAAATATTTACTTGTAAAAAGAGTAATTCACATAGTTTAGGTTCGGCTGGGACCCACCGTTGTAGACCGCGAGGGGTGCCTAACATCTTCCCCTCAAGGTTATTTCGAGACCTTACCCTAATCTCTGGTAATGCAAACTGGTTCATGAGTTAACCGCTCTAGGTTCCCTAACGCACCATAATCCATTAGGTGGCGGCTCTTCAAATACCCAAATCCCAAAAGAAAACGAGTTATTCCCAATGAATGTCAAAACCCTAACTTCCGCGAGGAAAAACGGGGCGCGACAGCATGGTGACTCTGCTGGGGAATATTTAGGCTCTTACCATAATGAATTTATTTTTTTTGAATTAGTCCAAGCATACCTTATCTCGTACCCTTTCCCTTATTTGAATTTAACTATCTATTTTCAAGCATTTATGATTTATTTTCCTGAAACTGACTTGTCTTTTTTTTCTTTTTCCGTAACTGCCTTTCAATTATTTAAATACTGTATTTATTATTTTTCCTACGTGAAAATACCTGACAACATACTATTTATTATTGCATAAATCATGATCCACATCATATTCCACTCGTGCGTATCAAATCATATATCAATGCTTGATGAGTGATTGCTCTCTTCCAATTTATTACCCTTAAATTTGGAAAGGCTTATTTGCGGTAAAACTAGTCGATTAGTGGTGCAGTCGACGGTTCCGTGCCTTTCCCCCTTTAGTTGTCCACTTGAGGGTACCATTCTAGACCTCATAGTAACCTTATTTTGATCTTAATTGTGCATGCATGAAGGTAAAACCTAGTCAGATTAGTATGTTGTCCACATAATGATCCTTTAAGACAAGCCTTATCAAAAAGTCCACCGGGGTTTCCATAATCCCAACAGACACAATCAAGTTTTGTATATTAATTTGGAGAACTAAATGCCAATATGCTAATCATGAATATACAAATAGTCGAGTCTGGTAGGGGAGAAGGGCTTAACCTTTTTGTTTTGCAGAAAATGAGGCATGAGGTCCCCATATTTGGTATGGTCAGTAACATTCCACCATTGCTACTAGATTGGTAGGAAGACCTTTCCTCAAGTGACAAGAAATACGTAAGAAAACACTTGGGCAATTTACCTTCTCTACTAGACATTCAGCCAAACAACAGGTTGATCGAGGCTACCACTTTATTCTGGGATAGTGAAAGGGTTGTGTTTCGTATCGGCGACATAAAAATGACTCCCCTCCTAGAAGAAATTGCGGGACTAACTTGGGATAGCCATGGGTTGTTGCTACCGGAGAACCATACTGGTAAAGGGTTCTTAAAGATAATGGGGCTAAAGAAAAATGCTGACTTGGAATGCTTGGAGAAGTCCTATATACCCTTCGAATACCTGTATGAGAGATATGGCCATAGCAAGTCCTACCGCACCTTCCATGACGTGCTTTCTATAACTTCTCTGGGACACATCCACCGTAGAGTGTTCATGTTCATTATGTGATTCTTGGGCTTGATAGTATTCCCAATGAAAAGGGAAAGAATCCACACTAGGTTGGCCATGGTCGCCAAGACTTTGATGGAAGGGATCAATGGACAAACATACACTATAGTCCCCATGATCATAACCAACATCTATAGGGCTCTGGAGCGCTGTCAAAGGGGGATCAAACATTTTAAGGGTTGTAACATATTGTTGCAGTTGTGGTTATTAGAACATCTTCAAAGGGGTCACTATCGCCAAGAATTTCTACGAAGGGATTATAATGACCATATTGCCTTCCATCACCCAAGCGGATGACTTACATTCCAGACAGGTTTGCTCACCAAAGAGTGGGTAGAGTTCGTCGACAATCTAATCGAAGAACAAGTGCAATGGATGTTTGAATGGTTCCCAATAGACGAATTCATCATTAGATCCAGGTACGGTCCACACTTGGTGCTGATTGGGTTGAGAGGGATATACCCTTATGTCCCTATCCGAGTTATGAGGCAAGCAGGCAGGAAACAGGTTGTACCCAGGATCGCCAAGATGGGGCATTTTAGAGCAGACTTTCAGGGTGATGATGTTCCTTTTAAATGCCAAGCTCAGCACATGTGGCACTGCAAGATCATTGTGGAAAAAAATACCATTAAGCCAGAAAGGTATCATGCGGGGTGTGAACCTCTCTACCCCGCATGGTTAGAGGATAATCTGAAGGGAATTGTGAGGCCAAGAGCCGGTTGAGGGAATAGGATCATAGACGAAGAAGCTGAAGCTTAAGTTAAATACAACAGGCTAAGCAAAAAGGTCCACGACTCTAAGAATGAGCACCGGGAAATACACGAGAGAAATATGAGGTTGATCGATGAATGGAAAGAAATAGCTATCACTACCAACAAAAGGTTGGAATATCTAGAGTGAGGATTAGTAGAGCTGGAGGGTAAAATCATAAAGGGGGTTGAGGATTGCCAGAATATTGAAGGAAGTGAAGGAGGACATCTAGCTAGAGCCTACATGCTGTTGGATCTGCGCGAGCTGGGGAGCCTGGTTGATGGAGTCAAGAAGATCGAATCCGGGGAAGGTTCTTCTGGGACCAAGTAGACTAGATTTATTTGCTTTCCTAAATGTAATAAGGCCAAGTGCCAATAGTGACTTACTTTTCTATTGTCTTAGTGTTATTTTGGGATTCGTCTATTTTCATATTATGAAATGAGGCATTTACTGGCATCTAAAGTTCTCCAAATCTATTTATCACTAGGCCTACCTCGGGCACAACGAGGCTCCCAAATTAGGACATGGATTTACATTCTCGCAATATATGTTTAAATACTACAAACATTTCAGAATCCTTACTGACTTGTTTACCTTTTTGTTTTCCTTTCATTCTTTATTCCCATCCCTAAAGGTTGGTTCGCTCATACTGGCATCATCAGCGTATCACACTAGATCTAGAGGCCCTCCACCACCTCCTCCTCCAAGCACTACAAAAAGCAAAGCAAAAGCAAAAATGGACGACTTAAGTGGTATCCGAAAGGAGAATGTTGAGAACGCAGAAACTTCAGACGGCCGGAGTACTCCAACACCAAATGATCTAGTCTTGAGATTGGAACAAAAGATATTGGAACTGCAAGGAGAGCTTGAGCAGGTTCGCAACTTGGCAGACTTGTCACACACCCTAAATGTCCCCGACATCAACCAACAAAACCCAAAAAACCTAACACCTCCACAAAACATACCAAACCAACATCCACAAAACCCTCATGCACCGCATCAGTACACAACCCTACCCCAAAATCTCAATCGCCTACCAATACCAACCCCGCCACAACATCACCATCAATTAATTGAGTACCCACCAACCACCACTTACCACACCCCCTAAAACACACCACAACCCATTCCCGATCCTCAAAACTCAACCAATGACCATCACTACACCCAAGTCCCTAGCACCCATCAAAGCAAACCTATATATGTGGAAACTGTACCTCACTCTACCCAACCAACTTCCTATACACCAGAATCAGCTGAGAAGGACCTGCTCATCAAAAACATGACTGAAGAACTCAAGAAATTGACAAGTTAGGTCCAGAGTGTCGAAGGCGGCAAAGGGATAAAAGGTTTCAACTATGAAGATCTATGTATACAACCAGATGTAGAACTGCCAGAGGGGTACAAACCTCCCAAGTTCGAGATGTTTGACAGTACAGGTGATCCCAGGGTTCATCTGAGGACTTATTGTGACAAGTTTGTCGGGGTCGAAAAGGATGAAAAGATCCGGATGAAACTCTTTATGAGGAGTCTTACCAGAGATGCTTTGTCCTGGTATATTAGCCAGGATCCCAAGAAACGATCCAATTGGGTGAGCATGGCATCAGATTTTGTGGACCGATTCAGGTTCAACGCAGAAAATGCACCAGATGTTTCTACATCCAAAACCTCAAGAAGAAACCCACCGAAACTTTCCACGAGTATGCTACTCGATGGAGGTTGGAAGCGGCCAAGGTCATGCCATCTTTGGACGAGGAACAGATGAACAAGTTCTTCGTCAGAGCATAAGATCTGCAATATTATAAAAGGTTGATGGTTATTGAAAACCATAAATTCTCTAATATCATCAAGCTTGGGGAAAGAATCGAGGAAGGCATCAAAAGCGGGATGGTAACAAACTTTGAGGCTTTGTAGGCCACAAACAAGGCATTACAATCAGGTAGCATATCAAAAAAGAAAGATATTGGGGCAGTAATGGTGTCTCAGGGCCCGAAATCTCCACTTACATATCAAATACCTCCACTTACATATCAAACACCTCTACCCACATACCAAACAACACCACCTACATATCAACCCTCATCCCCCAGATATTCCCAACCAGCCAATGTTTATCATACCTATAATTCCCAACCATCTCATTTCCAGTCACCTCCAACTCGCCAAAATTTATCCAATACCATGACCCAATTTTGACTGTAAGACACCCAGACAATACATTGCTATTACTAAACCCATCGACCAGCTGTATGAAAGGTTGAAAGCCACTGGTTACGTCACCCATGTTCCCGTTGTGGCATTAGAGAATCCATCCCAATGGGTCAATCCAAACAAAACCTGTGTATACCATTCCGGTATGAAAGGGCACACCATTGACAAGTGCCGAACATTGGAAGACAAAATCCAGACACTGATTGACAACAAGGTCATATAGGCGAAAGAAGTCGCACCCAATATCCGCAACAACCATCTCCCTGATCATAGATATGGTGGTGTACCTGGGATAGAGACAAACAAAGAATGGGACGTTGAGGGGTCGATTGGGCTTATTCGGGAGGGCTATGACTTTAAACCCTCAATCACACTCACTCCCATTGTAGTACAGACTCAGTCACCAATCGAGGTTGAGGTAGCTGTATCAGTTCCATTTGAGGTAAAGGTGGCTTCACCTGCGGCCAACCCTGCTCCGTTTGAAGTAGAAATGGTCACACCTTTTATAGTGATGGTATCAACCATACCTCCTTTCAATTCAAAAGAAATACCTTGGGATTAAGTTGCCGAAGCTCGGCGAAAAGGGAAGGCGAAGGTAGAGGAATCCGATGCTGCACAAGGAATGACTAGGACCGGGTGTCCGGGTTTTATCACGTGTACATCCTTCCGTTCCTCTGCTTTAGGTGTAGATTCCTGAAGGCTTTTGTAATTTTATGTATCGACCCTTCGGGGGCTATTGTACATGAGAATGTTTTATGAATAAAAACATATTTTGCTGACTCCTGCTTTCCTTACTTTGTCCTATTTTTGTATGCTCTCATGACCTTCGAGGATCTTTGAATGCCTTCTTTTGTTTGTTGGCCGTTGATATCTGTCGTGAGCATTCATTTTGGTCTCCAGCTAACCGACATGGCTCTCCTCCAACCCATCGTCGTACTTTAGATCAATGGTGAACTGATCTGATGGGTCCGAGCTATTGAGGCCCTCCGAGTTGTTTGGAGATCATGCGTAAAAAACTGGAGCCTTTGGGAACGTTATCCCGGATGAAGGCCATCTTTGGGTACCCGCGGGTCCCTACTGATATTGGTGTAGATAACACTTCTTAAAATGTATAGGATCGACTTTTGCTGAAGAATTTTCCTGTGTTTGAGTGCTTCCTTGGCCCTCGTGAAGCTTTGGCAATCAGAGCTTCCGGTGTATATTCCTCTTCTCAGGGAGAAGGGATCATGAGACCAAGTGCTTGCCTTTCATCAAGTATCGTTGTTTAAAGCTCGCCGAGGCCCTATTTCTTGGGGCCGGAGGCTCTTGACGTAGAGTGTTGTCTCGAGCATGGAGGTGATACGAATGGCCCCTCGAGTCTTGACTTCTTGTTTGAGGATGTTTTCTGGATCGGGTATCGACTCGTCGATTTTTATCGAGGCCGTTGGCTTCCCAGAGCTTGTCTCGAGCAGGCAAATCGTCATTGCTTCTCGTATATAAGTGGGGCGGCTTCAATTTCTTTGTGGGACTTCACTATTTTTAGGTAGCTGTACTTCCGTTTTGACATAGGTTTCCTCATCTCTTCAGGTGCAAAAAGTGTTGGTGCACGCCCTTGCTTTTATTTTGTCAGTTTTACCATAGTCATGGCAACCACTTCGGGGCCGGCATGGCAAAGAGCGGAGAGTGCTATTCCCGGCGCTCGGGAGTCGAAGGATTTTGCTTTGGAGACGGCGTCCTTGATAAAAAAGGAATACCTTGAGATGGCGAGGTAGTACTACGGGTGGAGCGAGGGGGTAACACTGCAGGTGCTTTCCCCAGATAAAGGCATCGCGGACTCTACCAATGGGTTCTTGAGTGTGCACCTATACCCTTTCGCATTTGCCCCCCCTGATAGGGTTGCGCATGATTTTTGCTTAAAGTATCGGGTTACCCTAGCACAGATTCATCCGTCGTTTTGGCAAACAATGTTGATGATGAGGTTCTTCGCAGAGAAGGACTGGCTTGAATTTACGCTTGATTATCTCATCCGGCTATATCAGCCCTTTCATCATCGAGGCCTGCTAACCTTGAGGAGTCGATCGTCCACGCCCTTCGTTGTTGACGATAAGGAAGGCGGAGAATGAGAGGGGGCCAATTGGTTTGTCCGAGTCTGGACAACTGATATTTTCCCTGTGGAGTTTTTGCCATTTCCCAAAGGGTGGAATCATGCACGTGAGTGAGACGCTTTGTCGCTTTTTCAGATTTTTCCCATAGCGAAACCCAGCTAAGTAACAAGGTTATGTCCCTTGTTGTAGCAACTTCGTGGATGTCGGGTGAAGTCCATGATCTGCCCGGCTGGGTCCGGAGGCTGGTGACCCATTCATCTTGCGACGAGCGTAGGTGGCGAGCTGTGCTTCGCGTCAGGTGGGGAGCGGAATACCAAGGTATTTGCATATGTTGCTTTTTCCCTTCCTTCGTATAACCGAGATAACACTTTCCCCTTTCGTCTATACTGGATTCATCGTTTGCAGATATCGGGTGGTTCCTTGGGGCGAGGCAATGTTTTTCCGAAGAGGAGAAGGAGTCGTTGGCCTCCGGGCTGAAGGATGATGGTAATAAGAGGTATCGGTGCCCGAAGTGTGACGGAGCCTTTAGTGGTACTGGTCAGGCTCGTATTTCTGAAGATGGGGCATCGCCCGAGTCTGCTGCTCTTGGAGTGCCTGATTCCCAGCCAATGGTTCCTTTGAGTGAACATGCTGTGAAAATGCCGGTTCTTCTAGGGTCGCAGGGGCAGGATCAACATGAGCGTGTTCTGATTTGGAGGAAATTCGTCGTCTTCACTTTGTGGTGAGTTTGTGCACGGTTTCCTTGTATCCCGTGTCCTCCTCCCTTTATTGAATTTTTCTTGTGCAGGCCTGCGGTAGGCTTAAGTCCGAGCTGCTCCGCCAAGGGGCCAAGCTCCAGAATATTCTGGATGAGGGCGAATCCCTTAGGCTCCTTTGCAAGGAGAAGGAAGTTGAGCTGCAGTATTAGCGATACGAAGCGTACCGTAGCTCAAACTATGAGAGCTATTTAATGGAGCAGGTAATTTCCCGTAGTACGTGCTTCGCTTCTTTCTAACCTTAAGGCTAATTTCCTCCTGTATCAGTTGCAGAAAAAGGTGGAGGCCTCGGAGCACCTCAAAGGTGATGTAAACCACGTCAGGGCTGCTTGTTAGGAGCTAAGGGCCCAAGTGTAGGCTCGAGCTTTAGATGAGACGAGCGCCTCCGCCAAGGTCCCTGCCTTCGAGGTCCAACTCAACTTGACTCCTGACAATGCCAAAGTTCAAGCGGATATGATTGAGAAACTTGAATCTGATCTCTCGAAGGTCAGAGCCAAGATAATTGACGCCCAGGCGGAAGCAGCATTAAGCCAAACCAGGGCTGATCGTGAGATGACAATTTGTATAAAGGATGTTGTTGATGCCCAATTTGAGCTGAAGCGAGACCTTGACTGGGAGAAGAGGATCGAGGAATACGTTCGCTGCCGATCCCGGAGAGAGGTACTCGAGGAGGTCAGTGCTAGGGGCTTCATTCTCTTGGAGGAATTGGCTCGAGCAAGGGTGGACGAGCACAACACTCGGTCACTTCTTGTTGACGTTGCGGAGTGTGAATTTGATAAGATATATCCCTTTAGTGTAGAATGTAGGTTCTGCCGTTCTTGTCGTTTTGTCACTAATATGCGTAGGGCGTGCCTGTAGGTGGAGAATGCGCTTTTTCGCGCATGTAATATATAAGAAGAAATTTGAAGCTTTATTTCTTTTGTACCTTTTTTCTGTCATTGCTTTCGATCGTGCAGACTGGTTTTGGGTGTTCGGCGGGATCCTCGTAGGTCCGGAATTGATCATATTGGTTGGGGGCTCTTAAGTGTGATCTTCGACATGAGCAGGTGCCGGGGCCTCCGTGTTTGGCCTGGCTATTTTAAGCTTAGTCTCCAAGTTGGGCTCCGACTCGAGCCTTCTTATCATTGAATTTCGTGTGCCCATATGGGAAGGTAGTAGTCATTTTTATCTTTTGCCTTTGGGCATTTGTCACCCCGGCTGTTTTTGGGTCCAGTCTCTGAGTCGCGTTGCGACTCGAGATGTAATTAGCCCTCACGTTTTCTCCTACCTGCGTAAGTGGATGATGATGGCTCCTTGTGCTTTGGGTCCAGTCTTCGAGTTAAGTTGTGATTCGAGCCGTAATCGAACCTTACATTTCCATAGGTTTCCGGCGAGGGATACTGGTGTTTATGTCGTGCCCTTAGTCATATTATAATTTTTGGGTCCAGTCTCCGTGTCGCGTTGCGATTCAAGCTGTAATCGACCCTTAATCTTCCATGATTCTCCGGCCGGAGATAGTGGCATTTATGCCGTGCCCTTAGGCATATTACAGTTTTTGGGTACGCGACTTGAGTTGTAATCGACCCTTCAATTTCCTTGAGATTCCGGTAGGTAATAGTGGCATTTATGCCGTGCCCTTAGGCGTATTATGATTTTTTGGGTCCAGTTTCCGAGTCGCGTTGAGACTCGAGCTGTAATCGACCCTCAAATCTCATTGAGTTTTCGGCCGGTGATAGTGGCGTTTATGTCGTGTCCTTAGGCATATTACAATTTTTGGGTTCAGTCTCTGAGTCGCATTGCGATTCGAGATGTAATCGACCCTTAAATTTCCTTGAGATTCCAGCCGGTAATAGTGGCATTTATGTCGTGCTCTTAGGCATATTACAATTTTGGGTCCAGTCTCTGAGTCGCGTTGCGATTCGAGCTGTAATCGACCCTTGAATTTCTTGAGATTGTCGCCGGTAATAGTGGCGTTTATGCCATGCTCTTAGGCATATTACAATTTTGGGTCTAGTCTCTGAGTCGCGTTGCGATTCGAGCTGTAATCGACCCTTGAATATCTTGAGATTCTCGCCGGTAATAGTGGTGTTTATGCTGTTTGGCCGTTGAGACCTATTAGTATGTGGCCCGTAGGCTTGCTTAGTTAACTATTTTGGATCTGGTCTTCTAATTGGGTCACAATTCGAGCTCATTTTAATCCTCAAGTTGTCAATTTTTAAGCTGGCGACAATGGCTCTTACGTTGTATGGTCGTAGAGACCTTTCAGTAGGCTTGCTTAGCCGGCGACAATGGCTATTATGCTGTTTTTGCCCGTGGGCTTTTTTGTAGGCTTTGTTTCTGCTCGTTAAGGTCTTTTTAGAATTTTTTTGCCTGACCCATTGTCGGTTCTAAAAGAACCTCGATTTCAAGTCGTTGTCGGTGATGTTTTGAGCAACTCGTAAGGTTCATAGCTCGTAGGTTGAGTAGATCAACGCTCTTGCAATTTTGGAGCTGACGTGGTCGGAACTCGTTTTTGCCTGTTGAGGGAAGCCTATTTTAACCGGTTCTTTCCGAAGTATATTCGGAGGATTTTTTAGCGATATTCGGGCGTCCCCGAGTCGCGTTATTTTGGCTGTATCAACCATTTTGACCATAGTCATATGTGATTGGCCGTAGCCATTTTTGATCCAAAGCAATAGTTTAGGCGTCTACACCGAGGGTATGCCCTTTAAGGATTCTTACAAATGTGATGTATAGCCTAATTGCGGGATTTTCATGCATGTTTAGGTCTTACAATTTGTCATGCCTATTGAGGTCTTACAGTTTGTCATTCCTATTGAGGTCTTACAGTTTTTGTATAATAGGTCTGGTTATGCCGAGGCTGCTTGTTAGGGTCTTATAGTTTCGAATTTTCCAGTGCATGGCGATTGGTGGAAGTCTCCGAGTCATCGATTTTGTTTAAGCCTGAAGACCGCTTCTCGTGAGCTTGGAGTTGCCTTATAGGGGCTTGATGAGCCCGGTGTTCCGACCCTAGGGTCGCGTGGGCGCCGAATTGTTTAAGTCTCTGAGTATCGCGAGACGTATTTGGTGGAGAGGCCTTTGCCGTGAATATGCCAAAATAGCCTTATGAAATGCCAAAAAAGAAAATATTCTTTGTTCTTTATTGCTTGGTGTAAATATATGTTGTCCCGTTGTTGTAAGTTCGGCCCGCGCGGGTGCGACTTCTCCGATTATCTGATTTGCTTATATGGTTCTATTTTGGAACTTAGTCTGTCATTTATTTGCCCTTCCGAGAGATGGTGTCATTAAAAGGAGATCACCTGACGTCGTCTGACTGCGGAAGAAAAGGACTGCGATCTCGTCGGATCCCTTTCTTGGGGGTATGTTGTTCCGCTAATAATCTTGTTGGTGGGACCTTCTTAAGGCTAGAAACCCGGTTGAAGGAAGAGAGCTCAGCGGGTCCCGTAGAGGCCTCGGATCCCCGAGAGGGGTTCAGAACTACCGAATGCCTCGGCTGACTGCCTGCATACAAGTTAGTGAAAAGAAAAGAAAGGAAACGACAAAGGAGCGGAGTAGTTCTTCCTTTCTGCGGGATGCTTAGGCAACATTTCGGGGCGCGAGCCCTGATGCAGCCTTCTGCTACGTTCGACCAGGCTTTATCGAAGATGTGGTTCTGCTTACCCTTTGATCCCTACGAGGGCGGAGGCATCGATGCCGTCGATGGGCTACATGGTGAGAGATTTTCTCTTGTCGCATGTAGCTCTTTGTATAAAACGTCCGCGCGTTGTGGGCTCGACGTACTAGCCCGATCTCGGGCGGGCTCTATAGAGGGAGTGGCCTCCCTGATTGTTGTGGCGATTGGCATCCGGAACCCATCAAATATTCGAAGCGCGGGAGCAATTTGGTTCGTTAATCCGAACTGCCTTATTGGCTTTGGCCCGACATCATCGGTATAGTTGGCCGAGACACCTGTACTCATGAACACATGCTTTATTTGAAATAAGTCAAATGAGGGAAGGGGTTACCAACGTGTTAATGCGAGGCCGAGGCGGAATCTCGGCGTCCCCTCCCTCGGGTGCAAGGGTGTCCTTTGGGAGCGTTCTCCGGGACCATTTTTTTCCGGTGATGAGCAATTTCGCCCTACACTTTACGGATCTTTGAGGGGTGCCACTGTCCCTTTACGGCCGTGGCAATACACTGTGGCCTGCCAGCTTCGTTTTCCCCAATCTCCTTCCTTCCTTGGAACTAGATCTGAGTCTATCCGCTCGACGATACTTGGTGGCGACCTCTATTGAATAGCATAGTTGTTGCTCTTTTGGGCCGGTGACCTCACGCGCCTCGTGGTTCCCGCGCCGGGTCACAGTTTTCTTGAAGGGGTTTCGGTCAAATAGGTCCGAGCCGCCTGGCGTTCTTGGTTTCGCTTACGGTGATCACGATGCTTGGTACAGCAATGCTGAAATCGTACTCTGTCGGGCGAGGTTTCCCTGCCAGCTGTGTCTTGTTGAATCTGGTACCATCGGAGGTTCCTCGAGGGTGCTATCCTCGGTCTATTGCCTTATTGTTGCGAGGAAGGGTACACCTCAAGTCGTTCCTTTCGTTTGCAGCGCACGGACGATGCCTCCATTTTCTCGGCATCAGCTTCTTTGTCGGGAGTCTGTCTGGATATACAGAACCCAAGGAGGTTCCCAAACGATTGTCTATGGCCCAGATTTTGGGCTGGTGTTGGGTGCAGGCATCCAACCAGGCCTCGACAGGGTATCTGATCAGGCTTTGCTTGAAATACCCTGGAGCCGTTGGGTATGCTTCGCTTGGGCTTTGGGTGAAGTCCTGTGCTGCCCGATTATCCGAAACTAGGGGCGATCTCATTCGTTCTAGCATGGAGTGGTGTGCGGTTTCCCGTGGCATTTAATTTCTTCTTCGTTTGGCCTCGGGTATATTGGGCCCTCTCGGTATTGCTTTGATGGCACCGACGCATGCTCCCGTAGAGGACCATGCTGGTATGGTGAGCGGGTCTGTAAGGTTAGGTGCCAGGCAATGGCGCTGCATCATGGTTTCTTTCGAGAGAGTCTCTTCGAATATCCTTAACGGGACGGGCTTGAACTGAATATTTTGGAGGTTGCTGTCCCTGGATGAGCATGCATAAGTGGTGATGCGCCTGTAAGGATCTGAGGTCCTGTCACACCTAGAGAGATTCGTCGTTCCTAATTTTTGTGAAACCAGTTTCAGGACCGTATCTTCGGGAGACGGTTGATGTAAGGGCTTCCACAAGCATGATTCGATCCTTTCGAAGAGGTTCCCTAACATCCTTACTGCGGCGGGGTAGGTTGCCGATCCGTCGTTGCTCGATCTCTTGGGTACTAGCTCGACGTAAGGAGATATTATCGGTGTTGCCGCATTGGGAGTCTCTGGGCGACTTTGCAGCCGAGCGATAGCCAACTGTCGTTCCTACAACATTTCAAAAATAATATGAAGATTAACTTCCTGTTCTACCCAGGCCGGGATTTTTTGGGCTTCCTGTTGGTCAACATGTTGTATGCCACCATTGGTGCGCGAGGCTTCATTGACCCGTTGCGCGGCGTGCAAGCCCGCGTCTGCTTGCACTGATCTAGATGCATTATCGGGGTCCTGCGGTGTCGCGCCAGCCGTTGGAATAGCCATACTATTTTCTCTGTGATTTGTGGGGTGATCGTTCTCAATTTTGCTTACCGAGCCGGTCATTAACCTAAAATCAAAAGATCTTGGGCAAGAAAAAGTGTGAAAGATAACGTGCGTTCGTGTGGCGAAGCTAGCAAGAAAATAATCACTATTATTTTTAGCCCCACGTTGGGCGCCAAACTGTTTACCATGAAAATGGTAACAACAATTAAATTTATAAATGGGATTCTAAAAATACGTGATCTATTCCCGAGCTAGTTTGTTAAGGCAGTTAGTGCTAAGAACATGAAGTATAATGATCAAAAGCGAGTTAAATGAGGCAGTAATCGAACCAATAGGGGGCTATTGCCCAGGTGCAAAGTTGACGTACAAGTACCTCGGGGCCAAGGTTCGAGCTGAGCTCGAGCTATCGAGGGCAATCGGGAATTGGATAACAGGCAGAAATATGGCTAAGCAAAGTTCTATGTTACTAATATTGAGCAAAGTAGCGAAGAACAAATAAGAAAATGATAAAAATGCTAAAGCGGCCTCGAGCCAATGAGAATGAACAATTTAGAAGAAAGAGAGAGAGAGAGAGATATATATTATTGCACTTGTGGAGAAATGGAGCAACATCAGTCCCTTACAAGGTAGGGTGAGTCCCCTTTATATAGGAGGGGAACTCGATTATAAGTACATCTATATTAATTACAAAATACGGAGATGGGATGGCTTTATGTGGCGCCTCATTGTAGGCTCTAGATGGGTCTGACCTGTCAGACATAACCATATGCCTAGGGGGACTATGTGGTAGAGTGTTCGTCCCCACCCCTTCGCAGGGGTACCTTCCCTTTTAAGTTCCCCCTCTGTCCTGGCTTCGGTTTCCGTTCCCTCCGAGTCAGGCTTCGATTAGCCCCGAGGTTGAGAAATCGATCACGGCCTCCCGCACTCAGGGTCTCGAGGTAAGCCTCCAAAATGTCATCATAGCGAGAAATCAAGTCCTCTGATTTTACCGCATACAAAGCTTTTCACCAAGCTGATACAATATGGGGAACTGCAGAAGAGGAAGCATTAGTTGGGCTGAAGAATATGTTCTTGGAGGATGAAGTCATAGACTGCAGTGCAATAATTGAGGAGGAGAAGGAAGAAGACCTCACTATTTAGACAATGGAGAAGGGAGCTGTTCTCAGAAACTGGGATGCCACACCATCCCGGGCCCGCTGAGTCCCTGGGTAGCTTGGCAGATTTTACTTCTATAGCCATTCTAGGCATTCAAGATTTTCAGTAACTTTGTTTTAAAAATTTACTTGTTTCAAAACAAATGCTCGATTCATCGAGCCGTACTTGTTCAGATGTTTTTCAGTTTTAATCAAATGAATTGCTCTTTATTATTCATTATTATTTTCTACACTCTTTCTTTCTACAACGTTATTATTACTTTTCCTGATAAACCAGTGCCTATGACATGTAATGAGGCAACGCAATATGAGGATAGTGATTCGGATGTATAAGACGAGATACCCAAGAAAGTTGTCAGGGAGGTTGAAAACTTTGAGAATAAGCCTAAGTCAAATCTGGACAAAACCGAAGCAGTAAAATTGGGGGACGCCGAGATCGTCAAGGAGACTCGCATCAATATTCACTTATCACCCACAGATAAAGAAGAGTACATCCGCTTCTTAAAAGAGTATGAGAACATTTTCTCATGGTCATATGATGACATGACCAGTTTAAGCACGTTCATAGTGGCTCACAAGTTGCCTACTAATCCTATGTGTCCGCCAGTGAAGCAGAAACTCAGAAAATTCAAACTAGATATGAGCCTGAAAATCAAGGAGGAAGTTACTAAGCAGATCAAAACCAAAGTTCTTAAGGTTGTTGAGTACCCAACTTGGTTAGCCAACAGTGTACCAGTTCCAAAGAAAAATGCGGAAGTCAGAGTATGTGTTGACTATCAGTATTTAAACAGACCAAGTCTCAATAACGACTTCCCACTGCCAAACATACACATCCTGATCGATAATTGCGCCAAGCATGAACTCCAATCTTTTGTAGATTGCTTCGCGGGTTATCACCAGATCTGGATGGATGAAGAAGACACGGAGAAACAAGCTTTTATTACACCATAGGGGGTATACTGCTACAAGATGATGCCATTTGGTATAATGAATGCTATGGCTACTTACATGAGAGCCATGACAACCATCTTCCATGATATGATACACAAGGAGATAGAGGTGTCTGTGGACGATGTCATTATCAAATCCAAGAGGCCACGGATCACACGACAGACTTGAGAAAGTTCTTTGACAGTCTAAGGAGGTATAAGTTGAAACTGAACCCTGCGAAGTGTGCATTCGGGGTTCCCGCAGGAAAGCTACTAGGATTCATTGTCAGTCGTTGAGGGCTCATGCTAGATCCATCTAAAGTCAAGGCTATTCAAGAGTTATCGCCACCTAGGAGCAAAAAGGATGTGATGAGCTTCCTAGGATGTCTCAACTATATCAGTCGCTTCATAACACAGTCCACAGTCATATGTGAACCCATCTTCAAGATGCTGAGGAATGATGCCGAGACAAGCTGGACCGAGGATTTCCAGAAGACTTTTGACAAGATCAAGGAGTACCTGTCCACACCACTAGTTCTGGTCCTGCCAAAGCCGGGACGGCCTTTGCTACTCTATCTATCTGTATTTGATGAAGCCTTCGGATGTGTTCTGGGACAACATGACGAGACAAGGAGAAAGGAGAAAGCCATATACTACTTGAGTAAGAAGTTCACACCTTACGAAGCACGGTACTCTCTATTAGAATGCACTTGTTGTGCTTTGACCTGGACAACCCAAAAGTGGATGCATTACTTCTGTGCCTATACCACATACCTCATATCCAGGATGGACCCTTTGAAGTATATATTCTAGAAACCCATGCAAACCGGGAAGTTAGCCAAATGGTAGATACTGTTAAGTGAGTTTGATATAATCTACGTAACTCAAAAGGCGGTCAAAGGACAAGCATTGGCAGATCATCTTGCTGAAAACCCGGTGGGAGGAGAATACGAGCCCTAGAAAACGTATTTTCCTTATGAAGAAGTGTCATTCGTATGAGAGGACATTACCGAAGCATACGACGGTTGGAGGATGTTCTTTGACGGAGCTACAAATTTCAAAGGAGTAGGCATTGTAGAAGTTTTGGTATTAGAAACAGGTCAACATTATCTGGTATCTGCTAAACTCAGATTTCCCTGTACCAACAACATGGCAGAATAAGAAGCCTGCATACATGACTCAACAGAGCAATCGATATGAATATTCTAGAGCTGCTAGTAATTGGTGATTCAGATTTTCTTATGCACCAGGTACAAGGAGAGTGGGCCGCCAAGAATTCCAAGATATTTCCATATCTGCACCATGTGCAGGAATTGAGAAAGAGGTTCACAAAGATAGAGTTTCAGCATGTACCCATAATTCAGAATGAGTTTACTGATGTATTGGCTACCTTGTCATCTATGATACAACATCCAGACAAGAATTTCATTGATCCCATCCCAGTGAGAATTCATAATCAGTCGTTGTATTGTGCTCACATCGAGGAAAAGACAGACGAAAAGCCTTGTTTCCATGACATCAAGGAGTATCTGGCAAAAGGAGAATATCTAGAGCATGCAAACCACACTCAGATCGTATTGTTTGCTGATTTGGATTTCCCGAATCGATTGTTACTGATAATGCCGCCAATCTCAATAGTGATCTGATGAAAGTCATGTGTGAAACTTTCAAAATTAAGCACAAAAATTCCACAACCTATAGACCTAAGATGAATGGAGCCGTAGAAGCCGCCAACAAAAAACATCAAGAAGATACTAAGGAAGATGGTAGAAAACCACAAACAATGGTACGAGAAGCTACCCTTTGGTCTATTGGGATACCGCACTACAATTCATACATCAACCAGGGTGACTCCCTATATGCTGGTTTATGGTACCGAAGCTGTCATCCCAGCAGAGATATAGATTCCTTCTTTAAGGATTGCCGAACTTAGCGATACGGAATGGATAAGGAGCCGACATGAAAAATTGGCCCTTATCGATGGGAAAAGGATGAACGCAGTATGTCATGGTCAGCTTTATCAGAATAGAATGTCCAGAGCTTTCAATAAAAGGGTCATACCAAGGCAATTTGCACCAGGACAGCTGGTATTGAAGAAGATCTTCCCATATGAAGATGAAGCCAAAGGGAAATTGTCTCCCAACTGGAAAGGTCTGTACATAGTTCACAGGGTGCTGACAGAAGGAGCACTCATACTTGCAGAAATGGACGGAGAAATTTGGCCAAAATCAATCAATTCAGATGCAGTCAAAAGATACTATGCTTAGACTATTTACATTTCTTCATCTGATGTAATTGAACTACACTTGACATGATTCCCATTTAAGAGGGGATATGGAGGCAGCCTTATGGGTTCGGTCATATCATAATAAAATTTTCATTTCCCCCAAAATCAGAAACTGGGGCAGAATTTTGAGGAGGACCCTCAAAATTTCGAAGCAAGTCCAGCCAATGCCAACATATGCAAGACGGTCAGAAATCGTTCAAGAAACTGGGGCAGAATTTTGAGAAGGATTCTTAAAATTCCGAAGAAGGTTCGACAAGGCTCATTACCCGCAAACGACCGAAGGATCATCTACCAGACTGGGGCAGAATTTTGAGGAGAACCCTCAAAATTCTAACATGAGAAAGCTGCAGTGTCTCTAAAATGTGCTACAGTCACTCGCTCATCTAAAATTACTTGATATATCAATATGTTTCTAATATGACTTTACTTTATCAATAATTGCATATTTTTGAAAACACTATTTTTTGTAACAGTCTGGCGTTACCCAAGGAAACTCAAATAAGGCCTCCAGAATAGAAGAAAGCAAGGCTAGCAGACAGAAGCACGAACCAACCTAGAATTTTTCTTTGAACACAAGCATATTTGACGTAGTGATAGTATTCACAAACATGTATACACAAAGCAAATTTACTATCAATTAGGCCATCGAACACCGAATATATCTCCAGCTAAGAAATATTCTACTCTTATTTGCTACTCGTTATTTGCATGGGACTAAGCCCTGTCTTGCATACTGGCATGAGGCTAATACCTGTCTCCATACTTGCATGAGGCTAATCCTTGCCTCCATACCTGCATGAGGCTAATCCTTGCCTCCATATTTGCATGAGGCTAATCCTTGCCTCCCTATCTTGCATGAGGCTAATCCTTGCCTCTATGATTTGCATGAGGCTAATCCCTGCCGCCATGATTTGCATGAGGCTAATCTCTGTCGCCATGATTTGCATGAGGCTAATACCTACCTCCATATTTGTATGAGGCTAATCCCTGCATCTATATTTACATGAGGCTAATCCCTGCCTCCATATTTGCATAAGGCTAATCCCTGCCTCCACATCTTGCATGAGGCTAATCCTTACCTCCATATCTTGCATGAGGCTAACCCTTGCCTCCATACTTGCATGAGGCTAATCCCTGCCTCCATATCTTGCATGAGGCTAACCCTTGCCTCCATACCTGCATGAGGCTAATCGTTGCCTCCATATTTGCATGAGGCTAATCCCTGCTTCCATGTCTTGCACGAGGCTAATCCTTACCTCCACATTTGCATGAGGCTAATCCCTGCCTCTATATTTGCATGAGGCTAATCCCTGCCTCCATACTTGCATGAAGCTAATCCCTACCTCCATACTTGCACGAGGCTAATCCCCGCCTTCATATTTGCATGAGGCTAATCCCTTCCTCCATAATTGAATGAGGCTAATCCTTGCCTCCACATTTGCATGAGGCTAATCCTTGCCTCCACATTTGCTTGAGGCTAATCCCCGCCTCCACATTTGCATAGGACTAAGCATTTTCCCTCCTTGTATAAATATCGATCTATTGTGGTACTATCTATTTGTTTTTCGACTGGGCTAAGCTATGGCCTTCATTTCACAAAACTAAGCCTTGTCTTGGTAGCATCATATTATTGCATCTCATGGGATGAAATATCGCCAACCTATCCAAAGGCGTCATAGTCTAAAAGGCATCATCCTTATAGCTAGAAGACACCATGTCATGGCCTGATGATCTCTCAAATTTGCATATCATTATTCAAAAGCGTCATGGTTCGGAGGCACCATCTTCATGGCCCAAGAACATCATTTCATGGCCTGCTAATCCCTCACTGAACAACTCATGGCCCGGGACATCATGGTCTGAGGACGTCATCCTAAACCATCCGAAGAAAACTTTCATGGTCCAAAGGGGAATCTGCATCATGTTTAAATTTTTGCACAAATACATGTTTGTAGCATCTCTTTATATGCAGGTGACCAGCAAGCAACCACTACCCTAGCAGGAGCGACCTCGCTCCGATTCCTTCAAACTATCTCAAACTTAACCGTTCACCATAATCGCTCTTGCATCTTGTGTCTGTTCTTGCAGTGACTTCATCGGTATATTCTGCCAATGAATCCAGAACTACACATGGCCTGATTCCCGTAAAACCAGGGATATGTAGGCAACTCAAGACCGGAGTTCGGCATCTATCTTTCAAAACATCCCATTCGGTCAAAATTGGCCATCACTTCTTTACCCAAAAGCTCTTTCATCCTTCCTGGGTAAAGAGGGTCAGGTGTTGATACCCAATTTTTCCCATAATATTTTCAAAACTATGCTTTGGCATCAACCAGTATTTTTCATACAATTTCTGCATTTTTAAAATATTTTAATTAATTTATCCCAGCATTTGTTTTGTAAAACAATCACTAATTGCATCACAAATAGTTTTATAATATTTTTTGTGGCTTAATTTTATTATTTGCATTTGTACCAAGTTTCAATTATTGCACAAATAGCCACTTTTTATATTTTAGGCTTCAATTGTAATTACTTTGCAATTATAGCCCACACACACATTACTATATTACTTTACCAGAAAATAGCCTTTTATATTTTTAAAATATTAAGTAATTATTTTAATATATTTCTAGGCATGAAAATTATTTTTTACAGCCTATTTATTTTTAAAACATTGGTTTATCAATTAAATAGAGTATTTAACAAATGGCCCCTTTATTTTTAAATCTAGCCTAATTTTAACTCAAATTTCAAATCAAACCAGGCCCAAAATATACCCCAGCCCAAACCTTAATGCCCTACCCGGCCCCAAACCCTTTCAATCTCGGCCGTTGATCACAGAGATCAACAGCCACAATTAACACTTCCTTTTTTTTAGTTCCAAATGACCCCCCTCAAACCTAGCTATTTCTCACCAACAGTCGCCTCGAAACCCCTTTCCTCTCCAATACTCTCAAAACCTAACCCTAATTCACCCTTGTCGTCACTCATATATGGCCATCTATAGTGGTTTCTCACCACCCTCAAGCCTCTAATGGCTTCTCCTATGCTGGTATCACAATCTCCAGGGTCCTCAAGGGACCGGGGTTCGTCTGCTTACGCCTTTGGTCTTTGCTCGCCTATTTCAGGCTGTTCTGGCTCGATTTTGAGTAAGATCTTCCTATGTCACCTTAGATCTATGGATTTCTATGCTTGCTTCTTCGCCTTTGTGTTGTTCTTCTTGAAACCCTAATTTTTGTCCTTTGGACTTCTCAGATCTGTGCAAGATCTGAGATAGATCGAACCTATTTCGTATGAGTTTTACAAGAACCTTCTAATTTTTACAAGAACCTTCTGATTTTCGAATGGTTTTCTAATTCTTCTAAACTAGGGTTTTTGAAAATTTCTTTTTCCAAAATATTTGATAATTTTGAGTGTTTATTCTTCTATTTCTTATGTGTTTTAACCGATTTCGCAAGGTTTGCTCTAACCCTAACTCGTTTATGCTAAAAGCTCTAATTTTTTAACATTTTGTTTGGTTTCTGAGTTACTTGTGTACCGACTTTGTCTTATGCTTTGGTTCCTGTGATTTTTCTTTAGCCTAATTAGATGTCTTGTGATTTTTATCGTAGTATGTCTCTACTAAGGTTCTTGGTTCTACTTTTTTTAGGGATCCTATGTGTCTATTCCTTTTTTTTTTGCTTATTCATGGCAAACCTATATTTTCACCCTTCAAACAGTGTTGATTTGAATTTCTGATTTATCAATTTGTTTCCTGACTATTCCTTTCTTGCCTTATTTGAAATTGTCTACGATACTTGTTGACTCCTTGCATGATTCTTTCCTTAATTAAACCCTTGACCCTCCATTCTGAAGTTCTCTATTTTAATTGAACTCATTTCCTAAAATAAGATCTCTGATTCTTACTTCTTTACTCGTCTGATTGAACCTGTTGCCTTAATTAGTTCTTGTCATTACTGTTGGTTGATTTTTCTTAATTAAAGGAGAAAACTATGCTGAATCTTTGTGTGATTGATTCTGAAATTCCTTAATTGCTGATTGTTGATTGCTTTACCTTATTTACTCTACCCTTGAGCTACTATATAAACCCTCTTTATTTTTAACTTCTGGACACACGAACACTAGCTACTCCACACTCTCATACTCCAAAGTTCTCTATTCTCTTCTGTTACTTGCAATTCTCACTAATCCAGCCGGCTGTAAGCCAAGGCTGGCTATTTGTACCATATCTGCTCTATACTCTGTATTCTCTCATCGAATGGTATGTCCTGATTCAATTCACATTCCAAACTTATGTGTTTCCTTTGTTCCTGCAGTTCATTAGTTGTGATTTCCAATTCTATTTGCTATTCTATTGTCATATGCTCAATGTGTAACCATCATGCTTAGATTACACTGCCTAATTACTGTATCACTCAGTATGTTTAAGTTCTTTCTATTAAAAGCTATAACTAGTATACTGTTTAGCATGCCCAATCCTGCTTTAGATAATTGCATGAATCCTATTTGTTTACTAGTATGTCCAAGCCGCGTTGTTTGTTTACTGTCATACCCAGCATGTCTAAATTCTGTTTGTTCTATATGTGATTAGTATTTCTAAAACTTTGAATGCTTCATGAAGTGCTTGTCTAGTTTGTTCATCTAAGTCTTACCTACTCTACTTCACTAATGAGATCATGTTAAGACATCTAGCCCTTTCAAAGGTACTCTAGTTGTGTGTATTGGTCATGTCTAAAGACCTATGTGTTCTCAACATAGTTTTGTAACTAACTTGTCAATTCCATAACTTCTTGAGGAATCTGTGTATTTGTTTGCTATCACTAAGGTGCATTCTAGGTATCCCCTACCCCTTTCTCCTTGTGTGAAGTCCGTTTGCCAAAGTATTTTCTGAAACTGTTCTGGGACTGGTATTCTGATTTCAAGATGTTTTTTCATGATTTTCCAACTACTGTTTTACTCAAACCAGTACAGGTTTCTAGAAAACTCTTTTCACTCCTAAGACCTTTCTTTATACTATTTACCAAACTCTTTCAAATCATTATGCACTCTCACATCACTCTTAGATTACTAAGTCTCGCCCCTTTAGTATGTGTACTGCTTTGAGACCCTTGAGATCTCTCTGAACTCTGGCATAGTAGGGCTGGCACTTCCACACTGCACATAAATCAGTCCTTATTTGAGAAAGGTCTGGGTGCGATCACTGCCCGGGATCCTTGAGGTCCTTAGGGAACTGTTAGTAGAGTAGGTAAGACTTAGATGAACAAACTAACACACCTAGACATGAACTTGGCTATGGAACTTTGAACACTTGAGACTACTGAAGGCTTGGAAATTACTTTGGGTCTACTTCAGGCTCCCTATAGTTTAATGTATATTTATAATTGTGTAATTCATTCAATTCTTGGTCTATAATAATTAATTGTAAACAAATATTGGAGTGATTAGTAAACTGGGAGGGATTATTATACACATTTTGTTGAGGGAATGGTTAGATATCCTGCATATAGGATTTTAAAACAATGCTTACATTCTTAGAAACCATGCCTATAGGACGTTACAATATGTTGTCCGTATATCATGCCTATAAGTTGTTGCAATGTTTGTTCGCTTAGACATCATGCCAATAGGATTCAAAAATCAATCCTGCATTCTAATAACATGTCTGTAAATTAGTTGCGATGTTCACTTAGATGTCATGCCCATATGGTGTAAAATAACTGAGGTTCAGTTTCCATTATAGCATTTATTTAAATTCATCTCCTTAGAAATCATGCCTATAGGATCTAAAACCAGTTTAGTTAGATTTAAAATAAGTTTAACTCACACTTGTAGGCTTTGAATCAGTTTAATTAACTAACCTACTCGTTTCTTCAACAACGTGTTAATCAATGTTACTAGAAAACATGCCTATAGGATCCAAATTGCCCGTTTAAAATTGTTTACTGTTTTACTGCATTCCTGATCAATGATTAGGTATCATGCTCATAGACATCACTATTATACACCTAGGCAAGCCTACAGGACGATTAAAATTTTGCAAACTATAAAACTACGCCTTGTTATTTGAGACTGCTCATATTCAACAGGTTAAAAATCATTAGGCAAACTGAATAGGTCTTTGACACTTTGGCCCTAACTCATTACTGCATATTTTCTACTAACCTAGATATCCTGTTCTAGATTTCCTCCTAATAAGTGGATAAATATTTAAATTTCCCGCCCCACCCCACGTGGCAGCCCCTTCCTTAATGTTTTGGTGACTCTTAAAGTCACCCTATTAGGTGGCAAGTCAAAATCATGGGGCATGCCCTTTATTAAAGAAGTTGTTTGTCACTTTATGATTTGGCAGTTATTTATTCACGAGAGATGCGAATTTAGCCTTTCGCTGCCTTGTAGAAAGATTCAGACTCTTGCTCGCCAAATTGTCTTAGCTTTATTCTCCATTGCCATTGTGTAAGGGAACGTTACATAGACCTCATAAAGTAGTGCCAACCAATGCATTCCAGTGTAGGAACTGGTTCCCTTGCCTATGTTGTTGGGTCCAAGGTCATGGACACTAGAACAAGTACCAAAGATGACCGTAGAAGAGAAGCGGATGTCAAGGACAGTCAAGCTTCTAATGTTAATACTGATAATTTAGACCGTTACAGTGATTTTGATAATTAATTTCAATCACCTAGCATATCCTGAACCCTTTTTAAAGCGGTGATGACTATATAGTGTGTGAAACTAGTTCTGCTTCTAGCATTACTATATCCATAGGTGAAATTTGGAAACCATAACTTACAGTAAAGGATAATGAAGAAGTTGTTTTCGCATGTTCAGGGTGGTATATTTTAGGTTTTGACGCCGGCTCAGGTATGTTAAGGCTAATCCTTCTTTCTTTTGGAATAATCGATATGATGCCAACGAAACGAGAAAATGTACAATTCCATAAATAAATCTATTCATAGAAGTATTAGAGATGTCTATGTTCTTGAATTCCCATATGCGTTATTATTCTATTGTCTATTCATGAGTCTCAGAAAATAAGTAAGTTGATAAAGTTTGTTTCATGATACTAATCAGAGGCATAATGGTCTTATGACACTCCGAAAGATTTTATTGACGTACTTATCATTCATTTTATTCATTTACATTGACCCATCACCAGACGGTGTTATATATGCATATATATGTATATTATGTATTTATATGGGATATGGGAAAACGTTATGGTGTTATATACGCACCACCACCTGATCAGCTAGTATACGTTGATGATTTTGCCCACAATGGTACCAGATGGCTTTATATATGCGTATGTATGTATATATATATATATATATATATATGAGTGTGTGTGTTATATATGCATATATATGTATATTATGTATTTATATGGGATATGGGAAAAAGTTATGATGTTATATACGCACCACCACCTGATCAGCTAGTATACGTTGATGATTTTGCCCACAGTGGTACCAGATGGCTTTATATATATATATATATATATATATATATGGTATGTATGTATGTATGTATGGTATGTATGTATGTATATGGGAAAAGTTTATGGCGTTATATATGCATCACCACCTGATCAGCTGGTATACGTTGATGATTTGCCCACAGTGGTCGAGATAATATGATGGGATACCCTTAGAGGCTTGATGATATTATGTACGTACAGACCTATGCATTACATGACATTTATACGCATATGCATGACCTTATAAATATTTCATGATTTACAAAGCTATCCAGATTTACAGGTTGAGTCATTTACTCCACGTTTTCTTCCATGTCCTTTATATACTTATTTACATGCCTTATATATTCAGTACATTATTCGGACTAATGTCATTTTGTTGGGGACACTACATTCATGCCTGCAGGTATATATAATCAGTTGACGAGTCGTCATAGTAGACGTGATTTGCATTCAGTGAAGGGTCGGTAAGACTCCACCTCATTCAGAAGGCAGCGAAGTCTATAAGTCATCGTGTCAGAGTTTGCTGCAGATTATGGGTAGGCTGGTACCCTATCCCATTTGTTGTCAAATAATCTTAGAGGCTTTGTAGACAGAGGTTTAGTTTGTACGGTATGTCAGAGGCCTTGATGACCTATATGTATTCATGTCTTAAGAACGATAGTTTATTGATATAGTGTTGCCCACTTACAATTGTACATTACGAGTTGTGGCCATGTTGGCCCATGATAGTTACGAAAGGAATGAATGAGTTATAGAGTAGTTCGCTCGGGCCACTATGGCACCGGGTGCCAGCCACACCTCCCCAGGTTTGGGGCGTGACAATGAGTATCCCGATGGCGACGACAATGGTGGAGAGATGGGTGGAGATGACACTGATGGGTTAGGTAGCGAGTAGTTTTTTTTTTCTTTTTGCTTATAACTTTTGTATATACTTTTGCGGGTATCTACTCTGGCCTTTGTAAAAAATTTATTTGAAGTATGAAATTTCATTTTCGTTGTTCATATTCTTTTCTTTCTATTCAAGCTTATATGTTTCTTTCTTTATTTTTGCCGTTTGGTCGTTTCAATCATAAAAAACTTGGTTTGTGTGTGTCGAACGAGGTCGAAACAGAATTTGGTTTTGGTCATGGTTGGGGGCCAGTAGGCATTAATTCAAACTAGATCAAATATGATTTAGTGAGTTTGAGTGAGGTTCGAGCAAGGTTGAATGTGAATTAATTCGTGCGAGGTCGAATGTAACTTTTGCTTGATTGTGGCCACGGGCCAGGTGGGTGTTGATTCAAACGAGGGTGAATATAACTTTAAATTAGTTAACTCGAGCGAGGTTGAGTGTAACTTTTGTTTGATTACGCCGGGTGCCGAGTTGGTGTTAATTCGAACGAGGTCGAATGTAACCCGTACTTAGTTAGTTCAAGCGAGGTCAAATTTAACTTAGTTAACTCGAACTAGGTTGAATATAACTTTAATTTATTTAACTCGAGAGAGGTCGTGTGTAACTTTTGTTTGATTACGGCTGGGGATCGAGTGGGTGTTAATTCGAATGACATCGAATGTAACCCATACTTAGTTAATTCGAGCGAGGTTGAATATAAGTTAGTTAATTCGGATGAGGTTGAATGTAATTTCTTCTTAGTTGAGGAAAAGTTGCTTTGGCGAAAACATGGACGAGCTTTATGCATTTGTGCTTTATTCATATATTTGGAGAAATTTACATGTTTTCTAGGCTAGTATTCCAATCCTAGTCTGTTTAGAGTCGGCTAGCATCCCAATCCTAGTCTATATAGTCCCTTCATTGGTCTACCTAGAGAAGTATTTAGAGGTTGGGCAATGAACTGACCGTCCTATGCCTCTATCTGTTCATACTTCAAATTGAAGTGTCCCCTTTGTCGCCTCATTAAAAGCCTCCTCGAGAAAACCCAATTCAGACTAAACTCAAGTGAGGGGAAAAAGAGTACGATATGGAGAACGCTCTTTCTTAAAAGTTAAAGTACTTGAGGTGGGTGATATTCCAGTTGTTTGGTAGCATTTTTCCTTCCATTGTTTCCATTTGGAATGACCCTTTGTTTGTTGTTGTCGTGATTTTGTATGGGCCGTCCCAATTTGTTCCCTGTTTGCCTTCACGCGGGTCTTTACTTGCTTGTGTTTTGGCTTTGAGCATGTAGTCCCAGATTTTGATTGGTCTGACCTTAGCAGTTTTTTTATAATAGCATTTTGCTTGTTGCTTTTTGGCGATCATCCTTATGTAGGCCATATCTCTCCATTCTTCGGCTTCATCAAGCTCTTGCCTCCTACTTTCATCGTTCCCTGGCCTACTTTCATGGGAATATCTCAAACTGGGCTCTCCAACTTCAACTAGTATTACTGCATCAGTCCATAGACTAATGAGTAGGGCGTCTCTCTCGTACTTGTCTTCGGAATTGTTCGGTAGGCCCAAAGTACTTATGGTAGTAACTCTGGCCATAGTCCATTGGCGTCCTCGAGCTTTTTCATCATGATGTTTAGTATTAATTAGTTGGAGGATTCTGCTTGCATGTTGCCTGCGGGGTGATATGGTGTTGAGAGTATTCTTTTGATATGCCATTTCTCAAAAAATTCTGCGATCTTTTTCTTGTAAATTGGGGTCTGTTGTCACAACTGATTTCTTTGGGGAGACCGAAGCGGCACACAATGTTTTTCCATATGAAGGCGATCACTTCCTGTTCGCGTATTTGGGCGAATGCTCCTATTCTACCCATTTAGAAAAATAATTAGTTAAAGCCAAAAGAAATCATATGTTACCTCGCCCCGCGGGGAGGGATCCCACGATGTCCATTCCCTATTTGATGAACGACCAAGAGAAAGTGATTGAGTGGAGGTATTTGCCCGCTTGGTGGATCATAGGGGTATATTTTGGCATTGCTCGCATTTTTTCACGAAGTCTGTGGACTCTTTTTTCATTGTGGACCAGTAGTAACCTGCATGTATGAGACATCCAGGGCTTGATTACCGGAATGAAATCCGTAGTGGCCCTCATGGACTTCTTTGAGGACGTGTTGTGTCTGATTGGGGCCTAGGCATTTTGCCAAGGGACCCCCAAATGTCCTTTTGTATAGGTCATTATGAACGATACTGTACATGGCTGCTTGCGTCCGAAGTTTCTTGGCTTCTTTTTTGTCCTATGGGAGTACTCCATCATAAAAGTAGGTAATAATACAGTTGCGCCAGTCCTAAGTTAAATTTATGGTCCTTACCTCGATTCGATCTATCGATGAGTAGATGAGATCAACCAAGTTTCCTTCTCCGGTTATGTTTTTGGTAGTTGCTGCTAATTTGGCGAGGTCGTCTACTTTGATGTTTTGTGCTCGAGGAATCTGGTCGAGCCAATATTCATTAAACTCAGGTAGCAGTTCACAAATCTCGGCATGTTATTTTAGTAACCTTTCCTCTTTGATCTGGAAAGTCCTTGTGACTTGGTTGACGACGAGTTGAGAGTCACAACTTAGTACGACCTGTGTTGCCCCGTACTTAAGTGCTAAACTTAATCCTGCAAGCACGACCTCATACTCGGCCTTATTGCTAGTCATGTTCGGGCACCTTATGGACTGGCAAATCACTTCGCCTATCAGGACTTCGAGTACAAGTCCCAGTCCAGACCCTGACACATTAGAAGTGACGTTGGTGTACAAAATCCATAGATCTTGTGTTTGCAGAGAAGCATGGGCGGCTTATTTTTTGACTTTGGCCATTATTTTGTGCTGAAGTTGGCAACGAAATCAGCGAGGACTTGTGACTTTATCACCATTCACGGCCGATATGTGATATCATGCTTGCTTAATTCTATGGCACATTTGGCTAACTTGCCCGATAGCTTGAGCTTATGCAAAATACTTCTCAAGAGGAAGGTTGTGACTACTGAGATGGGGTGGCACTGGAAGTAGGATCAAACCTTTCGTGAAGCTAAAACCAAGTCTAGGGCTAATTTTTTTAGGTGGGGGTACCTCATCTTGGCGTCAACTAAAGTTTTGCTAATGTAATATATGGGAGATTGCGCACCTTCAGCTTCTCCGACTAGGACCGCACTCACCGCTACTTCGAATACAACGAGGTTGAAAAGGAGGCGCTCCCCAGGTTCTGGTTTGGAAGCAGCGGCATTGATGACAAGTAGGATTTTAATTCCTTCAAGGCTTGGGTACACTCGGAGGTCCACTAAAGGCCATTGTCCTTTTTGAGTACGCCAAAAAACCTGTGGCATCTGTCGGGTGATCGCGACATGAATCTTGACAGGGAGGCAACACGGCTAGTCAACATCTGAACTTGTTTTTAGTGGTTAAGTTTTATGGTATTCCTTATATGGCTTTGATTTTGTTGGAGTTAACCTCGATGCCTCGTTGTGACACTAGAAAACCCAAGAATTTTCCTGAGGTTACGTCGAATGCACAATTTTTGAGGTTTAACTTCATTCTGTATCGCCTAAGTATATCGAAGGCTTCTTTCAAGTGATCGATGTGGTCTTCTCCTCTTTTAGACTTAACCAAAGTATCGTCTATGTAGACTTCTATAGTTCTGTCGAGTTGATCCTTGAACATTTTGGTCACCAATCTTTGGTATGTTGCCCCTACATTTTTCAGTTCAAAAGGCATAACTCTGTAGCAGTACGTTATTTGAGGGGTGATAAAAGTAGTTTTCTCCTGGTTCTTCTCTTCCATGAGGATGTGATTATAGCCTGAGCAGGCATCTAAGAAGCTTAGCAGTTCATTCTTGGTCGTTGCATCAATGAGTTGGTCGATATGAGGTAATGGGAATGAATCTTTGGAACATGCTTTATTTAGATCTGTAAAGCCTACGCACATCCGCCACTTTCCATTTTTCGTTTTTACCATGGCCACATTGGCGACCCTTTTAGGGTACTTTGACTCCCCGATTGAGCCATTTTCCAATAGTTTTTTGACCTCTTCGTGCACTGCATCATTTATTGAGGAATTAAACTTCTGCCTAACCTGCCTCGCCGGGGGTGGAATGGGTCGACGTTCAACTCGTGTATAGAGATCTCTTATGGGATACCTGGCATATCTGCATGGCTAAAAGAAACAACAAGTCCGCGTTAGCAGTTAAGAATTGACGGAATTTACCTGGTTCTTGAGGCTTGCAACCGATGTAGGCTTTCTTGTTGTGGTCGTTATCATCAAGTTGGACGAGGTCGAGATCTTCTATGGTTGATTCTGTGGCCTCTACTATTTCGAGATCTCTGATGTCATATTCTCTTTCATAACGGCTCGACCTTGACCTTGTTAATTGCTATACCTCTTTTTCTTTGCCCTTCATTTGTTGGATAGTTGTACAATCCAGGGCAATGTGTTAGCATTCTCGAGATGTGCATTTTTCTCCTCGTATGCTGAATATTCCACATGGGTTTAGAAATCTGATAACTTGGTACAAGCTGTAGGGGATGGCCCTCATTGCACATATCTAGGGTCGGCCTATTATGGCATTGTACGTCATGTCCTGGTCCATAATGTGGAATGTGGTTTCCAGGGTGACGCCGCCGGCCAAGACAGGGAGTGTGATTTCTCTAGATGTTCGTTCAACTGCATTGTTAAAACCTATTCGTATGATGCAACGCGACACTGTCTTATCTGCGATTTTCATTTGTGCAAGTACTTGAGGGTGGATAATGAACGTGTCGCTCCCATCGTCCACCATAATGCATCTTACATTTGTATCTAATATTTGTAAAGTGATAACAAGGGCATCATAATGAGGGAAAACCAAACCGTGGGTATCTGACTTATCAAAGATGATACATTCTTCGAGTTTTTCATATTGTTCGTGAGTGATCGACCATTTCAGCTTGTGGATTGCGGTAAACTTTACACTGTTTATTGAAGCATCGCGCCACCTCTGATGATCATTTGAATGGTGCGGGACGGTGAGGGTGGTTTTGGCAGTTCCTGGTTTTGCTCACGTCCTCGGGCAAAGTTGTTCCTCCCCCGATCGCTCAGCAATTCTTTGAGGTGTCCTTGGCGAAACATGTTCACGACCTCCTACCTTAGGGCATTGCATTCCTCAGTCTTGTGACCTCACTCCTGGTGGAATTTGTAGAGGGAATCTGACTTTCAGGTGCTTTTGATGGCTACTTTAATTTTGATTCGAGCTTCTCCAAGGCGTAGAATATTTTTGAAGGTGATACACAAAAATTATGAGCGGATAACAAAGGGGCATATCTTTCTCATTCCGGTGAGTCCTTGTCCTTGGTCTAGGTAGACCCTCTTCGTGGTGTGAAGAGGGCGTGATGGCATTTCTGATGTACGGTTGATGCCGTTCTCGATTATCTCTTTTGGACTCGGCCTTTACCGAGATTAACCGATGGGTTGGCCCATTTAGGTCGTTCTCATCTGCACGAACCTCGGCACAATAGGCATTGTGTATCCCAAGTGGTTGGATGATATTTCATAAGCCGACTTAATAACTTTCTGGTCGCCCTTAAAGTATTTCTGCTCAGCCCGTTTTGGAAAGCTGCTACGACTATTTCTTCTGATACATTTGGGAAAGTCATCCTTATTTGATTTAATTGAGCAAGGAAGTCCCTCAATCCCTCTCCGGGGGATTATTTGATGGTGAATATATCGTTTACTCTTGCCTCTGCCTTTTTGGCCCCAACATGGGCCGTTACGAATTTGTCGGCCATCTCTTCAAATGTTTCGATGGAATGTGCGGGAAAGTTGTGAATACCAAGTTAATGCTCCTCCGGTGAGGGTCTCGCCAAACTTTTTTAGCAATATAGAGGACACGTGTTTCTTGGCGAGGTCATTACCTTTTTACAGCGGTGACATAGCGGGTCACATGATCTTTGGGATCGATCGTTCCATCATATATTTTTAGATAGGGCGGCATTTTGAAGGTATTTGGTATGGCATATGGGGCGACTTCATCACTGTACAGTTGCTCGACAAACTGACCAGCATCTCTTGTTGGCAAGAGTTTCGGGACGCCTGGGTTTCCTCAAACCTACCGGCATTACCTTTATTCTCGTTTTCCATTTCCTCAATATTTTCAAAATGGGTTTGAGGGTGTCGCCACATACGTTACTAATATTGTGAGTGATACCTGTTATTGGAGGAGGAGGACCATGCAGCTCGACTGTTGTCGGCGTAGTGTAAGCCTCGCATTTTCTCTGGCTATCTCCTGGATGGTCTTGTTGAGGATGCCGGTTAACGCGTTGGTTAGCCAAGTCTCGAGGAGTTTTTTCATTGTCGGTGGCGTCTCTTCCGTCATGGATGTGGAAGCTCCTTTACCGCGGGATGTTGTGATACTGCCATGAGGGTGAGGTGCCCCACCTTGCTGGGGGAGGCATTAGGTGTTATGTCCTCGCCTTCTATCTTAGAAACCTCATTGATAGTGTTCAAGAGATTGGTGGTGAGGTCATCCACTACCGTCATTCTTTCTTCTCTATTACCTGCCATGTTAGATCCGTGTGTACAAGGAAAAAGGAGTTTTGCTTTTTTATTTAAAAATGAGCTAGTTATAGATCTAGAAGAGACTAAAGATTTTACTAGGAAATCCCCACAGACGGCGCCAAATTATTTGACCAAAAAGTATAAACCTTTGATTAAACTAATTAATTTTATAAACACAGGGTTACACCAAGTTAATGATAATATCACTTGATTTATAACTAGTTAGCACAAATATTGCAAGATAATGTTGGTAGGGAATTAAATGCAGCATGTATTTAATATTCTAAAAAGTTTCAGTAATGATACGAGAATATCAAGGAATAAATATCAATAAATGACATTAATGTAAATAAAGAGAATGATTCATCCAATATTGAATGAGGTGGATAATTTATCTTTATGATAGTGATGAATGATATACGAATCCTAGAATATTGAAATTATTCTCGGATCTAATAGAAAATTATGGAATAATAGATGGAAGAATCTTCTTAGAAAGGTAATATTTGTATCTTTTCTAGAGAGAGAGTCATCTTCTCAGAAAGTGTTCTTATCCAAATGAATGTTACATGGCTTCTCCCCTTATCTCTTTTTCTATTTATATGAGTCATACATCTGATCAACCCTAATAGTACAAATGCAGAGAATATTCAATGGAACATTCTCTTTAATATTCTATTACAAACTCTGTCCTTGATGCTCGACCTCAACCAACATTAACTACCCAGCTATGAGTCGTATTGTTTACTAGTCGACCTCGGCCGCATCATCTTTTTTAATTCCCCATCATGCAAAATTTCTTTGGGGAAGATTTTAACCCATACATTATGATGCCATGCGTTTAATTAATACATTACAAGGTTGAAATGCTTAGAAAATTAATATCACATACAGATTCTGAGAGGTAAAAATTATATAAGTATGTGAAGAAGTAATTAGCTACACAAAGCTATTTTTTGCTCCCAAACGCACACGCAAGTATATGTGGTCGACAAGTAATATATGATTGTAAGTCTAGATATCATACCCATATGGACTTGTGATTAACTATTAACTAAATTAGACTCAAATAATTAATCTATTCAAATGACTCCTAAAGTATGAATAATTAACTACAACTAATTTAGAGTAGTAAACTAAGAAATTAAAGGAAAAAGTTTGCGAAATTTTAGAGATGAATTCAATGGGAGAAAATATTCCAGAGCTATGGTTTAGCTAACTATTCCATTGAATTTTCTACTTATATCGTCTAATTAATTTATCTTATTTATTGCTTGACGGGTTTAATATTCCTCGTAGCTTTCTCCAGAAGTACTACTCACCAGTCAAATTAACCTAATGCATATATTCCTATGAAATTAGGATTAACAAGAACGCATTAATAATTCCCGTATAATAACCAAGCAAGGTGATTAAGTATATTCCTATCCTAACCGTAAATCCGTTCTCGTTGCTCGAGTTCAAGATCTCGCTCTACTCAATCTTATATGCAATCTAGAACTCCCACTTTTGAGTTCAATCCTAGATTCGTAGATAGTATTTAATTGGTGATCAAGAAATCAAATAATTAATATCAAGATTGAATAAATAAACAATGTGATAGATAAGAATAATTCAAGCTTCAAACCACAATGTTCATGTGGCACCCAAAACTCTAGAACAAATAAACTATGAGATTAAAGGAAGAGAAGAGAAGAAAAAACTACTTAGATGCCTCCTCCAAGCATGGTGTGTGTTCCTCCACGTGAATTCTCCTTCAAAGTATGTTATATCCCTATGTCTAAAGTATGTCAAAAGTCCCCCAAAATAATGTTTTACATGTATTTATACCAAGTAGGGTGGGAGCCAAACGAAACCACCTTCTGCTACGTGAAATAGGATTGTTACTCTGTAAAAATTGCACAGGTGCACCGCACGGGGTGATGCGCCATGTGGGGTGGTAGTGGGTTTTATCAGAGAGAGTGAAAAATTGACAGCAATAGAAAATGGGCAGTCGTTGCGCGCCACGCGCCGCCCCACGCGCTGCGGCTATGGTGGATTCTTAGAGCTAGGCTTTTTCCTTGGTTTTTGACATCTGGATGTGGTTCTCGACCCCCGAACGCAATCCCAACTTTATCCCTTGGGCTTTTACTAAGACTTCAAAGCTCCAAATAGCTTAATTTCATTTTGTAATATCTATATAGCTTAGAATCACTCCTACAGGGCATAGAACACATAAGTAGTGCAAAAACTAGCGATTAAACCTCAAACTCAATTAAAGTGCGATAAGCGACTAAAATACGTAATTATAGCCTACCATAAACACCCCACACTTAAAACACTGCTCATACTCGAGCAATCAAACTACACTTTATATAGACACGATATTTTTAAACAATTCTCCTAACTCGTCACACCAAGAATATTTAAAATAGACTAAGCACAAGAGTGCAATATCTTTACCTCAAGATTTGACTCACAAGTAACACACATTGTTCACACTCACTCACTTACTCTAACATAGATGTCAATGACATTACCTCTCCTTCATGAATCAAGTGCCCTCACACGATAAAAGAGAGTAGTTGTAATGACCCGACTGGTCGTCTTGCTTTTTAGAACCCTGTTCTCCTAAATGAAACTTTCCATGCTTGCTTTAACTAATTTATGACCTACGGGGATGGTTGGTTCGGGATTTGGAAGAACTTAGGTTGAAATATGCTCATTTGATTCCTTAAGATTTCTAAAAAGGCTAAGTTTGACTTTGGTCAACATTTTTAGCAAATGGACTCAGATTCGTGTTTTGATGGTCCCAAAGGATCTGTAGGAAAATATAGGACCTGGGCGTATGCCTGGAATTGAATTCTGAGGTCCCTAGCCCGAGTAGTGAATTTTTGTTAGAAATTGTTAAACTGAAATTCTAAGGATTTAAATAGAAAGTAATAATGCTTGATCATGTTTGTACCGGGCCCGTATGTTAGTTCCGGATCCTGGTACAGGTCCAATATAATATTTTAATCTTATCTATGAAATTTGGTGAGAAACGGGACTGATTTGACGTGATTCTGACATCCGGTTGTAAAAATAGGAATTTGAATGTTCTTAAATATTTCATGCGTCATAGTCTTAGGTGTTATTTTGACGATTTGATCGCTCGAGCAAGTTTGTACAATATTGTTGGACATGTGTGAGTGTTCAGAGTGGAGCTCCAAGGGCTCGGGTGAGTTTCGGGCATGGGTTGGGAGTAGAAAAGCACACCAGTTTTCTAGTGTTTTTGCTATTGCTGTAGATCTCGCAATTGCGAGATATTAATCTCAATTGCGATCTCGCAATTACGAGTTTAACTTCGCATTTGCGATGAGGCCGGCTGGGGGGCAGTGGTCGCAATTGCGACTTTTTCTTCGCATTTGCGAACCCAACAGGGTCCGCATTTCCGACCCCTCTATCGCAATTGCGATCAAGGCAGAAGGAGGCCCAGTTTGCATTTGCGAACATTTTGTCGCAATTGCGGCTTCGCATTTGCGAGCCTGGTGTTGCAAATGCGACATCAGAGGCTTGGACACAGTTCTTAAAAATGGGACTTAGGCAATTTATTTCATTTCACTTCTACACTTGGGCGATTTGGGAACTTTCAAAGAGAGGATTTCAACCTAGCATTGTGAGGTAAGCTATTCCAACTTAATGTGAGTTTAATACTTGGGTTTTGGGTAGATTAGCACACTAGAATTAATGAAAATCATGGGATTTGAGTGAAAACCTAGGATTTTAATAAAAGTTAGATTTGCCCACAAAATTTGTTATGAAATGGATTAGAAATCATATACTATTGATCCTTGGGTATAAAGAACAACTTTCTTCAAAAAATTTCAGAATCCGGGCACGTGGGCCCGGGGCCGAATTTTAGAAAACTTGTGTTTAAGGTTGGGAAATTGCTTAAGTAGTTAGAATACAATCTTGTGAGTTTTTATTGACTAGTTCCTACATTGTTTATCTAGTTTTGGATCGTTCGGCTCCAAATTTGAGAGTTTGAGCTCGTTCTTGGTATTGGAAGTACGCTTTAAAGCGAGGTGAGTCTCCTATCTAACCTTGTAAGAGGGAATTGTCCTCATAGTTGATGTAGTCTAATAATTTTCCATTAAATGCGGGGGCTACATATGCACTAGGTGACGAGAGTCTGTGCGTAGCTAATATTGAGCTAAGTCCGGGTAGTTTAGGACCCAAAAACATGCTTTTTGTGGTATTCTTGCAACTCTATGTTTAATTTTAATTTTTTAATTCATGGAGATTTTGATAAATGAGATTAGTTAAGAGGAACATGATCTTTCTTGGCTTTTAAAAGAGAATTTGATAGTTATGTGAGTAATTGCTCCCCAGTTATATGTTCATGTCTTCTTGTTGTTGTGTTTAATTATGTTTGACCGCGTCGCATGGTTGATTCGCTAGCGGGGTAATAGATGCATCTATGGTTCGTGTTGTTCGACCCTTGGCATTGCACAATTTACTTTTATGTTGGATCGAGCCGTACGACCTCGGCACTACTTGCGCATGCTTTACTCAGTATTTTCTATGACTTGAGTTAATTATTTGTCCTAGAATGGAAGTTTCCAGCTGAGACATTATCTAGGAGAGGACCTATTAGCTCTTGCTATACACTGCTAATTAATTATTTTATCCATGCTTAGTATTATTCATCTCTCATATTATTTGACCCTAGTAAGTGTCAAGTCGACTTCTCGTCTCTACTTCTTTGAGATTAGAGAGGATACTTACTAAGTACATATTGTTTATGTACTCATACTACACTTCTGTACCTAATGGTACAGGATCTGAGGTAGGTACATGCTATCAGTTTGGTGCGCATCCCTGAGCATATTTTGAGACTTCCACGGTGAGTTGCTTCCCTTCCTGTGCCGATTAGCAGCTTGATAGAGCCTTTCTTACTTCTGACTGTCTATTCTGTTTCAGACAGTAGGATAGGTCTATTATTTTGTATATTCTACTAGTTGCCCACAGCTTGTGACACCAAGTCTTGGCACACATATTAGTAGACTATTCTTTTTGGGTTGTATAACTTTTATTGAATATTGCTTATCCTCACATGTTTTTAATTGCAAATTAAGAAAATTATTTTAAGTGTTTTTAGTAAGTAAAATAAGGATTCACTAATATTTCCGCGTTGGCTTGCCTGAGAACGGGGTTGGGCGCCATCACGACCTGAGGTGAAATTGGGTTGTGACAACATGGTATCAGAGCACTAGGTTCACCTAGGTCTCACAAGTCATGGGCAAACCTAATAGAGTCTTGCGGATCGGTATGTAAACGTTTGTATTTATCTTCGAGAGGCTATAGGGTGTTAGGAAAACAATTCTTCATTTATTTCCTATCGTGCAGTGGTTGGTATACTAAATTTCCCTCTTCTATTCTCTCACAGATGGTGAGGACACGTATGACTGATATTCCATAACCGGGGGGAGCTTGTTGGAGGCCGAGATAGAGGCCGGGGGAGGGCACCGGCCTG
This sequence comes from Nicotiana sylvestris, assembly GCF_000393655.2. Taxonomy (NCBI): domain Eukaryota; kingdom Viridiplantae; phylum Streptophyta; class Magnoliopsida; order Solanales; family Solanaceae; genus Nicotiana; species Nicotiana sylvestris. The sequence goes on from NC_091063.1 coordinate 115,870,897, forward strand.
AGGTAAGGGATGAGGGTGTCCCAGAGCTGTCCTAGTAGCACCACCAGTAGATCCTACGGGAGATCCTATCGTTGAGGAGCAGGGCGAGGTGCCCGCAGCCGAGCCTACCCTAACGGACATTATGATAGCACCGAGCTTCCAAGAGGTCATAGGACATATGCAGCGGTTCATGGACACCATGACTCAGGCTAGTTTATGTCCAGCAGACCCAGCTACATCACAGGCAAGAGGGGGAGCACAACCCCTACTGCTCAGGCTCCTGGTCACGCAGCTGTAGTGTATCAAACTTCGGGTGCACTACCCACAGATGGGGCTTAGCCAATCGCTGCAGTGGTGCCCGAGCCCAGACCAGCTACGGATGGTGACCGACCCGCAGAAGTTATTAGATAGATGGACTAGACTTCACCCTCCTATCTTCGGGGGTGAGCATCATGAGGATGCCCATGATTTCATTGATAGGTGCAGGGATAGACTGCACAATATGAGGATACTAGAGTCACATGGAGTTGACTTCACTACTTTTCAGTTGGAGGGTAGGGCCCGTAGATGATGGGAATCCTATGTTCTTGGCAGGCCAGCAGATTCTCCTCCCCTCACTTGGGGTCAGTTCACACAGTTATTTTTGGATAGGTATATTCCACCCTCTAAGAGGGAAGTGCTGCGGTATCAGTTTGAGCATCTTGAGCAGGGTCAGATATCCGTGACCGATTATGAGGCGAGGTTCTCTGAGTTATCTTGCTATGCACTCATGATACTTCCCATGGATGCAGAGAGAGTGCGGAGATTTGTTGCGGGGTTTCACCCCGATATTCGAGCTAGCATGGACCGAGAGGTAGAGATGGGTACTAAGTATCAGCTAGTGGTAGAGATTGCTCGCAGGATTAAGGGTTATCGCCAGAGGGGTAGAGAGCAGTTTCAGCAGGACAAGAGAGCCCAATTTTCTAGAGATTTTAGAGGTGCCCCAGCTAGGGGTTGGGGGCACACAGGTAGAGGTCAGCCTAGTAGGCCCCCGTATTCAGCACCACCACCACCTCCCCGAGGTGCTCCAGTGAGACCTTATTTCAGTGCGATGCTTGAGAGTTCTTACCGCCCACCAGCTATTAAGGGTTCCTCCGGCGAGTATTTTGGTCATTAGGGTTCTTCCAGTGCTTACTTCAGTGCCATGCAATAGAGTTCGTATTTCCCGCCAGCCATTTAGGGTTCTTCTGGTATATATTTAGGTTAGCAGACTCAGACTTCAGGGCAACAGGCTATGGTGCCGAGGGGTTGCTATGAGTGTCGAGATCCGGGTCACATGAAGAGGACCTGCCCCAGGCTTCGGGGTAAGGCAGTACAACAAGGTCAACAGCCTATGATTTTAGCACTGGTTGCACAGCCTCCTAGAGGCAGGGGACAGGCGGGTAGAGACCATCCTAGAGGTGGAGGCCAAGCAAGGAGAAGTCAGTCAGCTACTGCTCAATCAGGTGGAGGCCAGCCAGCCGACGCTCCAGCCAGATTCTATGCCCTTCCAGCTAGGCCAGATGCATTGGCCTTAGATACCGTCATCACAAGTATTATTTCCATCTACGGTAGAGATGCTTCGATATTGTTTGATCCAGGGTCCACCTGTTTATATGTATCATCTCTGTTTGCTCGTTTCCTAGTTGTTCCTCCTGTGCCTTTGGGCACTCTTGTTCATGTGTCCATTCTTGTGGGAGATTCTGTGGTTGTGGATCTGATCTATCGGTTTTGTGTGGTCACATTCTGTGGTTTCGAGACTAGAGTGGATTTCCTGTTGCTTGATATGATCGACTTTGAGATCATCCTTGGCATGGATTGGCTATCTCCATATCACACCATCCTAGATTGTCATGCCAAGACTGTTACATTAGCAATGCCAGGATTGCCAAGGTTGGAATGGAAGGGTTCCACAGTTGATACATCTAGCCGGGTTATCTCTTTCTTGAAGGCTCGGCATATGGTCGAGAAGGGGTGTTTGGCTTATTTGGCTTATGTTCGGGATACCACCGCAGAGACTCCGACGATTGATTCAGTTCCAGTAGTTCGAGAGTTCTCCGATGTGTTTCCTTCTGATCTTCCTAACATACCACCAGATCGTGACATTGATTTCTGTATTGATTTGGCTCCAGGAACCTAGCCTATATCTATCACACCGTACAGTATGGCTCTGAAGGAGTTTAAGGAGTTGAAGGGCAGCTTGAGGAGTTGTTAGCAAAGGGGTTTGTTAGACCCAGTGTATCACCTTAGGGTGCACCCGTGTTATTTGTGAAGAAGAAGGATGGGACTATGTGGATGTGCATTGATTACCGCTAGTTGAACAAAGTTACCATCAAGAACAAGTATCCATTGCCTCGTATCGACGATTTGTTTGACCAGTTGCAGGGTGCTAGGGTGTTCTCTAAGATCAACTTGAGGTTAGGGTACCATCAGTTGAAGATTCGGGACTCAGATGTTTCGAAGACTGCATTTCGGACTAGATATGGCCATTATGAGTTTCTGGTGATGTCCTTTGGCTTGACTAATTCCCCAGCAACATTTATGGACTTGATGAACAGTGTGTTCAGACCTTATATTGATTTCTTTGTCATCATCTTCATTGACGACATCTTGATATACTCACGTAGCCTGGGGGAGCACGAGCAACATTTGAGAGTAGTGCTTCAGACCTTGTGAGAACAGAAGCTATATTCTAAGTTCTCCAAGTATGAGTTTTGGCTAGAGTCAGTGGTATTCTTGGGGCATGTTGTATCAGGAGAGGGTATTAAGGTGGATCCCAAGAAGATTGAGGCAGTTCAGGGTTGGCCACGCCTTACTTCCGTGACCAAGATCAGGCGTTTCCTGGGGTTAGCAGGTTATTACAGATGATTCGTGCAGGGCTTTTCATCTATTGCATCACCTCAGACTAGATTGACCCAGAAGGGTGCTCCATTCCATTGGTTCAATGATTGTGAGGCGAACTTTCAGAAGCTCAAGACAGCTTTGACTACAACACCAGTTCTTGTGTTGCCTTCCGGTTCAGGGATGTATACGGTATATTGCGACGCTTCACACGTTATATTAGGATGTGTATTGATGCAGGAGGGGCGAGTTATTGCATATGCTTTGCGTCAGCTGAAGATCTATGAGAAGAATTATCTTGTGCACGATTTGGAGTTGGCCACGATTGTTCATGCTCTGAAGATATGGAGGCATTATCTGTATGGGGCATCATGTGAGGTTTATACTGATTATCTCAGCTTACATCACTTGTTCAAGCATAGGGATCTCAATTTGAGACAGCGTAGATGGCTTGAGTTGCTGAAGGATTATGACTTCTTTATCATCCAGGCAAGGCAAATGTGGTTGCGGATGCCTTAAGCAGGAAAGCAGAGAGTATGGGTAGCTTGGCATTCATTCCAGCAGAGGAGAGACCACTAGCTTCGGACATTCAGTCCTTGGCTAACAGACTTGTGAGGTTGGATATTTCAGAGCCCAGCCGATTTCTTGTGTGTGTTGTTGCTCAGTCTTCATTATTGGGGCAGATCAAGGCCCGACAGTTCGATGATCCACATTTGGCGGTTCTCAGAGAGACGATGATTCAGGCCAGTGCCAAGGAGGTTTCTATTGGAGAGGATGATGTTCTGCGACTCCAGGGTCTCCTATGTGTTCCTAATGTGGATGGTATGAGGGAGAGGATACTAGAGGAGGCACACAATTTGCGATATTCCATCCATCCGGGTACGATGAAGATGTATCGTGACTTGAGACAGCATTATTAGTGGTGGATAATTAAGAAGGACATAGTGGAGTATGTGGCTAAGTGTTTGAATTGCCAGCAAGCTAAGTATGAGCACCACAGGCCGGGTAGCCTATTTCAGCAGATGCCTATACTATAGCGGAAGTGGGAGCGCATTACTATGGACTTCGTAGTTGGATTGTCCCAGACCTTGCGGAAGTTTAATGCAGTTGGGTCATTATTGACAGACTGACCAAGTCGGCGCACTTTATTCCGGTTGTGACTACTTACACTTCAGAGAGACTGACCCAGATTTACATTCGGGAGATAGTCAGGTTGCACGGTGTGCCCATTTACATCGTATTAGATAGAGGCCCTCAGTTCACTTCCTATTTCTGGAGAGCCGTTCAGAATGGGTTAGGGACACGTGTAGAGCTTAGCATAATATTTCATCCTCAGACTAACAGGCAGTCAGAGTGGACAGTTCAGATTTTGGAGGACATGCTTAGAGCATGTGTGATTGACTTTGGAGGACATTGGGATCAGTTCTTGCCTTTGGTAGAGTTTGCTTACAACAACAGCTATCAGTCCAGCATTGAGATGGCTCTATTTGAGGCTTTATACGGTCGACGGTGTCGTTCTCCTATCGGGTGGTTTGAGCCTGGTGAGGCTATGTTATACGGTACAAATTTGGTGCAAGATGTCTTGGACAAGGTAAAGTTGATTCAGGAGAGGCTTCGCACAGCTCAGTCCAGACAGAAGAGTTACGCGGATCAGAAGGCGCGTGATGTATCATTCATGGTTGGTGAGAAGGTCCTCTTGAAAGTCTCGCCAATGAAGGTCGTTGTGAGGTTCAGGAATAAGGGCAAGTTGAGCCCAAGGTTTATTGGCCCATTTGAGGTATTGAGGCAAGTTGGGGAGGTTTCTTACGAGCTTGCTCCACCCCCAGTTTATCGGGAGTTCACCTAGTTTTTCATGTGTCTATGCTTTGGAGGTATCACGCCGACTTGTCCCATGTGTTAGACTTCAGTACTATTCAACTGGATGAGAGTCTGAGTTATAAAGAGGAGCCAGTTGCCATTATTGATAGGCAGGATTGCCAGCTAAGATCCAAGAGGATTTCAGCGGTGAATGTCCAGTGAAAGGGCCAACCAGTCGAGGAGGCAACCTGGGAGTCCGAGGAGGATGTGCGGAGTAGATATCCACATTTACTCAGCACCTCAGGTACTTTTCTATGTCCATTCGAGGACGAACGTTTGTTTAAGCGGTGGAGAATGTAACAACCCAACTAGTCGTCTTGCTTTTTAGAACCCCGTTCACCTAAATGAAACTTCTTGTGCTTGCTTTAACAAATTTACGACCTGCGGGGATGGTTGGTTCGGGATTTGAAAGAACTTGGGTAGAAATATGCTCATTTGATTCCTTAAGATTTCTTAAAAGGCTAAGTTTGGCTTTGGTTAATATTATTAGCAAACGGAACAGTCCCAGAGGGTCCGTAGGAAAATATGGGACCTGGGCGTATGCTTGGAATCAAATTTCGAGGTCCCTAGCATGAGTAGTGAATTTTTGTTAGAAATTGTTAAACTAGAATTCTAAGGATTTAAATGGAAAGGAATAATGCTTGATCATGTTGGTACCGGGCCTGTATATTGGTTCCGGAGCCCGGTACAGGTCCAATATAATATTTTATTCTTGTCTGCGAAATTTGGTGAGAAACGGGACTAATTTGACGTGATTTGGACGTACGGTTGTAAAGATAGGAATTTGAATGTTCTTAAGGATTTCATGCGTTTTGGTCTTGAATCCATGGTTTTTGGTGTTATTTCGGTGATTTGATCACTCCAGCAAGTTTGTACAATGTTGTTGGATGTGTGTGAGTGTTCGGAGTGGAGCCCCGAGGGCTCGGGTGAGTTTCGGGCATGGGTTGGGAGTAGAAAAGCACACTAGTTTTCTGGTGTTGTTGCTGTTGCTGTTGTAGATCTCACAATTGCGAGATATTGATTGCAATTGCGATCTCGCAATTGCGAGATATTGATCGCAATTGCGAGGTTAACTTCGCATTTGCGGTGAGGCCGGCTGGGGGCAGTGGTCGCAATTGCGACTTTTGCTTCGCATTTGCCAACCCAGCAGGGTCCGCATTTGCGACCCCTCTATTGCAATTGTGATCAAGGCAGAAGGAGGGACAGTTCGCATTTGTGAACATTTTGTCGCAATTGCGGCTTCGCATTTTTGAGCCTGGTGTCGCAAATGCGATATCAGAGGCCTGGACACAGCTCTTAAAAACGGGACCTAGGCCATTTATTTTATTTCACTTCTACACTTAGGCGATTTGGGAACTTTAAAACAGAGGATTTCAACCTAGCATTGTCAGGTAAGTTATTCCTACTTAATGTTAGTTTAATACTTGGGTTTTGGGTAGATTAACACACTAGAATTAGTGAAAATCATGGGATTTGAGTGAAAACCTAGGGTTTTGATAAAAGTTAGATTTGCCCACGAAATGTGTTATGAAATGGATTAGAAATCATATATTATTGATCCTTGGGTTATAAAGAACACTTTCTTCGAAAAATTTTGGAATCCGGGCACGTGGGCCCGGGGTCGGATTTTAGGAAACTTGTGTTTAAGGTTGGGAAATTGCTTAAGTAGTTAGAATATGATCTTGTGAGCTTGTATTGACTAGTTCCTACCCCGTTTATCTAGTTTTGAATCATTCGGCTCCAAATTTGAGAGTCTGAGCTCGTTCTTGGTATTGGAAGTACGCTTTGGAGCGAGGTGAGTCTCCTATCTAACCTTGTAAGAGGTAATTGTCCCCATAGATGATGTAATCTAGTAATTTGCCATTAAATGCGGGGGCTACGTAGGCACTAGGTGACGAGAGTCCATGTGTAGCTACTATTGTGCTATGTCCGGGTAGTTTAGGACCCAAAAGCATGCTTTTTGTGGTATTCTTGCAACTCTATGTTTAATTTGGATTGTTTAAGTCATGGAGATTATGATAAATGAGATTAGTTAAGAGTAAAATGATCTTTCTTGGCTTTTAAAAGAAAAGTTGATAGTTCAGTGAGTAATTGCTCCCCAGTTATGTTCTTGTCTGCTTGTTGCTGTGTTTAATTACATTTGACTGCATCGCATGGTTGATTCGCGAGCGGGGTAATAGATGCATCTATGGTTTGTGTTGTTCGACCCTCGGTAGTGCATAATTTACTTTTATGTTGGATCAGGCCGTACGACCTCGGCACTACATGCGCATGCTTTACTCAGTATTTTCTATGAATTGAGTTTATTATTTGTCCTGGAATGGAAGTTGCCAGCTGAGAAATTATCTAGGAGAGGACCTATTAGTTCTTGCTATACACTGCTAATTAATTTTTTTATCCATGCTCAGTATAATTCATCTCTCATATTATTTGACCCTAGTAAGTGTCAAGTCAACTTCTCGTCTCTACTTATTTGAGATTAGATAGGATACTTACTGGGTACATATTATTTATGTACTCATACTACACTTATGTACTTAATGGTACGGGATCTGAGGCAGGTACATCTGGCTATCAGTCTGGTGCGCATCCCTGAGCATATTTCGAGACTTCCACGGTGAGCTGCTTCCCTTCCTGTGCCGATCAGCAGCTTGATGGAGTCTTTCTTACTTTTGACTATCTATTCTATTTCAGACAGTAGGATAGGTCTATTATTTTGTATATTCTACTAATTGTCCACAACTTGTGACACCAGGTCTTGGCACACACATTAGTAGACTATTCTTTTTGGGTTGTATAACTTTTAATGAATATTGCTTATCTTCACATGTTTTTAATTGCAAATTAAGAAAACTGTTTTAACTGTTTTTAGTAAGTATAATAAGAATTCACTAATATTTCCGCGTTGGCTTGCCTGATAACGGGGTTTGGCGCCATCACGACCTGAGGTGAAATTTGGTCGTGACAGTAGTTCCACACACAATAAAATTAAGAACAATTAGGAACTCAAGATGGAAAGAATTCACTCGCTCTTAAAAATAACATTCACATGCCACACAAGATGCACCATAGGCTTGCTCGTAGTATACTACTCTACTAATCGAGCTCAGTAAGTCTAGGCTCAAGTAGGACTTTAATTGGTTGTAATGTAGGTTTTGGGACGGGTAAGATACTTTTAGATATAAGAGTGACTACACCTCCCAAAGAACTTTAATACATACACTATAATATTTAAAACCACACACTTATGTCAAACCATAACTCCACCTTCACATCAATATATATTAACTCCATACTTCTTTAAGCACAATTACATCAAGAGTTACCACTATCATGAAATATTTTTCACAACAATACAATTATTTTTCTTTCTTTTTCAATTCAAGTGGCTCATACTTTTTCAAAACAATGCACATTTCTCCTTATTTCATTAGTTCCAATCAAAAGCTAAACCAACCACCCCACACTTTAACTTTTACAAAGTTCATAACAATTCAAGTGCTCATGAGAGGTGAAAAGGTTCAAACAGAAGTTAATTCAAATAAATGGGTAAGGCTTGTTATGTGATTGCCAAAGAAACAGGATTACGGTCTAAAATGGTTAACTACGATACATAACAATTAGGCGGGTAAATTATATATATATATATATATATATATATATATATATATATATATATATATATATATCAATTAGAATGCATAGAATAACACACAAACCTCTCACACACATGGCACATAACTCACTTAGGATTGGACTCATCAAGACGCTCTAGTCAAAGCAGTTAAGCAAAGTTAAGATCATACAATTTAAGGTACTTATACAAGAGTAAAAAACTGAGCCTAAGCGTTACCACCAAAGTACTCACTCTCAAGGCATAACAAAGTCAAGAGATATTACTTCAATTCCAATCATATCACAATGGCTCCTACTCCTAAAAAAATTAAACTAACTACACCCGGTTCGACTTAAATCCCTTAAGAAAACTGTCTAAGAGATCCATCATCGAGAAAAGTCTCAAATTTCTAATTTTTTAAAACAAAAACTACTACATTAAGAATGGGTACTATAACTAAGCTAAGATAGCACAGAAAATCATCCGGACAATCTCTTCACCCCACACTTAAATTTTTTGCAATGTCCTCAATGCACACTATAAATAACAAGAGGGTAAAAGAGACTCCCTGGTAGTCCAAAGGCAGAGGAATTAGTAGCTCACGGGATATTCAACTTCTCCCGATTGTTATCCTTTGTGTGGGCACCCCACACCTAGTTCTCACCATCTAGCTCGCTTTTGCACCCTTCCAATGGCTTTGCTTCCTATGCTTATAATCCTACAAAAGAAAAAAGACACTACACAAATACTATAATACAAAAATAAGAAAACAAAAAGCAGTAAAGCTGGGTTGCCTTCCAACAAGCACTTGATTTAACGTCGCAACACGACACCATCACTTTCAGCACTTTTCCTTCCACTTTGAGGATAGGAATTGCGCCCCCAGTATTGCATGAACTTTTCTGTAACGTTCTTGAGGCGATGGTGTCACGACTCAGGTTCTCCCTCCATGAATTGTCATGACGGCACCTAGTCTCTATGACTAGGTAAGCCTAACCATTTGCAGAAAATGAAACAAAGATACGAAAACTAACAATTAACAAGTAAATATAATAAAGGAGTTTAAAATGTTGCTCGTCATATACAATAAAACACTGTCGAGCTGAACATAAGCACTCCCAAAACCCAGAATCTCATGAATCACAAGCTACAAAAGTACATAGTGTTTTTAGCTCCAAAAATCTACCAACGAAGAAGTAATACAGGAAGTCTATAACTGAAGGAGGAATAGAGAGGGACTTCTAGGTCCGGGGATGCGGCAAATATACCTTGAAGTCTCTGAGATTGTCTTGCCTCACTGGAAGTATGGCTGAGAAGAAGTACTTGGATCTGCATACGAAAAATATGTGCAGGAGAGGGCATGAGTACACCACAACAGTACCGAGTAAGTGCCAAGCCTAACCTATGTCTAGTAGTGATGAGATCAGGTCAAGGCCCTACTGGTTTATACAGTTAATAAGATTATACAATATGAAATATAGTAGTAAAGTAAAAATGCTAACAGTTAATGAAAAACAAAATCATAGGAAGAAATAACTCAGTACACAGAGATAGCAACAGGGGATCTCCGGGATACCGTCCCGTAGTCCCAAACGAAAATGTACAGAGGATCTTCTGGGATACCGTCCTATAGTCCAAATCGTAAATGTGCAGGAAAATCTCCCGAAATACCATTCCGTAGTCCCAAAGTAAATATCCAATTATTACGCCCTGTTGTATTACGTCAATATTACACCCTGCAATATTATATTATGACGATGTTACACCATGTAGTATTATACGAGAAATTGTCATAAGATAATTAACCTGAGTTCAAGGACAAGATTATTTGGAGATTATAAACATTATGCTATTTCAAACAAGTGATAAATTAATTCGTGAAGATGAGAGGGTAAGCAAATCAAAAAAAAAATTGTCCTCAAAGTTTGACATTTTGGGATAAAATATGATACGAGCTAAAATATCTGGTACTTATGGACTAGTACTATACAAGGTACCACATGACCATGATAGTAAGGTGTATAAGGTGTGTTAAAAGTGAGTAGTATTCTAAGTAATTCGAGATAATCCTTAATTATGTGGATAATTGATTAATTGTGGAGATAATTATAATATTAAGTGGAAAAATATCTTTTGGGGATTGCCACATGGAATAGACTAAGCCAAAGTGGCAAAATGCATAAAATGAGTCATAAGGCAAAAAGGCCATCTTGTTTACACGTATAGATACTTTGCCTATCTATTAGTAAGGTATGGAGTTTTTCTAAGACTAAGTAAAATGACATTCCAACATTATTAAGAGAGAAATAATAGTGAGCAACGTGAGATTCTCTAAAATACTACAAGGTGCAACGTGAAATTCTAATTCAAAGAAGGCCCGATACAATCGTTCTCAAGAATATCATAAGGATCTTTCCTTACTTCGGTCCTCAGTTACGTGTTTTCACAAAAGAGAATCGGTTCAGGTATGTTAAGGCTAAGCTTTTCCTTCATTTTGCATGATCTGGTAATTACACGAGTTTGATAACGAAGCATAAAGAAAAATTTATATCCCGGAATTTACGTATATTTTGCTAGTCTCGCAAGTTACAATATTCTCTTTATCGGGACTTCATATTTATTTAGTATTTCCTTTTTTCAGTCAAGAGAGCAGAGAGTCTACATATACAGTATTACAATATTTTCATTACCATCGAGCTATAATCGATGGGCAGGCCCCTATTTGGCTACCTTTGATCAGATGGTAAGTTATATACCGAGCCTACTGTGGTCGAGCGCCTATGAGCGAGCTAGTTGGTCGAGATACAGAGCCTAGTATGGCCGAACGCCTATGAGCGAGTCTACTATGGCAGAGTAGTTATATATATACCGAGCCTTATAGGGTCGGACAACTATTTTACTTACTATATTGAGAGAGTTAAGTCAGTATCAGCAGGTAAGTATATCCTCAGATTATCTTTGACTTCCAGTTACTTTTAGTTATTATATTATTAGTGTAGTTTTAGCTTTCAGTATATTGCTTTACATACTCAGTACATTATTTCATACTGATGTCCCTTTTCTGGAGGCGCTGCATTTCATGCGTGCAGGTTCAGACAGATAGGCGGGTAGACATTCTCATTAAGTGTTGCCGAGTTTAGCTTGATTGTTAAGCTCCATGCCTTTCTGAGTTGCCGGGTCTAGAGCTTTATGTACATCTTGTGTATATATGTTATGAGTAGGTTTGGGAGCTATTACGATCATAATATATCCATCAGTAGAGGCTTGTAGACATATCTTGGCAGTTAGTCCAATATGTTGGGCTTGTAGGCCTTGTATGTATATTTGGTTGGTTTGTCAGCCATAATAATTATGATGGCCTTGTCCGCCCAGCTTTATATTGATATTCCGTCAGCATTTGAAGTTGTCTTGCAATGTGGCCCATGGCTAAGTATGACATCATATGTCTAGAGTCTCTTAGTCGCAAGTTGGTACACAAGGATAGGTGAGGCACCAGGTGCCGGTCTTGCCCCACAGGGTCGGGGCGTGACACCAATGCAGGGGGATCTTTCAGGATACCGTCCTGTAGTCCCAAACGTAAATGTACAGAGGATCTCCTGGAATACCGTCCCTTCGTCCAAATCGTAAATGTATAGGGGAATCTCCCGGAATACCATTCCGTAGTCCCAAAGTAAATATCCAGTGCAAGGGTATCTCCCGGGATACCATCCCGTAGTCCCAAACATAAACATACAGCGGTATCTCCCAGTATACCGTTCCATAGTCCCAAAGTAAATACACAACTCATTTAATATACACAACAATTCCAACAAGGAAAAATCTACAGATCTAATCAAGTTCTAATCAAGAAGACAAGTAATTCTTACTCTAAACATGTTACACATGGAGGCAGTTAAAGTAGATAAGATAGGTAAGGCACGTAAGCATGCTTTCCTAATCTAAACAAGAGGCTACAATATACTAGTATTGCTCAATTAAAGGAAAACATAGATATTCACTTAATGAAAATGAGGTTTGTCAACAATTAGCATGTGTACGCACTTGTCACCCCACGTACATGGCATTCATATAACAACAGTACCAAATCCTAAGGGCAGTTCCCCTACACAAGGTTAGGCAAGCCACTTACCTCAAACCAAGCTCAAAATCAATCTGAAATCACGCTATTGCCACGAGTATCCAACTCCGAGTGGCCCAAATCTAATCAAATCAATTACATAATATAAATACAGCTACAAGCAACTAATTTAGCTAATGAATTCAAAGTTAAGGCAAGAAAATAGCAAAACGCCCAAAAATCCTCCCCGGGCCCACATCTTGAAATCGGGTAAAAGTCAAAAATTATGAACACCCATTCACTCACAAGTTCACTCATACAAAAATCATCCCAATATGACGTCAAATTCCTATCCCAACCTCTCATTTTCAATTTGGGAACTTTTTCCCCCATTTCCAAACTTCCACCCTCAAATACTTTAATTAGATGATGAAAACAACAACACATTAATATACTAGTATCAAATTAGAGTTAGAATTCGTTACCCAATAGTTCTCCTTCAAAATCCCTCAAGAAATCGCCTCTCACCGAGCTCTAAATCAAATTTTGTGTTGTGAAATTTCAAACCCTCTAAATCCTCTTTTCTGCCTAGCGATTTCTGCATCTGCGCCTCATGGGGCCGCATCTGCAGTATCGCATCTGTAGAAAAATCATCGTAGGTGCGAAGGTCACTTATCTGGGCTGGGGCCGCATCTGCGGTTACTGGGTCGCATCTGCAGTCCCCAAACCGTACCTGCGGTTCCTGATGCCCAATCCAAATTCTACATCTGCGGCTTCCTAGCTACTTATACGCCTCCGTATCTACGGCTTCCTAGCCGCTTCTATGGCTCTGCACCTGCGGTCCCACATCTGCAGGTGCGATTATAGCAGGTGCAGCAACTTTAGAAAATGCCTAAGTCAAAACCAAATTCGTTAAGCATCCAAAACTCACCCGAGGCCTCCGGGACCTCAACCAAACATACCAACCAATCCTAAAACATCATACAAACATAGTCGAGCCCTCAAATCACATCAAAAAAAGCTAAAACCATGAATCACCCCCAAATCCAAACTTAAGGAACTTGAAATTCAAAAATTCAACAACCGACACTGAAACTAACCAAACCATGTCCGATTTACCCCAATTTTGCACACAAGTCATATTCACCACTACGAACCTATTCCATTTTTCGGAATCAGGTTCTGACCCCGATATCAAAATTTCACTATCGGCCCGAAACTCCAAAAATTCAACTTTCGCTATTTCAAGTCTAAATAAGCTACGGACCTCTAAAACACAATCCGGACAAGCCCCTAAGCCCGAAATCACCCAACGGAACTAACGGAATTGACGAAATTCTATTCCGTAGTTATCTTCGCACTGCTCCGACTACGATCCAAATTCTAAGACTTAAACTCTCATTTAGGGACTAAGTGTCCCAAAACACTTCGAAATTCAAAATGAATCATCCCGACAAATCACAATAGCAGAAAAAGACATGGGGGAAGCAGTTAATAGGGGATCGGGGAGTTAATTCTCAAAATGACCGGCTAGGCCGTTACATCCTCCCCCTTTTAAAATATTCGTTCATCCTCGAACGAGCATAAAGACATACCTGAAGTGGTGAAAAGATGAGGATAACAGTTGCGCATATCCTGATCGGCCTCCCAAGTTGCCTCCTTAGCCAGTTGACCTCACCACTGAACCTTTACTGATGTAATGTTCTTTGACCTTGCTTTCGAACCTGTCTGTCCAATATAGCCACTGGCTCCTCAACATAAGATAGGTCCTTGTCCAACTAGACTGAACTCAAATCCAACACATGAGACGGATCATCGTGATACCTACGGAGCATCGAAATATAAAATACCGGATGAACTCCTGCCAAGCTGGGAGGTAAGGCAAGCTCATAAGCAACCTCCCCAACACGTTGCAACACCTCAAAAGGATCAATAAACCTTGGGCTCAACTTGCCCTTCTTTCTAAATCTCATAACTGTTGTGCCCCTTTTCTCGCGAAATCAGGTTTTGACACTTCTGGGACAACCTTTTTTGAGAGGGTAGGGAATTGGAATTGAAAAAGTCGCCACCTAATGGGTTAAGGCGCGTTCGGACACCTGGAGCAGATAACTCATGTTGTATTAGTTTACTTCACCAGAGATCGGGTAAGGGCTCGAAATTACCTTGAGGGGAAGGTGTTAGGCACCCCTCGAGGTCCACAACAGTAGGCCCTGACCGAACTTAAACTATAAATTAGTCTAATAAGAAGCGAGCGATTATTTAATAGGGATGGGGGGTCCTAAGTTTTTTAGCCTAAAGGATCACCCCGTGCAATATAAATAATTCTTTGTAACTCTCTCGAGGTAGGGTGTTACTCATATTATTCAGCGAGCACAGACTATCATCTCCTACTACCCGATTACTATCTTTGAGTTTTTACTTAAAGCGCTCTAATCAGTTCTAATGTGTACCCTATGCGTGCGCTACCCGTCCCATACCTATGGTCCTAGAGGCATCGGGACCTCTATCTTGGATGGTCCTATACTCAATTTAGGTTTCTCAAAATTTTAAAACTAAGCAACATACAAAACACATTAGACTTTCACTTATAAGCAAGTAAGGGTTCAAGTTAGCCTCCGTAAGTTAAGCAACAAAATACACACAGGTTAGATTGGTACAGATAATGATGGATCTTAGATGAGTTAAGTATATTGGATCCTATAGGCATGATTTCTACGTGACTCTAGACTTTAAAACATGTTAGCAGTTATGCAAAGTAGCCTTAGGCAATTCTGTAATGTAAACATGCTGATAGTAATTTCTAGGTGATCCTGTAATTGCCAATTGATTTCAGTTAGAGCACTTGAGCCTTCAGGCAGGCTATCTGAGTGATAATTGATAACAGAAATACTCAGAATTATCACTTGCTCCTATAAGCATGCTTTCTAGTGGTACTTAGCAAAGCATTCATGCATAATTCCCGTTTTAGCATTTAATAGAAATGGCTATTATCCCTATGAGCATGAGTAATACCTTTGGTGATTGTAAATTTATTACCTCCTAAGGATATGCATGTTATCTAAGCGATCATAAAAATTGATTAAGCCTATAGATATGATTTCTAAGCGAACGTGTCTGAATTTGATTATTGTATTTCCTATAGATATGGTATCTAGGTGCAGTGGTGTGAGACATGAAGAATGTTCAAAATTACTTGTTTTGATCCTATAGGGATGATATCTAATAAAACATGAATCAGAACATGTTGAACGAATTAAATCCTATAGGCAAATTATCTAACATACATTAGTAGAACGTATTGAATGACATAAACACATATAGGCATGTTATCTACCGTACCCAGTAACAGAGCATAACTGAACAAATAAACCTATAGGCAGGATATCTAACATATAGTAACGGAAAATATTTGAAAGGAACAGACACCTATAGGCAGGTTTTCTACCCATTCTCATGCAACATTAAAACTAAGCCTAGTTTTCCCAATTCACTATTGCCCCGATTGTTATTACAAATACTTATTACAGAACATAATCGAATGAATAAATTACAAAGTATATAACTATAGGAAGCCTACAGTAGGCCCAAATGCACCTGGATAGCCCAGGACTTCGACCCATAACAACTCCAATTCTCAGAGATACACAACAACCAGTGGTGAATGGTTCACCCATAGCACATAAAACCCAATTCTCTAGTGTGTCAAAGTTCCCAGGGGCCTCAGGGACCCAGGGCAATGCACACACCAGAACCATACATTCAGAATATAGCTTATAAGAGATTGGAAAATCAATCTCCAGTGTGTCAGAGTTCACAAGAGTCTCATGTGGACCATGAGCAGTGCCCACACTGGATTGATTGAGAACTTAAGGGACTAAGAGTGGGGGTTTTAAAATCATTACATAAAAGATGCAGGTATAGGTTTTTTAAAAACATTCTGGTTTCAGAAGAAACAAGATTTAGAACACAGAGTTTCAGGTAGAATTGCACCAAACAAAGTTATGCTCAAGAACATAGTTCAAGTAAGTTAAAGGTCTCGTTAAGCTAAACATTTATGCTAGTACCTAGGAAAATCATTGTTTAATCATAGAAGCAACTAGACAAAACAGATAAGTTGGCCAGATACATGAATCAAGCAACCATACAAGAACTTGTAGAGTTAGGACTAGTGAACCAATTTCATGCTAAAGTATTATAGGGATACTAAGTTCAGAACAAGTGTAGGATTAACAAATAATGCATGAAACAAATTTAGACATTAGGCTAACTTATAAGAGGGTTCATATTATTCAAACTAGTTAATCTTAAATTAACAGTCTTATTCATAGGACTAGGTAAGATCATAGAATCATATGAAATGACAGAATCGTACTTGGAATTAGAACATGCTAGCCGAGCAAAGTATAGAGAATGAAATTCCAAAGGATTAGAGCATACCAGTTAAGTAAGAAAACAAGTAAATATGCCACAGCAGTTAAGTTCCAGAATAATTTGGCCTTGGATTTCCGCCGGCCAAAACCAAAACAATGAGCATAGAATCAGAGTGAAAGAACCAAGTTTTTAGTGAGAGTATAAGAGTTCGAGTCTTTTCTAAAGGGGAAAGGGGAAAGGGTTTAAATAGTGTTCATCTAAGTGAAAAAATAAGGGAAGCAATGAAGCAACATAAACAAGGGAAGAAAATAATCACAGAATCAATTGAAATCTTGTTTAAGGATAGATAGTGCAGAGTTCAGTCAATTAACAAGGCATAATAGCGTGTAATCAGGCGAGTAATACTGAAAATAAGGAAGATATAAATTAACAAATAGTTTCAAGGCAAAATAAGTTAAGAAATTAAAGAAAACATGGTAGATTGAATAGAATAAGAAAAATATCAGTCCCATACGAGGAAGGAAAGAGCACGAAGAATTAGTAAGAGTCTCAAACCCTAGTTTTAGGGAAAATCATAGTACCAAGATATACACAAAAGCAATAACATAAGATGAATATACACCTAAATGGCACTAAAAATGAAAGAGTCAAACTAATTTTGGTCTAATTTAAGAGAATTTGAGAACCCTAAGTTTAGGGTAAGTAAAAATTAGTCAGGAATATTTATGAAAAATCATATAGAGATGCACATAGATAGATACACGGAAACATTACAGAAGATATTAAACCAAATAGAACCAGAAGAGATCTTAAAAGATCTAAGCCCTAATTTCATGGCAAAAATAAATTAGGCGGAAAACTTTTCAATGAAAATCACGAAAAATATTCATAGATAGACATGCGAAAACATAGATGACATTTTTAGCAAAAAAAGAACGAAATATTAATAGATCTTAAAAGATCTAAACCCCAGCTTTGGAGTAAACAAATATTAAAGAAAATTTGGAGATTCGTACTCGAGAAGGTGAAGAATGAACATAGGTGAAGAAAGGAGAAAGATTCGAACCAGATTTGGTCCAAAAATAAGGAAATCGGCTTACCATGTTAGGCAAGTTATTAGGTTATATCATAATCGAATACCCAGTAGTGAGATAAGACAAATAAGGTAAGAAACCATCAAGGGATTCCATATCCGATTGGAATCGAAGAAGGAAATTAGGTGACGACAGATTAGGGTTTGACACAGATGGAGAGGCGTTGAGAGAGTTTAAGGGCGGTGGGTTGAGTGAAATGGGGTAGGGTTTTGGGGTTGGGTTAGTAAGAAAAGGGGGGAAAGGATGATGGTCGTTGATCTCTCAAGATCAATGGCTGGGGTAAAAAAATAGATGGGGCGGGTCGTTTAGGAGCGGGTCGCGACCGGGTTATGGATTAGGGGTTGTTTGGTTTGGGCTATGCCGGACTGCGCTAGTTTTTAAGTAGTTGGGTTGGGTAATTGGGTTGGTTTGGGTAGCCTAGGTTCGATTTTAAATAAAATGGGGCCACATTTAAATACCCATTTTTAATTAATAAAATAATTTGTAAAAAATGATAAATGAAATAGTAAAATTATCATTTGTGCCTAAAAATGATTAATGACAATTATTTATCCTTATAAAAATATAAAAGCTATTTTTTGCAAAAATAAATTAATTATAAGTATATATGGGCTATTATTGCAAAGTACAATTTTAATCTAAAAAATATAAATGTAATTATAAAAATACAATTAAAATATTTAAACACTATATGGGCATAAATTAATGAATTTAGATGATTAAATCATCATAAAAATAATATGAGGGATAATTATTGGATATTTGTACAATAAAAATACAGAAATAAATTGATTTAAAGCCTTTAAAATTATTAAAATAAATTATAAAATACTTGTGCTTGTTTGTAAATCTAATAATAATGCATGTGCACTAATTGAAAATATATATGCATATTTAAAATATATGAGAGAAAAATTGGGTATCAACAACAACGCCCTTCTTAGACGAAACCCGAAGCAAGACACGTTCTCCCACCATAAATGAAACACCGTGAACCTTCTGGTTCGCATAACTCTTCTGTCTGGACTGGGCTGTGCAAAGTCTAACTTGAATCACCTTAACGTTCTCCAAAGCATCCCGAAACCCGAAGCAAGACACGTTCTCCCACAATAAATGAAACATCGCGAACCTTCCGGTTCACATAACTTTTCTATCTGGACTGGGCTGTGCAAAGTCTAACCTGAATCACCTTAACCTTCTCCAAAGTATCCCGAACCAAGTCTGTGTCCAATAATCTAGCCTCGCCCAGCTCGAATAACCCACCGGGGATCTACACCGCCCACCATACAAAGCATTATACAGTGCCATCTGAATGTTGGATTAATAACTGTTGTTGTAGGCAAACTCCGCAAGTGGCAAGAACTGGTCCCAAGAACCTCCAAACTCCATCACACACGCACGGAGCATATCCTCAAGAATCTAAATAGTGCGCTCAGACTGTCAATCCGTCTGGGGGTGAAATACTATGCTCAACTCCACCCGAGTACCCAACTCTTGTTGTACGGCTCTCCGAAACCGTGATGTAAACTGAGTACCTCTATCTGAAATGATGGAAACTGGAATACCATGCAGGCGAACAATCTTTCAGATATGAATCTCAGCCAACCGCTCTAAAGAATAGGTAGTACACATAGGAATAAAGTGTGCGGACTTGGTCAGCCGATCTACAATCACCCAAATAGCATCAAACTTCCTCAAAGTCTATGGGAGTCCAACTACGAAGTCCATGGTGATCCGCTCCCACTTCCACTCTAAAATCTCTATTTGCTGAAGCAAGCCACCCAGCCTCTGATGCTTACACTTCACCTGCTGATAATTGAGGCACCGAGCTACAAACCTAAATATATCTTTCTTCATTTGTCTCCACCAATAGTGTTGTCTCAATCCTGATACATCTTTGCGGTACCCAGATGGATGGAATATCGCGAACTATGGGCCTCCTCCAGAATCAACTCCCGAAGCCCATCCACATTGGTTACACATATCCGACCCTACATCCTCAATACCCCGTCATCACCAATGGTCACATCTCTGGCATCATCATGCAGAACCTTGTCCTTGAGGACAAAAAATGAGGGTCATCATACTGACGCTCTCTGATACGGTCAAACAAAGAAGATCGAAAAACCACACAAGCTAGGACCCGACTGGGCTCCAAAATATCAGATCTCATAAACTCCCCGGCTAAGGCCTGAATATCTATCGCCATGGGCCTCTCTATTGCTGTTAAATAATCCAGACTGACCGAACTATTTTCCCGGTGACTCAAAGCATCGACCACCACATTGGCCTTACCCGGATGGTAAAAAATAGTGATATCATAATTCTTAAGCAGCTCTAACCACATCCTCTGACGCAAATTAAGGTCCTTATGTTTGAACAAATGCTGAAAACTCCGGTGATCAGTATAGATCTCACAAGGAACACCGTACAAATAATAAAGCTAGATATTCAAGGCATGAACGATAGCAGCTAACTCGAGATCATGGACAGGATAATTCTTCTCATGCACCTTCAGCTGTCTAGACGTGTAGGCAATCACCCTACCGTCCTGCATTAATACCGCTCCAAGGCCAATCCCCGAGTCATCACAATAGACAGTATAAGATCCCGAACCTGTAGGTAATATCAATAGTGGGGCTATAGACAAAGCCGTCTTGAGATTCTTAAAGCTCTCCTCACACTCTTCCGTCCACCTAAACGGAGCACCCTTCTGGGTCAGCCTGGTTATAGGTGCTGCAATAGATGAGAATACCTAAATAAATTGACGGTAATAACCCGCCAAACTAAGGAAATTACGGATCTCTATAGCTGAGGATGGTCTGGGCCAACTCTGCACTGCTTCCACTTTCTTCAGATCTACCTTGATCCCTTCACTCGATACTATGTGTCCCAAGAATGCTATGGAATCCAACCAGAACTCATATTTCGAGAACTTCGCATATAAATTCTTTTCACTCGAGGTCTAAAGCACTGTCCTCAGGTGTTTCTCATGATCTTCCCGACTCCGGGAGTACACCAGAATGCCATCAATAAAGACAATGACGAATGAGTCAACATATAGTTGGAATACACAATGGATCAAATGCATATATGCTGCTGGGGCATTGGTCAACCTAAATAACATAACAAGGAACTCGTAATGACCATACAGAGTCCTAAAAGCAATCTTCTGGATATATGGTTCCCGAATCTTCTACTGATGATAACCTCAATGCAAGTCAATCTTTGAAAAAACTCGAGCATCCTGTAACTGATCAAATAGGTCATCAATACGAGGCGAAGGAAACTGGTTCTTTATTATAACTTTGTTCAACTAGGGATAATCAGTGCACATACGCATAGAACCATCTTTTTTCTTCACAAAAAAGACAGAAACACCCCAAGGTGACACACTGGGCCGAATAAAGCCCTTATCAAGCAATTCATGTAACTGTTCCTTCAACTTCTTCAACTCAAGAGGAGCCATATAATAAGGAGGAATAGAGATGGGTTGAGTGCCCATCAACAAATCAATGCCAAAATCAACATCTTTGTCGGGCGGCATGCCCGAAAGATCAACTAGAAACACATCAGAGAAATCCCGTACTACTAGGACTGAATCAACTGTAGGGGTATTAATACTGACATCTATCAAATAATCTAGATACGCGTTACACCCCTTTTCCACCATTCACTGAGCTTTAAGAAATGAAATAACTCTACTGGGAGTGTAATCTAAAGTACCCCTCCACTCTTATCACGGTAAACCTGGCATAGCCAGCGTCAAGGTCTTGGCGTGACAATCAAGAATAGAATAATGGGGCGACAACCAGTCCATGCCCAAGATAACATCAAAATCTACCATGATGAACAATAATAAATCGGCTCTGGTCTCAAAACCATTAAGAGCAATCAAACAGAACCGATAAATGCGGTCCACAACAAGAGAATCTCTCACATGAGTAGAAACATAAGCAGGGGAACTCAAAGAATCCCGAGATACGCCCAAATGCGGGGAAAAATAAGAGGACACACAGGAATAAGTGGAGCCTGGATCTAATAGAACCGATGCATCTTTATGACAGACCAGAACAGTACCTATGATGAAAGAATTGGAGCCAACAACCTTTGTACGGGCAGGAAGGGCATAATATATATTTTGGACTCCCCCTCTTGGGCGAATTCTACCTCCCCGACCTCCACCTCTAGCTAGCTGAGCAGGTGGGGTAGCAACTGGTGCTGTGATCAAAGCCTGGGAACTTTGTGGAGCACGTTGTGGCTGAGAAGTTTGTGAAGGTGCACCTCTCCTAAGTCTAGGACAATCCCTCACCATATGGCGTGTGTCATCATACTCAAAACAAGCTCTGGGAGGGCATGGTGGATATGACTGGCTCATGCCAAGTTTGCCAGACTGACTACTGAAAGCACACTATGCAGGAGGCACACTAGATACTGGAGGTGCATAATAAGGCTCCTAAGGTCTAGGAGGAGCTGGAATACCACTGGCTGCTGGAAGAACTGAATGAACGGGGCGACTTACATAACCCTTACCATGATGAACTGTAGCTGGGCCACGGGCACCAGAATAATGGCCCAACTCTCGAGACCTCTTGGCCTTTCTCTCCTCTCTATCTCGAGCAAGCATTCCATCTACTCTCCTAGCAATACTCACCACCTGCTGATATGCGATATTCATCTCTAGCTCCCAGGCCATGCTATACCTGATACTGGGAATGAGCCCCTCAATAAATTGGAAAACTCGCTCACGAACTGTAGAAACCAAGGCCGGTACATGTCTAGCCAAGTCACTGAAACAGACAGCATGCTCCAAAATAGTCATAACACCCTGGCGCAAATTCTCAAACTCCAACGTGCCATGTGTTCCTGAGGCTCTGAGGGACATACTCCCTCAAAAACATATCCGAAAATTGGGTTCATGTAAGGTAAGCTGCCTCAGCCAGACTGTCCAACTCAAAAGTATGCCACCATTGATAGCCTGCCCCTCGAAGTTGGAAGGGGGTAAAAAAAACCCCACTCAACTCTTCTATACCCATAATACAGAGGATACGGTGGCACTCCTCTAGGAATCCCTGAGCATCCTCTGATGCTAGACCACTAAATGTATGAGGGTTGTAATTCTTGTACCTCTCAAACCTCTGCTGCTCCTACTCTGAAACTACTGCCTTACCCTCGGGCAGTACCGGTATAACCTCTAGGATCTTATCAAACTGAACCCGCTACTCTGGAGTGCGGGCGGCGGGAGTCTGTGCTCCTCCCCCGACCTAAGATATGGCTGCAGTAAGGGGAATTAACCTTGCCTGGGCTAGAGTGTTGTACATGCTCATGAACTGTGCAAACGTCTCCTGGAGAGCTGGAGTAGTAGTAGCAGTAGGCGTATCAGGAACCTGGGCTCTAGCTGGAGCTGCTGGTGGCTCCTTTCTAGCAGCTCGTGCAGATGTTTTAGCTACACCACGTGTGCGTCCTTGTCCACTACCCCGGCCCCAACCTCTGGTGGATCCAGTAGGAGGCGCAGGTGCCTGGTCATCTCCGGTAGTACGTGTCCTCGCCATCTGTGAGAGAATAGAAGACAGAATTTTAGAATTTCGAAATCAATAATCTCGCATGGCAAGGAATCAAATGAAGTAGAATTTTCCTAATAGTTCCATAGCCTCTCGAAGATCAGTACAGACGTCTTCGTACTGATCTGCAAAACTCTAACAAATTGGCTTGTGATTGATGACTTCTATGAAGCTAGAGCTCTCATCCAACTTTTCACGACCCAAGTTCTCCCTTTGTGAACTGTCATGACAGCACCTAGTCTCTACGACTAGGTAAGCCTAATCATTTTCGGAAAATGAAACAAAGATACGAAAACTAACAATTATCACGTAAATATAGTAAAGAAGTTTAAAATGTCGCTCGGCATATACAATAAAACACTCTCGAACTGAACATAAGCACTCCCAAAACCCGGAATCTCATGAATCACAAGCTACCAAAGTACATAGTGTTTCTAACTCCAGAAATCTACCAGCGAAGAAGTAATACAGGAAGTCTATAACTGAAAGAAGAATAGAGAGGGACTTCTAGGTCTGCAGACGTGGCAAATATATCTCGAAGTCTCTGAGATTGCCTCGCCTAACTGGAAGTATAGCTGAGAAGAAGTACTTGGATCTGCATACGAAAAATATGCAGGAGAGGGCACGAGTACACCACAGCGGTACCCAGTAAGTGCCAAGCCTAACCTCGGTCGAGTAGTGACGAGAGCAGGTCAGGTCCCTATTGGTTTATACATATAAAAAGATAAAACAATATGAAATATAGTAGTAAAGTAAAAATGCTAACACTCAATGAAAAACGAAATCACAAGAAGAAATAACTTAGTACATAGAGATTGCAACAGGGGATCTCCTGGGATACTGTCCCGTAGTCCCAAAGGTAAATGTACAGAGGATCTCCCGGGATACCGTCACATAGTCCAAATCGTAAATGTGCAGGGGAATCTCCTAGAATACAGTTCTGTAATCCCAAAGTAAATATCCAGTGCAAAGGGGATCTCCCGGGATACCGTCCCGTAGTCCCAAACATAAATGTACAGAGGATCTCCTGGGATACCCTCTCGTAGTCCAAATTGTAAATGTGTAGGAAAATCTCCCGGAATACCATTCTGTAGTCCCAAAATAAATATCCAGTGCAGGGGATATCCCGGGATACCATCCCGTAGTCCCAAAGTAAATATCCAGTGCAGGGGATATCCCGGGATACCATCACGTAGTCTTAAACATAAACATACAGGGGGATCTCACAGAATACCATTCCATAGTCCCAAAGTAAATACACAACTCATTTAATATACATAAAAATTCTAACAAGGAAAAATCTACAGTTCAAATCAAGAAGACAGGTAATTCTTACTCTAAACATGCTACACAAAATCCAGGTAGGCAGTTAAAGCGGATAATACAGTTAAGGCACGTAAGCATGCTTTCCTAATCTAAATAGGAGGCTACAATATACTAGTATTGCTCAATTAAAGGAAAACATAGATATTTACTTAATGAAAAGGGGGTTTGTCAACAATTAGCACGTGTACGCACTCGTCACCTCACGTACACGACATTCATATAACAACAGTACCAAATCCTAAGGGCAGTTACCCCACATAGGGTTAGGAAAGTCACTTACCTCGAACCAAGCTCAAAATCAATCCGAAACCACGCTCTTGCCACGAGTATCCAACTCCGAGTGGCCCAAATCTAATCAAATCAATTACATAACATAAATATAGCTATAAGCAACTAATTTAGCTAATGAATTCAAAGCTAAGGCAAGAAAATAGGAAAACGCCCAAAAATCCTCCCCGGGACCACATCTCAGAATCGGGTAAAAGTCACAAATTATGAACACCTATTCACTCACGAGTTCACTCGTACAAAAATCATCCCAATCCGACGTCAAATTCCTATGCCAACCTCTCATTTTCAATTGGGGAACTTTTTCCCCCATTTCCAAACTTCCACCCTCAGATACTTTAATTAGATGAGGAAAACAACAATAGATTAATGTACTAGTATCAAATTAGAGTTAGAATTCGTTACCCAATAGTTCTCCTTCAAAATCCCTCAAGAGATCACCTTCTACCGAGATCTAAATCAAATTTTGTGTTATGAAATTTCAAACCCTCTAAATCCTCTTTTCTGCCTAGCGATTTTTGCATATGCGCCTCATGGGGATGCATCTGCGGTCCCGCACCTGCGTAAAAATCATCGTAGGTGCTAAGGTCACTTATCCGGGCTAGGCCGCAACTGCAGTCACTAGGCCGCAGCTGCGGTCCCCCAGCCGCACCTGATGCCCAAGCCAGATTCTGCATATGTGGCTTCCTAGCCGCTTCTGCGGTCCCACATCCGCAGGTGCGGTTATAGCAGGTGCAGCAATTTCAAAAAATGCTTAAGTGCAAACCAAATCCGTTAAGCATCCGAAACTCAAATCATATGAACCAATCCTAAAGCATCATAAGAACTTAGTCGAGCTCTCAAATCACATCAAACAACGCTAAAACCGCAAATCACACTCCAATCCAAACTTAATGAACTTGAAATTCTAAAATTCTACAACTGATGTCGAAACCAACCAAACCATGTATTATTGATCCCAAAATTTGTACATAAGTCATATTCACCACTACGGACCTATTCTAACTTTCTGAATCGGGTTCCGACCCTGATATAAAAATTCCACTATAGACCCAAAACTCCAAAAATTTAACTTTCGCCATTTCAAGCCTAAATAAGCTATGGACCTCCAAAACATAATTCGAACAAGCCCCTAAGCCCGAAATCACTAAAAAGAGCTAACGGAATCGACAGAATTCCATTCTGAAGTTGTCTTCACACCGCTTCGACTACGGTCAAATTCTAAGACTTAAACTCTCATTTAGGGACTAAGTGTCCCAAAACACTCCGAAATTCAAAATGAACCATCCCGACAAATCACAATAGTAGGAACAGACAGGGGGAAGCAGTTAATAGGGGATCAGAGTGTTAATTCTCAAAACGATCGGCCGGATCGTTACAGGTGGTGTGAAAATATAGGAACCAAGCAATAAATATCGCATCTTGCAATTCTTGGCCCTTAAGTGAGGGATGTCATTTTTTCTCCTTGGCATCACAAATTTCAGAATGTATGCACTTTGTTCCCCATTCATTGACTCCTTCATAGGCTCGAATAGATCAATTCTCGTGTCACCAACCAAGCACAATATTGAAAAATGTTTAGAATGAGGTCCAATGCGCTCTAACTCTAGAATCGCTTCACTTTTGACATTCTCACTTTTACCCACTTCGTCAACCTTGGCATCATTAATAATATTTTGGTCGAATGGTTGGAACTCCACTTTTGCTCCATAAGCTAACCAGTATCAACAAAAATTGTTTGTAAGGCATCAGACGCCTCAACCTTTTTATTCAATTTATCCTGCAAGTCATGGATATCTGAGCCAAATTGGTCTATCTCTTCCCTGAGCTCAGTTCTTCCTTCTATCAGTTGTTACTGTCATATTTGAAAGACCATCACGAAGAAACTCATGAGATTTTATCAGTTGAGCTTGTTCCTCTAGCCAAGATTGGCTCACTATATCTGCTTCTTCAAAATTATCTTCTGGTGGGAACTCGCTCTCTTTAGCCACTTCGTCTGCCTCAACCTTCATTCTTATAATTGTTGCACTAATTCTTTGTATAGCCTTTTGAGTTTCATCTCGTTGCTCGGCTACTTGCCTTATCATGTCCATAATACGAGCAACATGCTCTACATCCTCCACTTCATTGCTCCTATCAAACTCATAAATATTATTAGAAATATCATAATAAAGGCTCAGAGAAGGGTAAAAAGAATTAGGACAACCATCTCAATGGCCACCTTGACAACCACACACATTACAAAAATTCCACTCATAAGATGGAGATTCACAATTTTGCCACAAGTGTGTTCCTCTACAATATGGATAGGGATCACCAAAATAAGAATAACCAGTATTCGACCAATTCTCATTCCAAGATGCCACATCAACAAAGATAATTAAATATTAAACTAATTTAAAATTTTAAAACTCGAATAGATAAAAATTAAAAGTCTAATATAGAAAAACAGTTGATTTCTATGTCCCCGACAACGACGCCAAAAATTTGTTGCTCCCAGTGCACATGCAAGTATACGTGGTCGACAAGTAATATAAGATTGTAAGTCCAGATATAGTACCCACATGAACTTGTTATTAACTATTAACTAAATTAGACTGAAATAATTAATCTATTCAAGTGACTCCTAAAGTATGAATAATTAACTAAAATTAATCTAGAGTAGCAAACTAAGAAATTAAAGAAACAAGTTGGTGAAAGTTTAAAGATGAATTCAATAGGAGAAAATATTCCAGAGCTATGGGTTAGCTAACAATCCTGTTGAGTTTTCCACTTAAATCGTCTAATTAATTTATCTGGTTTATTGGTTGACATGGTCAATATTACTCGTAGCGTTCTCCCGAAGTACTACTCGCCTACTCATGCTAACATAACGCCTAAATTCCCATGGAATTAGGATTAACAAGAAGGCATTAATAATTTTCGTATAATAACCAAGCAAGTCGATTAGGTATATTCCTATCCTAACTGCAAATCTGTTCCCGATGCTCGAGTTCAAGATCTCGCTCTACTCAATCTTATATGCAATCTAGAATTTTATCTCCCGAGTTCAATCCTAGATTCGTAGATAGTATTCAATTGGTGATCAAGCAATCAAATAATTAAGCGCAAGATTGAATAAATAAACCAATGTGATAAAATAATAAGAATAATTCAAGCTTCAAACCACGACGTTCATGTGGCACCCAAAACTCTAGAAATTAAACTATGAGATTAAAGGAAGAGAAGAGAAGAAAAACTAGTTAGAAGCCGCCTCTAAGCGTGGTGTGTGTTCCTCTATGTGAATTCTCCCTCAAAGTATGTTAGATCCCTAGGTGTAAAGTATGTCAAAAGTCCCCCTAAAATAACGTTTTACATGTATATATACCAAGTATAGTTGGACCCAAATGAAACCACCTTCTCCTTTGCGAAATAGGATTGTTACTCTGAAAAAATTGCACAGGCGCACCGCATGGGGAGACGCACCACGCGGAGTGGTAGTGGGCTTTATGAGAGAGCGTGCAAAATTGACAGCAGCAGAAAATGGGCAGCCGCCGCGTGTGGTGGATTCTCAGAGCTAGGCGTTTTCCTTGGTTTTTGACATCCGGATGTGGTTCTCGACCCCCAAACGTGATCCCGACTTAATCCCTTGGGCTTTTACCCAGATTTCAAAGCTCCAAATAGCTCGATTTCATTTCGTAACATCTACATAACTTGGAATCACTCTTACACGGCATAAAACATATAATTAGTGCAAAGCACTAGCGATTAAAGCTTAAACTCAATTAAAGTGCAGTAAATTAGAGTGCGATAAGCGACTAAAATACGTAATAATAGTCTACCATCACTATTTCTTTGGAAATTTGGTTTTATAGTCCATTAGAAATGTTATTTCGGTTCCTAGGGTAAGGGTAAGGTCTGCGTGCACACTACTCTCCCTAACCCCCACTTGTGGGATTATACTGGATTGTTATTGTAGAAATATTATTTTGGCTATATAAATTTTATCGGTAATCACTAAAGACTAACATAGGAAATATAAAATTAAAATATATAAAATCTTTGTATAATCATTTTCTTTTCAGTTAATTATAACCATTCACCAATCATGATTAAATGATAAATAGACCATAATTTGTATATAATAATATACTACTATAATTTATTAGATAGGCTCCTTTGTATAGACAAAATTAAAAGGGAAAAAGGTGTCATATTTAGGAGTATTCAAACCAAACTGGGAAATCATACCAAACCGAGAAGTCAAACCAAATCGATTAAAAACCTTGACTAGGTTTGGTTTGATTTGGTTTGGTAGTATACCAAACTGACATAATATATAATTTTTATATATACTTTTAAGACCTTGTATTACAATTTTCTCTTAAAAATATCTTGAAATATTTGGGATCTCTTATGTGATGTAATATTTAAAAGAAATATGAAGTGATCCATTTATATTTACTTTAAATAATGGGTTGTGGAATCAATTTCTTATCAAAGTGTTATTGAAATGTATCAATCTTTTTGTTCTTCCATATTCATATGTCAAGCTCTATTAAATTCTTATATCTTTTTAGAATTTGAAATAGTTTTTCGGTAATTTAAAATTAATCAGAATATATTATTGTTTAGGTAACATATTGATTACTATGTTTACTTATTAAATTCAGTAAATTTTGAAAGTATACATCAATGAAAAATTATTGTTAGATGACTAAGAAAATAATCATCTTGTGTTACTAAGAAAATTCTCCTATAAGAATATTTTTATAGAATATATGCTTGTCACTTTTTCTTTTTTATTTGGCGAAATAAATAAAGCGTCCCTTTAAGTTCGAGTAACTGAACACCTTTTCAAATGTCCAACTAGACACTTCCCCGTGATATATATGTGTCATTTAAACACATGTAGCTGATGTGGCATATGCCTGATAGCTACTAAGATTTTGAGGGCGTGAACTCATTTTTTCAAACTATTTTTGTTTTCTTTGAAAACGAAATATTTTTTCTGTTGGTTTCTTTTTCACTTTACAGTCACCTCCGTTACCGACCACCATTAACGGCAGCTTCATCTACGCCCCCTTCAACCTGCAGCCCCTTCAACCTGCAGCCCCTTCAACCACTACCGACAACAATACCTTCCTTCCAAGTGAAACACATAAACAACAACCAATTACTTGAATTGGCCAAACAATAATTTTAAGGAAAAAATTACACACAAAAATAAAACAATAAATTAGAGAAAGAAAAGTGATACAAGTCCAAATTCATAATTAAAAAAATGACAGAGAGAGAGAGGATTAAAAATTCCAATACATTTGAATCTTTCAAATTTTTTCAGCGATGAGCTTTTCCGGCGAGAGAGGCCACAGGATGAGAATTTTCGGCGAGGTCCGAGGGTGACTAGGTTATTCGCTTGGCTATACGATGTTTTTTCATATTTGTATTAGTTTTAAGAAAAGGTTTTAGATTAATTTCTGAATATGGATAGGATAGGTTTTGGGCGAAGGTGTGTCGGAGAAGAAGGTAGGAACTGGGAAGGGGAAGTGGAAGGGGTCTGACGGGAAAAACTTAGGTTTGTTTGGAAGGAGGATGGTTTTGGAAAAAGGGAATGGGGATCGGGAATTGCAAATGGGTTTGCTTGGGTTTTTCTTTTCTTTTTATTTTTTAGTTTATTGAATTTCTTTTTAAATTATTGTTTACTATTTTAATTCAACATTACACGTGTTATTATCTTATTGGCTCATTTACGGTTAGCAATTGCATTTGAAGCATGTGATCTGTTGAACTAAGGTGTCCAAATGACACACATATATTCGGTAGAAGTGTCTAATTGGACATTTGGGAAATGGAGGTGTTTAGGAAAGGGAGGTATTCAGCTGATCGTCGGTGACAACTTAAAAATGCCCTTTATGTATTTCGCCTTTTTTATTTTTACTAAACATATAATGTATTTACTTAATAAAACTTTAACAAAGTAAGATTGAAATAATATTCATGTAACAAAAAACTCGATAGAATCGAACCAATCCAAATCAATATAGTTAGTTTGATTTGGTTTTGATAAAAACCGAACCAACCTGGTCCATATACACCCCTACTCATATTTCATAATATGCATTTAACATGTAACAACACAACAATTCATTTCTATGTGGTTCTAACTTTCCCCATTTGGTAATCCATTTTCTTCATCCCTTTCTTTACTCCTGTTTTCAACACTTTCCTTCTTCTCATCAACAGACTCTACTTGAGTTATTTCCACTTTCTTAGCCTTAGTCTCTTCCTTCTCTTTTCTCTTTGCATTTAGAAAATTAATTAACCCTTTAAGGGAATGCTCAATCTCATCTTCCTTCAACAGCTGCTCTGCCACTTCTGCAGGCGTCACCATTGCTATGTCTAATTCCTCAATTTCTTTGAAAAGTTTGTGCTCTTTAATCCCAAGGCAATTAGAAGCAAGAAGCTTAAAACCAGAAGGTGTGCAATATGCCATATGAATATGTACGTCCATTCTACCAGGCCGTAATAGTGCGGGGTCGAGTTTTTTTATGTGATTTGTTGTGAAAATTATGATTCTTTCATCTCCACAACTTGACCGTAGTCCATCAATAAAATTCAGTAAACCAGACAATGTCATCTGCAATTAAAAAAATATTACTAGTAAGGGAAAGTATTACAATACATTAATACCAAATCAAAATTTTCCCAATATTTGACTAACTGTTCGTGGTCGTTTGATAGAGTGTATAAGAATAGTAATGAATATTGTATATTAGTAATGCTGAGATTAGTAATGTTGAAATTAGCTATACTGGATTATTTCTTATCCACTGTTTAATTTAGTGTATTAAAAGTAATATACATTGCATAGGGTTGTATATATGCTTATATATTTATTAAAAATCATAGTATTATGATAGTAGGCTATATAGTTGATATTTACACCTTAATATGACCATACTTTGTTGTTGTTTTATAGATAAATTGCCAACAAAATGCTCTGAATAGTGTTCTTTTGTTTCGTAGGGAATATTATATGAGAGGAAACAACATGGAGTGTTATGGAGACGATAATGTGAAGAAAACGCCCATTCGAGAAGTACCCGAGTACTAAGAAGCAAAAAATGGCCTCAGCAAGAAGTCCACTGCGACCGCGGTGAACCACGATAGATTAAAATCGTGAGGCAGAAAGATCAGCTCTTACCGCGGTCGACCGCGACCACGGTGCACTGTTCACTATGCTGAAAGTTTGAGGACCAAAGTGTAATTTCGGGGAAACTTTTGTAAACCCTTATAAGCTTTAGAAACTCGCCCAAGATTGTTCCAAGTTTTTTTAAAACTATTTTTGGAGGCAAGAACAAGTGTGAGAAGATCAACCAAACATTAGAGTTTTTCTATTCCTTTTAATTCTTGCAATTTTACATTATGAACAATTTAGTAGTTTCCTCTTATTTTGTTATGAGTAGCTAAACACTTATCTAGGGTTGATTGAACAAATTGTTGGTTGAAGTTTTGACTCAAATTGTTATATCGAGCCGGATTTATGATATAATTGTTCAACTACGTTTTGTATGGTGATTAATTGAATGAACCCTTGATTAATCATGTTTAATTACCTTATATTGCTTGAGAAAGAGTATTAGGTTAGATAGCTGTTGAACAACACCACTTTTGGGTAATTGAAGAGATTCATTACTGTGGGTTTAGAGATAACAGAACTTTGATGGGATAATTTAGAGTTGCACACATATTGTCAGCTAGAGTAGTTCGAGAGAATGCTCTAGTAAATTGTTGTAGTTGATCGAGAGATAATTACGATAACCCATAACTCTTAATGCTCATAGAGTATTACGGCGAGATTATAGCGAAAGAGTCAAGACCTAAACTAGCAATTGGGGAAATCACTGCCCTAGACCTTTTTACCATTGAATTATCTTTGTATTAGCTTACTGTTGTTTTTCATAGTATTTGAAGTAGTTAAACAAAAATCCAATCTTAATTGATCAAAAATCTTGCATTTAGAGATTGATTGAGTTGATAATAACATTGTCGAAGAGTGTAATAGATAGGTTAGTTCCCTGAGGATTCTATTCCGGACTTAAAACTGGATTATATTTGCAGCGACCGCTTTGTCCTTTAAAAGGCATAGTTTGGCGTTATCAAATTTTGGCGCCATTGTCGGAGAACTAACGGTGTTATTTATTACAACTTAGAAGTAGTGTTAAAATTATTAGTTCAAATCAATTTCCAAAGGTGTTAAACAATTTTCATTGAAATTCTAACGTTTGAACTCTTGTGGAATTCAGGTGTATGCCTAGAAATTCTTCGAGGACTGGAGAACTACTTGAAGGACTTTCAGACCCCGAGAAAACATTCAGGGTATTGAACCGTGCCAATAAGAGGATCCAACAATCACAACAACCACACCAGCTTGAAATTGACATGGGTGACGTAAAGAACGTCAACAGAAACATCAGGGATGAGCCAGCTGACCCAAACGCTAGAGTGGTGGAACTTCTTGTGCCAGAAGTTACACTTTATGATTGGGCTCAACCCACAGCTGACAACCTGGCAACTGCTATAGCTGTGCCCGTAATTCAAGCGGAGACATTCCAGATCACCAACAATATGCTGCATCTGCTGCAGAATAAGGTATTGTTCTCTGGGTCACACATTGAAGACCCTCATCAACATTTGAAAAAATTTCTGTCAATTTGTGTGACTCAAAGGCAGCCAAATGTGACCCTAGAAGCTATCAAGTTATTACTGTTCCCGTTCTCTGTGACTGGGGAAGCTCAGACTTGGCTGAATTCACTCCCAATCAATTCCATTGTCACCTGGGAGGAATTAGTAAAGTAGTTCCTGAATAAGTTCTACCCGCCCAACAAAACTGCAAGGCAGATTGATGAAATATTGCAGTACAAGCAACAGCCGACTAAGACCTTGCAAGAAACTTGGGAAAGATTTAAAGGGATGCTGGTGAAGTGTCCTCACCATGGCATTCTAGACCAGATGCTTGGTCAGAGGTTCTACATAGGGTTAGCTGACAATCTAAAGGCCAATGTGGATGCTTCAGCTGGAGGTGCATTTTTGAGTAAGACATTCACCGAGTGCAAAGTCCTTCTTGACAAGATGTCCCAGAATTTGGGGTGGATGACTAGAGGTACAACACTGGCACCCATAGTGCATTCAGTTCCTCTTGACCCAAATAATTCGCATTCAGAGAACATGGCCACACTCATGACTCAGATGAGTATTTTGACAAAGAAGATAGATGAGATGGGTATCAAACACGTGCATATTGTTGACACAACAAATGTAGGACTGTGTACACCTTGTGTTAATCAGTCTTATGTGTGTTCATGGAGCGGAGAAGGTGAAAATCAAGGGGCAAGAGAAGATATGAATTATGTTAACAACTTTGGAGGTCTGAGACAAGGAGGACATCAGTGGAGACCGGCACCAAATCAGCAATACAGACCCAACATGCCTTAGCCTGGGGGCATGCAAGCTCAAGGCCAAATGGTGCCATACCACCAGAGACAACAGGGCTACCCATAGCAGAACCAGCAACAGTTGACATATCAGTCATCTCCTCAGCAGCAAAATAACAACATGGTAGAGATCAGGGGGATGCTCCAACAACTCATTGGGACAAATGGTAAGATGCAAGAAAAGTTGGCAGTAGATGATTCAGCTATAAAGAACATTGAAACTTAGTTGGGGCAGTTGTCTATGGCTTTAAACAATTGCCCCGAGGGAACATTGCCAGGGGATACAAATATTAACCCCAAGGAGCAAAACCCGAATCAGCTGATGGCAGTAAGTCTTCAGAATGGGAGAGATTTAGACAAAGAGCAGGAGGTTGCACAAGCCAGCAAGGAGACTACGCCAGCCACTCCAACTCCACTAGAGGTAGATGAACCAACAAATCTGACTAAAGTGGTGGTTGAACAGGGTCAAGATGAAAAGGGTAAGGCTAAGGTAAATGAACAAGCTGCAGAACAAGTGGTGCCTCTTGTACCACAGAACCCTAACAGAAAGAAGCCAGCAAGCAGTGCACAAAGGGTGATACATGCACCATTCCCTCAGAGACTGGTAAAACAAAAGAAGGAAGATCAATACAAGAAATTCATGGAGATACTGCGTCAAATTCAGTTGAATATTCCTTTGATGGATGCCTTGAGGGAGATGCCATGTTATGCGAAGATGATGAAAGACCTAATGTCACGGAAGTTTGATTTTCAGGACCTATCCACAGTGACTCTGACGCAGACCTACAGCGCAGTAGTGACCAAACTGATGGCTCAAAAGATGTCCGACCCAGGTAGCTTCACTATTCCATCCACGATTGGGATTTATGCCTTTGCAAAGGCATTATGTGATTTGGGAGCCAACATAAATTTGATGCCTCTGGTTGTATATACCAAACTGAGCATTGGCTGACCTAGATCAACTTCGATGTTGCTGCAGCTGGCTGACCACACGGTAAAAAGGCCTACTGGGATTCTTGATGATGTGTTGGTGCAAGTGGAGAAGTTCGTGTTCCCTGCAGACTTTGTTATTCTGGACTGTTAGGTAGATGAGGAGATATCTATAATTTTAGGTAGGCCATTTTTGGCCACTGGGAGAGCACTGATCAATTGTGAAACTGGGGAATTAAAAATGAGACTGAACGATGAAGAAGTCATATTCAATGTTCAGCAATATATGAGGAGACCCAGTGAATATGCTAATTGCTCTCTAGTGGAGGAAGTGGATGTGATCCTGTAAGAAAATGATGTGACTGTGACTGCTAAAGACCATTGGAGGCATGTGTGACAAATTTAGAAGAGATGGATGGTGAAGGGTTAGCTGAGTGGGTCATGGCACTTGAAGGCAAAGGATTCTGGAAAAGGGAACCTCAGTTCGAGCCCCTTGAGTTAGAAAAAAGGGCTACACCTCCAGCAAAGCCATCAGTAGAGGAACCACCCAAGATGGAGCTAAAACCGCTCCTAGCTCACCTCAGGTACGTTTTCTTAGGCCCCGATTCTACTTTGCCTGTTATTATATCATTCGGTTTGCTAGATGTGTAGGTACAACAGCTCTTACAGGTATTGCAGGAAAGTAAGACTGCCATTGGCTGGACCATGACAGACATAAAGGGTATCAGCCCAGCCTTCTGTATGCACAAGATCCTCCGTGAAGAATGGAACAAACCTTCCAGAGAACATCAACGAAGTCTAAACCCGAACATGAAAGAGGTAGTAAAGAAGGAAGTGATCAATAGTTAGATGCGGGAATCATTTTCCCCATATCTGATAGCAATTGGGTCAGCCCTGCCTAATATGTGCCGAAAAAGGAGGAATGACTGTTGTGTAAAATGAGTTGATCTCAACTCGTACAGTCACGGGATGGCAGATTTGCATGGATTACCGAAAATTGAACACAGCCACCCGGAAGGACCACTTCCCCTTGCCTTTCATTGAACAAATGTTGGACAAGCTGGCCGGGCGATCACACTTCTGTTTCTTGGATGGATATTTGGGGTAAAATCAGATATCAATAGCCCCCAAAGATAGAGAGAAAACATCTTTCACTTGTTCGTATGGCATCTTCGCCTTTCGGAGAATGCCTTTTGGGCTTTGCAATGCACCGTCGACATTTCAACGGTGCATGTTAGCCATTTTCACAGACATGGTGGAGGATATTATGGAGGTCTTTATGGATGATTTCTCTGTGGTAGGAGATTCATTCGAGGACTATCTTCACAACTTAAGAAGAGTGCTCAAAAGATGTGTAGAGACAAATTTAGTATTGAACTGAGAGAAGTGCCATTTTATAGTACAGGAAGGGATAGTGTTGGGGCATCGAGTGTCCAGTAAAGGAATTGAGTTTGACCATGCTAAGGTTGACGTGATTGAAAAATTACCACTGCCCACTTCAGTCAAGGCGGTGAGAGGTTTCCTTGGGCACGCCGGGTTCTACAGGCGATTCATAAAAGATTTCTCTAAAATTG
The DNA here is from genome assembly GCF_000393655.2 of Nicotiana sylvestris. Classification (NCBI taxonomy): domain Eukaryota; kingdom Viridiplantae; phylum Streptophyta; class Magnoliopsida; order Solanales; family Solanaceae; genus Nicotiana; species Nicotiana sylvestris. Next base: position 115,907,885 of record NC_091063.1, read on the forward strand.
CTAACCCATTATGCAAACTCCTTGAAAAGGATCACCCCTTTGTGTTTTCTAATGATTGCAGGTTGGCATTTGAGGAGCTGAAGAAGAGATTGGTAACTGCATCCATCATTGTTGCACCCAACTAGGAGCAACCATTTGAGCTCATGTGCGACGCAAGTGACTATGCCATAGGAGTAGTCTTGGGGCAGCGAAAGGATAAACTAATACACCCGATTTATTATGCAAGCAGAACGCTAAACGGTGCACAACTCAATTACACTATGACGGAAAAGGAGATGTTGGCTGTTGTTTTTGCATTCAACAAATTCAGGTCATACTTGATTGGCTCGAAAGTTATTGTTTACACTGACCATGCATCAATTAGGTACGTGATAGAAAAAAAGGAGTCAAAGCCATGCTTGATTCGTTGGGTTCTTCTGTTATAAGAATTCGATCTGGAAATACGTGATCGAAAAGGGACAGAGAACCAAGTAGCTGACCACCTCTCAAGGTTGGAAGGAGCTAAAAAGAAGGTAGAGGTTGAGGATATAACAGAGACATTCCCGGATGAACAGTTACTGGCAATGACAATGGAGGAGGAACCTTGGTATGCTGATATTGCTAATTATTTAGCAAGTGGTATTGTACCTTATGAACTCTCCTCAATTCAAAAGAAAAATTTCTTTCGTGATTGTCGGTATTATTATTGGGATGAACCTCTATTGTTTAAAATATGTGTAGATAACATGATCCGGCGGTGTATCCACAAGAAAGATCAACATTCTGTTTTGCGGGCTTGCCATGCTTCACCATATGGTGGACACTTTGGAGGAATTCGGACAGTAGCTATGGTGTTTGAGTCAGGCTTGTACTGGCCTACTCTATTCAAGGATGCCCATGCTTGGGTTAAAAGCTGTGATGATTGCCAAAGGACTAGCAACATATCTCGTAGACACGAGATGCCAATGACCACAATTCAAGTGGTGGAGATTTTTGACATGTGGGGAATTGACTTCATGGGGCCATTCGTCACCTCGTATGGTAACAAGTACATATTGGTAGCAGTTGACTATGTCTCCAAGTGGGTCGAAATAGTGCCTCTCCCGACCAATGATGCTAAAGGGGTACTAGGCTTTCTAAAGAAGAATATTTTCACACGTTTTGGTACCCCAAGAGCTATACTCAGTGATGGCGGAACCCATTTCTGCAATAGAGCATTCGCACGGCTGTTGAAAAAATATGGAGTTCGTCATAAAGTGACCACCCCGTACCACCCACAATCGAGCAAGCAAGTTGAAGTGTCCAACAGGGAGATTAAAAGTATCCTCACAAAAACAGTGAATGCAACAAGGACTGACTGGGCAAAGAAATTGGATGATGCATTGTGGGCGTACCGCACAACCTTCAAAACCCCAATTGGTATGTCACCGTACAAGTTGGTATTTGGCAAGGCATGCCACCTCCCAGTTGAGCTAGAGCATAAAGCACTTTGGGCATTGCGGCAGTTACACTTAGACATTGAGACAACAGGTTCTAACAGAATCACTGGGTTACATGAGCTCGAGGAATTCAGGTTTCAGGCCTTTGAGAGTGCTAGATTATACAAAGAAAGGATGAAATTAATGCATGATAAGCACATCTTGGATCGAAACTTCAAACCCGAAGATCTAGTGTTGTTATACAACTCGAGATTGAGATTGTTTCTGGATAAGTTAAAGTCCCGATGGTCAGGACCCTTCAGAGTAGTGCAAATATTCTTAAGTGAAGCTGTAGAGATTGAATCAGAAGATGGGACAAACAAGTTCACAGTAAATGGGCAAAGGTTAAAACATTACCTTGGAATGACTGAAGAAAAAGAGGATAGAGTGGTAATCAATTTGGAAGAGCCCCAGTACGCTAATGAGGAGTGATGATAAAATGCTTGCGTCATCCCGCGACGTTAAATCAGGCACTGCGTGGGAGGCAACCCACGAGTGTGTTGTTAGTGTGTTCATGTAACTTAAAAAAAAATAACGCCAGCACTGCGACCGCGGTGAACCGCGGTAAATCGCGGTGGAAGGCAAACATTCTTCCCCAGATGTTTCATCCTACCGCGACCGTGGTAAACCGCGGTGAGGCGTGAACATTCTGCCTCAAAATTTTAAACCCACCGCAGCCGCGGTGGACCGCGGTCGACCGCGGGGGTACCAGGTATTTTGAATTATTTTTTTATTTTTTCTGTTTTTTTTCTCTTTTTCTCTTTTCTTCTTCTTTTAATTTTAAAACCCAAACCCCTCCCCCCATAACGTTACAATACCCAATCCCTTTCCCCCAAATCCTCAATCTCTCTCTCTCTCTCTAAACCCTAACCTCCCAAATACTCTCTTCTTCTCCTTCTTCTTCTTTACTCACACTACCCCCCCCCCCAATCTCCATTCCTCTCCTCTTTCCTCCCTTAAGATGTGATTCAAACCCTCCCTTGTCTTTTCTTTTTGTATTTTGTTATTGTTCATGATAGTTTGAGGTTTATATGGTGTTGTAATTGTAGTAGATTGTTTTTTGTAGTTTCTTCTCCTTGTTTTTTCTATTTTAATTTTGTTTTTGAGAATGTTTGGTGAAGGGTCTGTAATTAATGTTTGGAATGGTGTTTGTTGGTGGGTGATTGAATGACACAAGTGTGGGGTGTGTTGGTGTAGTTGCATACTTAATTTTGGGAGGAGTTTTGATAGACTCATGAGGGCTAAATGTGTGTGGATAATGCCCAGCCCACAAGGTGTTTGGGAAATTACCCCAATGGAGATATAAGGAGCTATTGTGACATGGTTATGGTGAAGTCTGAGTAACCATCCATAGTCACATATTTTGCGCACTCACTAATAGGTGTTTCATTGTTTGACAGGTGAAATGAGTTCAGCTAGAAAGAGACGAAACACCGGGGCCTACACTACTGGACTGGGAGGCTCCTCACGAGCTAGGAGCCAAGCCAGTGCACCTTAGTTTGATAGCACTCGGTTTGTATCCAAAGCAGCGGAGAATAGGTACAACCAGAAAGAAGATAAGAAGTTACAACATGAGGTGCACATTGATCGAACGGCTTTGGAGGTGGAATGCCCCAATATGTTTAATGAGCTGAGGCGGTGTCAGCTGGACATCTTCTTCGAGGTACCGGAGGAGTCTAATGTTCAACTAGTAAGGGAGTTCTATGCGAACTTGCCAGAACATGAGAATGGGTTTGTGACGGTGCACAATACCCCGGTAAATGCATTCCTCGACACCATCCGCAGGGTATACAAGCTGCCAGTGTTTATAGGTCCTTATCGCACTTTTAGCGGTACACGGGCCTTGTGGGAAACTCTTCTTGATACTATCTGTGTGCCAGACGGAGAACACCTATGGATCAAGCACATGATTACTCTCAACTCCCACTATCTGAATTGGGAGGCTAAGTGTTGGCTCACCATTATCAACAGTCGATTATTTCCATCCAGCAACACGACAGATGTTAATCTACCACGGGCATCCGCAATCCACTGTTTCATGTCCTACAGTGATTTTGATGTGGCTCGGCTCATCCATGAAAAGATGTTCATTAGATCACCTGAGCTAACCAAGGGCCACTACTTCCCTTCGCTGATCACCCGGCTATGTCGTATGGCTAGAGTCCCTGAAGACCTTCAGGTTGATGGGAGATTGCCACCAAAAGCCCCATTTTGAGCGAAAAAAATTGGAATTGGACGAGAGCTGGTGGTAAATGTTGATGACTTTGATGATGATTCAGCTGATGATAATGATGATGATGTTAAAGTAACTGCGGTTCCCCCTCCTCCGAGAATGTGGCAGGCCCATCACAGCCACACCGGAGCACCCGTATGACAGCTTTGGAGCAGGATATGGCTGGGTTGCGTACCTCAGCCACTGATCTGGGTGCCTGTGTTGATGCGGTGGCTGAGAGGCAAGTGAAGTCAGAGAAGAAATCCTTGGGTTGGTTGAGAGCGCTGGGACGTGCGTGAAACGTGAACCCAGACACTGTCTCCGATCAGGAGTGAGCCTTCAGGGAAGTTCCTTAACCTCACTGTTCTTCAAATTTTTAAGCCATGGGGACATGTCTTCATTTTAAGTGTGGGGTGGGGATACTTCATTGTATGTTTGTAATTGTAACAATTGACTGTTTGATTTTGCTTATTTTGTCTTGCTTTGATTGTTTTGATGTAGAGTAATAGTTCATCAGGAAAGCTAAAATAGTAAGTGACTTGTCCCGACGACGGATCTCTTTCGGCGGGGTTCTTGAGGGACTAAGTCGAAGAAAAAATTGGAATATGGAGACTCTTCCTGATGACAGATCCTTTAGAAAATTTTCTTGAGGGAAGTTAGTCTAGAGAAAAAACCAAAAAGATTTTTATTTTATTTTATTGTTATTTTAAGGTAGTGTAGTAACTCCCCCTTGGTTTTTATTTGGGTCACGGTTCTTTTCCAAGGGTTTAGCTTGAATCGAGTATAGGTAGTTTTTGTTTAATTTTGTTCTTTTTAGTTTTTAAATTAGGACTAATGGGCTACGAGCTAAATTCGAAGGAAAACCCTTAGCGTTGATACACCTAAGCACAATAGACACTAGAGTATAATGCCTAGCTTCATTGGTTGAATCATGTTAGAGTGCCTTAAAATTGTACGTTTGTATCTAACTTGAACACTCAAAAGAGAATGTCTTGATAAACCAATCTGGAGTGAGTCATGTGCCATGTGTATGTGAGTTTTACTGTGTTCCATGTTTCATATTTGATGCCTAGAACTTGCCCTGTGTGTTTGCAAAGCGAAATAGTAGTTTCTTTCAGTTTTAGAAGCGATATAGGGATTTATTTGTTGAGCCAGACATAATAAAGTAAACCCACCTGAATGCAATACATCTTAGTTAACTCCGTTGAACCTATAAGCCTATTTCTTTGGCAACCACATTGCGAACCTTACCCAATTTTTTGAATAGCTTGCTGTTTGAACCCTTTTACCTCCCAATAAGCACTTGAATGGTAGTGGAAATATGCAAAAGCAAAAGTGTTGGGTGGTGGTTTGGTTTTTGAGTGGAATCATTGAGATAGAGAAAAGGTGTGGAATTTTTAAGCATAAAAGAAAAAGCACCACGAAAAAAATATATGGGTTATAAATAATTATAGTGGTTGATAAGTGGTGGCTTGTACAAATTGCACCTAATGGATGGGGATGTTTTAAACAAATGAGGTGGAGTGTTTGGTTGGCACAACTATGAACTTTAAATTTAATGTAATTGTATTAAAAGTGCTTAGGGAGGTTAGTCACTATATCTAAATATATTCTACCCGTCCCTTAGCCTACATTACAACCAAGTAAAGTACTATTGATCTTAGACTGAGTGGGCTCAATTAGTAAAGTATTACACTACGGGCAAGCCTATGGTGCATCTTTGTGGCATGTGAATGTTCTTTATGAGAGTGAGCGAATTTTGTCTATCTTAGTTCCTACTTGTTCTAATTATCATTATATGTGGAACTACTCTCTTCTGTGATGTGAGGGCATGTGATTCACAAAGAAAGGAAAGTCTTGACTCTTGTATAGAGTAGTTTGAGTAAGTGCAAATGTTGCATGGTACAAAAGATTTGACTCTTGAGGTAAAGGTTGTTCACTACTAGGTGCAACTTTTGTAAAATGTTCATGGTGTTAGTCGTTAAGGGAAAAGCTTAGGGAAGGAATTTTGATGGAGTGTGGTGGATCGCTCGAGGACTACCAATAATTTAAGTATGGGGTGTTGATAGTAGGCTATATAGTTGATATTTACAGCTTAATATGACCATACTTTGTTGTTGTTTTATAGATAAATTGCCAATAAAATGCTCTAAATAGTGTTCTTTTGTTTCGCAGGGAATATAATATGAGAGGAAGCAACATAGGGTGTTTTGAAGATGATAATGTGAAGAAAATGCCCACTCGAGAAGTACCCGACCGCTAAGAAGCAGAAAATGGCCTGGGCAAGAAGTCCACCGCGATAGATTAAAATTGTGAGATAGAAAGGTCAGCTCTCACCGCGGTCGACCGCGGTTGGCCGCGACCGCGGTGCACTGTTCACGTTGCTGGAAGTTTGAGGACCAAAGTGTAATTTCGGAGAAACTTTTGTAAAGCCTTATAAGCTTTAGAAACTCGCCCAAGATTGTTCCAAGTTTTTTTAAAACTATTTTTGGAGGCAAGAACAAGTGTGAGAAGATCAACCAAACATTAGAGTTTTTCTATCTCCTTTTAATTCTTGCAATTTTACATTATGAACAGTTTAGTAGTTTCCTCTTATTTTGTTATGAATAGCTAAACACTTATCTATGGTTGATGGAACCAATTGTTGGTTGAGGTTTTGACTCAAGTTGTTATAATCGAGTCGGATTTATGATATGATTGTTCAACTACATTTTGTATGGTGATTAATTGAATGGGACCTTGATTAATCGTGTCTAATTACCTTATATTGCTTGAGAAAGAGTATTAGGTTAGACTGTTGTTGAACAACACCACTCTTGGGTAATTGAAGAGATTCATTACTTGAACTTAAAAGTGGGTTTAGAGATAACGGAACTTTGGTGGGATAATTTAGAGTTGCACACATATTATCTGCTAGAGTAGTTCGAGAGAATGCTCTAGTAAATTATTGTAGTTGATCGAGAGATAATTACGATAACCCATAATTCTTAATCCTCATAGAGTATTACGGCGAGATTATAGCGGAAGACTCAAGACCTAAACTAGCAATTGGGGAAATCACTGCCCTAGACCTTTTTACCATTGCATTATCTTTGTTTTAGCTTACTGTTGTTTTTCATAGTATTTGAAGTAGTTAAACAAAAATCCAATCTTAATTGAGCAAAAATCTTGCATCTAGAGATTGATTGAGTTGATAATAACATTGCCGAAAAGTGTAATAGACAGGTTAGTTCCTTAAGGATTCGATTCCGGACTTAAAATCGAATTATATTTGCAGCGACCACTTTATCCTTTAAAAGTCATAGTTGGGCGTTATCATATTACTAATGTCATGGTTTGTTATGTGGTTCACTTTCTCGATCATGATTTGTCTACCCCAGAGGCCAGTATTTTCCTTTTGGGCTGGTTGTGCGCGATAAGGGGCTTGAACCCTTGACACCATGTTTCGTAGACACTTTTGCTAATCCTATGAGCTATAGGTCCCACCCCTTCTCCACTGGATCTTTCCCAGGAGTGCAAATTGGAGAGAATTTTGCTTTAAAAGGAGATATTTACGACATAAATTTGCATTAGTCGGATTAGTAGATTTCGGATATTGCATATGGTTAACAACAAGAACAAACCAAGTAGTTTCCCACAAGTGGGGTCTGGGGAGGGTAAGATGTACGCAACCTTACCCCTACCCCTAGAAGGAAAAAGAAGCTATTTCCGATAGACTCTCGGCTAGAGAACGACCGAATAAGAAAAGATAATTGCAACAAATAGGAATAACAGCAAGATGAAATAAGATTGAATTCAAGAATGCAGCCAAACTCTATATACGGATATCGCATATGGTTAAATAAATAAATAAATAAATAAAAAGAAGCTGTACAATAGGAGATAGAATATATAAGACTAACCTTGCTTTCTTGCTGATGAAAACCATGTGAAGTAGCAACAACAGCTCGATTAGCCAAATTATCTTGCAAGTCAATGGTACAGTCAATGTCCTCTACCACCAAAATGGACTTATTAGTTGTGGCAACCAACAACTTCCTTAACTCTGAGTTCCTCCTCAGCTCAGTCAACTCCAAATCATATATATCAAAGTTCAAATAATTAGCCATTGTAGCAATAAAACTTGATTTCCCAGTCCTTGGAGGACCAAACAATAAATACCCTCTTTTCCATGCTTTCCCTACTTTCCTATAATACTCCTTCTTTACAAATCTCTCCAAATCTTTTAAAATCATGTCTTTTTGTCTAATTCCATTGCAATTGTCTCAAAAGTTGAAGGATGATCAAGATTTACTGGCTTCCACATGTTATGTAAATTGTACATGTTCTCATAATCTACGGTGTGAATATTGATTGTCTTGTTTTCATGTTTTTGTAATTCTGCTTCTTTTATAATGTAAGGCAAGTAAGAATTAAGGACAAGGTCTTTGTTTTTCTTGTGAAATGTTAGCTCAAAAGATCTTACTTCTGAGTTTAGAATGGAATTCATGTCTCTAGGATTATGGAACTGTTTAGCCTCTGTTTGCATGCAGAGCCAAATCCACTTGAATTTTTGTCCATTATAAATATCTGTCACTTATTACAATAAAACGTTAAGGTAAAAGTCATCATTTTCACAAGATCTATTATGTCAAATTATCAAAAAGACAAATTAAATATCACGCCCTACGTAGTGCATAGTGGCCTACCACGCCCGATGTCATGACCTGCCATGGCCAACGTCGTGTCATTGGTATAAGCATGCCATGGCCGATCTCGTGCCATAGTGGCCTGCCACGACTGACTCATGTCATTGACATAGGCATGCCATGGGCGCCGACCTCATGCCGGCCTCGTGCCATAGTGGCCTGCCACAGCCGACCTCGTGTCATTGACACAGGAGGCTTACCTGAATTTATGAAAATAAATGATCTTCCAAACCAAGATAGTATAATATTTTAAAGAAGGTGACTCTCTCTTTCCAACAATGGTATATTAAAGAAAAAATCATATGTCGGATTTGGAGACTATCACCCTATTTATAATTGCACGTAGTTTCTTTATTTCTAGCCTATCATTAAATTAGAAATTATACAACATATTTACACATTAAAATACACACTTTATGATAGATACTAAATGCAATTATCATTATATATATGTGCAAAACATCACCTCTTCATTACGTTCCATCGCAATGTTGAAATTCTTCTCCTTCTCAGGCTTACTGATTTTGAGTCTGTGGGTGTTAGGAGATAACTTGTTACCCAAATAGATTTCAGCAGCTTCATAAATTTCATTGTTGACAAGGCCATCAAATTCGTCAATTACCATTGTGAGCTCAGTTGAGAATTTGGTGAATATATTTTTTAGTCCAAAAAAGATATATTCATGGAATTCTGGTGGGATATAATCATGGACTATTGTACGAACCAACATGACTGTTGCAGCAACAGAGCGCACTGTCGATAAAACAGTCTTGGCCAAAGCCATTCTTGATTCTGCTGAAGATGACATTTTTTTTAAAATTATAAAGAGGGAATTTCTGCTAGTGGGAATTCAAGATTTTGGTATTGCAAATGAATAAATGAGGAATATGATAAATTTATAGGAAAAGTATGTGTAGAAAAGACCAAAAATGGAGGGAGAAATTGGAAGAAGAAGCAGGAAAATTGGAGCAAGACTTACTATTATAGTAGTTGGAATTGACTCTGTAGACTTTGAAAATATCTTTGAAACTTTCCATGTTCCCATATATCTTCTTAATACTTTAACTACAATATCTTCCTAAGGACGTATATGTCATTGCATTAGAGTAGACTGTTTATATTTTGGATGCGACCTTTTTTCGAATCCTATATGAATGCGAGATATCTTGTTTACCGGGATAAATTTGCTAGGAACGGAGCTAACATTGATTAAGAAAAAAATTATACTGAGTATATTGTTCAGATATTAATTTTTGTGCATATATATATATATATATATATTAAATTTTATATATTACTAGTAAAATTTGTGGCTTTTGCTACTATTGTCCGACATGTTTCTATTTGCCATTTCATAAAGATAATATAGGAAAAACTCAAAGTCAACGTGAACATATAGGTGCTTGGAAAATAAGTGTATGAAGTTTCCGGTTTGCAATGAATTACTTTTCAAATTTTGATAAACTAGTACTCAGTCAAACCCCACAGATTACTCAATAGAACACCGGCAAACTAGTAGTCTTTTCCTGTGACTTGACTCTAAATTTAATATAAAAATTACATGTGTCGTTCTATTTGGTCGCTCCCATTTAATTTTACTTATCTTTTATTTTTTTTAATTTGTACCCACTATTTAAATAACTTCATGTCTTTTTCTCCTCTTTCTTCTTCTTCTTCTTCTTCTTTTGGGTAATAACGATTTTATATGGTGTTTGTGAACATATTTTAAGATCGTTTATAATGTTTTACAATAGTGAGCTATTGTGTCGCTTTAATTTTTACTATTGTTTAGGGTCTCTTCTTTTCTTTTTCTTAATTGCAAAATGAGTTTGTTGATTTATTGTTATTTTGGCAAATTGATGATTGTAGTTTGTTCTTGATGATATTTGGAGGTTATGTTTCAAATTTGATTTTATTTGGGGTAGATTTAGGTATTAAATCATATATTGGATTGTTAAATTCAAAGAACAAATTTCTGTTTCTGAACAATTTGCACTTCAGGACTATTTGGCTTTAAGTGAATGAAAACGTTAGTTGTACTTTAGACCTTTTAGCCTTAAGTGCATTTAAAATGTAATTGTTCACTTTAGACTTATTGGCCTTTAAGTGTAGGAAAATATTTATTGCACTTCAGACCTTTCGGTCTTAAGTGCATCAGAAGTACAATTTTTCACTTCAGACTTATTGGCCTTAAGTGCATGAAACCATTAGCCTTCAGACCTTTTGGCCTTAAGTGCATATTATATATGGCAAAAATCAGAGGGTCCGATTTTGTGACTGTTGAGGCACCTCGTAAAGATTGCCCCTAGAAGACTCGAAATTTAGCTCGGGGCTCGACCCTGAGGGTTCATAATGACCGACCTCGATGCAAGTACAAATCAGTGGCTATGATGGACTAACGGGAAGTTCTCAAGGCACGTGACTAAAGCTGACCAAGTCTATTAGGCTAGTTCAAGCCCGTACCGAGACATTAAATGGATGTACCAGCCATATATCTTTGTAATAAATGCATTTGTACTATGTTGGGATTCCCCCTGATATATAAAGGAGACCCTTGTCATTTTGTATGGGAGGATACATTACACAATATTGAATACAAGAACATTCTCTACTCTCTAACTTAGACATATTCTCTTGATTTTCACTACTTACATTTATTGCTTACATGTATTGTGTTCTACTTGTTGTTCTTCATTTATTGCTCATTATTGACTATAAAGAGCCTTTATCAAAGCTCCCAAAACTGTTAGACATTCATCGACTACCCATAGCTCAATATCGAGATCGACCTCGAGTCCCCGTATAACTTGGTTCGAGGCCCCGATTCTCAACTGTTCGTTTTGCTTAAACATATTATTTTAAAGTTCTTATCTTATTTTCTAGTTTCATACTTAGCATCTATTGCCTAACAAATAGCATAAAAACAGATCACGTATTTTTAGAACCACAAAATCAAATTTAATTGTATTTACCATTTTCAGGGTAAACAGTTTGGCGCCCACCGTGGGGCTAAAAATAATAGTGATTTGTTTTCTTGCTGGTTTGACACATAGCACAAGTTATCTTTCACGCTTTTTCTTGCCCAAGAATCTTCGATTTCAGGTCAAAATGTCTAACTCAGTGAATGCATATGAAAAGAACGGTCTTAAAGACCATGGAGAGAATGGTGTAGCTGTTCTAGGTATTGGTGTACCACCACGAAACCCTGAGGATGCATCAAAACCAATCCCTATGGATATGGTCTCACGTGATGCTCAACACATTGATATAAGCTCCCACACTAACAGGAGCGTGCGCCAAGGAGACTAACAAGAATCTTAGAAAACCCCAGCTCGGTAGGAACAAGAGGTTTGCCTTCATGTTATTTTTGAAGTGTTACAGGCACAACAGCCGGCGATTACTCAACTGCAAAGCCATAAAAAACTCCAAGCACAGCAGCACAGGAAACGGCTCCTCGAGCCGAATAGGTACTGGAAAGATCGAGTAACAACGGGTCAGCAGCCGACCCCGCTATTATGAAGATGCTTGAGGACCTCACAAAGAGGATTGAATTGGGCGAAAAAATGATAGAAGCCAACGACAAAAATCTAGAGACCTACAACTCGAGGGTTGACCAGATCCCGGGCGCACCCCCGATCCTAAATGGTGTTGATTCAAAGAAATTCGTACAAAAACCATTCTCATCAGATGGCACTCCAAAGCCCATCTCGAAGAAATTCAGAATGCCCGATCTAACGAAGTACAATGGGACCTCGGACCCCAACGAGCACGTCACATCTTACACTTGTGCGATAAAGGGCAACAGCCTGAAGGACGACGAGATAGAATCCATCCTGCTAAAAATGTTCGTAGAAACGCTCTCGAAATGGGCCATGATGTGGTACCACAACCTAGCTCCGAATTTAATAGACTCATTTGCCATGCTGGAAGACTCTTTCATAAAGGCGCATGTCGGTGCCATCAAGGTGGCTACAAGGATATCTGACGTCTTCAAAATCAAACAAAGGGAAAATGAGATGCTACAGGAGTTCGTATCTCGCTTTCAAATGGAGCGAATGGAATTACCACTGGTCTCCGAAGACTGGGAAGTGCAAGCCTTCACCCAAGGCTTGAATGAGCGAAGCTTGGTGGCTTTGAAGTAGCTGAAGTAAAATTTGGTTGAATACCCCACCGTGACTTGGTCGGATGTCCACAACCGATATCAGGGTTGAGGACGACCAACTAGGAGCCCCATCTGGCTCGGTATATCCAAGCAGACTCTTGGCAAAGGAGCCAAAGCCAAACAAGGAAAGGTACCAACCATACACTGAAGATCGAAGAAACTCCCCAAGGCGAAACATACCCCGGAACGACCGAAGGACAGAACGAGGTCAGAATCCTCAGGGACTCGTAAACAGAGCCGGATTCGACAGATACATAGGGCTGACAGAGGCACCCGGTTATCCGAGTATAACTTCAATATAGATGTTTCGGACATTGTGTCAGCCATAAGTAAATCAAAGTCACCAGGTGGCCAAGGCCCATACAATTAGATCCGTCACAAAGGAACCCCAACTTAGTGTGCGAATTTCACGACACACATGGTCATAGGACCGAAGAATGCTGACAGCTCCGAGAAGAAGTAGCCCGACTGCTCAGCAAAGGGCACCTCCGAGAGTTCCTTACGACCGAGCCAAAAATTAGTTCCGGTAAAGAGAGGCAAATAGGAAGAATGAAACAAATAAACCACAACATGTCATCCACAATATTGTTGGGGGAATCGACATCCCATAGGAACCCACTATCACAAAAACAAAAATATCCATCACCAAGGAAAAGCGAACTCGAGGTTACATACCCAAGGACGCTCTCACATTTAGTGACGAGGACATCGAGAGCCTGTCTCAGCCTCATAATGACGCTCTGGTAATCTCTTTTCTTGTGAATACTTTTCAAATTAAACGTATACTTGTGGATCCAGGTAGCTCGGCCAACATTATTAGGTCGAGGGTGGTGGAGCAGCTCAGACTGCTTGACCAAATCGTGCCCGCCTCTCGAGTCCTCAACGGATTGAACATGGCAAGTGAAACAATGAAAGGGGAAATCACCCTCCCGGTCAACGTGGCTGGGATGACCCAAAATGCCAAATTCCATGTCATCGAAGGAGACATGAGGTACTACGCCTTGCTCGAAAGGCCGTGGACACATTGCATAAGAGTAGTACCATCAACCCTTCATCAAATGATGAAGTTTTTGATGAAGGACAGAATAAAAACCATGTATGGGGAACAACACGCAGCAAGAGATATGTTCGTAGTGCACGACGTAGCACCAGCATCGACGCCTTCGACATCGAAGGAGCCACAGGATAAGCAAACAACGAAATAGCAATCACGAGACACATTCTCGGTTGTACCCAAATAAAACAAGCAAAGGACCGTGCCGCGCCCTTAAAGCAAACATTGAAGGCATATCGAGGCTCGAAGCGCCATCGCTACTGAGGTATAACCATCCCCCTTTTTATTTACATCCTACACTAACCTTTGTGCAGGTGCTCGATCAAAATAGTCGAAGCACTGTCCATTTCAAAGACCTTAAAGTTTCAAAGGAAACGTTGCACTCTTTTCCTTCGATCGGGTTTTATCCCAAGAAGGGTTTTACCGACAAGGTTTTTAATGAGGCAACATCTATATGATACCTAAGGAGAATTTCACGAGTGTTCAAGGCTTCTCTTTAATCAACCTCAAACACTAGGGGGCATCCCCCGGAAGATCACCTTCTCGAAGAATCCAAGATGAGCCAAAAAGGGTCTCAATAGGAAAATGATGTATCGGGCCAAATGGTCAAATGAACTATGCCCGCATAGAATAATTGAGCCCTTGACGGCAAAAACATGTATACTTGTACCAAGTAATCAAAGAATATCTTCTCCTCCATCAATACGCTTTATGCCTCAAAGAAGTACGCTACTTTAACAAGAAACGGCTTTAGAGCTAGAAAAATTCCCGAACACTTGGGGTTTGATGCCAAAAAATCGAGGCCACATGACCTCCGGGTCGAAAACTTCGAAATAGTAAGCCCTCAATAAGGAAATACCAAGTTTACAAGGAACGGCTCCAGAAGCCAAGAAACTGTCGATGACTCGGGGACTGTCGTCGACTGTCACCACCATCGATTTACCTATAAGACCCCATGCAGGCAACCTCGGGCTCATAGGACCTTCAAAAGGTAAAACCAAATATGTAAGACCTCAAACAAGGCATGGATTATACTTGTACCAATTAACCAAATCTATAAGACCTCAAGCAAGACATGAGCTACACTTGTACCAAGTGACCAAATTTATAAGACCTTGCAAAAGGCATAATCCCAATCTTAAAGCTAAGGCTATATATTCGAACTTATAAGACCCCTAAAAAAACATACCCTCGATATGGACACTAAAGTTACTTCACTCGGGGACTGAAAGGCTCTGACCAAACGCAGTGACTCTGGTCACAAAGCTCCGGCCAAACTCACGTGACTCGGGGACGCCCGACCGTCGCTATAAAATAATAGGCCTTCAATTACTTCAAAAATACTTCGAAAAGATCCGGTTAATCAGGCTACCCTCGGCATAAAAAAAATAGTTTCGATCATATCAGCTCCAAACAATAAACTTCGAAACAATTCAGCCATCGAGCGAAACCTCCCGAGGTGCTCATTTATCGCTACATAACGACTCACAATCAAGGTTCTTATCGAACCGTCGAAGAGTCGGGCGAGCACAAAAACTTCAAAAAGTCATTAGAAAGGGAAAACCAAAGCCCACATTAGAGGTCGTATCGACCCAATACGTAAGTGACACTATCGCCAGCCCACATTAGAGGTCATACCGACCCAACACGTAAAAGCCACTATTGCCAGCCCACATTAGAGGTCGTATCGACCCAACGCGTAAGAGCCACTATCACCAGCCTATATTAAGAGGTCGTACCAACGCTACACGTAAGAGCCTTAGGGCCAACTTAAAATTCAAAAGCTTAAGGGTCAATAAGCTCGAGTCGAAATACGATTCAGAGACTGAGCCCGAAATAGTTAACTAAAAACGCCTAAAGGGAAATGCGTAAGAGCCTACGAGCTAGCCTAGAAAGCCCTAAGGATGAATTATAAACCAAAGGGTTTCTACTCAAAGACCAATTCGTCTGGCTAATCATTGACAAAACGTCAAAACTCAAGACAAAGAAAGGCGTACACAAGCGAATAGAGATTCATGAAAGGAGAAAACCGAAAGGTTTCGTTTACATATACTCATGGATGGAACAATGCAAGGCTACATTTACAAAGTTCTCTAAGAATACTGTATGAGGAATCAAATAAAAAAAAGCCTATTCTATTTTCCCCTCAGGGACTGCAACCCCATCGGCCTCTTCTCTACTATCTTCAGCATCGGACAAAAGGAACTCGGCGTCGTATTCATCCGCCTTGGCTTGCGTTATCTCTTCCGAGAGATTGAAGCCCTTATCATAAATCTCTCTAAGATTTGCACCAGGCATATACTTTGCTTCTGCTCTCTTGATCGGAAGCACCTCTCAACTTAGATCGAGCATCGACAGTGTCTTTTAAATAGATGACTACTTTCTTGTCGACCTTAGCCCGAATATCTTTAGCCTCTGCCCGGGCATCCACGACCTCGGCCTTCATCTACAAAAGCTCGGACTCGAGCCTTACAATCTTGCTCGTCTGAACCGAGCTGTTCTCACGGGCGTTTCGGAGATGCACCTCGAGCGCAAAAACCTTGGCTAGAGCATTCTTCTTGGCCACAACGTGGGCATCTATTTGAACCATTATCTCGCTACACTCATGCTTATCCTGGCCGACCTCACACCAAAGGCATTCCAAATCTTCTGCCTTGCTCTGCCACTGAGGTATCAAAATGTTAATCCCTGAGGATAGAAAAAGAAGTATGCATTCCTCGGAGCAAAGGTTACCTGTTTCTCAAGATGACTTTCGTAGTCCAGGGTCCGATTTGCTTCATACCGCAGGTATACCAACTCATCTCCCCTCATATCACAAAGAAGCCTAAGGTATTTCTCCCCATACAAGCCTTTCCTCAACCTGGCTTCACGACGGAGTAGCTCGAACTTGAGCTTGTCAAAGGCCTATAAAAAAGGATCTCAATAAGAAAGTGGGAGTGCAAAATAGAAAAACTGATACAATCGGCTAAAACTCACCACAGAATAGAGCCATTGAGCCTTTTCAAAGGTCGAACGCACACCTACTGGCCTGGTTTCATCGGCTCCAGCAGAACTGCTCCCAATAGGAACATGCTCGTTTGAGATCTCGCTTGAGCTAGGCGGCCCCTGGCCCCGAACATCCCTTGAAGTACCTTCGACGGGAAGAGATGACGGCAGCAAAGAATCCTTCTCCCTCGAAGTACCTTCGACGGGATGAGAAAATGGCAGCAAATGATCCTTGTACCTCGAAGTACCTTCAACGGGAAAAGAAGACGATGGCAAATGAGGAACCATTTCTCCAAGGCCGGAAGACTCGGGGGTTGTAGGTTCAGTCGATACATCTTCTCTGGGCCTCCGGGGCAGGACTTGTCTTGCTGTGGGTGCCTTCGCCCTGCGAGGGTTCTTTTCGTTTGTTATTACTCCTCAGTCCTAAAGCCGACAACCCCTCTTCCTCTCCTAGGGAGAACGATCTCACCTCGGGAAACTCTCCAACACCTACAGTGACGAGGTTAGTACACACAGAGTGCCCTCCAAAGAAAGCAAGTCACACAACACGTACTGTGGTGTTTTGCCTCCCATCTACCCTTGGATATATCTCTCCACTTATGCTCGTCATAGGTCGAACGGACTGCCAGCTTCCAAGCCCAATCCGCCAGGTTAGGAACCTTGTATGGCATCCATAGGGTTGCTGCAAAAAAAATGTCTTTACATAATCCGTCTCCATCATGAGAAAAAACAACAAAAACAAAAGTGCACCATTTATGTATAATATTCCATTTCTTAGGAAATGACAGGAACTCTATGGGGATAACATCGATAGTCCTTACTCGGATGAATAGATTCATCCATCCTCGGTCTCCGTTTTCTTCATCATCAATAATGAAGGGTCTGGTGGATCAACATCGCAAAGCTATCAGGCCTCAGCAATGAAAGGGTCGGTACAATCTGATGAGATGACTAAGGGTGAACTCGAGTCTGACTTCTTCCGCAAAGAACCTAATGTTTTATGCGTCAATACCATACAAGAGGGGGGGTGATTTGTGTAGTACCCAATTTTCACTTAACTAAACTATAGAAGGACCTGGTTCTTCTAGGTGTTCCAACTACTACTGTTTGCGAAATAATAAATACAGAAAATAAAGAACACATAGATTTTTACATGGAAAATACCTGGCTCAAAAGGCGAAAAAACCACGAACTACTACTCAGCAGGATTTTCCTAAACTTCCACTAAAATCACTGAGCCAAAACAACATTTACAAAACTCTTTGTAAACCTAAGGATTAACTCTAATCTCGTTGTGGCACACAACCTCAACTATTGCGACAATTTCAAGTTAACTCTAACTTGAACACTCTAGGTACCTAATACAATTGCTTCTATAAAAGCTGAAAGGTATAATGTAAAATCACCTACTACAATTGAACTAGAATAAAAGATAGACACATGGAACTGGTTCTTCTATCTCGTTCAAGTAGCTTCCGGATTGCACACTCAAATCACATATAAATTGCTTGCAAAATCGCCTTGCTCTTTTGCTCTCAATTTAAGTTTAACTTCTGCTTATGTGCATTACCTATAAAAGAGAACAACACTGACATTTAATAGGTTAGTAATCAGAGTTTGACTGGGATTCAATTGCTACTCTTTTATCGTAAAAGAGTTCATGGTGATCTCAAACTCTAACACTATATTCTTCCTAAACTGTGTTCTCTTCATGTAAGGAGTCTTTCCCTCCTTATCCAATATACAACCTTTTCAATCAGATCAGTAGATATTACTTCTTGATCAGTTAGATTTATCTCCTTCACATGCATCTCACATGTACAGGTTGATCATGACTGTGCTTCACAAGATGGACCTAGTCTATGTCTGAGTTCTTTTGTCAATCTTCAAAACTTCACCTGTTCTTGGGCCAACAAATTCCCTCTTTTTGATGATAACAAACTCTGTGTTTTTTACTTATTTGGATCCTATAAGAACTCAGATTAACCATCAATACAAAGTTTATAAAATTCATTATCATCAAGGAGCAGGTTAATTAAGTTATAAATATCACTTAATTCAGAATGTGTAAAGCACAATATCTCTTCCTCCTTTTGGCATCATCGAAAAGTTGCATACAAAGTATGATTCCCAGATTTTAATAAGTACTCATGTCCACTGAGGCAACTGCAAGTGCAATCATGGTTTAATCATCAGTAATCAAGCAAACATATTTAAACTATCAAGGAAAGATTAACATTGGACAAGTGCAAAAATAATAGATACCATTGATAGATGATATGTTTCTACCACAATCCACAACCAGAAAGCAAAAAAACATTTAAAACATGAGCAAAAAAGATAAAAAAATCCCTAATCTGGGTCATTAAAGGTACTAGACAGGTTCAGGAGACAAAAGATAGAATTCCTAAGGCTTGGGGGAGCTAGAGGGTTGGTTTTGGGCTTGGAGAAGATTCAGCATATTATGAAGAATTCCATCATTCTTCTCTTTTTCCTTGGTAAGGTCAGTTCTGATAGCATCCCTCTTAGATCCCACCTCTGCCACACGAGCCTTGAGCCTAGCTATCTCAGCATCCTTGGCTTCACATTCCTGAACAAGAGCCCTAAATTTACTGTTGATAGGAATCTTTTTGGATGAACCAGGTTTATTTGGGATGGCACTGACTAAGTAGTCACAAGCAATCAAAGTGTTAATGCCAAAGTGATCCATGCTTGAGGCCATTTCCCATTTCTTTAGAGGCACATTGCACCTATCTAGAATCGTAGTCAGAATAAAGCCATAGGGGGTAGCATGATCCTTGGAGCCATTGATGGCCCTGTCCAGCAGCTTGATGATGAAGGCAGGCCAATTAATTTGCCTTCCACTTTCTAGGCACTCCATAAGAACTAGGTCCATATAATTTGAAATAAGCCTTCTCTCATGTCTGGGCAATAGGCACTTATTGACAAATTCAAACAAGACCTTGTGCTGAGGCCTCATTTCACTTTTTTGAACAACCCTAGCCTCATTCACATCTTCAGCATCACAAAACCTCCTGGTAATGTCAAGCACAGTAGGAAGGGAGTCCAAACAAGGCCACCTTTGCCTTGTATAGTCATCAAACCCTTCAGAGGGTATATCAAGGATCTCTCCCAATTTTTCTGCATCAAAGGACACTTGAACTCCTTTCACCAGGCTGCTAACCTTGTCATCCTTAACCTCTGCATTTGCCATGAACTTAATGATCTCATTCTTGGCTAGACTACAATCCATCTGAAGGACCATTTCCTTCCACCCCTGAGTAGCTAAGGCATCCACCAGTCTCATCATTCCTGGTTCCACCAGGTCTTTCAGCAGTCTACCCTTCAAAATCTTTCTTTTGCCAAACATGGAAAGCTTGTCTTGTTCACCATCAGACTCATCTTCTTCTTCTTCTTCTTCTCCACTCCATTACTCATCTTCAGAAATTCTTACTTGTTTAATTTTCACTACATACCTTGTCCTCTTGACTAATGAAGGTTCAACAGCCTTAGACACAGAGGAAGACTTCCTGGAAGAAGTCTTAGGTTTTTTGGGCTTGGGGGTCTGAACCTCTACTGTTTGAACTTCCTCCTGATGGACCTATTCCATCTCCTCAACCTCCACAGTCTCTGAGGACTCTTCAACCTTCCTTTGTCCTTTAGCCATCCTTTTCTTCTTACTCTCAGCTAAAGCCTTTTATAGATCACTCTCACTCTACTTCACCCTGCATCTTGTAGCGCTTCCCTTTGGCAATGACATTTCAGTAGTTGTTGGGGATGAAGCCTTTCTTTTCTTGGAGGGTTTAGGAGAATTGGGGCTTTTTGGTGTGGGAGTTCTTCGTTTCTTTGGATCATAACTTGCCCCAACCTTTTTCAACAGGTCTGCTAGGGTCTCTTCAGTAGATGAACCAAGTTTATCTCCTTGTGTTCTTAGATTAACTAACCCTTCAGCAGCTTCACCAGAACCACTTCCCCCTGACTTTTTGCCGCTCTCTTCTACCTTTTCTTGGTCAACCCCACAGATAGTAGGCATAGACAAATCAGCAGTAGGTGAATGATCAACCACTCTTTTCCCATTTCTCCTCTCTTCACCACATGCACCCTCTCTCTCTTTTTATTTTTTAGATTTCTTTTTACCTCCACTCCTTCGTAACTTAGGTAATTCTACATCCTTGATAGGCCCAACCAGAACAAACCTAGTTTCTAAATTTTTAGACAAAGAAGAACTTACTTTAGAAGGGGACTCTTGAGTCTTTTCAGAGTTAGAAGACCCAGGTCCTTCCCCCCACTAACGGATTTGTATGACTTAGAATCAGAGTTGGAGTCAGAGTCTTGGACCTGGCTTGCCTTTAATTTCTAATTTAATTTCTTTTTGGGAGCCCAGACGCTACTGTTTTTTGAGAAAGCATTTTCACCCTTCTCAGCCTGGGTTTGGGAGATGTACTGGGTGGAGGAGGGGTAGATGAACTAGAGGGGGTGGGTAGTGGAGGAGTTCCAGGATTGTCTTGTGGGTTTTTCATGATCATTGTTTTCTTGGGAGAATTGGTGAGTTAGAATTTTGGAGAAGAAAATAAATGAAAGTGAAGAAGGATTTTTGACTGTTTAGAATTATGGAGATGGCAGGAGGTAATGATGTATATTTAAAGAGAAATACACATTTAATGTATAATGGCAGCTTTAACAGTGGTCAATTAGAGGTCTAATCAACCTGAAATTGCAGGTTTGAATAATCAGTTAAGCTTTCCTAGATTTTAGGCAATTTTTGTGGTTTAGAGTTCTAAGGCTGACAGAACTGGTTCAAAGCTAACAGATAGAATTTTCTAAGGAATTGAACAATGGTAGGACTTTTTCTCATGATTTAAATATTTATATTTCTAATTCTGCAGAGTATAGAAAACATACCTTAGCTTTCAGATGAACCCATACTGATGGACCAGGTTCTTCATTTTGAATTCTCTTGAACATGCCTCAATTTACCATAATAGAGAAAATTTTGTAAGAGATCAGTGATTCATATTAACACATGTCACAAGAGTATACTAATTACAGTATAAAGCTGAGTAGAAATTAATCTAGATATTTACACAAGTTCAGATTTCCTAGCCAAAATAAAAAAAATCATTTTTCCATTTTTTTTTCATTGTGCATTCTGAGCTGGTCCTATTAGGTGATCATAATCATCCCTAATTCTAACCTGTTCCTCTCAAAGTTTTCTCTACTCAATGCTTTAGTGAAGATGTCAACAATTTGTTTATCAGTAGCACAGAATTTTATGGAGATCAATCCTTTCTCATAGTTATCTCTTAAGAAGTGGTGTCTAACATCTATGTGCTTAGTCCTCTTATAATAAACAAGGTTCTTTGTCATACTTATAACACTAGTGTTATCACAGAAGATAGGAATGCAACCAACTTCAATGCCAAAATCTACCAGCTGTTGTTTGATCCATAACAATTGAGCACAACAAGAGGCAACAACAACATATTCAGCCTCAGCAGTGGATAAGGCCAGTGAATTTTGCTTTTTAGTGGCCCATGATACAAGACATGAACCAAGAAAATGAGCCATACCTGAGGTGCTTTTCCTATCCACAAGGAAACCTGCATAATCAACATCAACATACCCTACTAGATTGAAATTACTA
This sequence comes from Nicotiana sylvestris, assembly GCF_000393655.2. Taxonomy (NCBI): domain Eukaryota; kingdom Viridiplantae; phylum Streptophyta; class Magnoliopsida; order Solanales; family Solanaceae; genus Nicotiana; species Nicotiana sylvestris. Next base: position 115,930,087 of record NC_091063.1, read on the forward strand.
CCTTTAGGGTACCAAAGACACAGATCAGTAGTGCTTTTCAAATATCTCAGTATCCTCTTAACAGTAGTCAAGTGAGATTCCTTTGGATTAGCCTGAAAGTGAGCACAAAGCCCTACACTGAAAACTATGTCAGGTCTGCTGGAAGTAAGATACAATAGTGAACCAATCATACCCCTATTCAACTTCTGATCAATAGATGAACCAGGTTTATCTATGTCTAATTTAGTGGCAGTTGCAATGGGGGTGTCTATTTCCTTTGATTCATCCATTTTAAACTTTTTGATCAGCTCCTTTGCATATTTCTGCTGATGGATCATGGTTCCATTTGGGCTTTGTTTGATCTGTAAGCCTAAGAAAAAGTTAAGCTCACCCATCATACTCATTTCAAACTCACTCCCCATTAATTTGGCAAAATCCTTACTTAGTTTGTCAGTAGTTGCCCTAAAAATTATGTCATCAACATATATTTGTACCACAAGAAGATCCTTACCTTTTTCCCTCAAGAATAAAATACTGTCAATTTTACCTCTTTTGTAGCCATGCTCAAGCAGGAATTTGGACAATCGTCCATACCATGCTCTAGGAGCCTGCTTGAGTCCATAGAGAGTCTTGTCTAATTTTTACACATGTTCAGGACATTCCTTGCTCTCAAACCCTAGAGGTTGTTTAACAAAGACTTATTCTTTTAGGTAGCCATTCAGGAAGACACTTTTGACATCCATCTGATGAAGAGTGAATTCCATGTGTGTTGTAAAGGCTATGAGAAGTCTTATTGCCTCCAGTCTTGCGACTGGAGCAAAAGTCTCATCATAATCTATACCCTCCTCTTGGTTGTAACCTTGGACCACCAGTCTTGCCTTGTTTCTTGTAACTGTTCCATCTTCATTAAGCTTGTTTCTGAAGATCCATTTTGTGCCAATCACTGATATGTCCTTGGGTCTTGGAACTAGATACAAAACTTGACTTCTCTCGAACTGATTGAGTTCATCTTGCATTATATTTACCCAATATGCATCCTGCAAAGTCTCAATAACATTTTTAGGTTCAATAAGAGATAGAAAAGCATCAAAAGTACACAGATTCTTTAATTGTGGTCTAGTTTTGACTCTAGAGGTTGGATTAGTAATTATGTTCTCAATAGGATGAGAACTTTGATACTTGTGAGGTTTCACAACCAACTGATTTTTGCTTGATGTTTCTCCCATATTCTGTTGCTGAGGAACAGGGTCATGAACAAGTTCCTTTAGAGGATTGGTTTCAGTTCCTCTTTGATCGGTTCCCCCTGTCAGGTTGCCCTGGATGGAAGAACCTGTTCCATCACCTGTTCCTTCTTTTGGTGCCATTTTAGCTTGAGCTGAGACTTCACTCAAATCTTTTACTAGCCCAATAGCTTAATCTTTATGTTCTTGTCTCTCAAAAAGAATGTTAGTTTCATCAAACACTACATGTACACTTTCTTCTACACACAAAGTTCTTTTATTGAACATTTTATATGCTTTTCTATGTGAAGAATATCCCAAGAATACTCTCTCATCACTTCTGGGATCAAACTTACCTAGAGAGTCCTTTCTATTATTGTGCACAAAGCACTTGCATCCAAATGCCCTAAGATGGGATATATTTGGTTTTCTCCCTTTAAGTAATTCATAGGGAGTATTCTATACAAGAGGTCTAGTCATGCATCGATTTATGATATAACATGCAGTGTTTACAGCCTCTGCCCAGAAGCTATGGGGCGGTTTACTAGAAAAAAGCATAGTCCTAGCCATATCTTCAAGAGCCTTGTTCTTTCTTTCAACTGCTCCATTTTGTTGAGGAGTCATAGGGGCAGAGAAGTTATGATCTATACCATTCTCATCACAAAATTCAGCAAACTTAGCATTTTCAAATTTAGTTCCATGATCAGACCTGATGGATGCAAGTTGATTACCTAGTTGTTTCCGAGTTTTTCTAACAAAGGTAGTAAACATGTCAAATGTTTCATCCTTAGATGTTAAGAATAGTACTCAGGTAAACCTAGAATGATCATCAACAAGTACCATCACATATTTCGTACCACCTCTACTCAATGTTCTCATTGGACCACACAAATCCATATGAACCAGTTCCAACGTCCTGGTTGTGCTTACCAATTTCTTGCTTTTAAATGATGATCTTACCTGCTTCCCCCTTGCACATGCCTCACAAACTTTGTCTTCCTTGAACTTGATGTTAGGTAACCCTATCACCAAGTCCTTAGAGACTAATTTGTTGAGTTGATTCAGACTTGCATGACTAAGTCTCTTATGCCACAAGAAGGGATCATTGTCCAACACACTCAAGCAAGTGAGTTCATTTTCTGAGAGAGTGGACAAATCTACAATGTAAATAATGTTAACTCTTTTTCCCTGCAAAACAATCTTGTCAGTGGTAAGATTAATTACAAAGCATTTGGTAGAGGTAAATGCTACAAGGTTACCTCTGTCACACAGTTGTGATACACTAATTAGGCTATATTTCAAGCCATCTATCAAATAGACATCTCAATGGAGTGTGAGTCTATCTTACCTACCTTTCCAAACCCAATAATATCATCTTTATTCCCATTTCCAAAGGAGACATTACCTCCTTTTAAATCCTCAAGTGAAAGGAATTGGTTCTTTCTTCCAGTCATATGTTTTGAGTAGCCATTATCCATGTACCATATTTGGCTACTTCCCTTTACTTGGACTTGCAAAAAGAAATCAGGGGTTAGTCTTAGGAACCCAAACTAGTTTGGGTCCCTTTCTATAGGCAAAGGGGTAAATCAAATTCCTTTTAGCCCACCCAGGCAACCTATTTTTCTCTTGAACAAAAGCTTTGTTCTTTTGACTGGCCTTTTCTTTTGCATTACATTCATTTTTGTAATGACCAGTCTTGCCACAGTGTGTGCAGATTTTGTTTTCAGGAAGAGTGAGGTACTTGCTTTTGGGGTCCCACTTAGGTATTTGTGCCCCATAGCCAAGTCCTCTCTTGTTGCTACTGTGATGTCCTTATAGCCAGGATAGTGCATCAGAAGCCTTATTCCATTTGTAAGTTCTATCTAGTTCATGCTTTACCTTCCCTAGGTCTTCTTTTAAGACTCTTATCTGCTCATCTTTCCTGTACAACTCATCCTTCATTTTTCCTATGTTTTCTTATAAGGTGAAATGTGTGTGATCAACTTTCTTCTTACCTGTTCCTAATTTTAGTTTCAAATTTTCAGACCTAAGTTCTAGGACACTGGTGTCAAGTTCAAGAACCTGGTTCTTCAACTCAGTATTTTTACTATCACTCTCATTATCCCTAGATTCTAGATTTTTGCACTTAACTTTTAAGATCACACACTCCCTAGACAACTCTTCCTTCTCATTGTTAATTATCTCAGACTCATCAATGAAGTCCAACAATAGTTCAGACAACCTTTCTTTAGACAGAAATTTAATCTTGTCTTTGAGATGAAAGACAATTACCTCTTGTTCATCATCTGATTCTCTGATGGTCATAAGTGCTTGTTCAACTCCAGCTTCATCTTCCGAATTCTCATATGATGTTTCTCCCCAAGCAGCAACTATAGCCTTTGTTGATCCTTTATTCCTTTTGGGTTGAACCTGTTCCTTCTTCATGTTCCTTCGTTCAACCCTTTTCTTCTTCTATTCTATTTCCCACTGAGGACAGTTCTTGATCATGTGATCAGTCTTACCACATTTGTAGCAACCCTCGTTGGTATGTTTCTCAGGAGCCCTTGGTTTATTAAAGGTTGTACCTCTTGAAGAACCCTTTCCTCTCATTAGGTACTTTTTGAAATCCCTTGTGATCATGGCCATTTCATCATCCTCCATATCTGCACCTTCAGCTATTCTGAGAGCCAAACTCCTTTCTTTCTTGGGTGCATCTATTTTCATGGTTTGCCTTCTCAGTTCATAGATAGTGAGGTTTCCAATAAGTTTATCCAACTTGAGAGTAGCAATGTTCTTTGATTCCTGAATAGCAGTGATTTTTCTTTACCAAGTCACTAGTAAGACCCTTGTCGAGATTTTCTCAACCTTGTCTTCTTCAAGGATAATTCTCCCAAGAGATTTAAGTTCATTTGTTAGTGTAGTGAACCTTGAGTACATCTCCTGGATAGTTTCTCCTTCCTTTATACTGAAATTCTCATATTTAGAATATAGCAGTGTTCCTCTTGATCTCTTTACTTGAAGAGTTCCTTCATGAGCCACTTGTAAAGTGTCCTATATCTCCTTAGTAGTGGTACAACTTTGAATCCTACTGTACTTATCTGGACCCAGTCCACACACAAGCCATTTCTTGGCCTTGGAATTCTTCTCCCATTTCTTCAAGTCTTCAGCAGTACAGTCAGCTCTTGTCTTTGTCACATCCACTCCTTTAGCATTCTTCTTTGTAGTCGCCAGGGGACCATTAGTCACTATGTCCCAGAGTTCATAGTCTTCTCGTATAATATGATCTCTCATCATGTTCTTCCACCAAGAATAGTACTGACCATTAAAGAGCGGATCCCTAGCAGTGGATTGCCCTTCCCAGTTTCTAGGTGGTGCACTCATTTTGATCTTTTCCTAAGGTGTTAACCTCTTCAAGGATAACCCGCTCTGATACCAATTGATGTTTTATGCGTCAATACCACACAAGAGGGGAGGTGATTTGTGTGGTACCCAATTTTCGCTTAACTGAACTACAGAAGGACCTGGTTTTTCTAGGTGTTCCAACTACTACTGTTTGCGGAATAATAAATATAGAAAATAAAGAGCATAGAGATTTTTACGTGGAAAACACCTCACTCAAAAGGTGAAAAAACCAAGACCTACTACTCAATAGGATTTTCCTAAACTTCCACTAAAATATCTAAGCCAAAACAACATTTACAAAACTCTTTGTAAACCTAAGGATTAACTCTAGTCCCATTGTGGCACACAACCTCAACTGTTTCGACAACTTCAAGTTAACTCTAACTTGAACACTCTAGGTACCTAATATAGTTGCTTCTATAAAAGCTGAAAGGTACACTGTAAAATCACCTACTACAATTGAACTAGAATAAAAGATAGACACATGGAACTGGTTCTTCAATCCCGTTCAAGTGGCTTCAGGATTGCACACTCAAATCACACATAAATTGCTTGCAAAATCGCCTTGCTCTTTTGCTCTCAATTTAAGTTTAACTTCTGCTTATGTACATTACCTGTAAAAGAGAACAACACTGACATTTAATAGGTTACTAATCAGAGTTTGACTGGGATTCAATTGCTACTCTTTTATCGTAAAAGAGTTCATGGTGATCTCAAACTCTAACACTATCTTCTTCCTAAACTGTGTTCTCTTCATGTAAAGAGTCTTTCCCTCCTTATTCAATATGCAACATTTTCGATCAGATCAGTAGATATTGCTTCTTTATCAGTTAGATTTATCTCCTTCATGTGCATCTCACATGTACAGGTTGATCATGACTGTGCTTCACAAGATGGACCTGGTCCATGTCTGAGTTCTTTTGTCAATCTTCAAAACATCACCTGTTCTTGGGCCAACAGAAACTCATCATCAGCACTGTCCTCCAGAACGACGAGTGAACATGTGCCAGGGTAGCCCGATAACTTCGACAGAAGTCAAGCACGACTATATCGATAGGACCCAATGTGAAGGAGTACGTGTATATTTACTCTATTGAAGAAGCATTTTTGTATTAGTAAATGATGATTACAAAATCCCACGAAGGGTCCTTACACATGGTTACAAAACCCCATAGAGGGTCCTTACATAGAAACAAAGAAAAAACATAATAGCTAAATGTCTAATCTACTCTCGGAGATACACCCTCGGGGGAAATATATTCGAGAACCATTTCCTCGGAGGCCTCATCTAGGTCTTCCAAACGGCATCTTCAAGGATCTAGAAGAAGCAGAAAACGATGAAGAAGAATCAGAAAAAGATGAAGAAGCCGAAAAAAATGAAGAAGTGGCTGGGTGAAAAATTTGGCGAGTATGGGTCTCGCCAGCACTACTATTGGGAAGCCACTTCTTAAGACATTGCACCAGTGTGGGATGCAAAAGTTAGTAGATGGCACCACCTCACTCCATGGAAAGCAAAAGGAGTAAAGCGCCACACCAGGTGGAAATTAAGAGAGATGAGCAACAGTTTACGATCCACATATCCTGTAATGCGAAGATAATTTAAGATTCCTCTCTCATTATTTCGGGCCAACAACAACAATAATAAAAACAACAAACCAGTGCGATCCCACTTAGTAGGGAAAAGCTCTGAAAAAGAGCCACAACATAACTGGCGAGAACACTACCGCATGACCTTACGGCCACAGGCTTTAAACATGGGAAATAGAGTTGGACGAGGATGAAGAGAAGAAAGGAGTTATAGGCTTTTGAGGAATGACTGAATGAAGTTTTGATTCAAGAAAGCTTCAATTTATAGAAAGCTGGCAGCGTAACCAACGGCGCAATCAATGCCTTTGGGAAACGTATCGACAAGCGCAATTAATACTTTTTGGGAGACGGATCGGCGACGACATTATTGCTTTGAGAAAATAAATCGGCACTACACTGAATGCTTCTAGAAAGTTGTACTGATGGGACGTGTCAGTTATCATAAAAGCTTATGTCATAAGCATGATGTTGTCACAAGAGGCTCGAGGAGGTCAGTGTCAAAATCGTTTCTTATCATTTTAATCTAAGAAACGTGGGGACTATCTGTATACGGCAAAAATCAGAGGTCCGATTTTGTGACAGTTGAGGCACCTCGTAAAGACCGCCCCATAAGGCTCAAAGTTCAGCTCGGGGCTCGACCCCGAGGGTTCACAATGATCGACCTCGATGCAAGTACAAATCAGCGGCTATGATGGACTAACGGAAAGTTCCCAAGGCACGTGACTAAAGCCGACCAAGTCTATTAGGCTAGTTCAAGCCCGTACCGAGGCATTAAATGGATGTACCAGCCATATATCTTTGTAATAAATGCATTTGTACTATGTTGGGATTCCCCCTGGTATATAAAGAGGACCCTTGTCATTTGTAAGGGAGGATATCATTATACAATATTGAATACAAGAACATTCTTTGCTCTCTAACTTAGACATATTCTCTCTATTTCGCTACTTACATTTATTGCTTATATTTATTGTGTTCTACTTGTTGTTCTTCATTTATTGCTCATTATTGACTATAAAGAGCCTTCATCAAAGCTCCCAAAACTGTTAGACCTTCATCGGCTGCCCATAGCTTAGTATCGAGATCGACCTCGAGGCCCCGTATAACTTGGTTCGAGGCCCCGATTCTCAACTGCTCGGTTTGCTTAAACATATTGTTTTCAAGTTCTTATCTTATTGTCTAGTTTCATACTTAGCATCTATTGCCTAACAACTAGCATAAAAACAGATCACGTATTTTTAGAACCACAAAATCAAATCTAATTGTAATTACCATTTTCAAGGTAAACACATATGAACTACAATTTTTCACTTCAGACTTATTGGACTTTACTGTAGGAAATCGTTTCTTGCACTTCAGACCTTTAGGCCTTAAGTACATCTGAAGTGCGATTTTTTACTTCAGACTTATTGGCCTTAAGTGCATGAAACCATTGATTGCACTACAGACCTATTTGGCCTTAAGTGCATCTGATGTTTAATTTTTTTACTTCAGACTAATTTTTTTTAATTTCAAACACGATAAGGTTGAAGTTGATCGTAAAGTGGGTAGGCTTGCAATTTTTTTTACAAAATGAGTATAAGTTTAATTGTGAACCAAAACCGAATATAGATGCAGAATCCTCAAATTTAATTGGGTCTATGTGACGTGTAAATAGGGCTTTTTGAAACTGAACAATCATGTGTCGACCTGCCTAAAGGTTGTTTGGGTCATTACAAGTTCGAGTAAGATTAGTTGAGCAACGTGTTATATCCCAATTTGCTTAACGCAAAATCACTGAACTTCTCAATCTTTTTTTTTTTTTGGTTGTAATTGGTAGCTATACAATTTGCTAAGACATGATTCATTTTCAACAAGTAAAATTGTATCCTATAGTTTAAACTAACTGTTTGTCTTTTTTAATTTCTATTTTTATTTTAGCTAATTATTTAGTCCAAATTGATCCAATCTTTTGAATGTATTGATTTACTTTTTATTTTTTTAGCAATTTTTTCCCTGTTGGATTTTAGACTCAAGGAATGACCCTTCCATCCTCTTATATTTGCACGAACTATATCCTTGATGAAGGAGAACATTTCCTTATTTGATCTCTGCAATCGACTAAGAGTTACATGTGAAAGTAAAAATATCGAAACCGAAGAAAAGTACGTTTTTTTTTGTGAAAGATAAAAAATATTTATTAATCACCACGACCAAAAAGAAAAGTACAGTTCTCGCTATCGAAAGTATGATGTTGAATATCAAGGAGCCTTATTGGGTAGTGTGAATAATTTTCTAAAAATACTTTTTGTATTCTTTAGGTGGATAAATTTAGGAGAAAATCAAGAATAGTCTTTTGTATTTCCTAGATGATAAAATAAACTTATCAAGAAAGTGATTCTTGATGATCTTCTGTAAAGGAACACCCAAACCAAGAGCAAAGAGTAATGGAGGCATTATTACATTTCAGCAAAGTAACAAGGCTGGTGGCCGATATGGATAAGTCTAAGTATTTTTGTGGCTGGAGTGGATGATCAAATGAAGGATACACTGGTATAACAGACTGGTTTCATATTAGGAACATTCCCTATAAGATATCTGGGATTGCTCCTATCATCTAAAAACTAGAATAAGATGGAGTGTCATCAACTAATTGATAAGATCACTATCAGAATCAACACTGTCTACTCCAAAAATTTATCCTATGTTGGGAGATTACAGGTAGTTACTGCAGTCTTATTCTCATTATACAGCTTCTGGGGATCGGCATTTATACTTCCACAAAGTGTATTGGAGGAGGTTGATAAAAAATGCATAGAGTACCTATGGGGTAGTACTGAAGGCAAGAGGAAGATATCACCTGTAGTCTCGGGAAAATTTTGTTGTCCAAAAAAGTCTGGTGGTTTCAATATCAAAGGAAGCAGAATGTGGAACATTGCATCAGTTGGGAAATTGTTCTGTTTGGCAGTTAGCAAACAAAGAAGATTCACTAGGGTGAAATGGGTGCATGAGATTTATATGAGGAACAATAATGACATATGGAGTCACCAAATTCCCACTGACTGCAGTTGGTATTGGAAGAAGATTAACTTATTAAAAGAGTTAATGCAACACTGGTATCAACAAGGAAATTATATCTTAGGACCCTAGGGGAAATAATCTATTTCAAGTAGCTATAACAATCTGATAGGGCCTCGAGGAAGAATGAGATGTGCTGAACTGATCTAGAACTCCATCTCACAACCAAAGCCTAGGTTTATAACATGGCTGACCGTATAGGATAGGTTACTCACAAAGGAAAGGCTGAGGAAACTGCAGATTCATGTTGATAATGAGCAATGTTGTTTGTGTGATCAACTGACGGAGGAATCATCTCGATACCTATTTGCTAATGGTAGTTGGGCAAGGAAACTTATAGCAGAATACTACAATGGATAGGAATTCAGATTCCGAAAGGTAATGTGCAGCATACACTTAGTAGAATCAAGATGCATTGGCATCAATTCAAAAAAGAGATTACAGCAGCAATTTGGAGTGCAGGGATATACCACATTTGGAAAGCTAGAAATTGGAAACTGTTTAGGGGATTCAATATAAGTATAGACATGGTAGTAGTACTGATAAAGAAAGATTTTATAGATAGAATAGAACCTGTCAGGATAGTAAAGAAAGCACGTTGCTGTCAAGGACTACTTCAGAAAATTTGCTTAGCCCCGTTGGAGGCCTGTATTTCATAGTACTCTTTGAGGAAGGTGGCTATGGAATTTTAGGTGCTTTGTAGGTGTATTTGTTTTGTTTGTTGTTAATGGTAATATTTACATTGTTACCCAAAAACAGTGATTCTATAACTATCTTTTGGATACTTATAATATTCCATTTGTGACATTGTAATGCACGGGTAGAGTTTCAATATATTATGAAGTAAAATCATCTTTGTAGCCTTATGATATTATGAACAGCCCATCTTGTATTCCAACACTCAAATCGTAAGAGAAAGTGGAAGTCGTAAAAAATTCATTTAATAATGTGATCCGCAAATTGTGAGTTGTGCATACAACAATTTAAAGGGAGGTGTAACTTTTGCTATTAACGATTTTGTTTGAGTGTCATATTCTATATGAGATTTTCAAAAATATAATACCTTATAGTTTTAGGATGCATTAGCAATCCAAAAACCTTATATTTAAGATTATTTGTGACATTAGTACTCCCTTACTTCAATGCCATATTCCAATTGAATTTCTTCACATTCTAATACCCTATGGTTTTGGAATGCATTGGCAATTCCTTAACCAATATTCCTTGACATTGACACTTTAACTTTTAGTGCCATATTCCACTTGTAAATCTCTAAATTTAATACCTTATTGTCTTAGAATGATTTGGCTAATCCCAAAACCGTATTAAATCTGGAAAAATTGTCATGACATTAATTGCCCCCTAATTTATTTTGGTTAGCCATTATAAAGCATTAATCACAACAATAACATCCAAAATAACACTTAAAAGAATTGCATAAACATAAAATGAAATGTGCATGAAAGAAGCCAATTGTGGTTACTGCATAATACACCAATATTTTAGGATTGATACCTTGGCTCTTTAATGGCCCAACACCCTTTTCTAAATGGTTCGCAATTTAAAATAGCTCAGCAACACATACTCTTGGCCGTTGATAAAATTTACTGCTCTTAATAAAGTAAGAAGCTTAAACTCAAATTAAATACAAAGTAGCAAATTACAATTTGATAAGCCATCTTATATGGTCCTAAGATTAATCAATACTTGGCCATAATTCCATAATAACTAAACAAAAAACTCAATAGTGTTTGCCTACAGCGTTTTATCTTGAAAACAAAGAATTTAAGCATAGACCATGTTACAGTAAGTCCAAACATAACTTATTTATGCTTCTTGGCGCTGGTTATCGACTTTGTTAAGTAGCGTTTTGCCCTTAATATAAGATTTTTTTGAATTTAATAAGGCTCTAATACGAATATCAAACACAAAAGAAAAAAAATTTATATATACAGTTGCGCCCAATGTTGATATTCCGACAACCTAATCCCAATTATTCATCACATAAGCAGCATCGAGCATATACAGTCTGTTGCGTGACGTCTTCCTGAGATTCCTTGGAAGGACGACGTAAGGCTAAGCAACTGATGTCTGTACAGTTACTATCACCAACTGGGGTCCCCTCCGTACGCTAGACGAGATTGTCAGTGCCGTACGAAAAAATTAATATCAAGAGCAATTGAGAGAATAGAAAAAAAAATTGAGAATGAATGAAAGCTTGATTACATTAATAAAAGCTATTACAGAAAAGCAACACGGTGTCGAGGGGAAGAGACACCAGTACAGACAATTGTTTGCTTGCTTGAAAGTTTGATTGCTTAATCCCCCTAATAATGCTTAAAAGAATAAACCAAAGTTACAGAACTTGACATAACTAAACTAGTGATACATAATGGAAATACATGAAGTAAATCTATTCTATATTTATAATGAAAAGGGCTTAGATTCCTACAAAGTAGAAGCAGGTCCATTGGAAGCAACCTTGTCTTTAGCATAAGAGTCTGTGCGGCGGCGCTGTTGGCATCTCCCTACAGCTGGGCACTGGCGAGGGTTATTTGTGGGGCGACATAGGCATAGGTACGCTTGTCATTTGGTGCAGCCAAGACCACATGACCATCCATGGTGCTAGGCATTAGGAGGCTTACCAGGATGCCATGGGACGCGTCCAAAGGGTCATGGAGCATGGCTGGAAAACCCCGCCCATGACAACCTCCCCCCACCTGAGTTGGTGACATCCTCGACGCCTTACTTGCAAGATAATCATCGATCAGGCTCTTGTAGGCTTTTAGGTTTGTTCCCCTCTCCCAAGTGTTCTCCTCTATATCACAGCCCTGCCATTTCACTAGGAACTTTTGGTGATCTTTTCTTGAAGCACGAATCACTTGATCATCTAGAATAGCTTCTATTCCCCTTTTCCTTGTTCATTTACGGCCTCGAATATTAGGTATTGGGAGTTAGCTCCGCAAAGGATCCTCCATATCTTCCCAAAAAGGTTTCAGAAGGCTGATATGGAAGACTAGATGTATCTTCCACCAGGATGGGGTATCCTCCTGGTATGCAACTTTCCCAATGTGTTTCTCAATCGACAAGTGTCCAATGTACTTCTGCAATAGGCGAGGGTCATAGATCCCTGCAAACAAGTATCGCTTGGGGATTTTCACCATCGCTTTGTCTCCTACTTGGTATTCAACAAAGCGACGATTTTTATCATCATGCTTTTTCATCCACTTTGGGTTTTGACAAGATAGCTCCGCACTATCTCCATATTTCGCTTCCATTCTTTCGAGAAACTAGCAACTCGAGGAGATTTCAACATGTTTGGGGCATTCACAGTGCATGGGAGTAGCGGTTGTTATCCGATAACAATTTCAAAAGAGCTTCTATTTGTACTAAAGCTCTTTTGTGAATTGAAATACAGCTGAGCAGTATCCAGAAGCTTCACCCGATTCTTCTGTGATCTGGTAACAAAATGGTAGAGGTATTCCTCCAGCATGCCATTGACCCGCTCTACCTAACTATCAGATTGCGGATGGAAACTTGAACTATGACTCAACTTGTACCCGAGGCACTTAAAGAGTTGAGTCCAAAAGTTGCTACTGAAGCGAGAGTCGCGTTCACTAACGATGTCTTTAGACAGAACCCAATATTTGACAACATGAGAGAAGAATAGTTGAGCAGTATCTTCTGCTAATATATATTTTAAGGCTGCTATACGCGTAGCATACTTGGGAAAATGAACTACCACAACCAAGATAGTTGTAAGATCTTCGACCTTGAGAAATTTGGTGATGAAATCTAGTGACACTCTTTCCCAAGGTCTTTTTGGAATAGGAAATTGCTCCCACTTGCGTTAAGCAGTCTGACTTATCTTTCTGGCATACTAGGCAAGTCTTCACATATTACACAACATCATCAGCAATTTAAGGCCAAAAATAAGCACGGCGCAACAACGCCATGGTACGTTCATCACTTGGGTGACTGCCCGCAAAGTATCATGGCATTTCATCAGAAGAGTCCTTTGCATATCGCCTCATTTAGGAACATAAAGTCTATTCCCTGTCACCTTCAGGAACTTATCTTCCACGTAGAATTGGCGAGTCTTGGCTTGTCCTACCAAATTGACCAAATACTGTGCAGAAGGATCCTTGGTGAGTAGATCATGATCTAGTATTTTATAGTGATGGCCACTTTTATCCCCCTTAGGATGGCGAGTAGGCTTACTGATGCTAGGTCAGCCCTCTGACTAAGCGCATCAGCAACTTGGTTGGTCTTCACACTTCGGTACTCCAGGTTGAAATAAAATTTCGCTAGGAGTTCCTACCACCTGAGCTGTCGGCCATTCAACTTTGGATGGGTCATAAAATGACTAACAACTATGTTGTCTGTCTTGACTATGAACGAGGTTCCCAGCAGATAATTCCTCCAAAGGCGCAAGCAGTGGATGACAGCCAATAATTCTTTTTCGTGGGTGGCATAGCGTCATTCTGCATCCTTCAACTTTCTACTCTCGTACACTACTTGATGCCCCTCCTGTAACAAGACTCCGCCTAGAGCATAGTTAGAGGCATCCGTTTGTACTTCGAACGACTTAGCCAAATCAGGGAGGGCCAAGACAGGGCTACTAAACATAGCCGTTTTCAATACTTTGAAGGCCTTTGCTCGCCTGGTACCCCAATCCCAAGGCATGGTTTTCTTTAGGAATTCTGTCAACGGCGCTACAATGGGAGAGTAACTTTTCACAAACCACCAATAAAAGTTGAATAGACCAAGGAACACCCTCAAGGCACAGAAATCCTTAGGCGGCAGCGAATCTGTGACAGCCCTCAAGGCATGACATGTATGAGGAAGTCAATATATTTTTGGGTGAGGGAGCACTTAGATAGCTTCACATATAATTTGTGCTCCTGCAATCGAGCTAGGACCTTTCGCAGGTGATCCAGGTGTTCATCCAATGTTTTGTTATATACCATAATATTGTCCAATTAGACCATTAAGAATTTATTAATATATTCTCGGAAGACCTGGTTCATCAAGGTGCAAAATGTGATTGGAGCATTAGTCAAGCTGTATGGTATGACCATGGAGTCGTACGACCCATATATTGTCACACAGGTCATCTTGTATTTGTCTCCCTCAATAATCCGGACTTTCCAGTAACCTACCTTCAAGTCTATTTTTATAAACAATGTAGCACCAGCCAGTCTATTGAACAAGTCTGCAATTAGTGGGATAGGGTACTTGTTCTTCACTGTGATTTTGTTTAGGTTCCGATGATATTTTATACTTCAATACCACATAAGAGGGAGGGTGGCGATTTGTGTGGTACCCAATTTTTATGTGTATTGGATTATTGAAGGACTTGGCTATTCTATGCGTTCTTTACACTACAGTTGCAGAATAAACAATACAAAAAGTAAAGAATACAAGGATTTTTACGTGAAAAATACTTGGCTTAAAAGTTGAAAAAATCACAACCTACTACCCAGTAAGATTTTTCCCAAACACCTCACTACAATTATGAGCCAACAACAAAGTTTACAACCTCTTGTAAACCTAAGAATTAACTCTAACCCTAGTAGCAACCCGCCATAGGTTGTTGCGACTACTTCAAGTTAACTCTAACTTGAAAGATACAACTCAGGTAGCTTCTAAGAAAGCTAAAAGGTACAACTCAAAATTCCAACTAGACTTTGCACTAGAAATAAAGAAAGACACATAAAACTCTTTATGGAACCGGTTCTTCAATCTGGTTCGCGTAGCTTCATGATCACACTCTTGAATCTCACAGGAAGTGCTCACAAAATGCCTTGCTAGTTTGTTCTTAATTCTGCTTTTACTTCAGTACACGTGTGCCACCTGTAAAAGAGAACACAACTGATATTTATAGAGTTAGTAGAATAAGGATTAACTATAGTTCTAATGATTTACTCTTCCTTAGTGGAAGAGTTCTAGTTATCTTTAACTTCTAACTCCTTCCTTATCTTGGATAGAGTTCTCTTCAAGTAAGGAGTCATGCTCCTTATCAAATATGCAACCTTTTCATTCAGGGATTATCATAAATAACCACTTATACTTATCCCTTTCATGTGCAAGCCTTTTGCTCGATTCTGTCCGTCACTTGTGTACACTGTCTATGGACCTGATTCATGCATGTGTTCCTTTGTCAATCATCAAAAGTAAAACTGCTCAAGTCAACAAATTGCCCCTTTTTGATAATGACAAACTCTATGCTTTTCAAAAGCATGGAACCTGTTTCAGCTCAGCTCAGCTCAAACATCATAGTTTAACGCAAAAACATACTTTGTCTTTTCCTTTTTGGCTTCATGGAAAAGTTGCATAATTTAAGTTAAGTAACCAGATTTTAGCAAATATCACTCATGGCTACTAGGACTTCTTCAAATGTAATCATGGATTCAATTTTCTCTTTATCAGTCTATAAGGCCCTGTAAAATTTTGCCAAGGAATTCAAGTTTTTATGGTGCCAAGGTAGGGTAGTGTGTGCAGAGGTAGTAATTAATCGGTACAGACTTCTGGGGTTGTAGAATGCATTAAAGAAGTAGGTGAAATTTTTGGGAAAAGAAGGCAAGTATACGGTCACATCCGCGACCGCAGATCCATTCTATGGGCCGCATAACCGTCGCAGAGCTGAGCAGAGAATTTGTTGAATTTTGAAGGTTGTTTTGTGGTCCATTCTGCGATCGCATATCCATTTCGCGGTTCGTATTCTTCTTCGTAATTTGGCATCAAGAATTTTGTTGGGTGATTCTGCTATCGCATAAGTGTTATGCAGACCGCAGACATGTCACAGACCTATTCAGACCATTCCAGTTTTTGGGCATCACTTTTGTGGTCCATTTTGCGGACCACATATCTATTCTGCAGTTTATTCTGCGACCACAAACTTGCATTCAGAGGGTTCATTTTCCTATTTTTATAACCCGACCCCATTTTATAGCCTTAAGGGCTCATTTTGAAGCAGATTTCTGATGATTTTAGAGAGAGGTAAGAACATTTTAGAGAGAGAAAGAAGAAACCTATCATTCTAATCATCCAATCTTGTACCAATCTTTAAGAATCAAGGAAGCCACCTACTAAACCATCATTTATTCGGGTAAGTCCTACTCCTAAGCTTCATGCAAGAGGATGAGTTGTTGTGTATTGTGGGTTTGGAAATAGGCCATGCATGTGACAATAAGTTGTAGTATGTGGGGTTAATGAACCATTTTGGGTAGTTCTTGTTGAAATTGGTTGAAGGAGGAAAAGATTACCATTGTAGAAGCTTTGTAGTCCATCTTGCTTACTAGGTGTTGATACCCAATTTTTCTCTATAATACTTTTTAAGTGCATATATACCCTCAAAGGTATGCATTAACCTCAATCGATATTTTTTCATAATTTTTATATTTTTAAATTAATTTATTCTAGTATTTTATTTATATAGTAATTACAAAATTGCATCACAAATGGCACTATAACATTTTGTTGATTTAATATTTCTATTTATAGTCATATTAAGTTCAAATTATTTCACAAATGGCCAGATTACACCTTTTGGTTACAATTGCAATAATTTTACAATTATAGCTCACACATACATCACTGCATTATTTTACCAGAAGTTGGTCCATTATATTTTTAAAATATTGAATAATTATTTTAAAACACTTCTATGCATAAAATTTATTTTTTCTTGTTGTTAATTATTTTATAAAATAATTTTTATTCAATTACTTGGGTATTTAATAAATAGCCCTTTTTATCTTCAGATCAAACCTTTTTAAAACCAGCCAAAACCCCTCTAAATTGGACCAATTCCCTTAAGCCCAAACACACATCTGCCCGACCCAATACCCTATCCAATCTTGACTGTTGATCATTTTTTTCAACGGTCCACGACCCATCTTATCATAATTAACCTAAATGACCCCCCAAACCCTCTCATTTCTCTCCATCACCCCACTGTCATCATCTCCCTTTCTCTCTCAACTCTGTCCATTAAACCCTAGTTTTCAAGCGCCGTCACCGATGTATATCTCAGCGTTGTGATGTTTTCTTGTCTTCTCCGGCCAGTCTTGGCCTTTTACACGCCATGGCTCTTTGATTTCTTAGATCCTTGAGAAGATCTCAAGAACCTAGCTGGTTCAGGGTTGAAACCTTCGTTTATTATCCTGTCTCTGTCACACCTCCTTTTTCCGTCCCCGCAAAGGGTGAATGAGTTTTTTCCAATTAAAGGACAATCGAAACGGGATTTGTTTGTTTATTTCAGAGTCTCCACTTGGGAGATTTAGGGTGTCCCAAGTCACCAATTTAATCCCAAATCTAGGAAAAGAATGACTCTGTATTACAGTCCGCGAACCAGGAATTCTGTTAACTCGGGAGAAGGTGTTAGGCATTCCCGAGTTCCGTGGTTCTAGCACGGTCGCTCAACTGTCATATGCGGCTTATTTATCTTATTTTATATAATTATGCGCTCATGTGCAAGTTTTAACTCTTTAACGCTTTTATTATTATATTTTAAAAGAATATGAACATCTGATGGTGCTGGACTTGACAGTTATATTCACACATTTGCCTTTTTATTTGTCATCTCTAATGCAACGTTGGGCGACACTCTCACTCTCATTATCATGAAAGGCGAATCTTGCTTTTAACGGTTTTCTTTGTTTTTTACTTGCCCTAGTTCCACATGACTCGAGCTTCGAATAATCTTAAACCGTCCTTATTTCCTTTAAATGTTCTGATCACCTTTCCGGGGTTTTATGATTAACTTTTAAGATTAGGCCCAAACTGCGTGCGCATGCCATGTCACTAGAATCGGCGCTGAACAAAATGATAAAAGGACTAAACAAAAAGATGACTAGAAATAATAAAAGACCGGAATTTGCATTAGACTACCGGTGAAATGGTTTGAATAACAAAACAAACAAAAACAAACCAGAATAAAATCCTAAAACAACCTGGACAAAACTTAAACAAACCGCTATGACAAAATGGAAAGATAAGAAAGTTTGACACAAGACAATATCCGGATTACAACCCTAAGAATAATCCGGTCAACAGAAATGACAACAAAATAAGCCACCACAAGCTTCTCTCTTGGTAACCAAGGAACGGAGCGTCCTCCCACTTTATCAAAACTGACATCTTAGCCACTGAGCTTCGCATCAATACTGCCAAGACCATTACCAGCTTCAATATTATCAACCTCCGTCAACAAGTCCCCAATAGGATTCGAGTGCTTCTGTTATCAAGCCTGATCCCCGCAAAGTGTGTATCATGATGTGCAGGTAAAGGATTCTACGCGATATTCTGGGTGTCATTGTCCGGCTTACCACAAACCAACCACCTTAACTTTCCTTGCGATTCAAAACAAAACAGGTTAGAATGGACTCAGTCGGTCCCCATTATTAACATCTTTTTTTTTTCTTTTTTTTTTCTTTTTTCTTTTTTCTTTATTTTTTTCGATTTTTTTTTCTTTTTGTTTTTGTTTTGTGTTGTGGTCGAATCTTATGGAGATTGTCTACGTATCATGACCCCGCATGAATCAGACCTTGCGTAGTTCGGACAAAATGAAGGTAACAACAATGAGACATTTTTTTTCTTTATCAATTTTCATAATAAAACAAACTGGGTTTCAAAGGTTGAAAGATGACCAACAAACTCAAAAATCAAACAACCCACTTATTCTAGTCAAAAGATTTACAACCTCAAAACAAAAGGCTAGCTCCCTTTCTCCGTTTGACAGATGCAACCAAACGATTATATTTTGCAAATGTGGCCCTTTCCAAATTTCACATGAATTTTGAGGTCGGGGAGGATTATTTTATGACACTTTACAAACTTGTCCGTTCTTTTACGAAAATAGCCTTTCGACAACTGAAAGATACTCTAAGGCTATTTCGGCAAGAACGGTTTAAGACACTGCCAAAGCTGGCTCGGCTTATTGTGACCAAAAGCCCAAACGGTATTCACCTGACCGCTGACTCTTTGTTTTTTTTCAAATTACAATAAAACCTTATTTGCAAACACGACCCTTCAGCGCCTCGGGGACGAAGATTTTAAGGTTGTGTGGGTCAACTGGACCAAAATCCTAAAAAAAATGACCCAAGGTGGTTGTTTATACAAAGTCAGCCTTCCGGCGTCCCTTTCGGGAACATTCGGCTATTTTTGACAAAACAACATCACCCGACTTATTTATGACAAAATTAAAACTTTGACATGTTTTTTGTTTATTTATTTGTTTTTGGTTATTTTAGCAAAAGGGGAGGTTGGACCCGATGAGGGTTGCCTACATATCTCACATCCGGTGAGAATCAAACCCGTGTAGTTAGGGACATCATGAATAAAGTAAATAAACTTTTTTTTTATTTTTATTATTATTATTATTTATTTTTTGAAGGAAAGACTTATAAAGAAGAAATAGAGCATTTTTTCAAAGAAGGATTTCTAAAGGAAATTATTTTTCAATTTTAAAAGAGAACTTCTAAAAAAGAAAGAAAATATTTTTCGAATTTTACTTTCAATGAAAGAAATGCTTCTAAAAAATATTTTTGAATTTTGAATTTTCTTTTCAATTTTGAAATTAGAATGAAAATATTTTCGGATTCTTTTGGAAGAAATTAAAAGAAAATATTTTTTTTTTTAAAACAATTAAAAAGACTTTCTAAAGACATCAATAATGAAAAATATTTTTGGATTTTTTCTTAAAAATTGGGGGTCTAAAAAAAACTTTTCTAGAAAGGAAATAAATAAAAATACTTTTTGGATTTATATATATATATATATATATATATATATATATATATATTGCAACAAATAATAAAACCACGTTCAACGCAAGACTCTTTTCATTTTCATTTTTGGCATTTTTATAAACAAATAAATAAAAAAAACTATTTTAAAAACAACTCTTTTTTCATTTTCATTTTTCATGGCAAGACAAACTATTTTTTTTTTCATTTTGAAGACAAGACAAAGTGAAGATTTTTTAGTTTCAACAAAATGACCAACCTATTCTTCAACCTAAAAATAAGGGACTCTTTTCTATTTTTTTTTCTTTTTCTTTCTGAGCGAAACAAACTATATATAAAAAATATTTTTCTTTTCTTTTCATTTTTCCCAAAATTTCGGCATAATTTCGCCAGTATTTGGACATTGTTATTTTTTCAAAACAAAAGAGTAACCCTATACACTGCTATTTTCCTTTCTTTCTCTTTTTTTTTTAAAATTTTTCCCAATATTCAAAACCGGTCATCATGCAAGTCCAAAGCAAATAAATGCACAAGCAGCGAGTAGGACGCATCAGGATGGTCTTTTCTGTTTCAGGTTGCTATTCCTAGACGGACCCAACCCCTGTGTTGAGTCCCCTAAGTCAAAAATGCACATGATGCAGATAAGCGTTCCTACTAGGGATCCGACATGAAGTTGAGTTATTCTAGGTTCAGAACCTGGGTAATTGTTCTAGACCTGGCTTACCCGAGCGGACAGCTCGAGCCGGGGGGGCCGCGTACCGGGAATACAGAAGCTTCACCGGCTTAGCAACTTATCCGAACCTCGTTCTACATTGGGATTTGACACTATACAGAAAAGAAGTCGTACGAAGTACACCCTTCTTCATGATTCAGAAGACTCAAAGAGGAGATGGGTTTCGGCACAGTTTATATACAGTTCACATAATATCAAAGCGGTAAAAGGCAACCAATTAGCACATTGAGCCCAAACATGTAACAAAATCAGATAAAACCAAATATAACAATTTATATAAGCTCGAATTTCTAACCCTGAACCAGTGGTTCTGGGTCAAATCCCCAGCAGAGTCGCCAGAGCTGTCACACCTCCTTTTTCCGTCCCCGCAAAGGGTGAAGGAGTTTTTTCCAATTAAAGGAATCGAAATGGGATTTGTTTGTTTATTTCAGAGTCGCCACTTGGGAGATTTAGGGTGTCCCAAGTCACCAATTTAATCCCGAATCGAGGAAAAGAATGACTCTGTATTACAGTCCGCGAACCAGAAATCCGGATAAGGAATTCTGTTAACCCGGGAGAAGGTGTTAGGCATTCCCGAGTTCCGTGGTTCTAGCACGGTCGCTCAACTGTTATATTTGGCTTGATTATCTGATTTTATACAAATATGGACTCATGTGCAAGTTTTATCTTTTTACCGCTTTCATTATTATATTTTTTAAAGAATGTGAACATCGTTTAAAAACATGTCTTTGGATTGGGTCACATAAAATGCATCCACGATCCGGAACGTATTTTTATTCAATGTTTTGGGATTTGGATTTGGGTCGCATAAATGCATACCCGTGTTTAAGAATGTATTATTATTATATCGCGCCTAAAGCAATTAGCGATTTATTACTTTGGGGTAGGGCCGTGAAATTTGCTAAAACGACTCCTCCTTAATTCTAAGCAATTAAATGTACATTTATTGAGGGCCCCGCAATCTATACATTTTATTAAGCGAGGCTCATCTCATTTATTTTCCTAAATGGATAAATCTTAAAGCGACTACATTTTGCTATTTAAAATTAGTCTCTAAAATGAATAAAGAAAATCCTAATTAATTACGTTTTTTTTATTATTATTATTTAAGAAAATGATTCATAAATTCTAAAAATGATGCAAGCGGGGCAATCTGTTGCCAATGCGGGCTCAGGCTCAACGTGTATGGCATAAACTAGACCTGGGTCATCTTATTCACATGTTACTACCTAGTTACATTATACTAGGCATGTTCACAGTTTGTCAAATTAAAAAAAAAACTTAGCAATCTAATTTTAATTCTAAACCATTTACATGCTGAAATTAACCAATAGTATTTAACTAAACAACATTCCTACAAGTTCCTAAATGGTCTATTCGTTTGATGAACTAACGTGCTTTTTGAGACATGGTAATCATCCAACAATAACGAATTAACTAGACGAAGTTACTACACCATTTATTTATTTTTAGGCAATATATAGATAGTTCGTCCGTTAAGCTATCGTCAGATGTTTCACTATATATATTAAACAGCTACATGATTCTGATTAGAGTAAGCTAAATAATTTATATATACAAATAAAATTCAGAATATAATTAAAATAAATTTAGAACTTCAACTCTTCATTTTCGTATTCATGCTACATGTTTCAGTTTACAATAATCAACGTGTCAGTTGTGTACCTGATATTGGAAGCAAAAGAAAAGTGAGATCAGCAGAAATTCAGTAGCATACAACAACAGCAACACCCAGCAACCAGCAATGAGAAACCAGTGACGGATTAAAACTCAAGATAAAAATCCAGAAACACCAACAACAATCAACGGACAGAAGCCAAGGGAATCTTTTCAGAGTTGAAAGACTAATTAATGTTCAACCCTTAATTTCTGAATCCGTATATCAGAATATTTAAATTGTATATCAGATGTATACTATTCTTCTTTTGAATTTCCAAAATGTTTTTCTTTTTATTTTTGGAGTCTTAGTATTTTCGGAATTTTTCTCTCTATCCTTTTTCTTCTTTATGTCCTTTTTAAAATCTGATCAAGTCTATCTTATTTATCTCCCATCCCCAAACCCTTTAATCAATTAATCAAATAATAAAAACAACCACTTTCTCTTACCAAACCCACTACTACATAAAAAATACAATTATTATTTATTTAAACAACTTTTCTTGAGTCCCGCAATCCCACTATGTCTTGTTCCCCATTTTCGATTAAACGAGTACATTATTCCCCACCATTATGTCTTGTCCCCCCATTATTGATTATTTTAATATTATAAAAAAAATTATTTAATCTTAATGGACAGAGCACTCAAAATAAATAATTGTTCAGATTTTTAATTTCAAAAATACCCCTACGACCTTACTGAAATTATCATTTTACCCCTAAAAATACTGTAATTTACTAATCTACCCCATTAACTATATCCAATCCTCCTAAATCAATTAACCAAACTATAGCAGCTATAACCAATTCCTAATCCAATTTCATCAACAAATAATCAACTTCTGCATAATAAACTTGCCAAATTAACAACATTCATGAATTACTAACAGAGTTAGATTCATATCAACAAACTCAACAAGACAAACATGTAGATTTAAATCACTAAACTCAACATCCGTTGAACTCAAACTAAATCAAACAACATTATAACAAAGAGGAATGATTTAAACTAAATAAAAAATTAAACCAAAACATAAATTCACAATAAATCACTGGATTAAAAACGAACTTCAAGCAAAAAAAATATGAACACGAATTAAATATAAATTAAACAACAAAGATGACGGATTTAAGCGATTAAACCAACACTCTTCTATAGTAAACTAAACAAGAACATAAAACAAACTGAAGAAATAATCGATCGAACTTCAACTTAAATCTAACAATACTTTATTTAAACTAACAATTTATTTATTAAAAATAAAAAAAAAATAACAAATCAAGAAACGATAAGCACGAACAAAAACAAGAATCAAACATTTACTGATTTCAGATCCGAGAATATCAAAAAAAAAATACAAAAAAAATACGGAAGAAATGAAACTTACACTAACTAATCGGAAATGAACAATGACGAGCTCGAATGGTAAACGGACCACTCGAACAAACAAACTCGACATACCGGATCTCGACAAACAACAAAACCCACCTTCCTTTTAACCTTGACGAACTCAAAACGACAAACGACGACCTCGACGGAAACATACCTGAAGATAGACGAAGCAGTAGGTTGTTCGTACGCCCCCTATGTGTGTGCGTTGAGCAGCAGCCATGGTGAAAAAGAAAAGAAGATGAAGAAGCGACAGCTACAGTAGCCATGCTGCTGGTCGCGGATGAGGGGGGAGTTTCCGGTGTGGCTGGGGTTGACTTGGGTGGAAGACGAGGCTGGTTGTTCGACGAAGAGGATGAAAGGGACTGTGAGGAAGCAGCTATGAACGAGCTTGAGCTTGGGGTCGTTCATGGTGCGACGAAGAAAGCTGAGGGGAGGTCGTTCATGGTGCGACGATGGAGCTGCTGGTGTTCAGAAGAAGAAGAAGCAGCCATGGGACTGCTCGTTCATGGTGCGATGAAGAAGATGAAGCAGTAGCGACGGGGCTGGTCGTTTGGACGAAGACGAAGAAGTAGCAGCAGGTTGTCATGGTGATGAGGCGAAGACGAAGCAGTAGGTAGCTGCTCGTTCGACGACGTGTGGGTGTGTTGACGTGTGTGAAGGTGACGTGAGGGGGGGGGGAGGCAGCCATGGTTGCTGCTCACGTTGGGGTCATTTGGGACGAAGGGAGAAGACGAAGAAGGGGGCGGGTAAGTGGTTTTTAGGGGTTGTCCTTGGTTTTTTTGTTTTTGTCAAATGTAAGATAGGGGGTGTTGGGTATTTGGGTTATGGACCGGGTCGACCCGGTTCAAAATGGACCGGGTCATGGGGAAGGTTGGGTATTTTTTGGGCTTGTGGCTTGAATTTGAAGAAGAGCCCAATTCCGATTTTCTTTATATTCTGCTTTATTTTCTTCTACTTTCTAATTAATAAAACTAAAATTCTAAATTAAGTTATAAACTAAATTAACTTATCAAAAAATACTAATTAATTCCAAATAACTATTATCGCATATTTAAATAGCAATTAACGATAAAATCGCACAATTTAGACGTTAAATGCTAAAATGCAACGTACATTATTATTATATTTTTTTTATGATTTTCTCATTTTTGTAAAACAAACTTAAATAAATACTAAACGAAATGCGACATATTTTATTTTTTATATTTTTTAAACAAATAAACATGCACAGACAAAAATACAAATAATTATACAAAAATACCACAAAAATTCAAAAATTGCACACCAAGGAAAAATCGCTTTATTTTGAATTTTTTGGGAGTAATTCTTTCATAGGGCAAAAATCACGTGCTTACAGTCTCAAGCCATTTTCTCGACTCTGAGTGAGAACTTCTCTTTATTTTGTTACGAATCTATGGTTTCTAAACATATGCTCTCATCTCTATTATGTTTTCTAAAAAAACTAGTCTATTACCTTCGATCATTTCCAGATATGTATAGATTTGAGACGAATCAAGCACTATTACATGTTTTTCTCTGAACATTTCTGGTGTTAATCGATTGTTCTTGCTTTTCCCCAAAAACTAGGGTTCATTACGAGTTGTTTTTCAAAGGTTTTCTGACTTCTAAGTACATAATTGACTCTCCTTTTATCTTCTTGACTGATTTTTACCAGAGTATTCAAACCTTAGTTGATTTTGTGATTCTTCTAAACTTTGCTTCGATTCTGGATACTTTCTATGTTACCAGTAATATTACTTTGCCTTATTTTTGGGACTTAAACGTTTTCTTTGTCAAAACCCTTATTCTGTGATTTTTTCCCTAATTAATCTCTATTAGGGTTCGCATATGTTTTTTGGCTAATTTCTGTATTCATGTGAAGTTTACTTAGCCTATTTTCTATTTTGTGGAAGTTGATATTTCTTTCCATAAATCAGTATTACTTTGAAATTCTGGCTAATTGATTTACTCTGTTAAGGATTTGTATGCATAAACTTTATTTGTTTCCTTGTTTATAACCTTAATTAGTCATCTCTGCCTTAATTGCTTGCCCGTATAACTTTGGAATTCTTACTGATTCCTTAATTGATATGGTCTGGACTCTTTGCCTTAATTAGAACCCATATTGTTACCGTTTGGCTAATTGTTCCTAAGTAAAGGAGCCTATTCTGAACTCCTTATGTGATTGGATTCTATAACCCCTTAATTGCTGGTTTTTGATTCTTTTAACTTATTTGCTCTACTCTGGAACTGCTGTATAAGCACTCTCATTCTGCTCCTTCAACATACGATCACTAAGTTCAGAACACACACTCATACTCAAGCTCTCTCTCTCTCTCTCTCTTCTTTCTCTACTACTTGTGATAACTATTGGTCTAGCCAGCTGAAAGCCAAGGCTAGACATTGGAACTACACCTACTTTACATTATGCACTTTCTTCTTTAACTGGTATGTCTCTAGTCAAATTTTGAAACTCAACTCTATGTGTTCCATTCTTGCACTAGTTCAATTGGCTGTGTATCCAATTTGTTTCCATGTTTGCTGTTTTATTAAGCATGTCTAAATTCTTCCTTCTCTTGTTCAATATGTAATTAGCATGTCTAACTTCACTTGGTTATTTGATACTTGCCCAGCATATTTACTTAGTCCCTGCTTACCCCCCCCCCCTTAATTGATGTGATCATGTTAGCAACTTAGCCTCCTAATGAACTTGATTGACCCAAATTGTATGACTAATGCACCCCTATTTTCAACATGATTTCTTTTGCAGTCCTTCTCTATGTTTTCACTGTCTATTATCATGGCTAACTTGTTAAGTCTCTGAGTCAACAGACTTCTAAGTATTCTATGCATTTGTTGTCTATATACTTTCCCCTTCATGTATCTCTGACAGAAACTCTATATTTTCCAAACCCCCTTCACCCTTTTGTTTAAATTGTCTGTTAAATGGTTGTGATTCTAAGTATTCTGAGTTTGTATGATTGTATCCTTGCCCTTCTCAGAACTGATTTCAAAACAGTTTTCCTCTCTTGGTATTTTCTTAAACTTTTTCTGAAAATCTTTCCACCCCCTAAAGGTTATCTCTATACTGTTTTTTTACTAAGTCTTTCAAAACTATGTCAAGCACTCTCACCCTACTCTTAGACTATTAAGTTCTGCCCCTCTAGTGTGTGTACTGCTTAGGATCCCTCTGAACTATGGCATACCAGGGCTAGCCCTTCCACACTGCACATAATCAATCTTCTACTTAAGAAAGGTCTTGGTGTGAGCACTGTTCGGGATCCCTAAGGTCCTTAGGGAACTCTGACACACCAGGACACACTATTGGCTATGAGATTTTTGGCATTTGAGATTGTGTTGAAGGCCTGACATTTCTAGGTTTACTTTAGGCCTGATTTAGGCTCCCTATAGTATAGCTTCATTTGATCGTGGTTTGTAATAATATTTCTTTCTAAATAAATATTGGAGTAATTAGTAAAAAGGGGAGGGTTTCCTATATGATTTTTGTGGGAAAACCGGGTAGAAATCATGCTTTTAGTTTATATATGTTGATCTGCAGTAGAAATCATGCTCTTAGGTTTACATATATGTGGATTTGTAGTAGAAATCCTTCTTTGGTTTTATATTGTGATAGAAATCATGTTTTAGGTCTATATGCTATGTTACTTGCATTAGAAACATGTCATAGGTCCATGTTATTTGCATTAGAAATCTCGCCTTAGTATGCCTACGTTTATTACTTTTGCATATTAGAAAACATGTTATAAGTTCATCACTTTTTTTTTATTCTGCATAAGTTGCTACCACATGGAAATTTCGTCATTAAGTCATTACTGTAATCATTCTTAATAAAATGACCTTCTTTCTTTGTGCATTAGAAATCCTACCTTAGGAATCTGTTTGCATTTGCTCTAAATCGTGTCTACATTGCTTAAATAAATAATTGTCTATAAAAAAGGGTTTTAAAATAGTCCAACACGTAGATATCATGTCCTAGTATAAACATGCATGAAATCAGTTTTGTAACATTAGTCAGCTAGATCAGCATGCCTATAGGACTGAATAACTTCATGTCGTTTTAATTTGACTATGATTGCATACTGACCAGCGCCTAGGCAAGACTTAGGTAATTAATGGTCTTAAGACTGTGAAACTGTACTCTGCTTATTTGTAAAATTGTCCAGTTTTAACAGGCTTTTAAAATCAGTAGGCAAACTGATTAGGATTCTGTCACTTCACCTTAAAACAATGCTACCTATTCTGTGTTTGTGATGCTCACCTTGATACTGTGTTCTAGGACTTTTCTGAAATTACCTGAAATATGTGTTTAAGATGTGTTTATATGTTGAGGTAAATATGAGCCCCCTTAATTGTTTCTCTATTTGATAGTCCTATATTTTCTTTGTTGTCATTTAGATTTTACCTTTTAAATACCTTAGGAGTGTCTATAACTGCCTAAGTATAGAGGTCCTAAACACCTCTGGGACCACAAGGAAGGGACGGGTAAAGAACGCTTAAAGTTTGTTAATTAAACTCGCTTATATAACCACTAAAGGGAAGGTAATGGGTAGTAAAAGGATATGATGCCCTGTGTGCTAATGCCACGTGTAACCCCTTTATTTGAGGAAGGCTTACTGGGTATTGTACATATGTGATCCTATAGGCTAATCAACTAAGGACTTCCCTTTTTAAATTTACATATGTGTGCTTAGACTGTCTAAACTCCTTTAATTTGTATATGACTATCTAAACTTCTTTAATTTACATATGTGTGCTTAGACTGTCTACACTTCCTTTATATGTGTGCTTAGATTGTCAAAACTTCCTTTATTTGCAAATGTGTGCTTAGACTCCTAACCTGTTAAATGACTAATTCAAATAACTGAGTTCGACTAGGACCCACCGTTGGGGACCGCGAGGGGTGCTTAACACCTTCCCCTCAAGGTTATTTCGAGCCCTTATCCTAATCTCTGGTAATACAAACTGGTACATGAGTTAATCGCTCTAGGTGCCCTAATGCACCTTAATCCGTTAGATGGCGACTCTTCAAATGCCTAATTCCCAAAAGGAAACGAGTTGTTCCCAATGAATGTCGAAACTCGGACTCTATAAAGGAAAAGGGGGCACAATAGCATAGTGACTCTGCTGGGGAAATTTTAGGCTCTTACCATAACGAACTTATTTTTGTGAATTAGTCTTAAGCATGCTTTATCCCGGGCACCCTCCCCCTTATTTGGATTTAACTGCCTAATTTCAAGCATTTATGATTTCCTTTATTTCCTGAAACTGACTTGTCTCTTTGTTTTCTTTTTCCGTAACTGTCTTTCAATTATTTAAATACCGCATTTATCATTTTTTAACGTGTAACTACTTGACAACATGCTATTTATTGTTGCATAAATCACGCTCAACATCATATTCCACTCATGCGCAATCATTCCTATAGCAACACTTGATGAGTGTTTGCGTTCTTCCTATATATCACCCTTTAAATTCGGAAAGACGTATTTGCGGTAAAACTAGTTGATCAGTGGTGCATTCGACGGTTCCGTGCCTTTCCCCTTCAAGTTGTCCGCTTGAGGGTCCCAGTCTAGACCTCTATAGCAACCTTACTCTGATTTATTATGCATTCATCATGGTCAAACCTAGCCGGGTTAATATGTTGTCCGCATAATAACCCTTTAATACAAGCCTCGTCCAAAAGTCCATCGGGTTTTCTATAATCCCAACGGACACAACCACGATTGTGTGCATTAATTTTGGAGAAATAAATGCCAATATTCTAATCATTGTTGTATGAATAGATGAACCTGGAGGGGGAAAGGGCCTAACCATCTTTTGTTTTGAAGAAAATGAGGCACGAAGTCCCTAGATTCGGTATGGTCGGTAGCATACCTTCACTTTTTCTAGATTGGTGAAGGGATCTTCCCTCAAGTGACCAAAATCATGTGAAATGAGTCTTAGGAAATTTGCCTTCACTGTTGGATCTTCAGCCAAACAAAATGTTGATCGAGGCTGCCACTATGTTTTGGGACAAGGAAAGGGCCGTGTTCCGCTTTGGGGACATAGAAATGACTCATCTTCTAGAAGAAATAAGGAGATTTGCTAGGTTGCCTTGGGATAGCCCTGGTCTATTAGACCTGGAAATCGCACCACTAGAGGATTCCTTAAGATGATGGGGCTAAAGAAAAATGAAGATTTGGAGTGCCTGACGAATTCCTACATACCTTTCGACTTCCTCTATGAAAGATACGGTCACAGTAGCTCTTACCGTATTTTTGATGAGGAATTCTCAATCACCTCCTTGGGCTAGGTTCATCATAGGGTCTTCGTGTTCATTGTGTGTCTCTTGGGCATGTTGGTATTCCCGATCCAAGGGGACAGAATCCATACCAGGCTGGCCATGGTGGCCAAAACTTTGATGGACGGGATCGAGGGACAGACATATACGATTGTCCCTATGATCATTGCAGATATGTACCAAGCCTTGGAACGCTGTCAGAAGGGGTCCAGATTCTTTGAGGGTTGCAATTTGCTGCTACAAGTTTGGTTGTTAGAGCATCTACAAAAGGGTCAATACCGTCAGGAGTTTCCACAAAGGTCGTGGAATGACCACATAACTTTCCATCACCCTAAGAGAATGACTTACATTTTGGACATGTTTTCTCCACTCAAGGATGTTATAGAATGGGTGCAGTTCTTCAACAAGTTAATCGAGGACCAGGTTCAGTGGGTGTTTGAGTGGTTCCCCACCGATGAGTTCTTCATCAGATCCAGAGACATCCCACACTTGCTGTTGATAAGGTTAAGGGGGATATACCCTTATGCTCCTCTCAGGGTTATGAGACAGGCAGGTAGGAGACAGGTCATACCACAGGTCGCTAAAATGAGTCACTTCATAGCTAATTTCTAGGGTGACGCCATCCCATATAAGAATGAAGTACAAAATATGTGGACTTTGAAGATTATCATGGAGAAGGATACCATCGAGCCGGATCGATATCATGCAGGTCACTCATACTTTTACCCCTTATGGTTGGATGATAATCTATGAGGAATCTTCGAGCCAAGGGTTGGTCCACGAAACAGGGTCATAGATGAGATTGCCAAAGCAGAGGTGAAGTATAACAAGCTGCGCAAAAGAGTGCGAGAGTCTGAAGCTAAGCATATGGCGCATCATAAGGCCGATATGGAATGATTAATAAATCAAAAAAAAGGGTTGTTAAATCCAGCGAAAGGTTGGAATATCTAGAATACAGTTTAATGGAATTGGAAGGGAATATAAGAAAGAGAGTTACCGACTGCTAGAACGTTGAGGGAAATGAAGGAGGGCATTCGGCAAGGGCATTCTTACTGCTAAACCAGCGTGAGCTGGGAGAACTAATCGACAATAGCATCCGGTCTGGAGAGTGTCCTTCTGGGACCAAGTAGATTAGGTTTACTTGCTTTTGTTTTAAATGTAATAAGGCCAAGTGCCATTAGTAACATTATTTAGTGTCGTTTTGGGTTGTTTGTTTTTACATTAATAAAATGAGGCAATTATTGGCACTGAATTTCTCCAAATCTATTGTCACTAGGCCTACCTCGGGCACAACAAGGCTCTCAAATTAGGACACGAATTTACATTCCCGCAATATGTGTTTAAATACTGCAAACATTTCAAAACCCTTACTGACTTGTTTACCTTTTGTTTTTCTTTATTCTTTATCCCCATCCCCTAAGGCTAGTTCACACATACTAGCATCATCAGCATATCACACCAAATCTGGAGGACCTCCACCTCCTCCTCCTTTAAGTAATACAAAGAACAGAGGGAAAACTAAAATGGACGACTTAAGTGGCATTCGAAAAGAAAATGCGGAGAATGCGGAAACTTCAGACGATCGGAGCACTCCAGTGCCAAATGATTTGGTTTTACTATTGAAACAAAAGATACTAGAGTTACAGGGAGAAATTGGGAAGGTCCACAACTTAGCAAACTTATCCCTTACCCTAAATGTCCCCGATATCAACCAACAAAATACCAAAGCCCTAGCCCTTCCCCAAAATACACCAAACCAGCATCCACAAAACTCTCCCGCACCACATCAATATGCAACTCCACCTCAAAATATTAATCCCTTACCAATACCAACCCCACAACAACACCATCATCAACTAATCCAGTACCCACCAACCGTTACCTACCACACTCCCCAGAACACACCACAACCCATTCTCGATCCTCAAAACTCAACCAATGACCACCACTACACCGAGGTTCTTGGCACTCACCAAAATAACCCTATATATGTGGAAACCGTACCTCACTCTACTCAGCCAACCTCCTATACACCAGAATCCACTGAAAAGGACATGCTCATCAAGAACACGGCTGAGGAACTCAAGAAATTGACAAGTCGAGTTTAGGGTGTCGAAGGAGGCAAAGGGATAGATGGTTTGAATTATGAAGACTTATGCATACAACCGGATGTAGAACTACCAGAGGGTTACAAACCTTCCAAGTTCGAGATGTTTGATGGTACAGGTGATTCTAGGGTTCATCTAAGGACCTATTGTGACAAAATTGTTGGGGTCGGAAAGGATGAAAAGATGCGAATGAAGCTTTTTATGAGGAGTCTTATGAGAGATGCCTTGTCCTGGTACATATGCCAGGATCCTAAGAAATGGTCCAACTAGGTGAGTATGGCGTCTGATTTCTTGGACCGATTTAGGTTCAACACAGAAAATGCACCAGATGTTTTCTACATTCAGAACATCAAGAAGAAACTCACCGAGACTTTCCGCGAGTATGCTACTCGATGGAGGTCGGAAGCGGCCAAGGTTAGGCCAATATTGGACGAGGAACAGATGAGCAAGTTCTTCGTCAGAGCACAGGATCCACAATATTATGAAAGGTTAATGGTCATTGAGAATCACAAATTCTCCGATATCATCAAACTCAGAGAAAGGATTGAAAAAGTTATCAACAGTGGAATGGTGACAAATTTCGAGGCATTACAGGCCACGAACAAAGCATTGCAATCAGACGGCATATATAAGAAGAGAGACGTGGGGGCAATAATGGTGACTCAAGGCCCAAAATCTCCACTCACATACCAAACGCCTCCACTCACATACCAAACACCTCCACCCATATACCAAACACCTCCACCTACATATCAACCCTCATCTCCCAGATATTCGCAACCGGCCACTGTCTATCACACCTATAATTCCCAACCACCTTATTTCCATTCACCTCCAACTCGTCAAAATTACCCAAGACCACAACCAAATTTTGACCGCAAACCACCCAAATAATACACCACTATTGCTGAACCCATTGACTAGCTATATGAAAGGTTGAAGGCCGCTGGTTATATCACTTATATTCCCACTGTGGCAGCAGAGAACCCATCTCAATGGGTGAACCCGAACAAAACCTGTGCATATCACTCCAGTATGAAGGGACACACTATTGATGAGTGCCGACATTGTAAGATATAATCCAGACACTAATTGACAACAAGGTCATACAGGCAAAAGAAGATGCACCTAATGTCCGCAACAATCCTCTCCCAGATTATAGGGGCGGTGTAATATATGTGATAGAGATAGACGAAGAATAGGATCCTGAGGGTTCAATTGGGCTTATTCGAGATGATGACTTTAAACCTGCAGTCACACTTACTCCTATTGTAGTATAGATGCAGTCGACAGTCAAGTTTAAGGTAGCCGCATCGGTTCTATTTGAGGTAGAGATATCTCCACATGCAGCCACACATGTTCCATTTGAAGTAGAAGTGGCCACACCTTTCATAGTGACAGTATCAACCACACCTCCTTTCGATTCAAAAGCAATACCCTGGGATTACGTTGCCGAAGCTAGGCGAATGGGAATGCAAAGATGGAAGAATCTGATGCTGCACAAGGAATGACTAGGACCAGAAGAATCTATACACCTGAACACTTGGGTGGATCAAGTAAGGAGGCCACTACCAAGCAGCCTATCATTGAAATAGGGTCGGAGGACCTTTGGAGGAAAGTGCAGGCGAGGGAATACTCTGTCATTGATCATTTAAACAAAACCCCCACTCAGATATCCATCCTATCACTATTGCAAAATTAAGAGGCACACAAGAATGCTTTGATGAAGGTATTGAGTGAAGCTTATGTGCACAACAATATCACCTGCGGGGAAATAGCCAACATGGTAGGGCAGGTGTTGGAAAGTTATAGGATCACCTTCCACGAGGATGAGTTACCTCTTGAAGGGTTGAATCACAACTGAGCATCGCATATCACAGTACAATTCGAAGACAAATTCATTGTCAGAGTCCTGATCGATGGAGGTTCAAGCCTCAACATTTGTCCATTGGATACTCTGAAAAGATTGGGCAAAGGTTTCCATGAAATACGGGAAGGAAGCATGAACGTGAAAGCCTTGGATGGGTCTCAAAGGGCCACGATTGGGGAGATTAATCTTTGTCTGCAGATGGGGCCAACATGGTTCGACGTTGAATTCCAAGTGCTTGATGTAACAACTTTATACAATCTTTTGTTGGGCCGACCTTGGATACATGTTGTTGGGGCTATGGCTTCCACACTACACCAGGCCTTGAATTTCGAATAGAACCATCAGGACGTGATCATTCAGGGAGATGGTAGTAACCCCATTTACACCAGGCAAACCATCCCGGTTATCGGGAACAAAAGAAGGATAGGAGGGGAAACTTATCATCACATCGAACATGTCAATGCCATTGAAAAAGACAAATGGTGGAGTAACAAAATAGAAAGCATACTAGCATGGTCTGGGTATGAACTCGGCAAGGGACATGGGAAGAATCTCCAAGGCATTACTAAACCTATACAGCTAAAATGTCATGGTACTACCTTCGGGCTCGGATACCAGTATACATGGCATGAATATGATGATTGATCGCCTTCATAGCGAGGACCTTATTACCCTTTCGAACAACCAGTGCCACATCTAGGTCAGACTTTTCGCCAAGCTGATACAATATGGGGAACTGCAGAAGAAAAAGCGTTAGCTGGGCTGAGGAATTTGTTCCTAGAGGACGAGGATATAGATTGTAGTGCAATAATTGACGAGGAGGAGGAAGAAGGCCTCACCATTTAGATTGTGGAGAAGGGAGTTATTCTTAGGAATTGAACTGCTACACCATCCCGGGCCCGCCGAGTCCCTGGGTAGCTTGGCAATCAACCTAATTTTATTTCTTTATCCTACTAGGAATCTAAGATATTTTCAGTAATTTTCTTTTAAAAGACTCACTTGTTTCAAAATAATTTCTCGATTCATCGAGCCATACTTGTTTTGGATGTTTTTAGTTTTAACCAATGTATTGCTATTTATTATTCATTAGTATCTTCCACACTTTTCTTTCTACAGTGTTATTATTACTTTTTCTGATGAACCGGTGACTGTGACATGTGAGACAACGCAATATAAGGATAGTGACTCGGACGAAGAAGATGAAATACCTGAGAAGGTTGTCAGAGAAGTTGAGTACTTTGAGAATAAGCCTAAGTCCAACCTAGATGAAACTGAAGCAGTAAATTTGGGAGACCCCGAAACCGTCAAGGAGAATCGCATAAGCATTCACTTATCACCGCCAGAGAAAGAGGAGTACGTCCGCTTCTTGAAGGAATATGAAGATATATTTGCATGGTCATATGATGACATGACCGGTCTTAGCACATCCATAATGGCTCACAAGTTGCCCACCAATCCAATGTGTCCGCCAGTGAAGCAGAAACTCAGAAAATTCAAACCAGATATGAGCCTAAAAATCAAGGAGGAAGTTACTAAGCAGATCAAAGCCAAAGTTCTTAGGGTGGTTGAGTACCCAACCTGGCTAGTCAACATCGTACCAGTTCCGAAGAAAGATGGGAAAGTCAGAGTATGTGTTGACTATCGAGACTTAAACAGAGCAAGTCCCAAGGACGACTTCCCACTGCCAAATATACACATCCTGATTGACAATTGTGTCAAGCATGAGCTCCAATCCTTTGTAGATTGCTTCGCGGGTTATCATCAGATCTGGATGGATGAAGAAGACACAAAGAAAATAGCTTTTATTACACCATGAGGATGTACTGCTACAAGATGATGCCATTTGGTCTAAATAATGTTGGGGCTACTTACATGAGGGCTATGACAACCATCTTCCATGATATGATACACAAATAAATAGAGGTGTATGTTGACGACGTCATTATCAAATCCGAGAGGGTCGCGAATCACATAGAAGACTTAAGAAAGTTCTTTGACAGGTTAAAGAGGTACAACTTAAAATTGAACCCCGCAAAATGTGCATTCGGGGTACTCGCAGGAAAGTTGTTGGGATTCATTGTCAGTCGTCGGGGAATTGAGCTGGACCCGTCCAAAGTTAAGGCTATTCAAGAATTACCGCCACCTAGGAGCAAAAAGACGTGATAAGCTTCCAAGGATGTCTCAACTATATTAGTTTCTTCATAGCACAGTCCACAGTTATATGTGAACCCATCTTCAAGATGTTGAGGAAAGATGCCAAAACAAGTTGAACCGAAGATTGTCAGAAAGCTTTCGATAAAATCAAGGAGTACCCATCCGCACCACCAGTCTTGGTCCCGCTGGAACTGAGGCGGCCTTTGCAACTCTATCTTTCTATATTAGATGGAGCCTTCGGATGTATTCTGGCACAACATGATGAGACAGGGAGAAAAGAGCAAGCCATATACTACCTGAGTAAGAAATTCACACCTTATGAAGCACGATACTCTCTGCTGGAACGCACTTGCTGTGCCTTGACCTGGACAGCTCAGAAATTGAGGCATTACTTCTGTTCCTACACCATATACCTTATATCCAGGATGGACCCTCTGAAGTACATATTTCAGAAGCCCATGCTGACTGGAAAGTTAGCCAAGTGGTAGATACTGTTAAGTGAGTTCGATATCATCTATGTAACTCAAAAGGCATTCAAAGGACAAACATTGGCAGACCATCTTGCTGAAAATCCTGTGGGAGGAGAATACGAACCCTTGAAAATGTATTTTCTTGATGAATAAGTGTCATTCGTAGGAGAGGACATTACTGAAGCATACGATGGTTGGAGGATGTTCTTTGATGAAGCTGCAAATTTCAAAGGAGTGGGCATTGGAGCGGTTTTGGTATCACAAAAAGGTCAACATTATTCGGTATCTGTTAAACTCAGATTTCCCTGTACCAACAACATGTCAGAGTATGAAACCTGCATACTAGGGCTCAATATGGCAATCGACATGAATATTCAAGAGTTGCTGGTAATCAGTGATTCAGATTTGCTTGTGCACCAGGTACAAAGAGAATGGGCTGCCAAGAATTCCAAAATACTACCATACTTGCACCATATACGGGAATTGAGAAAGAGGTTCACGAAGGTAGAGTTTTGGCATGTTCCCATAACTCAGAATGAGTTTGCCGATGCATTGGCCACTTTATCATCAATGATACAACATCCAGACAAAAATTTCATTGATCTCGTCCCGGTGAGAATCCATAATCAACCGGCTTATTGTGCTCATGTTGAGGACGAGACGGATGAAAAACCTTGGTTCCATGACATCAAGGAATATTTGGCGAAAGGAGAATACCCGGAGCATGCGAACTATACTCAGAAACGCACACTTCGGAGGTTGTCCAATCACTTCTTCCACAACGGAGGGAACCTATATAGAAGAACCCCTGATTTGGGACTGCTAAGGTGTGTCGATGCAAAAGAGGCTTCTAAGCTACTTGGGGAGATACATGTGGGACCTACGACCCACATATGAATGGTTTTGTCTTGGCCAAAAAAATACTTAGAGCCGGTTACTTTTGGATGACCGTAGAGACAGACTGCATCCAGTATGTCCGAAAATGCTACCAATGTCAAGTACATGCCGACATGATAAAAGTGCCACCAAATGAGCTCAATGCAATAAGCTCACCTTGGCCATTCGCCGCCTGGGGAATGGACGTCATCAGTCCAATTGAGCCTACTGCTTCAAACGGGCATAAGTTCATTCTAGTGGCCATTGACTACTTCACAAAATGGGTAGAGGCCGCATCCTACAAGGCAATAACTAAGAAAGTCATGGCAGATTTTGTCTGCAACCAGATTGTTTGCCGGTTTGGAGTTATAGAATCAATCATCACTGACAATACCTCCGATCTCAACAGTGATATGATGAAGACCATGTGTGAGACTTTCAAAATCAAGCACAAGAATTCTACAGCATACAGACCTCAGATAAATGAAGTTGTAGAAACCGCCAACAAGAACATCAAGAAGATACTAAACAAAATGGAAGAAAATCACAAACAATGGCACGAGAAGTTACTCGTTGCCTTATTGGGGTACTGCACTACAGTCTGCACATCAACTGGGGCAACTCCCTACTTACTGGTTTATGGTACCGAAGCTATCATCCAGCCGAAGTAGAGATTACTTCTTTAAGGATCATACAGGAAGCCGAACTCAGCGATGCGGAATGGATAAGGAGCCGCTATGAGCAATTGACCCTTATAGATGGAAAAAAAATGAACACAGTATGTCACTATCAGCTTTATCAGAACAGATTGTCCAGAGCTTTCAACAAAATGGTCAAACCAAGATAGTTTGCACCAGGACAACTGGTACTGAATAAGATCTTCCCACATCAAGATGAAGCCAAAGGGAAATTCTCTCCCAAGTGAAAAGGTCCCTACATGGTTCATAGGGTGCTAACAGGAGGAGCGCTCATACTTTTAAAAATGGATGGAGAAGTCTGGCCAAAACCAATCAATTCAGATGTAATCAAGAGATACTATGTTTAGATTGTTTACATTTCTTCATATGATGTAATTAAACTACGCTTGACCTGATTCCCACTTAAGACGAGATGCGTAGGCAGCCAGTGGGTTGGGCATATCATAATAAAATCCAGAAACTGGGGCAGAATTTTGAGAAGGATTCATTCTTAAAATTCTGAAGAAGGTTCAACAAGTTCCGTCACTCGCAAATGGCTAAAGGATCATCTACTAAACGGGGGTAGAATTTTGAGGAGGACCCTCAAAATTCTAACACAAGAAAGCTACAATGTCTCTGAAATATGTTATAGTCATTAGTTCATCTAAAATTACTTGATATTTCACTATACTTTCTAAAATAACTCTATTTTCATCAATAATTGCATATTTTTGAAAACTCTACTTCTGTAACATCCAGTTGTTACCAGGAAAACTCAAACAAGGCGAGCAAGGCCACCAAATGAAGCCATGAACCAACCTCCCCTTACAAAACTTATAATTTTTCTTTGAGCGCAGGCACATCTGGCGTAATCGTAGCATTCGTAAATATATACACGCAGCAGAATCACTATCAATTGGTCCACCAATCACCAAATATATCTCTATCTAAGAAATACTCTACTCCTATTTGACAATTGTTTACTGCATAAGGCTAAACACTGCCTTCCATGTGCATAGGACTAAGCCTTGTCCCCCATCTTGCATGAGGTTAAGCCCTACCTCTATACTTGCATAAGGCTAAGCACTGCCTTCTCTTTGCATGAGACTAAGCCCTGTCTCCATCTGCATGAGGCTAAGCCTTGCCTCCATTTGCATAAGGCTAAGCTCTGCCTTCCATCTGCATGGGACTAGGCCCTATCCCGCATCTGCATGAGACTAAGCTTTGTCTCCAAATTTGCATGAGGCTAAGCCATGCTTCCATATCTAAATAAGGCTAAGCTCTGTCTTCCATCTACATGGGACTAAGCCCTGTCCCGCATTTGCATGAGGTTAAGCTTTACCTCCATACTTGTATGAGGCTAAGCCCTGCCTCCATATTTGAATAAGGCTAAGATCTGCCTTCACTTGCATTGGACTAAGCCCTGTCCCGCATCCTGCATAAGGCTAAGCTCTTCCTTCCATCTGCATGGGACTTAGCCCTGTCCTGCATCTGCATGAGACTAAGCTATGTTTCTGTTTGCATGAGGCTACGCCCTGCCTCCATATTTGCATAAGTCTAAGCCCTGCCTTTCCATCTGCGTGGAACTAAGACCTGTCCCGCATCTTGCATAATACTAACCTCTATCTCCAATTTTGCATAAGGCTAAGCACGGCCTTCTCATGGGACTAGGCATTGTCCCTCCTTGCATAAACGTTGCTCTATTCTGACACTATCTATTTGCTACTCTTTCGGGCTAAGCTCTGCCCTCAACCTCACAAGACTAAGTCTTGTCTTGGTGATTTTAGCATCATACTATTACATCTCATGGGCTGAAGTAGCGCCAACTTATCCAAAGGCGTCATTGTTTAATGGCATCATTCTCATAGCTGGAAGACACTATGACATGGGCTGAGGATCTCTCAAATTTGCATATCATTATTCAAAGGCGTCATGGTTCGGAGGAACCATTTTCATGGCCCAAGAACATCGTTTCATGGCTTGCGAATCTCCCATCTCACAATTCATGGCCCAGGACATCATAGTCTAAGGACGTCATCCTCACCATTCGAAGGCAATCTTTCATGGTCCAAAGGGAGTTTGCATCACGATTAAATTTTCGCAATAATCTATGTACTTGCATGCATCGTAATTTGAGTTTGCAGGTGATCTCGGAGGTAACCGCTTTTCAAACAGGAGCAAACTTCTCTCCGGTTTTCGCTTATACCATTTTCTTTCACCATTCATGACTGATTCTCATCAGTTACCCATCCTACCTCGTGATATCCAGCTATTTGCCCTATTATACATCTGATACACTCCAAACCCAAAGCCATAAATCTATCCAACCTCACCCTTCACAAAAAAGGACCTTTTGATAAAACTAGCTACCATTCCTACGATAACTCTGTCGGCTTCATTCACTGATGGGTCCAAAACTACACATGGCCTGATTTCTATAAAATCAGGGATATGTAGGGAACCCAAAGATCAGGGTTCGACCTATATTTTCCAAAATGCCCATCGGTCAAAATTGACCATCATTTCTTTACCCAAAAACTCTTTCATCCTTTCCGGGTAAAGAGGGGCAGTTGTTGATACCCAATTTTTTCCTATAATACTTTTTAAGTGCATATATACCCTCAAAGGTATGTATTAACCTCAATAGATATTTTTTCATAATTTCTATATTTTTAAATTAATTTATTCTAGTATTTTATATAAATAATTACAAAATTGCATCACAAATAGCTCTATAACATTTCATTGATATAATTTTGCTATTTATAGTCATATTAAGTTCAAATTATTTTACAAATGGCCAGATTTACACTTTTTGGTTGCAGTTGCAATAATTTTACAATTATAGCTCATGCATACATCACTACATTATTTTACCAAAAGTTGGTCCATTATATGTTTAAAATATTGAATAATTATTTTAAAACACTTCTATGCATGAAAATTATTTTTTCTTGTTGTTAATTATTTTATAAAATAATTTTTATTCAATTACTTGAGTATTTAATAAATAGCCCTTTATCGTCAGATCTAACCATTTTAAAACCAGGCCAAAACCCCTCTAAATTGGCCCAATTCCCTTAAGCCCAAACACACACCTGCCCGACCCAATACCCCATCTAATCTTGGTCGTTGATCATTTTTGATAAACGGCCCACGACCCATCTTACCATAATTAACCTAAATGACCCCCCTCCCCCATACCCTCTCATTTCTCTCCATCACCCCGTCGTCATCATCTCCCTTTCTCTCTCAACTATCTCCATTAAACCCTAGTTCTCAAGTGCCGTCACTGGCGTATATCTCAGCGTTGTGATGTTTTCTCTTCTTCTCCGGCCAGTCTTGGACTCTTACACGCCATGGCTCTTTGATTTTTTGTGACGTTTACTTAGACTATTTTCTATTTTGTGGAAGTTGATATTCCTTTCCATAAATCAGTATTACTTTGAAATTCTGGCTGATTGATTTACTCTGTTAAGGATTTGTATGCATAAACTTTATTTGTTTCCTTGTTTATAACCTTAATTAGTCATCTCTGTCTTAATTGCTTGCCCGTATAACTTTCGAATTCTTACTGATTCCTTAATTGGTATGGTCTGGACTCTTTGCCTTAATTAGAACTCTTGTTGTTACCGTTTGGCTAATTGCCCCTAATTAAAGGAGCCTATTCTGAACTCCTTATTTGATTGGATTCTATGACCCCTTAATTTCATAAGCACTCTCATTCTTCTTCTTCAACACACGAACACTAAGTTCAGAATATACACTCATATTCAAGCTCTCTCTCTCTCTTCTTTCTCTGCTACTTGTGATAACTATTGGTCTAGCCGGCTGAAAGCTAAGGCTAGACATTGAAACTACACCTGCTTTACATTCTACACTTTCTTCTTTACTGGTATGTCTCTAGTCAAATTTTGAAACTTAACTCCATTTGTTACATTCCTACACTAGTTCAATTGGTTGTGTATCCAATTTGTTTCCATGTTTAATGTTTTATTAAGCATGTCTAAATTCTGCCTTC
This sequence comes from Nicotiana sylvestris, assembly GCF_000393655.2. NCBI lineage: Eukaryota > Viridiplantae > Streptophyta > Magnoliopsida > Solanales > Solanaceae > Nicotiana > Nicotiana sylvestris. Next base: position 115,972,342 of record NC_091063.1, read on the forward strand.
TCTTGTTCAATGTGTGATTAGCATGTCTAACTTTACTTGGTTATTTGATACTTGCCTAGCATGTTTACTTAGTCCCTGCTTACCCCTCCCCCCATAAATTTATGTGATCATGCTAGCAACTTAGCCTCCTAATGAACTTGATTGACCCTAATTGTATGACTAATGCACCCTTGTTTTCAACATGATTTCTTTTGCATTCCTACTTTATCTTCTCACTGTCTATTATCATGGCTAACTTGTTAAGTCTCTGAGTCAACATACTTCTAAGTATTCCGTGCATTTGTTGTCTATATACTTTCCCCTTCATGTATCCCTAACAGAAACTATATATGTTCCCAACCCCCTTCACCCTTGTGTGTAAACTATCTGTTAAATGGTTGTGATTCTAAGTATTCTGAGTTTGTGTGATTGTATCCTTTCCCTTCTCAGAACTGATTTCAAAACTATTTTCCTCTCTTTGTATTTTCTAAAAAATTTTCTGAAAATCTTTCCACCCACTAAAGGTTATCTCTATACTGTATTTTTACTAAGTCTTTCAAAACTATGTCAAATACTCTCACCCTACTCTTAGACTATTAAGTTCTTCCCCTCTGGTGTGTCTATTGCTTAGGGATCCTTGAGATCCCTCTAAACTCTAGCATACCAGGGCTGGCCCTTCCACACTACACATATTCAATCTTCTACTTGAGAAAGGTCTTGGTGTGAGCACTTCCCGAGATCCCTAAGGTCTTAGGGAACTCTGACACACCAGGACACACTATTGGCTGTGAGATTCTTAGCATCTAAGATTGTGTTGAAGGCCTGGCATTCCCAGGTTTACTTTGGGGCTGATTTAGGCTCCCTATAGTATAGCTTCATTTATTTATGTAATTCATTTGATCCTGGTCTGTAATAATGTTTCTTTCTAAACAGATATTAGGGTAATTAGTAAAAAGGAAGGGTTTCCCATATGGTTTTTGTGGGGAAACCGGGTAGAAATCATGCTTTTAGGTCTATATATGTTGATCTGCAGTAGAAATCATGCTCTTAGGTTTACATATATGTGGATTTGCAGTAGAAATACTGCTTTGGGTTTATATTATGACAGAAATCATGCTTTAGGTCTATATGCTATGTTACTTGCATTAGAAACATGTCATAGGTCTATGTTATTTGCATTAGAATCCCACCTTAGGATGTCTACGTTTATTACTTTTGCATATTAGAAAACATGTTATAAATTCATCACTTCTTTTCTGATTCTTCATAAGTTTCTACCACCTGGAAATTCCGTCATTAAGTCATTACTGTAATCATGCTTAATAAAATGACCTTATTTCTCTGTGCATTAGAAATTCTGCCTTAGGAATCTGTTTGCATTTACTCTAAATCGTATCTACATCGCTTAAATGAATAACTGTCTATTAAAAAGGGTTTTAAAATAGTCCAACACGTAGATATCATGTCCTAGTATAAACATGCATGAAATCAGTTTTGTAATATTAGCCACCTAGATCAGCATGCCTATAGGACTGAATAACTTCAAGTCATTTTAATTAGACTATGGTTGAATACAGACCAGTACCTAGGCAAGCCTTAGGTAATTAATGGCCTTAAGACTGTAAAATTGTACTCTTCTTATTTGTAAAATTGTCCTGTTTTAATAGTCTTTTAAAATCAGTAGGCAAATTGATTAGGATCTGTCACTTCGCCTTAAAACAATGCTGCTTATTCTGGATTTGTGATGCTCACCTAGATACCCTGTTCTAGGACTTTTCTGAAATTACCTGTAATCTGTGTTTAAGATGTGCTACTTATGTGTGTATGTGTAGAGGTAAATATGAGCCCCCTGTCGACGCCCCCTTTTCCCTGCTAAAAGAAGGCAAAATCGGGTTTACGACATTATGGGCAAAACAACTCTTATTCCCTTTTGAGGAATCGGTTTATGGAATTTGAAGAGTCGCCACCTAATGATTATAGTGCATTAGGATATTTTAGAGAAAAGAAGAAGATTTTTTGGAAGAAAATCAGAGTTCGGGTAAGGGCTTGAGATTATCTCGAGGGGAAGGTGTTAGGCACCCCTCAAGATCCACTAGTGTGGTTCCCGGCCGTACTTAGCTGTGACTTTAAGAAGAGTAGAAGTAACAGACAATGTTTGCACATAAGAAATATAAACAAGTTGACAATTTTGAAAGAAGAAAGCCACAAATGATTTTTTTTTTTTTGGAAAAAAGAAAGCTTAGTTTGAGGAAAACGTTAATTTAAATGAAGGAAAAGCAAAGAAAAAGGGTCCTAGGTTTAACTATAATATGGATCACTTCGGTGCAATACCCAGCAATAATTCTCACACGAGATATTAGCGCACCGGTCATCATCTCCATATTCTACCCTTCCCACCCCGTAGAGGTTATTTTAAGCGTGTGTATTGGTCACGAGTGCTTAGTGCGTGCTATTACCCGTCCCATCCTATAGGTCCTAGAGGGTATTTAGGACCGCTATTCCTATGAGGTGAGGACTAGGTTGAACCCTTTGGTTTAAAGATCAAAACACTAGGCGACATGCAAAAACAAATAGGACTTCATGTAAGGAATCATAAAAAGGCATGTAAAAGGCTCAAATATCCCTCCACAGATGGACACATGATTAGCACGTCTCAATCACATTTAAGGTCTAAGGAAATGAGAGTTAAAAGCTGGAATGTGTGAAAATATGTTAAGATAGGAGTTGAAGAGTTTAAACAGAATTTGTAAAAGGAGTTGGGCGCACACTTTCTGAACTTGAGAAAAGGCAGGAGATACGTAACAGTTTAGAAATCGGAGAAAGCATTTTAAACATACTCAAAAATATATGATAGGGCATAGCAGGTATAGTATTCTGTTATGAAAATAATTTCAGACAGAAGAGGTAGGAAAATGTTTAGCACAGATGTAAAACCATTCAGAAGTGTAAAGTTGAGAGCATATAAGTATATTAGTTTTTGAACTATAGTTTTGGAAAATTACAGAAGACATCGTGTCCTGATGAGTTTTAGGAAAAACAGTAACACAATTCTGGAAAAGGTAACTAAATAGAAAGTATTTGCACAGATATGATTATTTAGAAAATAGGACAGGAGTTTAGTAAGAACCAAGCGGATCTCAGAGAAGGGAAACAAATTCGGACAATCTAAAGATGTTGAATGGTTTAAACATGATAAGACGGTTAATCGATTTTATCCGGCCTAAGGCTTGCCTAGGCGCTGTTTAATCATGAAAGAAAGTGGACGTGCATACTTATTTTCCAGTTTTAAAAGAAGCCTGTTAACCAGACTTATGTCTGTTAAACGAAATTAGTGAATTATTCAACAGTTGCAAATACAGCCCTACATACATGATATCTAATGCACAAAAAGGTCCTAAAGCATGGTATCTAAATGCAATGGCAGCATTGTTGATTATTAACTGATTGTGGTTATAAAGTAAATAACAAGCTGATAGTAAGAGAGCTTAAAGACAGGACCTCTAGGTGTATGAGATGTATGCCCTTAGAAATGGTTTCTATTGCACAAGTAGGTAAATAAAATCCTATAGACATGTTCTCTACCCATTACTTAAAGCTAAGCATGCATAATCCCACCCAATTGCCCTATAAACTCCATTGTTTGTTACAAGTTATTACAGACCAATATGATTAAATTACAGTAGTGAAGAGTAAAAATAAGAAGTTAATTTATAGGGAGCCTTTATCCAGGCCCAAATAATCCTCACTTCTTTCGAGTTTCACAGCCTTTACCAAGGTTTGGGTGCGGCAAAGCTCCCTAAGGGCCCATTGGGACCCTTGGCCAATACCAGGCACCCAAAACAAATTAACAAGACAAGTGCAAGTGTGGAATTACCAGCCTTGTGCATCAAAATTCAGTGGGTACTCAAGGTACCCAAAGCAATGCTTACACTAAGGGGGTAGAACCTAAGTTCTAGGAGTAGTGAGACTGTGATAGAATTTAAAGAAGTTGAGTTGAAAACAATCGAAAGAGGATTCACATGAAAACAGTTTTGAGAGAAAAGTAATCACTTGAGTTTGAAAACAGTTAATATGGAACCAGTTTTGAAAGCAAAGAGTCACACAGCACTCAGGGAACACCAACAGGGGCAAGGGGAAAGGGAACAAATAACTCACAAGCAAGAACACAGTTACATATACACAGAACATCAAGAGAAGCACTTCAGAACTTAAACAATCAAGCAGGTTCCACACAAAGGGGTCAGGGGCTTAACAACATTAGATTGACAGACTCACACATCAAGAAGTGGTTCAGGGTCACTTAATAACTAAAGGGTCCTAAATAACATGCTAGTAATGTTAGGAGTAAGGAAAAAACATACATTGAGATAGAAAAGGGGGTAGTGAACATGCCAAGACAAGCTAGGCATACTAATTAACACAGATACATGCTAGTTGCAGTAAGAACAACAGAACCATAGGTAGAAGCGCACAAGAAACAAAAAGAAGTGCAACACCAGTAGAAGCATATTGTTTTGAGGCTGTAACGTAAACAGAAGACATACCAGTTGAAGATAATGCAACACAGAGCAATAGTGGACAATAAGGTGCAAGGAAGTGAGCAATAGTGTGCAGAGAGTATGCAGAGAGAAGGGCAGCAGTGTGCAGAGAAGTGAGCAGCAGGCAGACCAAAGTAAGTAGCTTAGTAGAGGCCAGCAGAGTGGTAAAACTAACCAGGATTACTCAATCTTGGCCTTCAGCCGATTGAGTGATCAACATTCAAATAGAAAAACGAGAGAAGTTGTGTAGAAACAATAGAGAGCAATATGTTTTGTGTGTAAAAGAGAGAGTTCAGAATAAGGAGTTTTATTCGTGTCTGTGTGTAAGTGATATGCAATGTGTTTGTTGATGTCCTTCCAAGAGAATGGGGGAGGGGTACTTATAGTACTGAATATGAGTAAAAAAACAAGGCAGCAGTCCCTTAATTAAGGGACTGGTATCAATCACAATCCAGTCAGTAGTTGGACTGCCCTTTATTTAAGGGATCCCAAATCAAACGGTAATAATCAGTCATTTGAAAGGAAAGAAATCACAAAGTAAGGTATAATCACATAAGGAAACAGAGTAGCATAAAGCATGTAATAAAGACTAAATACATGACCATCTAATTAAGGAAATAAGTCAGGCAAATCAATCAACAAATTGGTGTACATATATAAGGCAAAATATCATCGTAATTCTGAAAGAATAGTTTTCAAAATACTTATCGAGATTGAAAACCTTAGGAAATCAGTATTAATTGAGGAAAGTATCCCATAAATTAGGAAGAAATTCAAACTATAGGAAAATATGCGAAATCACCATTTGAAAGCAAGTATCACAGTCTCAAAGAGGGTTCGAAGAATCAGTATAAAAATCACCATGCAAGCAATAAGAGAAACTTTAAGTGAAGAACACAGAATGGTAGGGGAATGTAACACTGACAACAAAATCAAAGCAAGGAGCATAGAACTCGGAGAAGAACCCAAAAGAACACAAGACAAACAAATAACGCAAACGCAAACAGACAAAGTTAGGGTTTCATCAGACTTAAGCAAAAATGTTTAGAAAATAGTACTGAGAATCACAAATTAGTACTCAAAATAAAAAATGAAGTGATTTCGAAAAGGGGTCAGAAGCCCTAGTTTCAAAAAGGGAACAAAACCGTTTAAAACTGGAGTAATCGTAAAGATCGAATTGAAAATAGTGCAAAACATAAAGGTACAAGTTAAAATCGTTAAAAAAAATCAGAGATTTGAGGGGTTTGGGTTAAGATTAGGGTTTCATAAGAAACCAGTGAGAGGGGTAAGAGAAACCTAGTCGTGAAGCTCAAAGATTATGGTGTCTTTAGCATCATCGAACCAAAATCATCGGAGAAAGGCCAGAATCGGACCCCCGGCGAGGCTTCAATGACCATCTTCATGGTGGAGGCTTCTGGGGTTTCAAACCTTGGAGAGAAGCAACGATACAGGATCCATGGTGGCTAGAGGTCGAGAGAAGTGTGGACGGAGCATGGCCGGAGAGGCGATGAAGCTCGTCGGAGAAGGAGGAGGGAACCACAAGGTTCTAGAGAGAAGGGAGAGCTTCGGTTAGATAGGGAGTGAGATAGAGATAGAGACCGATCTCTGAGAAATGAGGGGTCGGGGGTAGCCTTAGGATTTATTTTAGGCAAATTAATCTGGGCCGTTGATCTCGTTTGATCAACGGCTCAGATCAAAACAAAGCTGGACCGGGTATCCAAATGGGGTGTGGATCGGGTCTCAGTTGAAATTGGGTCGAATTGGGGTGCAATTTGGGCTATAATTGAAATGCAACTGGGGCTAGGTTTTAAATAGCCACTTTTCCCCTTTCTATTTTATAAAAATAGTAATAACGATTTTAAAAGCAAATTAAAAATACTAGGTAGCCAAATATTATATAAATATTAGTTTAAAAATATTGTAGCAAATTTTATTGTTATAAAATGCTATTAATTACAAAATAGGCTATAATTGCAATTATATGCAATTTAGCTTTACATATGCCAAATAAATTGGTAAAAATATGCAAAAATCACCTTAATTATATTTTGGTGTAAATATGAGAATGAAATAAGTTATCTATCAAAAACGATAATTTTTTAGAATAGTTATTGGATTTTGTGGTATTAAAATAGGCAGTAAATTGGTTTAAAAATCACAAAAAATACCAAAACTCTTGGGTGTTCTTATATATGCACATATATGCTATTTTGAAAATATTTTGGGTATAAAATACATAGGGAAAAATTGGGTATCAATAGTTGCCCCTCTTTACCCGAGGAGGATGAAAGAGTTGTCGGGTAAAGACAAGATGGCCAATTTTGACCGGAAACGGTGATTGAAAAAGAACTTTGGCCGCACTTTGGTTTTTGAGCTGCCTACATATCCCTGGTTTCACAGAAATCAGGCCACATGTAGTTCAGGAACTATTGACGGAATGTGTCGATGGAGATTTGAAAAGACGGACGCGATGGTCAGATTTAAAAGGTGTTTGGAGTCGAATAGATTGCGGAGAACCGGAGCGGGATCGCTTCTGCTGAGACGGTCGTTCACTAGCCGGTGTACCTGTAGATGAGCAGATGCGCATATTGTGCATAATTTAAACATGATGCAAATTCCCGTTGGACCATGAATGCTGTCTTTGGACGGTTAGGATGACGTCCTCAGACTATGATGTCATGGGCCATGAAGAGCATAAAATAAAGATTCGCAGGCCATGTAATGGTGTTCTCGGGCTATGCAGATGGTGCCTCCGAACTATGACGCCTTTGAATAAGTTGGCAATTTTTCAGCCCATGAGAAGGTGGCAATCTTTCAGCCGAATGAATGCAAAGAGTGGCAATTTTTCAGCCAAGGCGTGAATTTGAATGCAGGTGGCGATATTTTAGCCGAAGCGAGAATTTAAATAAAGTGGCAATATTTCAGCCATGCAGGATGGAGATAGAGCTTAGTCTCGAAAGGCAGATAGATAGTCTTATGAAGGATGGAGGTAGAGCTTAACCTCGAAAGGCAGAGAATAGTCTTATGCAAAATATAGATAGAGACAGAGCTTAGTCTCGGAAGGCAGATAGATAGCCTTATGCAATATGGAGGTAGAGCTTAACCTCGAAAGGCAGAGAATAGCCTTATGCAATATGTATGGAGACAGAGCTTAGTCTCGGAAGGCAGATAGATAGCCTTATGCAATATGGAGGTAGAGCTTAACCTCAAAAGGCAGAGAGTAGCCTTATGCAAAATGCAGATGGAGACAGAGCTTAGTCTCGAAAGGCAGATAAATAGCCTTATGCAATATGGAGGTAGAGCTTAACCTCGAAAGGCAGAGAGTAGCCTTATGCAAAATGCAGATGGAGATAGAACTTAGTCTCGAAAGGCAGAAAAGTAGTCTTATGCAGGATGGAGGTAGAGCTTAACCTCAGAAGGCAGAAAAGTAGCTTTATGCAAAATGCGGATGGAGACAGAGCTTAGTCTCAAAAGGCAGAAAGTAGCCTTATGCAGTGCAGGAATGTAAAGGAGCAAATAGTAGTAATTTTCTTAGCTGATAGGCGGTTGCGATATCATGACTGCTGGGGAATGTTGGGTGTAGATAGTAGACCTTTGTGAGTTGAGTGATTGTTTCGAGGGTTTCGACTTTGAAGAGTGAATGCATTTCTCATTGTGATCTGAGTTCCTGCATCCAAAGAAAAATCATGAGTTCTGTAGAGGGGGAAGGTTAGTTCGTATCCCTTGGCTCCCGACGTTACGTATCATTGGGGTAGCATTGCTGAACGACGGTGATGCAAATGATGTTTATGCATGATTCAGTAAATGTAATGAAAGTATATATATTTTGAAAAAAATGATTTTATTTTGGATGAACCAACAACTGCAACGTGGTTCAAGACACGACAACCTTGCTTGCTCCGAAATTTGAGGGTCCTCCTCAAAATCCTGCCCCAGTTCACTGGGCTGGCGCTGCTGACGGATGTGCTGAATAACTGAAAGTGGGTCGATTCCAGAATTTTGAGGGTCCTCCTCAAAATTCCGCCCCAGTTTACTGGGTTGATGTTGATGCGAAAGCCGACAAACTGACTTCGGAATTTTGAGGATCCTCCTCAAAATTCTGCCCCAGTTCCAATAGCGGGGAAAATGGAATTTTATTAAAATGTGACCGAACTCATAGGGCTGCCTACGTATCCCCTCTTAAACGGGAATCGGGTCAGGCGTAGTTCAAATTACATCATAAAGAAAAGCATACGATCAAATGTAGTATCTCTTTACTGCGTCTGAGTTGATCGGCTTCGGCCAGACTTCTCCGTCCATTTCTGCAAGAATAAGGGCTCCTCCGGTTAGAACTCGGTGAACCATGTATGGACCCTGCCAATTGGGGGAGAATTTCCCTTTGGCTTCGTCTTGATGTGGAAATATCTTCTTCAACACCAGCTGTCCTGGTGTAAACTTCCTTGGTTTAACTCTCTTGTTGAAGGCTCTGGACATTCTGTTATGGTATAACTGACCGTGACAGACTGCATTCATCCTCTTCTGAATCTATATCCGTTTGTTGCATTTCCTCGTTGCAAGTTACAGTCGTCGGTTCATCATTAAGATATGTAATAGTAATGCTGTGTAAAACAAAGTAAATGATAGAGAAGAGTAATAAGAGTGCAATATATAATGAATTTGAAATGCTTTGATTGAAATTCATAATCGTTCGAGACATCAGAGCTTTTTTGGAAAGTAAAGACAATGCAGAAAGGAAAAGCAAATAAGAAAATAAAGATGCGATGCATGATGCTCGTTCAGCCTTGCTACCCCGAAGATGTCCGAGAACTGGTGGTCCTGACCGACCAATTGGTGAGGCGTTCCCCTCGGTTCACGGCTTGAATGGAAGGGCCTTCCTCCCCTTTCTCCTCGGAGATAACACAACAATCCATACCATCTTCCAGAAATAGGTTCTTTATTGCTGCTAGTGCCTCATCTTCCTCTGATCCGTACAAAGTGTCGGTTGGCTGAAAAGTCTGCTACAACTGAGGTATAGGGTGCTCCAGTGGATAGTATGGTCCGCGCCATGGAGGTGACCAGTGGTTGAACTCCTCCCAAGTGTACTCATACCCTAGGCCAAAAGTGGTACCGTGCTTCTTCAGCTTGATAGGTTTGGTGATACCCTGCAGGTTCTAGTCATGCCCTGTGCGGCGACCGCTTCTCCGGTATGTGTCTTCCCTTTCCTTCTAGCCTCAGCTGTGTAATCCCAAGGTATGGCTTTTGACTTGAATGGGGTCATGTCTGTCATGAAAACCGGAATGGACACCCTTGGAGGTAACACAACAACTTCAAATGGTGCGGGTGCCTTTGGAATCCCAAACTCAACCTCAATAGGTTTTGGCACCTTTGTAGGTGGTGCTTCAAACTCGAGTGGCACAGATACATTTACCACATCCTCCTTAGAAGGCTGAATCTGAACAACAATGGGATTGAGGGTAACCGCCGACTTCTAAGGTTCATCACCTTCAACTATCAACCCGATTGACCCTTTGGGGTCCCAATCATCTTCAATCTCAATCATATAGATGCCCCCGCCCTTATGGTCAGGCAGAGGGTTGTTGCGTACATTAGGAGCGGGCTCCTTTGCTATAATGATCTTGTTGTCAATCAGGGTCTGAATCTTGTCTTTCAACGAGCGACACTCGTCGATGGTATGGCCCTTCATCCCGGAATGTTATGCGCAAGTCTTGTTTGGGTTGATCCATTGGGAAGGATTTTCTGGAGTTACGGCTGGAATAGGGGTAATGTAACCGGATGCTTTGAGTTTTTCATATAATTTGTCAATTGGCTCGGCTATGGCGGTATATTGTCTGGGAGGTTTACGGTCGAAGTTTAGTCTAGGTCGGGGAAAGTTTTGGCGGGTAGGAGGTGATGGGTAGTGAGAAGGTTGGGAGTTGTATGCTTGGTATACGGGTGCGGGTTGAGAATATCTGGGTGAAGTGGGTTGATACGTAGGTGGTGGAGGTGATTGGTAAGCAGGTGGTGGAATTTGGTAAGTGGGTGATGGTGCTTGGTAGTTTAGGGTAGGTTAGTATGTGAGTGAAGCTGAGGGATAGGTTTGGTACTTCATAAGGGAATTGTTCCTTTGCGCAACCATTACGGAATTTACATCCTTTTTCTTCGACGAGCCATCAGACTGTAAAGCCTTGTTGGTAGCTTGCAATGCCTCGAGGTTAGTGACCATACCGTTTTTGATGCCTTCTTCAATCCTTTCTCCCAACTTGATGATGTCGGAGAACTTTTGGCCCTCTATTAGCATCAGCCTCTCGTAGTATTGCGGATCCTGAGCACGGACGAAAAACCTGTTCATTTGTTCTTCCTCCAAGGCCGGTCTGACCTTAGCAGCTTCTGACCTCCAACGAGTAGCATATTCGCGAAAGGTCTCTGTGGGCTTCTTCTTGAGATTCTGGATATAGAACACATCTGGTGCGTTCTCAGTGTTGAACCTAAACTGGTATATAAAGTCAGACGCCATGTTCACCCAACTAGTACATTTCTTTGCATCCTGGATAATATACCATGATAAAGCATCACCCCTCAAACTCCTCATAAACAGCTTCATGCGGATTTTCTCGTCCCTTCCGACTCCTACCAGCTTATCACAATACATTCTGAGATGGACCCTGGGATCACCTGTACCGTCGAACATTTCGAACTTGGGAGGTTTATACCCCTCTGGGAGTTCGACATCTGGCTGAACACAGAGATCTTCATAGTCCAAACCTTCTACACCTTTGCTATCTTCGACACCTTGGACCCGGCTGGTTAACCTCTTGAGCTCAGCAGCTAAATTCTGAATGAGGGAGTCTTTACTATCTGATTCAGGTGTATCTGAGATAGGCTGGGCATAGTGGGGTACAGTGTCCACAAAGATGTGAGCGTTCTGGTCGTTTGTGGTGTTTTGGGATTCGGGAATGAGCAGTGGAGTGTTGTTGCAGGTGTTGCAGGCTTGGGTATGAGCGGGTTGTACTGGTGGTGGTGTAGTATGATTCTGGTTGTTGACATCAGCAGTGGCAAGAGTGATTGACAGACTTGCCAGGTTTCGAACTTGTTCCAATTCTTCCCGAAATCTCAGCAAAGTTTGCTCAAGATGAGCAGCAGTTTCCTTAGTGATTGAAGCGTTCTGAGAGGTTTCCTCGATTTCCTTTCTAGCACTGGTATCTCCCATTTTGCCTTTGTTCCTGTTTCTGGTAGGACGCGGAGGAGGAGGAGGAGGAGGAGGAGGGCCCTTGGATCTTGTTGAGTATGCTGATGGTGCCAGAATGCACGAACTAACCTTTGGGGAGGGGAATAAAAATAAAGAAAAACAAAAAAGGTAACAAGTTAGTGCGGGTTGTGAGAAGAAAATGTTGAAATATTTAAACACATTGTGCAAGAATATAAATCGCGTTCTAATTTGGGTGCCTCGTTGTGCCTGAGGTAGGCCTAGCGACAAATTAATTTGGAGAACTTATAATGCTAAATGCTTCATTTTATTAATAAAAATAAGACGAATCCCAAAACAATACTAAAATAGCGGAAAGTAAAAATGTCGCTAATGGCTATTGGCCTTATTACATTAAAAGCGAAAAGAAAGACTACTAACTACTTGGCTCCAGAAGGATCTTCTTCAGGTTGAATGTTCTCGCTGATCAAGTCCTTCAGCTCGCGCAGATTTTTCAGTAAAAATGCTATCGCCAGACATTCTCCTTTGCCTTCCTCAACATTTTGACAGTCGATGACTCTTTTCCTCACTTTCCCTTCCAATTCCAGCAAGTTGTACTCCAGGTATTCTATCTTTTCACTAGCCTTGGTGACTCTCTCCTTCCACTCATTGATTTGGTTGCTCGATGGGAGGTTTCTCCACCAAGTATACAAGAGTGAAGGCATGTTTACCATACCGAAGTTAGGAACTTTGTCATTCATTTTCTGCAAAACAAAGGGTTAAGACCTCACCCCCACCGAACTCGACTATTTAATACCAATAATCAGCATAAAAAGCATTTAGTTCTCCAAATAAATGCACAAAACATGTAGGTGTCCGTTTGGGTTTCAGGGAAACCCGAAGGACTTTGGACAAGGCTATCTTAATGAGTCATTATGCGGACAACATAACTGACTCGGCTAGAATTGACCATGATGCATGAACAGTTTCAAGGGAATATGGTTTCTACTTTTGAAGTGCTAGACAAGGTACCCTTGAGCGGACAACTCAAGAGGGAAAGGCGCGGAACCGTCGACTACACCGTTGATCGACTGGTTTTACCGCAAATATGACTTTGCCACATTTAGGGGGTTTATAATATCGGAAGGGCGCAACCACTCATTATAAGCGTTGCTATAGGATTTGTTTTGGTACGAGTGGAATATGATGTTGAGGAATGCAGTTATAACAATGAGACAAATTGCATGTATTTTCACGTTCATAAAGTAAAGATTACAATAAATGCTCAGAATTGAAATAATAAGGCAGTAAAAGAAGAAATTAAAGGAAAGAAAAACATAAAGAGCCAAGTTAGTATTTTGATGAAATAATTAAAGACAGAAGGTAAATGCAATTAAGGAAGCAATAAAGTCACAAAACACGTAATGGTAAAAGCCTTAAAGGTTTCCCCAGCAGAGTCGCCATGTTGTCGACGCCCCCTTTTTCCCTCCTAAAAGAAGGCGAAATTGGGTTTACGACATTATGGGCAAAACAACTCTTATTCCCTTTTGAGGAATCGGGTTATGGAATTTGAAGAGTCGCCACCTAATGATTATAGTGCATTAGGACACTTTAGATAAAAGAAGATGATTTTTTGGAAGAAAACCAGAGTTCGGGTAAGGGCTTGAGATTATCTCGAGGGGAAGGTGATAGGCACCCCTCAAGATCCACTAGTGTGGTTCCCGGCCGTACTTAGCTATGACTTTAAGAAGAGTAGAAGTAACAGACAATGTTTGCACATAAGAAATATAAACAAGTTGACAATTTTGAAAGAAGAAAGCCACAAGTGATTTTTTTTTTTTTTGGAAAAAAGAAAGCTTAGTTTGTGGAAAACGTTAATTTAAATGAAGGAAAAGCAAAGAAAAAGGGTCCTAGGTTTAACTATAATATAGATCACTTCGGTGCAATACCCAGCAATCATTCTCACACGAGATATAAGCGCTTAGTGCGTGCTAATACTCGTCCCATCCTATAGGTCCTAGAGGGTATTTAGGACCGCTATTCCTATGAGGTGAGGACTAGGTTGAACCCTTTGGTTTAAAGATCAAAACATTAGGCGACATGCAAAAACAAATAGGACTTCATGTAAGGAATCATATAAAGGCATGTAAAAGGCTCAAATATCCTTCCACAGATGGACACATGATTAGCACGTCTCAATCACATTTAAGGTCTAAGGAAATGAGAGGTAAAAGCTGGAATGTGCGAAAATATGTTAAGATAGGAGTTGAAGAGTTTAAACAGAATTTGCAAAAGGAGTTGGGCGCACACTTTCTGAACTTGAGAAAAGGCAGGAGATACGTAACAGTTTAGAAATCGGAGAAAGCATTTTAAACATACTCAAAAATATATGATAGGGCATAGCAGGTATAGTATTCTGTTATGAAAATAATTTCGGACAGAAGAGGTAGGAAAACGTTTAGCACAGATGTAAAACCATTCAGAAGTGTAAAGCTGAGAGCATATAAGTATATTAGTTTTTGAACTATAGTTTTGGAAAATTACAGAAGACATCGTGTCCTGATGAGTTTTAGGAAAAACAGTAACACAATTCTGGAAAAGGTAACTAAATAGAAAGTATTTACACAGATATGATTATTTAGAAAATAGGACAGGAGTTTAGTAAGAACCTAGCGGATCTCAGAGAAGGGAAACAAATTCGGACAGTCTAAAGATGTTGAATGGTTTAAACATGATAAGACGGTTAATCAATTTTATCTGGCCTAAGGCTTGCCTAGGCGCTGTTTAATCATGAAAGAAAGTGGACGTGCATACTTATTTTCCAGTTTTAAAAGAAGCCTGTTAACCAGACTTATGTCTGTTAAACGAAATTAGTGAAGTATTCAACAGTTGCAAATACAGCCCTACATACATGATATCTAATGCAGACAAAGGTCCTAAAGCATGGTATCTAAATGCAATGGCAGCATTGTTGATTATTAACTGATTGTGGTTATAAAGTAAATAACAAGCTGATAGTAAGAGAGCTTAAAGACAGGACCTCTAGTTGTATGAGATGTATGCCCCTAGAAATGGTTTCTATTGCACAAGTAGGTAAGTAAAATCCTATAGACATGTTCTCTACCCTTTACTTAAAGCTAAGCATGCATAATCCCACCCAATTGCACTATAAACTCCATTGTTCGTTACAAGTTATTACAGACCAATGTGATTAAATTACAGTAGTGAAGAGTAAAAATAAGAAGTTAATCTATAGGGAGCCTTTAGCCAGGCCCAAATAATCCTCACTTCTTTTGAGTTTCACAGCCTTTACCAAGGTTTGGGTGCGGCAAAGCTCCCTAAGGGTCCATTGGGACCCTTGGCCAATACCAGGCACCCAAAACATATTAATAAGACAAGTGCAAGTGTGGAATTACCAGCCTTGTGCATCAAAGTTCAGTGGGTACTCAAGGTACCCAAAGCAATGCTTACACTAAGGGGGTAGAACCTAAGTTCTAGGAGTAATGAGACTGTGATAGAATTTGATGAAGTTGAGTTTAAAACAATCGAAAGAGGATTCACATGAAAACAATTTTGAGAGAAAAGTAATCACTTGAGTTTGAAACAGTTAATATGGAACCAGTTTTGAAAGCAAAGAGTCACACAACACTCAGGGAACACCAACAGGGGCAGGGGAAAGGGAACAAATAACTCACAAGCAAGAACACAGTTACATATACACAGAACATCAAGAGAAGCACTTCAGAACTTAAACAATCAAGCATGTTCCACACAAAAGGGTCAAGGGCTTAACAACATTAGATTGACAGACTCACACATCAAGAAGAGGTTCGGGTCACCTAATAGCTAAAGGGTCCTGAATAACATGCTAGTAATGTACAGGAGTAAGGAAAAAACATACATTGAGATAGAAAAGGGGGTAGTGAACATGCTAAGTCAAGCTAGGCATACTAATTAACACAGATACATGCTAGTTGCAGTAAGAACAACAGAACCATAGGTAGAAGCGCACAAGAAACAAAAAGAAGTGCAACACCAGTAGAAGCATATTGTTTTGAGGTTGTAACTTAAACAGAAGACATACCAGTTGAAGATAACACAACACAGAGCAATAGTGAACAATAAGGTGCAAGGGATTGAGCAATAGTGTGCAGAGAGTATGCAAAGAGAAGGGCAGCAGTGTGCAGAGAAGTGAGCAGCAGGCAGACCAAAGTAAGCAGCTTAGTAGAGGCCAACAGAGTGCTAAAAGTAACCAGGATTACTCAATCTTGGCCTTCAGCCGATTGAGTGATCAACATTCAAATAGAAAAACGAGAGAAGTTGTGTAGAAACAATAGAGAGCAATATGTTTTGTGTGTAAAAGAGAGAGTTCAGAATGAGGAGTTTTATTCATGTCTGTGTGTAAGTGATATGCAATGTGTTTGTTGATGTCCTGCCAAGAGAATGGGGGAGGGGTACTTATAGTACTAAATATGAGTAAACAAATAAGGCAGCAGTCCCTTAATTAAGGGACTGGTATCAATCACAATCCAGTCAGTAGTTGGACTGCTCTTTAATTAAGGGATCCCAAATCAAACGGTAATAATCAGTCATTTGAAAGGAAAGAAATCACAAAGTAAGGTATAATCACATAAGGAAACAGAGTAGCATAAAGCATGTAATAAAGACTAAATACATGACCATCTAATTAAGGAAATTGGTCAGGCAAATCAATCAACAAATTGGTGTACATATATAAGGCAAAATATCATCGTAATTCTGAAAGAATAGTTTTCAAAATACTTATCGAGATTGAAAACCTTAGGAAATCAGTATTAATTGAGGAAAGTATCCCATAAATTAGGAAGAAATTCAAACTATAGGAAAATACGCGAAATCACCATTTGAAAGCAAGTATCACAGTCTCAAAGAGGGTTCGAAGAATCAGTATAAAAATCACCATGCAAGCAATAAGAGAAACTTTAAGTGAAGAACGCAGAATGGTAGGGGAATGAAACACTGACAACAAAATCAAAGCAAGGAGCATAGAACTCGGAGAACAACCCAGAAGAACACAAGACAAACAAATAACGCAAACGCAAACAGACAAAGTTAGGGTTTCATCAGACTTAAGCAAAAATGTTTAGAAAATAGTACTGAGAATCATAAATTAGTACTCAAAATAAAAAATGAAGTGATTTCGAAAAGGGGTCAGAAGCCCTAGTTTCAAAAAGGGAACAAAACCGTTTAAAACTGGAGTAATCGTAAAGATCGAATAGAAAATAGTGCAAAACATAAAGGTACAAGTTAAAATCGTTAAAAAAAATCAGAGATTTGAGGGGTTTGGGTTAAGATTAAGGTTTCATAAGAAACCAGTGAGAGGGGTAAGAGAAACCTAGCCGTGAAGCTCAAAGATTATGGTGTCTTTAGCATCATCGAACCAAAATCATCGGAGAAAGGCCGAAATCGGACCCCCGACGAGGCTTCAACGACCATCTTCATGGTGGAGGCTTCTGGGGTTTCAAACCTTAGAGAGAAGCAACGATACACGATCCATGGTGGCTAGAGGTCGAGAGAAGTGAGGACGGAGCATGGTCGGAGAGGCGATGAAGCTCGTCGGAGAAGGAGGAGGGAACCACAAGGTTCTAGAGAGAAGGGAGAGCATCGGTTAGAGAGAGAGTGAGATAGAGATAGAGACCGATCTCTGAGAAATGAGGGGTCGGGGGTAGCCATAGGATTTATTTTAGGCAAATTAATCTGGGTCGTTGATCTCGTTTGATCAACGGCTCAGATCAAAACAAAGCTGGACCGGGTATCCAAATGGGGTGTGGGTCGGGTCTCAATTGAAATTGGGTCGAATTAGGGTGCAATTTGGGCTGTAATTGAAATGCAACTGGGGCTAGGTTTTAAATAGCCACTTTTCCCCTTTCGATTTTATAAAAATAGTAATAACGATTTTAAAAGCAAATTAAAAATACTAGATAGCCAAATATTATATAAATTTTAGTTTAAAAAATATTCTAGCAAATTGTATTGTTATGAAATGCTATTAATTACAAAATAGGCTATAATTGCAATTATATGCAATTTAGCTTTAAAATGCCAAATAAATCGGTAAAAATATGCAAAAAACACATTAATTATATTTTGGTGTAAATATGAGAATGAAATAATTTATTCATCAAAAATGATAATTTTTGAGAATAGTTATTGGATTTTGTGGTATTAAAATAGGCAGTAAATTGGTTTAAAAATCACAAAAAATACCAAAACTCTTGGGTGTGCTTATATATGCACATATATGCTATTTTGAAAATATTTTGGGTATAAAATACATAGGGAAAAATTGGGTATCAACACCCCCTTAACTGTTTCTCTATTTGATAGTCCTATATTTTCTTTGTTGTCATTTAGATTTTATCTTTTAAATACCTTAGGAGTGTCTATAACTCCCTAAGTATAGAGGTCCTAAACACCTCTGGGACCTCAAGGAAGGGACGGATAAAGAACGCTTAGAGTTTGTTAATTAAACTCGCTTATATAACCACTAAAGGGAGGGTAATGGGTAGTAAAAGGATATGATGACATGTGCGCTAATGCCACGTGTAACCCCTCTATTTGAGGAAGGCTTACCGGGTATTGTACATATGTGATCCTATAGGCTAATCAACTTAGGACTTCCCTTTTTAAATTTACATATGTGTGCTTAGACTGTCTAAACTTCCTTAATTTGCATATGACTGTCTAAACTTCTATAATTTACATATGTGTGCTTAGACTGTCTACACTTCCTTTATATGTGTGCTTAGACTATCTAAACTTCCTCTATTTGCAAATGTGTGCTTAGACTCCTCACCTGTTAAATGACTAATTCACATAACTAGGTTCGGTCGGGACCTACCGTTGTGGACCGCGAGGTGTACCTAACACCTTCCCCTCAAGGTTATTTCAAGCTCTTACCCTAATCTCTGGTAATGCAAACTGGTACATGAGTTAATTGCTCTAGGTGACCTAACACACTTTAATCCGTTAGGTGACGACTCTTCAAATACCCAATTCCCAAAAGGAAACGAGTTTTTCCCAATGAATGTCGAAACTCGGACTCCGCAAAGGAAAAAGGGGTGCGAAACTAGGTGTTTGACAATGTAAATAATTACACCATGGGAATCTTTCTAATTATTAATTGATTTTCGCTATCTTCCTATAGATTGTTATTGCTAGAGGTGTTGGGGCGTTGTATTAACTTAAGAAAAGCTCAAACAAGGTATGTTGGCTAAATTCTCTCTCTTAGAATCGAATTCCATAATATTCCAGTAAGTTACAAGTATGGTTGTCTCAAGTTCCTAATTCCTATATTCTGGGTTATCCATTATAAGCTTGACTATTTCAAATGAGCCTTATGTCGAAAGATATATGTTCAAAGTATGGATTTCATAGTAAAATGTTATGGCTTTGAGTCGTATTTCAAATGAAACCTAGTATGCCAAATTGTGTGAGAAAAAACTCGATATGCTTAAGATTCTTATTTGCTCATATGTTTACCTAAAGTCTTGTTGTTGATAATCTATGAAGATGCTTGAAAATAAAATAAGTGAATTAGGGATATAGAGTGTGGCCATCATGCCAAGAATTTAAGTTATAATTGTGGTTAGTGGTTCCAATGAAAAGAGAGGATGTGAGAAAGATTATGAAATGAGTCTCGACTCAACTATTGTAAAATGAGATAAAAATAGAATTGCCTAAAAGCTTTTGTACCCAATTCATGCCCATAAGTGGCTGTTTTAACTAATGTTTTGCTTTATAAATATATCCAATGTGATTCTAGTTCTTTTGTACTCGGGTGTTGAAATTGTACATTGCCGTTTTTGGGAAAGAGTATTTCAAGAATAAATTTGTATTGCTTGTTTATGATTTTGATATGTGTTTCTATTGCTGGTCGGTTTGCCCTATTCTTTGGGAAGAAGTCTTTTGTGTTTAAACTTTCATTTACTAATGAATTTGAGGTTTATGATTTCTGAAATATTCTATATGTGGATGTTTGATGGCAATCCTTGAAAATAAAAGAGGTGAAAGTGTATAACATGAAATACGGCCACCGTGCCATAAAAAAGAATCTTGTGAATGGTCAAAAGAGCCAAGGAAATATTATTATTGTGAGTGGTTGAAAATACTAATGAAGATCTATACAATGTGAAAATATTGAGGTGAAAACATTTGTATTTATGTTACCTTTGTGTGCAAATCAAATCAAAAATATTTTGGGAGTATCGTTAGTCACCGAGGAAGAGTGGGTTGTAACAATCCATTCCTGAAACTACACGTGTCGGTGTAAGGGTGAATTTGTAATTATTCCCCTTAATTGGAATAAAACTGATAATAGTTTTGAATTGGAAAAGTCAACTCACACGGCATATGTGGGAAAGTGGCCTAGCTGATCAGGTGGATATCGGACGCCATGTTGCGCACATGGTGCTATTACTCTTGGTAACACTTTTCTTTCGCATTACATGTCAAACCACATTGTTCATGGGGAGATGGCCTAGTCGATCAGGCATGATCGGACTCCGTGCTAGAACATGATGGTATATCGGTGCTAATGATCTTCCAACAAAAAATATATATTATTTTCGTCTTTTGAAAATTGTTATGTTTTACTTGGGCATTATGATATTATTGATTGTGACTTGCTGTTTTTTTGGTTCTCCCTTTCTTATATTGGCATTCTATTTTGAAAGAGAACATTTAGTCACACATACTAGTATTATTCGATGGTACTAACGTCCCTTTTATCGGGGGCGCTACATCTCTAATGGATGCAGGTGGTTCCACAACAGGCGGCATTGATCAGTGATAGCGGCACACTCTCTTCCCAGCTGATTTTGTGAGCCCCACTTCATCTCGGGATCATGTATCTTTTGATATTCATGTGTTGTATTTAAGGTATAGTAGGGGCCTTATTGCTGGCTTTTCCATATTACTCTTCTGGTGTACTTAGAGGCTCTGTAGACAAGTTGTGGGTGGTGTTGATGTTGGGAATTGAATTAAAAATGTTGGTATTGGGCAAACATGTTTTTCACTATATATATAAATTGTAATATTTTGGAAATTATGAATGAAGCTGCTAATGAAAATGCAATGAGAGCTGTTAATGAAATCTTTTTAGTGTTTAATTAATGATGTACATATCCTCTTTATTCATGGATGAGTTTGGGTAGAATGATATCTAACAGGATTGCTCTACGGGTTCACTCGGTTGAGCGCTGATCGCGCTCCCCGAGTTTGGGACGTGACACAATCTAAGATTACTAGTCATTTAAAAATTATCAACAAATAATTAGAGTAAAAGTAGTGAATTTCATTCATTGATAAGATCCTACCGCAAAACATAAGAAGAAATAAAAACATAGAACCATGAGCAAAAACAGAAAAATCCCACTTGAGTCATTGGTTACAACTGGGCTAGGAAAGATTTAGCACTGGGAAAGACCAGGTTCTTGGTTATTGGCTTGAAGCAGTTTCAGCATATCTTGAAGAATACCATCGTTCTTCTCCTTTTACTTTACAAGCTCACACTTGAGAGAGTCTCCCTGTCACGACCCAATTCCCGAACCCGATCGTGATGGCGCCTCTCGTGAAGACAAGACCAGCCAGACCAAAATAGAACACCTCTTTTAAACAGTTAAATATCATAAACAATTCTAAAGCATGATATAATATCCATAATTTGCGGAATTAATGATAATCACAGTAAAAGCCATCCCGACACAGCCCAAACCGGGGTGTCACAAGTCATGAGCAACTAAGAGAAATCCTGATACAGTCTACTAATCACTAAACCCGATACAATAGTTCTAAGAACATGAAAATGATAAGATAAGGGAGGCACGGGGACTGCGGACGCCAACGACTACCTCGTGATCTCCGAAACACTGCCTGGACGAAAAGATTAGCACTCAGGAGCGGACTCTGCGATACCAGAATCTAGACACTCGGTGCAGGGAGTAATGTGAGTACTCCGACCCAATGAGTAATAATTATAAATAATGGCTGAAATCATGAAAATACATAAAGGCACAAAGCAATTCTATATCAAAGCAGTAAAAATCACGTAAAGCAGTAAATCAGTGAAGAAGTCAAGTAAAATCTCTTTAAATCAGGTAAAACAGGAAATTTAGCAGGTAAATAACAAGTAGAAATCCGCCCCTTGGGCACAGTATCAATCACTCAGAGCAGTATCAGCTCCTCGGGCTCACTCTCATAACTTAGTGCTTATTCTCAGCTCTCGACCCATATATCTCTCATAATAACAGAAATCAGAATAACCGTTGCGGCATGCAGCCCGATCCGTACATCGCTGCGGCGTGCAACCCGATCCATACATCGCTGCGGCGTGCAGCCCGATCCGTACATCACTGCAGCGTGCGGCCCGATCCATATAGATAGTCGACTGCGCTCACTGGGGGTGTGCAGACTCCGAAGGGGCTCCTACAGCCCAAGCGCTATATTGCTGCGGTGTGCAGCCCGATCCATAACATATATAATATCCTCACCATTGGGTTATCAACCCCTCTCACTCATTAACCTCACAGCCTCTCGGGCACAATAATATAAGATAGGGATCTCAGCCCACAAATTCCTCTACTTTAGGAATAGTATGATAAAACCGGCTCGAATCATTTAAAACAGATAGAAACATGACCGAGGATATGATTTTTAACAAGTATAGTAAGGAAAATCAGTCAAAAATACCCGAAGGGTTCAAATAGTTGGCACGAAGCCCAAATATGGCAATTAGTCCAAATCATGATGATAACAAATAAGTTTCAGTCAAATACGCGGTAAAATCATCAGTCGGGACGGACCAAGTCTCAATCCCCAGTAGTAAAAGATCCCACGCTCATCATCAAGCGCGTGTTTACCTCAATATAGCACTACGATGTGCAACCCGGGATTTCAAACCCTCAGGACATCATTTACCATCATTACTCACCTCAAACCGGCTAAATCTCTAGCTTGCGACGCCTTTGCCCCTCAAATCGGCCTCCACGCACGTCGAATCTATGCAAAATCAGAACGAATACGTCACAATACGCCAAGGGAACAAAGCCCAAGCAAAAACAATCGAAAAATACCAAAATTCCCGAAATTAGCAAAACTCGAGCCCGGTCCCACTTCTCAAAATTCAGAAATTTTTTACATCATTAGATTCCTCGTCTCCCCACGAGTTCATACATATCAACAACATCAAAATCGGAGTTCAAATGACCCCTCAAATCCTCCATTAAAGGCCTCTTAAACTCAAGCCCTAATCCTCCATTTTTAGCCCTTTAAACATATTAATTACAGCCTTAATTCATGAAATTCTACCATAGGAATGTGTTTTAAGTCCAAAATCCTTACCTCCATGAAGTCTCTTTGAGTCCTCTCTTCAAAATCGCCCAAAGCTTCCAATTCCGAGTGCAAAATGGTTAAACCCTTCAAAAATCGCGAAGGAAAACATATATACATTCTGCCCAGACATAACCGCATCTGCGGTCCAAAATCTTTTTTTACGGTACCGTATATGCGGTCAACACATCCGCTTCTGCGGAGTTCATTAAACCGGCCTAAGCCGCATCTGCGAACCTCTTCCGTATTTGCGCTTCCGCAGATGCGATCCCTTTAGTCGCTTCTGCGGTCCAGCTCACCTGACCCATTTTTGCTTCTGCGAAGAAACACCCGCATCTGTGGCACCGCATATGCGGTCCACAAACCGCAGATGCGGAAATACCAGAAGCAGCAAATCTAAAGCTGCAACACAAATTCCAATTTCACCGCTAACCATTCGAAATCACCCCGAGGCCCCCGGGTCCTCAACCAAAAGCACCAACATGACCCAATATCTTATTCAAACTTGTTCCAATCATCAAAACACCTCAAACAACATCAAATCTACCAAATCACATCGAATTCAAGCCCAAGTTTCTAAAATCTGCCGAAATACACTTTCGATCAAATATCCAACCAAACCACGTCCAAATGACCTGAAATTTTACACACACATCCCAAATGACACCACGAAGCTACTGTAACTCTCGGAATTTCATTCCGACCTCTATATCAAAATCTCACCTAACAACCGGAAATCGCTAAAATACTAACATCGCCAATTCAAGCCTAATTCTACACCGGACCTCAAAAACCAATCCTGATCACACTCCTAAGGCATAAATCACCTCCCGAAGCTAACCGAACCATCAGAACTCTCATCCAAGCCCTCTAACACACAAGTCAATATCCAGTTGACTTTTCCAACTTGAACCTTCTCAAAAGAGACTAAGTGTCTTATTTCTTACCAAATCCACTCCGAACGCAACCTACTCAACTCGATCATATAAAAACGGATAACAAAGCATAACAAAGCAGAAATGGGGGAAACGGAGCGGTAACTCATGAGACGACTGGCTGGGTCGTCACATCCTCCCCAACTTAAACAAACGTTCGTCCTCGAATGAGTCAAGAAACATACCTGAGGCCTCAAATAGGTGAGGATATCTGCTCTGCATCTCCCACTCGGTCTCCCAGGTAACCTCCTCCATAGGCCGACCTCTCCACTGCACTTTTACTAAAGCTATATCCTTTGACCTCAACTTCCGAACCTGACGACCCAAAATAGTTACTGGCTCCACATCATAGGTCAAAT
This sequence comes from Nicotiana sylvestris, assembly GCF_000393655.2. NCBI lineage: Eukaryota > Viridiplantae > Streptophyta > Magnoliopsida > Solanales > Solanaceae > Nicotiana > Nicotiana sylvestris. The sequence continues at coordinate 115,996,682 of NC_091063.1, forward strand.
CATCATCCAACTGAACCGTGATGAAGTTCAAAACATAAGACGGATCTCCAATATACTTCCGAAGCATAGAAACATGAAATAACGGATGCACGCTAGACAAGCTGGGTGGCAAAGCAAGCTCATAAGCCACCTCCCCAATCCTCTGAAGCACCTCAAAAGGCCCAATGAATCGCGGACTCAACTTTCCCTTCTTCCCAAATCTCATAACACCCTTCATGGGCGAAACCTTTAGCAAGACCTTCTCACCAACCATGTAGGACACATCTCGAACCTCCGGTCCAAATAACCCTTCTGACGCGACTGCGCTGTACGAAGCCTCTCCTGAATTACCTTCACTTTCTCTAAGGCAACCTGAACCAAATCTGTCCCCAATAGTGTAGCCTAACCTGGCTCGAACCAACCAACTGGAGATGTACACCGCCTCCCATACAAAGCCTCATACGGAGCCATCTGAATACTCGACTGGTAGCTGTTGTTGTAGGCAAACTCTACAAGCGGTAGAAACGCATCCCATGAACCTCCGAAATCAATAACACAAGCACGCAACATGTCCTCCAATATCTGAATAGTACGCTCGGACTGCCGGTCCGTCTGAGGATGAAATGCTATGCTCAACTCCACCTGAGTACCCAATTCTCTCTGTACGGCTCTCCAAAACTACAAAGTAAACTGAGTACCTCTATCTGAGATGATGGAAACCGGAACACCGTGCAACCGGACAATCTCCTGGATATAAATCCCTACCAACCGCTCTGAAGAATAGGTAGTACACATCGGAATAAAGTGCGCGGACTTGGTTAGCCGATCCACAATCACCCAAATAGCATCAAACTTCTTCAAAGTCTGTGGAAGTCCAACAACAAAGTCCATAGTAATCCTCTCCCACTTCCACTCGGGAATAACTATCTGCTAAAGCAAGCCACCCAGTCTCTGATGCTCATATTTCACATGCTGACAATTGAGACACCGAGCTACAAATCCCACGATATCTTTCTTCACTCTTCTCCACCAATAGTGCTGCATCAAATCCTGGTACATCTTCGTGGCACCCGGATGAATAGAATACCATGAGCTTTGTCCTCCAGAATCAACTCTCTAAGCCCATCTACACTGGGCACACAAATCCAGCCCTGTATCCTCAACACCCCATCATCACCGATGGTCACATACCTAGCGTCATCATGCTGAACTCTATCCTTAAGGACAAGAAAATGTGGATCATCATACTGGCGCCCTCTGATGTGATCATATAAGGAAGACTGAGAAACCACGCAAGCCAACACTCGACCGGGCTCCAAAATATCTAATCTCACAAACCGATTGGCCAAGGCCTAAACATCAACCGCAAGGGGTCTCTCCCCAACTTGAATATATGCCAAACTCCCCATACTCACTACATTCCGGCTCAAAGCATCAGCCACCACATTGGCCTTTCCTGGATGATACAATATGGTGATATCATAATCCTTAAGCAACTCTAACCATCTCCGCTGCCTCAAATTAAGATCCTTTTGCTTGAACAAATGTTGAAAACTAAGATGATCAGTGAATACCTCACAAGATATGCCATACAAGTAGTGCCTCCAAATCTTCAATGCATGAACTATGGCAGCCAACTCCAAATTATGAACAGGGTAATTCTTCTCATGGGGCTTCAACTGACGAGAAGCATAAGCAATAACTCTATGCTCCTGTATCAATACACAACCAATCCCAACTCTCGAGGCATCACAATATACGGTATATGAACTTGAAGATGATGGCAAAACCAATATTGGAGCTGTGGTCAAAGCTGTCTTGAGCTTCTGAAAGCTCTCCTCACACTCGTCCGACCATACAAATGGCGCACCCTTATAAGTCAACTTGGTCAAGGGCGATGCGATAGACGAGAATCCTTAAACAAACTGGCGATAATAGCCTGCCAACCCAAGAAAGCTACGAATCTCTATGGCTGAGGATGGTCTAGGCCAACTCTAAACCGCCTCTATCTTCTTTGGATCTACCTGAATACCCTTACTGGACACCACGTGTCCCAAGAAAGCCACTGAACTAAGCCAAAATTAACACTTGGAGAACTTTGCATAAAGCTTATCCTCCCTCAGTCTCTGCAATACAACCTTCAAATGCTCCGCGTGCTCCTCCTGACTACGAGAGTACAACAGAATATCATCAATAAATACTATAACGAACGAATCCAGATAAGGCCGAAATACGCTGTTCATCAAATGCATGAACGTTGTTGGGGCATTGGTCAGCCCGAAATACATAAGAAGAAACTCATAATGACCATATCTGGTCCTGAAAGCAGTCTTAAGAATATCTGAATCCCTGATCTTCAACTAGTGATAGCTCAAACGGAGATCAATCATGGAGAACACTCTCGCTCCCTGAAGCTGGTCAAATAAATCATCAATACGAGGCAAGGGATAGTTGTTCTTAATTGTTACCTTGTTCAATTGCCTATAATCGATGCACATACTCATTGTGCCATCCTTCTTCTTTACAAATAGAACCGGCGCACCCCAAGGTGACACGCTACGCCGGATAAACCCCTTATCTAGGAGTTCCTGAAGCTACTCCTTCAATTCTTTCAACTATGCTGGTGCCATACGATACAGCAGAATAGAAAAAGGCTAAGTGCCCAGCACCAGGCCAATACCAAAATCAATATCCATGTCCGGTGGCATGCCCGGCAGGTATGCAGGAAACACATCGGGAAAATCCCTCACAATTGGAACAGAATCAATGTTAGGAGTCTCAGCTCCCACATCCCTCACAAACGCTAAATATGAAAGGCAGCCCTTCCCAACCATACGCTGGGCCTTCAAGAAAGATATCACTCTACTAGGAACATAATCAGTCATACCACGCCACTCGATCTGCGGTACACCCGGCATAGCCAAAGTGACTGTCTTATCATGACAATCTAGAATCGCAAGACACAGAGATAGCCAATCCATGCCCAAAATGACATCAAAATCCACCATGCTCAATAGCAATAGATCCACTCGGGTTTCCAGACCCCTAATAGTCACCACACATGACCGGTACACACGGTCTACAATAATAGTATCGCCCATTGGGGTAGATACATAAACAGGTAAAACAAGAAACTCTCGGGATGTACCCAAATGATGAGCAAAATACGAGGACACATAAGAAAAGGTGGAACCGGGATCAAATAATACAGAGGCATCTCTATGGCAGACTAAAACAATACCTGTAATGACAGCATCTGAAGCAATAACATCTGTCCTGCCTGGAATAGCATAAAATGAGCCTGGCCACCGCCTGATCGACCTCACCCTTTGGGGAGACCCCTGGCTACCTGACCCCCACCCCTAGCTGGCTAGGCGGGTGGTGAAGTAATTGGAGCAGAAGTCGAGGGCTGACCCCTCTGCTGAAGCTGACCATCACGAAGTCGAGGGCACTACCTCCTCATATGTCCAAACTCTCCGCACTCATAATAACTCCCCGATGCTGGAGATGGGGACTAAAGGGAACCCCTGGCACCGGAATGACCAGTAGAAGGACCTGGCACGGAAGAACGCTGGACTGATGGGGCACGTGACGAGCTCTGGGCTTGTAGGGCACTGAGTGATGATTGGCACCGTTGATATCCATGATGACCATGACCCGAAGATGCCCCACGGTACTCTGGACGGGCCGACTGAGCAGGCCTGAAAGAACGACCTCTACCATGCTGGAACTGGCCCCTCAATGGAGCAACACTGTAACTGTCACACCCTCGAGGCCTCTTGGCCTCCCTCTCCTCTCGATCCTAACAGTGAACCGTCTCAATCTCACGCGCGATATCAACCGCCTCCTCGAACGTAGCACCCAATACTCTCTCTCTAGTCATAAGAATACGGAGATAGTAGTTTAGCCCTTCAACAAATCTCCTGATCCTCTCACGATCTATCGGAACCATCCAAACAGTATGACGAGCCAACTCAGAAAACCTCAACTCATATTGTGACACAGTCATACCTCTTTGCTTCAACCACTCGAACTGTCTACGCAGCTCCTCCCTGCGGGACTGCGGTACATACTTCTCCAAGAAGAGAGTGGAGAACTCCTGCCAAGTAAGGGGCGCTGCACCAACTGGCCTACGCCTCTCATATGCCTCCCACCAAGTGAAGGCAGCCCCAGTAAACTGAAAGGTGGTAAATGCCACACCACTAGTCTCAAGAATCCCTGTTGTACGGAGCATCCGCTGACACTTATCAAGGAAACCCTGGGCATCCTCACCCTTAGCACCACTGAATGACGGAGGCTGGAGTCTACCAAACTTCTCAAGACGACGTTGCTCATCATCTAACATGACTGGTACTACAAGCTCCTCAGCTGGTGCAACTAGCTGGGCTAGAGGTGCCCCCGATGTCTGTAATCCCTGCACTACCTGCTCAGGTGTGCAAACAACTGGAGTCTGGGTGCCTCATCCAGCCTAGGAAGTAGCTGCGGTCGTAGTAGCTAAAACTGCCTACGCCAAACCGGTACATACTGATAAGATATGAGCTAAAGCCTCTTGAAGGCCTGGACTTACGATAGGCATAGCTGGTGCCTGCACTGGTGCTGCTGCAGCATCCACAACTGGGACTTGATCAGGCACTGGGACAGCTGGTGGATCTGTCGGTGCTACTCTACTCCTACCACGGCCTCGACCGCGACCTCGACCTCTAGTGGCCCCAGCTGGTGGCACTGGTGGTCATCCACCTCGTCCGGTAGCTCGCGTCCTCACCATCTGTGAGAGAATAGAACAATAGAAGTTTAGTTCTCGGATCAACAAGGTTGCACGACAAGAATTTCAAGAATATGAAGTTTTTCCTAAAAAGGTTCTGCAGCCTCTCGAGGATAAATATAGATGTCTCTGTACCAATCCATGAGACTCTACTAAACCCGCTCATGACTCGTGAGACGTATGTAACCTAGGCTCTGATACCAACTTGTCACGACCCAATTCTCGAACCCGGTCGTGATGGCGCCTCTCGTGAAGACAAGGCCAGCCAGACCAAAATAGAATACCTCTTTTAAACAGTTAAATATCATAAATAGTTCTAAAGTATGATATAATATCCATAATTTGCGAAATTAACGATAACAACAGTAAAAGCCATCCCGACACAGCCCAAACCGGGGTGTCACAAGTCATAAGCAACTAAGAGAAATGTGAGTACTCCAACCCAATGAGTAATAATTATAAATAATGGCTGAAAGCATGAAAACACGTAAAGGCACAAAGCAATTCTATATCAAAGTAGTAAAAATCACGTAAAGCAGTAAATCAGTGAAGAAGTCAAGTGAAATCTCTTTAAATCAGGTAAAACAGGAAATTTAGCATGTAAATAACAAGTAGAAATCCACCCCTCGGGCACAGTATCAATCACTCAGAGCAGTATTAATCACTCAAAGCAGTATCAGCTCATCGGGCTCACTCTCATCACTTAGTGCTCATTCTCAGCTCTCGACCCATATATCTCTCATAATAACAGAAATCAGAATAACCGTTGCGGCGTGCAACCCGATTCGTACATCGCGGCGGCGTGCAGCCTGATCCGTACATCGCTGTGACGTGCGGTTCGATCCATATAGATAGTCGACTGCGCTTACTGGGGGTGTGCAGACTCCGGAGGGGCTCCTACAGCCCAAGCGCTATATTGCTGCGGCGTGCAGCCCGATCCATAACATATATAATATCCTCACCATTGGGTTCTCAACCCTCTCAGTCATTAACCTCATAGCCTCTCGGGCACAATAATAGAAGATAGGGATCTCAGCCCACAAATTCCTCTCCTTTAGGAATAGTATGATAAAACCGGCTCGAATCATTTAAAACTGATAGAAACATGATCGAGGATATGATTTTTAACAAGTATAGTAAGGAAAATCAGTCAAAATCCCCGAAGGGTTCAAATAGTTAGCACGAAGCCCAAATATGGCAATTAGCCCAAATCATGATGATAATAAATAAGTTTCAGTCAAATACGCAGTAAAATCATCAGTCGGGACGGACCAAGTCTCAATCCCCAGTAGTAAAAGACCCCACGCTCATCATCCAGCGCGTGTCTCACCTCAATATAGCACTACGATGTGCAACCCGGGGTTTCAAACTCTCAGGACATCATTTACAATCATTACTCACCTCGAACCGGCTAAATCTCTAGCTCGTGATGCCTTTGCCCCTCAAATCGGCCTCCACACGTGTCGAATCTATCCAAAATCAGAACGAATACATCACAATACGCCCAGGGAACAAAGCCCAAGCAAAAACAATTGAAAAATACCAAAAATCCCGAAATTAGCAAAACCCGAGCCCCAGGCCCACTTCTCGAAACTTAGAAATTTTTTACATCATTAGATTCCCCATCTCCCCACGAGTTCATCCATATCAACAACCTCAGAATCGGAGTTCAAATGACCCCTCAAATCCTCCATTAAAGGCCTCTTAAACTCAAGCCCTAATCCTCCATTTTAGCCCTTTAAACCCATTAATTACAGCCTTAATTCATGAAATTCTACCATAGGAATGTGTTTTAAGTCCAAAATCCTTACCTCCATAAAGTCTCTTTGATTCCTCTCTTCAAAATCGCCCAAAGCTCCCAATTCCGAGTGCAAAAATGGTTAAACCCTTCAAAAATTGCGAAGGAAGACATATATACATTCTGCCCAAACATAACCACATCTGCGGCCCAAAATACGTTTTTGCGGTACCGCATATGCGGTCAACACATCCGCTTCTGCAGAGCTCATTAAACCGGCCTAAGCTGCATCTGCGAATCTCTTCCGCATCTTCGCTTCCGCACATGCCATCCCTTTAGCCGCTTCTGCGGTCCAGCTCACCTTACCCATTTTTGCTTTTGCGAAGAAACACCTGCATCTGCGGCATCGCATCTGCGGTCCACAAACCGCAGATGTGGAAATACCAGAAGCAGCAAATCTGAAGCTGCAACACAAATTCCAATTTCCCCGCTAACCATCCGAAATCACCCCGAGGCCCCCGGGACCTCAACCAAAAGCACCAACATGACCCAATATCTTATTCAAACTTGTTCCAATCATTAAAATACCTCAAACAACATCAAATCTACCAAATCACATCGAATTCAAGCCCAAGTTTCTAAAATCTTCCGAAATACGCTTCCGATCAAAAACCCAACCAAACCACGTCCGTATGACGTAAAATTTTACACACATATCCCAAATGACACCACAATGCTACTGCAACTCTCGGAATTTCATTCCGATCTATATATTAAATTCTTGCCTAACAACCGGAAATCGCCAAAATACTAACTTCGCCAATTCAAGCTTAATTCTACACCGGACCTCCAAAACCAATCTCGATCACAATCCTAAGCCATAAATCACCTCCCGAAGCTAACCGAACCATCAGAACTCTCATCCGAGCCCTCTAACACACAAGTTAATATTCGGTTAACTTTTCCAACTTGAACCTTCTCAAAAGAGACTAAGTGTCTCATTTCTTACCAAATCCACTCCGAACGCAACCTACTCAACTAGATCATATAAAACATGGATAACGAAGCATAATAAAGCATAAATGGGGGAAACGAAGTGGTAACTCATGAGGCGACTGGCCGGGTCATTACACTCCCTCAACTTCTACTTCAACCAACTGTTTCTTCAGCCTTTCAATCTCCGCATCCTTAGCTTATATTATTTGAGCCTTCTTTCTCCTTTTGGCAGACCTAGTTCTTTTAGACACAATTGAGCCCTCTGCCTCGGCCTTTATTTCTTAAGAAGTCTTTCTCTTTTTGGCACTAGGTGTGGGTACTTCCGCATCCTCATATTCATCTTCAAGAACCAGGTTTATCTCCTCAATCTAGACTACTCCACTTGGCTTACCAGCCTTTTTTCTTTCCTTTCCAAGTTACTTTCTTGGCACTCTCAGTTAAGGCCCTTTTTACATTGGCATCACTCTACTTCTTCTAGCTTCTTGTAGTTCTTTCTTTTGTGGGAGGAGTTGCTATAGGGATAGAAGGAACACTCTTTCTATTAGTGCCACCCATACCCTTTCCTTCAATCTTTCTAACTTTGCTATTCTCTTTTATTGTAATTATCTGACACCTTCAGTAGATCTGGACTTTTGTCTATTTTAGCAAGAGAAGGAACTGGTTCATGAAAATATTTCCTTAACCTAACCAGCCGATCTTCTACACTTCTATCACCAGAACCATCATGTATCTCCTCTGATTCTATCCCTATAGTTTCATTCATAGTCTCCTCATTATCACTAATCTCTTCACTCCATAACACTATTGCACTTGTCTCCTCATGTAATACATAAGCAGGCCTTGTAAGGCAGCGTTGATAATACTGAGTCGGCCCGTCAAGTTGTCTATGGTTTGTTGAATGGCAATCACTTTGTCTGCCTCTTGTGCCTTATAGGCTAAATCCTCAGTCCTCTCCTATTGGAGGCCCTTGAATTTACCAAAATTCCAGCTGCCTCTGTGGCTCCCATTTTTCGGTCTCCCTTAGAGTCATGACTGATGTACACAATGTCATCTTTGGGTTGACGAATCCTGCGGTCCAAATCGTCCATCCTTTGCACTAGGCTAGTTCTTAGATCAGGCATCATATTCACGATGGGTTGTAATACGTTAACCGTCACTTTGAGGGCCACAATGTTGTCCCCATGATTCACCCTGATCAGAAATGGTGATAATGATAATATGTTCCCTCGTCCGATGTCGAGCCTAGGCTTTGATACCAACTGTTATAAGGCGCCTTCCTGAGATTCCTTGGAAGGGCGACGTAAGGCTAAGCAAGTCATGTTCGTGCAGTTACTATCCGCCAACTAGGGTCCCCTCCGTATGCTAGACGAGATTTTCAGTGTCATACGAGAAAACCAATGTCAAGTACAATTGAATAACAGAAAAGAGAATTGAGAATGAAAGAAATTTTGATTGCATTAATGAAAGCTATTACAGAAAGGAAATACGGTGTTGAGGGGGAGAGATACAGAGAATTATTTTCTTGCTTGAAAGTTTGATTTCTTGCCCCCCCCCCCCTTAATAATGCTTAAAAAAAATAACCAAAGTTACAGGACTTGACCTAACTAAGATAGAGACACATAATGGAAATACAGGAAGTAAAACTACTCTATATTTACAATGAAAAAAGACTTAGATTCCTATAAAGTAGAAGCAGATTCGTTGGCAGCAACCTTCTCATTAGCATAAGAATCTGCGCGCGGTGTGCTATAGGCATTTGTCTGCACTTAGGCGCTGACGAGGGATATCAGTGGGAGACATAGGCACAAGCGCGTGTGTCACTTGGCATGGTCAAGATTACGGGACTGTACATGGCGCAAGGCGTTAGGAGGCTTGTAAGGACGACATGGGACGCGTCCAAGGGGTCATAGGGTATGTCTAAAAAGCCGCCCATGTTAGGTCGCATGTGAAACCGAGAGACCAAACTGGTTTCTCTCTATTATTTAATGTCAACCAAATTTTCCTTTAAGTTATCATCTCTTGTCATCAGCATAAATAAAGATGTCAAAGAAAGTTTCAATAAATTGTCAGCAATCATTATCTGTAGAAGCAGGGGTATCAAATGGGCAGGTTGAGCTAATTTTGGATGGGCCAAAATGGGTTGAGATGAGCTAGGTCAAGATGGATTAAAACTTGAGTCAACTCGCCCAACTCGTACCAAACTTTAATTAATGTTTGTTGTTTTCTTATGACTTATTTAATTATCAAAAAAGGCAAGATTGTTTTTTGTTAAGCATGTTTGCATGAGCCGAGGGTCAATCGGAAACAGTTTATCTACATGCACAAGGTAGGGGGTAAGGCTGCATACATACTACCCTTCCCAGACTCTACTTGCTGGATTATACAGGGTATGTTGTTGTCGTTTGGTCATATATAGCATATCAAATAGAAAAAAATTATTTTAAAGATATTTTAGCAAAGTTGCTCATGGATCAATTTTGCCAAAAATCAACTCAACTTTAGTTTGGCTAAGACAAGTTGGCGGTCAATAACCGGTCCAACCTTGGGCGACTTGGGCACATTAAATGAGTTTGGGCTTAAATCTACATCCCTATGTAAAAGTAGTGGAAACGAAACTAGGTAACCACTTTTAAGCGTGTTATTTAAAATATATTCATAGTTTACAATGTATTTAAAAATTAACAATTTTGCTCAAACTTCATGACACGACGTCCTGAAGTTTAAACCTTAAAGTTCAAACTTCAGGACACCGTGTCCTAAAGTTTGAAAATTATATCCAGGAATTCGAATTTTATGTCCTAAATTTTAAATTAACAGTTTAGAAATTCAAGACACTTAGTCCTAAATTTTAAATTATCAGCTCAAAAATTCAGAACACTAAGTACCGTTATAAAACAGGCAACACATTTGTCCTTGCGATTGAGAAATGATTACTTGCGTTCTTTTCACTAATAGAGCAATTTAAAAAAAAATTACAAAAAATTCAAACTTTGCCCATCAAATTTGCGAAATATTTACTTTTGCGCGCAATAGAATAATTTAGATAATATTTGCCCTTTTTCAGTAAAGGCTACATTTTGAACCTCAATATTTGCATATTGAAACCACAAAATATATTTGACAATTAATTAAATCTCCTTTTATTTGTTACCTTTTCCTTAATTAATATTAGTATTAGTAACCGCGCAATGCGCGGACACAAACCATATCAAATTGTAATTTAACTTATTTGATTTATGTGTAAATAACCTTAAAAATTATTAATTAAATATTAATAATAAAGAACATAATATGAAATTATTTTTCAAATCTCGTAGTGGATATATATATATATATTTGTGACAACCAACCCCTAGATTTTAGTACTTGCATTTTGTTACGGCGCCAATATTAAAAAATACTGAACATGTCAAGCTGTGATATGTCTTCTTTAAGCATATTAAATTATACTATTATTGTTAGCTAAATTCTTACTATTACTTTATTTTTCATCTCAAATTCCAATAAGTCCCATACTAATACTTCCTTCGTTTCAATTTATGTGAACCTATTTTCTTTTTAGTCAGTGCAAAAAAGAATGACCCCTTTCCTTATTTGGAAATAATTTACCTTTATGAAATATTTTGTAGCTACACAAAATATATATACCTTATTTTACACCACAAATTCAAAAATCTTGTCTCATAGCTTAAACTCTGAGGCACCCCTATTCTTCGTCTCCATGCCCAGTCAAGCTCAAAAGGAAAGGAGACGAAGAATAGATAATGCTATTGTTAAAGATGAAGAATATTACTGCATTATTTATTTAATAATATTATTGTACTGTCATTGATTCCCACCATAAGTTAAGTTTGATCAAATTTAATTTGTCTTAATCCTCCTTTTAATATAATACAGATATCGATAGATAAATTAAATATTATTATAAATATTATCCTAAATTGCCAAGTGGCTCTATAGCAGGTTGCTATCTGCCTTAACCACAATGCAAACTTTATTCCGTTAGCATATATATATATATAGATTATTTAAAACTTTCTCTTCTCAATAGTCACTAGTTACGATTAGCCCGGGCAGTGCCCGGGCCCAACAACCATAGTCAAAGGCAAATTTTTTATGTGGCGCTCAATTTTGCGTCCCCCGTTAAATTTATATCCACTTTTTAGGAAAAGTTTAACTGATACCCAAGTTTTAGATAACTTCAGATACCTACATTTTTCTCTTCGTCTTTAATATTGTTTTCTTCTTCTTCTTTATACTTAGCTTCTTCTTCTTTTTTTTAGTTGCAAAATGAGTTTGTTAAATTTATTGTTGCTTCGACAATTTGATGATTGAGATTTGTTATTTTTGAAAGTTCTGTTTCAAATTTGAGCTCATTTAAGGTAGATTTAGGCATTGAATCATGTATTGGATTGTTGAAAATCGAAAAACAAATTTATGTTTCACTTTAAGATTCGAAATATGAAGTTGCATTCAATAGATTGAACTACCTTAGAATCGAATTTCTGAAGTTGCAATTGAAAGATAGAAGAAGTTGCATTAAAGAGATTGAACTACTTCAGATCCGAGTGGATAATTGACCGAAACTTCAAATAATATTTATTCATATTTTCATATGTTGCATATATGGAATTACCATTAATTAATGACCATTCTCTATACACAACATTAAGAATGAAAGCTCTCAATAATATAATCACACCTTATCACAAACTCATAAATGTTGCTAATATTTAGTTTGTATTTTTGTCTCATTTTATTTAACTTAAATATAGATTAGAAGGTAAAATAATTTTGGTCTAATACATACTTTGCCCCCTTAACTTGTATGCAAATTCCTTTGACACATCGCAGTTTTACATGTAATATTCTCACCAATCCATTTTCAATCAAATTAATTTTATTGGAGAAGAACTTATAATGAATGACTGTTATATGATGATGTTGTTTTAGAGATGTCTGATTGTATATTACTGTTGCATTTATTGATTGAAGGGGCTATACTCTATATTCACCGGACAAATCCACCTCCCAAACAATGGGTTCGACTTACATACAGTCACATACCCTTCGATTAAACTACTCTATTCGTTTCAGTTTATACAATATTATTTTCAAAGATTTTTAATTAAAATAATTTATATTATTTTATCTTATATTACTTTTGTAACTTTAAGAATACCATATCTTAATATATACTGAATTTTAAACGATTATATTATGTATTCTATTAAAAAAAGTTTTTCAGCCATAATTTATAATAGTCTCTTCCATATTCTATAATACTCCATAAATATACAAGTTAAGTTGAAAGTTTAAATTTCATGTCTAATCAAATCGTTATAAAAATGAAACTAAAGGAGTATTACATGATTGGAAATTTTTCAAAATTATATATTTACATTAAGTGCGCACCTATTTGCAAAAAGGAAAAAATGAAAGATAATGAGTGTGGGGATACTTTATGTTCGTTAATAACTTAATATTGAATGTGCATTTGCGATCAATATCTTTAGGATAACTAACTATAGCAACTGGTAGCATAACTGCTCAGATCCTTTGGCCTTAACATCTTGATTGTATTTTTAACAAATTTATGGCATACGTTTTTTGTATCAATTCAATGAATATGTGAAACATATTTCAATGTACACTATTATTATTACTATTATCAACACATAGTTTATTAATACATATTTTTGCTTTAGTTTATCATTTAGCTAAAGTAAATTAGCGTACTTGTGATGTAAAATTATATAAGCGCATGCTGAAGGCCACTTTTGACCTAAGAAAAATTCATAATACTTGTATGATTATCCAATCAATTTAACTTACATATAGTGCCAAAAATAGTTTCTGGAATTTGGCCTTATATAGTTCATAAAGATTTACGTCTAAAATTATGATGTAATATTAAAAAATTTCAAGTTAGGATGTGAGGTTTAGAAATTAGCGTTTAAGGCTTGCAAAAATTTTGTTTTACATTTGTGGTTTGTATAGCCTGTATTTATGTAGGACCCGTAAATATTATTTTTGAAGTTGACGGTCAGATATTTTCCTTTGTATTCCCTTATCTTCAATTGCGATATGCTGTTTTACAGTAAAATTGTGGAATCACAGTTTTACATATAATATTCTCACCAATCCATTTTCAATCAAATTAATTTTATTGGAGAAGAACTTATAATGAATGACTATTATATGATGATGTTGTTTTAGAGAGTTCTGATTGTATATTACTATTGCATTTATTGATTGAAGGGGCTATACTCTATATTCACCGGACAAATCCACCTCCCAAACAATAGATTCAACTTACATACAGTCACATACCCTTCGATTATACCAACTTGAATACATTCATATGAAAATATGAATACAATCCCTTTTCAATCAAATTAATTTTACTGGTAAGATAGTTTCTCTACAATTCAAAGAAGTTAGTTTTGTTTTATAAATTTTTAAAAATCTTCGAATACAATTAAAATAACTTATCGCAATATTAACTAAGATCTATGTTGGACCTCAGTTATTTGGTACATCGTTTGTTTTAAGTTGGCTAAACATCTATTTTCCTGTTAAAAATTAAAGAGGTATAGATAGAAATCAATTTCAGTTCATGTATTAAATGAGAATTATTTGTAAGAATATAATGATATTGTGTTTTGACATAGTCAGATTATTGTGGTCTCTTGAATTTGTTATTGACGGATAATAAATATAGGATCTCGTGAATTTGTTATCCATGAATAATAATAACTAATCAATCAATTAAAAAAATTAATTAATACTAACGAAATTGCAACACCCGTTGCTACCAAAGTCAAAAACTTGGTAGAAGCTATTAAAGCCAATAGCCACGATAAAATTGAAGGAAAAAACATAACTATAATAATGCATTGGTAAAAGGCTGCCTATGTAGTTGAAGAGCTGTGTGTGAAAATTTTGGATTGGGCTATAATACTCTCGAGAGAAAGGAAAATTTGAGTGGGCCCATATTTTTTGGGAATTGTGGCTAAAATGAGAAGCTCTTTCTTTACAAGAATTAACATGAAATGTCAGGCATGCATGACCATGAGACAGACACATCACTGTCTCTTCTTATATAAGAGAAAACAAGTATTATCCTTGCATATATCTTTATACTCTTAGTTATTTGTATTTTTTAATTTCTTGTTCATATTGCATTATCTATAACTTAAAATTATTCATTCCATTATAAACATTATAAATAAATATTGTTTTTTCTTGTAATAAAATTTTTTATTTACTTTTATTCTAGTGTTCATATTAATGTTAAATTCATCATATTTTTTATAATAACTATATTTTTATCTTTATAATTAATTAAAATAGAGGTGTTATTTTTATTTTTCAACTTCAAAAAAATCTTATTAATAAGATAGGGCAGACAATATCTTTACAAAAATATCTACTTTCTTTCTATTCTGATTCAAAAATAAATCTTATATTTTAATTTAAGTTAAGTAAACTTATAAATATTGTCCTAAATTTTCAAGTAGCTTTATTAGCTTGTCACTTGGCTTAACCACAATAGAAACTTTTTTTTTAATATATATTCTTTAGAAAAATATTTACTTTCTTTCCATTTAGATTTATAAACAGATCTTATATTTTAATTTTAATTAAATATTGTCCTAAATTACTAAATATCTTTATAGTAGCTTGCCACTTGGCTTAACCACAATGTAAATTTTATTCCATTAATGTGTTTGTGTGTGTGTGTGTGTGTCTATATATATATAGTTTTAGGCATTTATTTGTCCAACAAAAAATAAAGATTTGCGAAAATCTTCGAATGTGATACACAATTAATACATTACATTTTATGTTTATATTTTTACCTTTATCTTAAGTCTTTCCTAAATTATTACTATTTATTTTGTTTAATTTTCCATATGTCTTATTCTTAATGCGCCACTTGGCTTAATCACATTACAAACTATTCTGCTTTTAATATAATATAGATACTTGGCAGAGAAGCTACTTTAACATATTAAGATAATATCTTAGATGAAAAATTAGAAGTACACATGTGGATATCAATAATCCAGGAGGTGACAAACATTACATATAGCTCTGAAGTTGCTGGAATTTGATCAATTCATACATTTTCTCGTCATGTGAAATCTTGATTGAGTTATTTTAATATTTTCGGAATAATTTTGCTTCTTTCATGATATAAGATAAGTAAAAGTGAAGAGCAAGGTCCATGTATTTCTTGTGAAAAGTGAGCTTAAAGCACCTCCCCTCGGATCTTAGACTGGAATTATGTCTCTAGGATTATCAAAGCATTTAAATTCTAGCCAAACCCACTTGAATCTATTCCCATCATAAAAATCTTTCACCTTCTCATTGTGTTCCAATGTGACTTTGAAATTCTTCTTCTCCTCAGTTTTACTGATCACTTTGAGCCTACATTTTTTGCCAGAAAACTTGTTGCCCAAATAGATTTCAACAGCTTCATAAATTTCATTGTTGACTTGGCCATCAAATTCGTCAATTACCATTGTCACCTAATTTGAAAATTCATCAAATTTCTCTTTAAGTATAGAAAAGAGAAGTCTGGACTCATGTACTGCTTTAGGGAGTAACATGGTTGTTGTAGCAATTGAGCTTACTGTGGCAAAAAACACCATAGCTATTGCCTAGTGAGTGTTTGAGATTTTGGTATACTATTATTAGTGTCTTTCACATATTGTGTGTGAAAACACTACTCTCTCCGTCTCAATTTATATGACACTCTGAAAACACAGTTTAATTTTAAATTTCTTATTTTAACCTTAATGAGATGATATATAGTCACATAAATTTGATTTTCTGGTATGTTTCAAATTACAAATTTTAAAATTTTTTATTTTTTAAAACTTTGTGTTCAGTAGTACACCTTCACATAAATTCAGGCGGAGGGAATAATAATAAGAAATGGATTGATTCTTGATTTTGCTTTTTTTGCAAGTTGGTTTTTGTTCTCATCTACGAGAGGGGAAATAGAGCATGAGTCTTGTGCTTAATGCATCCAATCACAATTGAGGAACATGCTAAATGATGTTGGGCATATTTTATATTTTTTTATATTAATTACCTCATGTTTTTACTATTTTTTTATTTGAATTAGTGTTATATTTGTCCAAATGAGTTTAATTAATGATTTTACACTGATTTATTATTAATTGAATAAGTTAGGGGGTGCTTTGAAATAATTGAAAAGCAAAAGAAACAAAATGCAAGAAGACGAAGTCATCAGCTGTCAATGACATTTCAATGGGAATTGTACCTACTATATATACGGAGTCACTTAAAATTTTAAGGCATCTTTTACACACGACGGCAAATATCATGGCTTGGGGCACTTTAGAGGCTTCGACACCGCAAGTTTTTTCGAATACCATTTTTATTCTATATTTATATAATTTCTATAGAAAGAGGAGTTACTGAAACCCAAAAACTCTATATATACTTTTGAATGTCTTCAAGAAATAGTCAGATAAGTATAGACTTCTGTACCTATCTTTATGAGTAATAACAAATTTAAATTAAACGTTATGGTACCCCACGACCGTTTTATCCTGAGTTCACCTCTGCTTGAACTGATGATTATTAATTTTCTTATATAAATTAATTTATTCATTTTTGTGTTTGATTATTTGATTGTACAGCCAACAATCGAATAAAATTTACGGATCTTGAATTGAACTTAAGAATGTGAACTCTTGATCGCAACATGATTGAATATGGGAAGTTTTTGAACCTGAGCATGGAAAACAAATTCCCAATTAGGATAAAGATATATCTAATTGTCTTGCTTAATTATTTTCCAAGAGTTATTAACGTATTTTTATGAATTCTAATTGCTTAGGCGTACATTGATACATGCATTAGTAGGGGTGTTCAAACCAAAGTAGAAAATCACACCAAATCAAAAAGTCAAACCAAATCGATTAAAAGTCCGACTAGTTTCGGTTTGATTTGATTTGATTTGGTATTGAGTAAAAAATCCGAACCAAGTCGACATATAAATATATAATTTTATATATACTTTTAAGACTTTATATAGAACTTTTAACAATATATCTAGAAATATTTGTGATTCTCTCAAGGGATGTAGTAGTTAATAGAAATACGAAGTGCGTCTATTTTTATTTACGTTAAATAATGGTTTGTGTCATCATTTTCTTATCAAGTATTATTGAAATGTGTCAACCTCTTTGTTCTTGCATATTCACATGTCATGATCTATTAAACTCTTATATCTTTTTCGAATTTGAAGTGGTATTTTATCATTAATTTTAAAATTAAATAGAACATATTATTATTTAAATTTCATATTGATTTTTGTGTTTAGTTATTGAATTCGATTATCCTTGAACGTGTACATCAACGAAAAATTATTATTAGACTACTAAGAAAATAATTATCATGTGTTACTAAAAAAATTCTCCCGTAAGAATATTTTAATAGATCATATGTTTGTTAGTTTTTAAATTTTTACTAAGCATATATTCACTTATATAATAAAGTAAGATAGAAATAATATTCATGTAACAAAAAAATCAGAAAAAACTGACAAAATCAAACCAATTCAATAGTTGATTTGATTTGGTTCTAATAAAATCTGAACCAATCCGCCGCATATACACCACAGTGCGTTACATTAATTTAAATAGACACGTAAGGACCGAAAGATCCTCACGAGTAATATTAATCTTGTCAATTGATAAATTAAAAATCAAGTAGTCAATTTAAGTGGATAACTCCAACATGATTAATTGATAGCTGACCCATATTTAGGTAAAGAATTGCATGTGACCAGACTGCCCATCATAAGTTACGCTCAATTGAAGTGCTTATATTTGCCTTCAGCTCTCACATATTTCATAGTGACTAGACTTTTGGTACGCACGTTGCGCGTGTACCTGTGACGATCCGGCCGGTCGTCTCATGAGTTATCACTCCGTTTTTTCCATTTCTGCTTCTTATTGTTTTGTTAATCAGTTCTATATGTGATCGGATTAGTTGGCTCGGGTTCGAAAAGGATTTGGTAAGATTTGAGACACTTAGTCTCTTTTTAGGAAGCTTAAGTTGAAAAAGTCAACTGGATGTTGACTTATGTATTAGAGGGCTCAGATGTGTGTTTCGACGGTTCGGTTAGCTTCGGGAAGTGATTTGGGAATTAGGAGCGTGATTTGAATGAGTTTTGGAAGTTCGGAGTAGATTTAGGCTTGAATTGACGAAGTTGGCATTTTGGCGATTTCCGGTTGGTAGGTAAGATATTGATATAGAGGTCAGAATGGAATTCTGAGAGTTGCAATAGCTTCGTTATGTCTTTTGGGATGTGTGTGCAAAATTTCAGGTCATTCTGACGTGGTTTGGTACACTTTTTTATCAAAAGCGGAATGCGGAAGATTTTGGAACCTTAGGCTTGAATTCGATGTGTTTTGGTGGTTTTGATGTTGTTTGAGGTGTTTTGAAGATTGGTACAAGTTTGAATAAGGTTAAGGGATATGTTTGTGCTTTTGGTTGAGGTCTCGGGGGCCTCAGGGTGATTTCGGATGGTTGATGGAGAGTTGGGAAATTTTGAGAAGCTTCAGATTTTTGCTGCTTCGGGTATTTCCGCACCTGCGGATTGGGGACCGCAGGTGCGATGCCGCTCGTGCGTAAAGGAGACCACAAAAGCAGTGCTGGCTACAGAAGCGGAGACTTTGACCGCATCTGTGAGACCGCAGGTGCAGTACCTGAGTTGCAGATGCGAAATCTGAAGGAATAAGTGAAATCCACACAAGCGGAAGCGCAGGTGCGCTTATTGGACCGCAGATGCAGAAATGCCTGGGTCAGAATGTTACATTTTCTCCTTCGCGATTTTCAGAGGGTTTCACTACTTTTAAACACGAATTTTGGAGCTATGGGCGATTTTGAAGAGAGAAACCAAGGAGACATCATTAAGGTAAGGTTTTGGATTATGAAAACTCGTTCTATGGTGTTAATTCACGGATTTGAGCTGTCATTAAGGGTAAAATTAGAGAAACTAGGCCTTTGATTGAGGATTTGAAAGACCATTTATGGTCGGATTTTGGAACTTTTGATACGTATGAACTCGTGGGGAGATAAGGAATCTAAAGATGTAAAATTTATCGAATTTCAAGACGTGGGCCCGGGGGTCGGGTTTTGGTAATTTTGGGACTCGCATTGTTTTTCAATTATTTTCAAGTGGGCTTGGTCCCTTTAGTATATTTTGATGATTACGTTTTGATTTTGGTAGATTCGGAGCATCCGGAGGCGAATTCGAGGGGCAAAAGCATTGTAAGCTAGAGTTTGGGCCGGATTGAGGTGAGTAATAATTTTAAATGCTGTCCTGAGGGTATGAAACCCCAGACTACACAACGTTCGGCTATGTTGAGGTGACGCACACGCTGGATGACGAGCGTAGGGTAGTGCAACTTTAGGGATTGTGACTTAGTCCATCCCGAATGACTGTTTTACTGCGTTCTTAATTGCAAATTGTTTGATATTGTCATGTTTTGGGCTAAATGCTATATTTGGGCTTCGTGCCAACTGTTTGGACCCTTAGGAGATTTTTACTGATATTTTCCTCACTATTTGATTTCATACTTATGCTCAGTCGTGCCATATTTTACTGTTTCAAAACTCAGCTATGTTATTCTGTTTAAACACTTAAATGATATTTCTAAAGATATTTTGAGCTGAGCTTCATATTTTATTGATGCCCGAGGGGCTTATGAGATTCTGACGGAGTAAGGCCGAGGGCCTGTGTTGTGAGTATACTTTTGGGTCGGGCTGCACGCCGCAGCAGTGATACACTGATTTGTGATTATGAGGCCGAGAGCCTGAGATTGTCCGCCACAAGGTGGCTTATGATTGATATGAGGCCGAAAGACTGTTTATGATGCCACGATATGGCTTAATATTACGCTTAGGCCGTAAGGGGCCCTTCCAAGAGTTTGTATACCCTCAGTGAGCGCGTGTACCCATTGTGATATGAGATATAGCCCGAGGAGCTGATATGGTTCTGTCATATTGCTCGAGGGGCTGATCCTGTTGTTGTTTATTGAGCCCGAGGGGTAGTTCTTGTGTGTATACCTTTCTAGCTGCTTTTCCTTTAATTGTTTAACTGCTTAAAAGGTGTTCTATGAGATTTCACTGTTTAATTGTGTTTTACTGATTTTGTTCTGCCTCTTATAGCTTATTGTTGTCTTTAACGTGATTTTATATCGCTCAGTCTTCATTTATTGTTATTACTTACTGAGTTTGTGTACTCACTTTACTCCATGCACCCCTGTGTGCAGATTCGGATGCTACAGGTCCTGCTACTGAGGGTTGATAGTTCCAGCAGATCTTCGGAGATTTACTAGGTAACTGCTTGGCGATTTGTATCCTAGTGCATTCTCCCCCTATTTTATTTCCTTTTTGATTCAGTTATGTAGTAGTGGAGTAGACTCTCAGACTTGTAATATTGTTCTAGATGCTCATGACTGGTGACACCCCGATGTCGGGCTGTGTTGGTTTTTAATTCTACCACTTATACTGTTATTTTGGGATTTTATTACTGTTAAAGACTTAGTATTTATTATTCTAATTGCTTAAAGTGAATTGGAAGTGTGTCGGCTGGCCTTGTCTTTACGAGAGGCGACATCACGACCGGGTTTGGGTTTAGGGTCATGACAAGTTGTTATCAGAGTCTAGGTTACATAGGTCTCACGAGTCATGAGCGGGTTTAGTAGAGTCTCGTGGATCTGCACGGAGACGTCTGTATTTATCCTCGAGAGGCTGCAGAACCTTCAGGAAAAACTTCATATTATTGAAATTCTTGTCGTGCGAATTTGTTAATCCGAGTACTAAACTTCTGTTATTCCATTCTCTCACAAATATTGAGGACACGCACTACCGGTCAGGATGGACGACCACCAGTACCACCAGCTGTGACAACTAAAGGTCGAGGATGCGGTCGTGGAAGGGGCAGTGGTGTGGCCCACACAACAGCTAGGGCAGTACTTGCAGATCCAACAGCCGCCCCAGTTCAGGATCAGGTTCTAGTTGTGGATGCTCTAGCAGCACCAGCTTAGGCACCAATTGTGCCCATTATGATTCCGGGTGTTCAGAAGGCCCTGGCTCAGATCCTATCAGTTTGCGCAGGCCTAGCTCAGGTGGTTTTAGCCACTACAGCCGCAACTACTTCTCAGGCCGGGGGAGGCAATCAGACTCCCACCGCTCACACACCTGAGTAGGTCGTGCAGGGACTTTAGACACCGGGGGCACATCCAGCCTAGCCGGTTGCAGCTGCTCAGGACTATGTAGTTCCTGCCATGCCAGAGGACGAGCGACGCAGGTTGGAGAGGATTGGAAGACTTAAGCCTCCGACCTTCAGTGGTGCAGAGGGCGAGGATGCCCAGAGTTTCTTACATAAGTGTTAGAGGATGCTTCGTACAATAGGTATTCTGGAGACCAGCGGGGTCGCTTTCACTACTTATCAGTTTTCTAGACCTGCCTTCACTTGGTAAGAGGCATTTGAGAGGCGTAGGCCTGTTGGTGCAACACCCCTTACCTGACAGCAGTTCTCTGTTCTCTTTCTGGAGAAGTACGTACCGCAGTCTTGTAGGGAGCAACTACGTAGGGAGTTTGAGTGGTTGCGTCAGGGAGAGATGACTGTGACGCAGTACAAGATGAGGTTTTTTGAGTTAGCTCATCATGCGATTTGGTTGGTCGCGACAGATAGAGAGAGGATTAGGAGGTTTGTTGATGGCCTCACTTACCAGCTTCGTATTCTTATGACCAGGGAGAGGGTGACTGGTGTGACGTTTGAGGAGGTTGTAGACATTGCTCGTGAGATTGAGTATGTTCGTTGCTAGGAGCGAAAGGAGAGGGAGGATAAGAGGCCTCGAGGATCTGGTAGTTACAGTGGTACTCCTTCGAGAGGTCAATTTCAGCACAGTAGAGGCCGTCCATTCAGCATGATTAGCCAGCTTGCCCAAGTTATCGTGGGCATCATCGGGTCATGGTTATCACAGTTCTCATCAAGGCCAGTCATCACTTAGTGCCCTTCCAGCTCAGAGCTCGTCCCGTGCTCCATCAGTTCTGGGCTCTTTTATGCTAGGTGCATCTGCTAGTCACTCCGGTGCGAGGGGTTCCCTTCAATCCCCTTCTCCAGCACCTGGTAATTGTTATGAGTGTGGAGAGATGGGTCATATGTGGAGGCAGTGCCCTTCGTCCTGCGAGTTCATCTCATCAGAGGGGTCAGTCATCGGCTTCAGCGCCAGTTGCTTCATCACCACCCACACAGCCAGCTAGGGGCGTAGGTCAGTCAGCTAGGGGTCGCCCTAGAGGGGGAGGCCAATCAGGTGGTGGTCAGGCCCATTTCTATGCACTTCCAGCTAGTCCCGATGTTATTTCTTCTGATGCTGTCATTACAAGTATTGTTTTAGTCTGCCACAGAGATGCCTCTGTATTATTTGATCCTAGTTCTACCTTTTCTTATGTTTCATCATACTTTGCTCATTATTTTGGTACGCCCCATGAGTCTCTTACTTCACCTGTTCATGTATCCACCTTGGTGGGCGATACTGTTGCTGTAGACCGTGTGTATCGGTCATGTATGGTGACCATTGGGGGCCTGGAGACCCATGTGGATCTATTATCATTGTGTATGGTAGATTTCTATGTCATTTTGGGCATGGATTGACTATCTCCATATCGTGCTATTCTGGACTATCATGCC
Organism: Nicotiana sylvestris; assembly: GCF_000393655.2. Lineage (NCBI taxonomy): Eukaryota > Viridiplantae > Streptophyta > Magnoliopsida > Solanales > Solanaceae > Nicotiana > Nicotiana sylvestris. Next base: position 116,019,908 of record NC_091063.1, read on the forward strand.
AAGATAGTCACATTGGCTATACCGAGTGTGTCACGGATTGAGTGGTGAGGTTTGTCTGATTATGTTCCCAGTAGGGTAATCTCATTCTTGAAGGCCCAACGTATTGATGGGAAGGGTTGTCTGTCCTATCTATCATTTTTGAGGGATGATGGTGCTGAGACTCCCAATATTTATTCTGTTCCCGTTGTGAGGGATTTTCTCGATGTGTTTCCTGCAGACCTGTCGGGCATGCCCCTAGACAAGGATATTTATTTTGGTATTAATCTGGTGCCGGGCACTCAACCTATTTCTATTCCGCCATATCGTATGGCACCAGTGAAGTTGAAGGAGTTAAAGGAGCAGCTTCAGGAGCTCTTTGATAAGGGGTTCATACGGCCTAGTGTGTCACCTTGGGGCGTGCCGGTTCTATTTGTGAAGAAGAAGGATGACACTATGAGAATGTGCATCGATTATAGGCAATTGAACAAAGTAATAGTTAAGAACAAGTATCATTTGCCTTGCATTGATGATTTATTCGACCAGCTTCAAGGAGCGAAAGTGTTCTCCAAGATTAATCTCTGTTCAAGTTATCACTAGTTGAAGATCAGGGACACGGATATTCTCAAGACAGCTTTCAGGACAAGATATGGTCATTATGAGTTCTTGGTGATATCTTTTAGGCTGACCAATGCCCTAGCAGCGTTCATGCATTTGATGAACATCGTATTCTGGCCTTATCTCGACTTATTTTTCATAGTCTTCGTTGATGATATTCTGGTGTATTCGCGTAGTCAGGTGGATCATGCGGAGCATTTGAGAGTTGTATTGCAGAGATTGAGGGAGGAGAAGTTTTATGCAAAGTTCTCCATGTGTGACTTTTGGCTCGATTCAGTGGCTTTCTTGGGGCACGTGGTGTCCAGCAAGGGTATTCAAGTTGATCCAAAGAAGATAGAGGCGGTTCAGAGTTGACCCAGATCGTCCTTAGCCATAGAGATTTGTAGCTTTCTTGGTTTGGCAGGTTATTATTGCCGGTTTGTTCAGGGATTCTCATGTATCGCATCGCCCTTGACCAAGTTGACTCAGAAAGGTGCTTCATTTGTATGGTCGGACGAGTGTGAGGAGAGCTTTCAGAAGCTCAAGATAGCCTTGACCACAACTCAAGTGTTAGTTTTGCCATCAGCTTCAGGTTCATATACCGTGTATTGTGATGCTTCAAGAGTTGGTATTGGTTGTGTATTTATGCAGGAGAGTAGAGTTATTGCTTATGCATCTCGTCAGTTGAAGCCCCATGATAAGAACTACCCCGTTCATGATTTGGAATTGGTTTCTATAGTTCACGCGTTAAAGATTTGGAGGCATTACTTGGATGGTTTGTCTTGTGAGGTGTTCACTGATTATCATAGCCTCCAACACTTGTTCAAACAGAAATATCTCAATTTGAGGCAGCGGAGGTGGTTGGAGTTGCTTAAGGATTATGCTATCACTATATTATACCATCCGGGGAAGGCCAATGTGGTGGCCGATGCTTTGAGCCGAAAGGCAGTGAGTATGTGGAGTTTGGAAAATATTCCAGTTGGGGAGAGACCTCTTGTAGTTGATGTTCAGGCCTTGGCCAATCGGTTCATGAGGTTGGATATTTCGGAGCCCAATTGGGTATTGGCTTGTGTGGTTTCCCGGTTTCCGTTATAAGATTGCATCAGAGAGCGCCAATATGATGATCCGCATTTGCTTGTCCTTAAGGACAAAGTTCAGCATGATGATGTTAGAGATGTGACCATTGGTGATGATAGGGTATTGAGGATGCAGGGCCGGATTTGTGTGCCCAACGTGGATGGGCTTTGGGAGTTGATTCTAGAGGAGGACCATAGCTCGCGGTATTCCATTCATCCGGGTGCCGCGAAGATGTATCAGAATTTGAGGCAGCATTATTGGTGGAGGAGAATGAAGAAAGACATTGTGGGATTTGTAGCTTGGTGTCTCAATTGTCAGCAAGTGAAATATGAGCATCAGAGGCCGGGTGGCTTGCTTCAGCGGATGGATATTCCAGAGTGGAAGTGGGAGAGGATCACTATGGAGTTTGTAGCTGACTTCCACAGACTTTGAAGAAGTTCGATGCTAGTTGGGTGATTGTGGATCGGCTGACCAAGTTCACGCACTTCATTCCTGTGTGTACCACATATTCTTCAGAGCGGTTAGCAGAGATCTATATTCGGGAGATTGTTCGTTTGTATGGTGTCCCAGTTTCCATCATTTAGATAGGGGCACCCAGTTTACTTCGCAGTTTTGGAGGTCTGTGCAGCAAGAGTTGGGTACTCAGGTCGAGTTGAGCACAACTTTTCACCCTCAGACGGATGGGCAGTCCGAGCGCACTATTAAGATATTGGAGGACAAGTTACGTACTTGTGTCATTGATTTTGGAGGGTCATGGGATCAGTTTCTACCGCTTGTAGAGTTAGCTTATAACAACAACTACCAGTAGAGTATTCAGATGGCTCCTTATGAGGCTTTGTATGGTAAGCAGTGTCAGTCTCCGGTTGGATGGTTTAAGCCGGGTGAGGCTAGGCTATTGGGACAGACTTGGTAGAGGATACTTTAGACAAGGTGAAAGTGATTCAGGAGAGGTTTCGTACCGCGCAATCGAGGAAAAAGAGTTATGCTGACAGGAAGGTTTGAGATGTGTCTTACATGGTTGGCGAGAAGGTTTTGTTGAAGGTTTAACCCATGAAAGGTGTTATGAAATTTGGGAAGAAAGGGAAATTGAGTCCGCGGTTCATTGGGCCTTTTGGGGTGCTTCAGAGGATTGGGGAGGTGGCTTATGAGCTTGCTTTGCCACCCAACTTGTCGAGTGTGCATCAGGTATTTCATGTTTCTATGCTCGAGAACTATATTGGGGATCCGTCTCATGTTCTAGATTTCAGCACGGTTTAGTTGGATGATGATTTGACCTATGATGTGGATCTAGTAGCTATTTTGGGTCGTTAGGTTCAAAAGTTGAGATCAAAGGATATAGCTTTAGTGAAGGTGCAGTGGAGAGGTCAGCCCATGGAGGAGGCTACCTGGGAGACCGAGCGGGAGATGCGGAGCAGATATCCTCACCTGTTTGAGGCTTCAGGTATGTCTCTTGACTCGTTCGAGGACGAACGTTTGTTTAAGTTGGGGAGGATGTGATGACCTGGACAGTCATCTCATGAGTTACCGCTCTGTTTTCCCTATTTCTACTTCTTATTGCTTTGTCAATCGATTCTATATGTGATCGGGTTGGTTGGATTGGGTTCGAAAAGGATTTGGTAAGGTTTGAGACACTTAGTCTCTTTTTAGAGAGCTTAAGTTGGAAAAATCAACCGGATCTTGACTTATATGTTAGAGGGATCGAATGTGAGTTTTGATGGTTTGGTTAGCTTCGGGAGGTGATTTGGGACTTAGGAGCATGATCGGAATGAATTTTGGAGGTTCGGAGTAGATTTAGGCTTGAATTGGAGAAGTTGGCATTTTGGCAATTTTCGGTTGGTAGGTGAGATTTTGATATAGGGGTTGGAATGAAATTCCGAGAGTTGCAATAGCTTCGTTATGTCATTTGTGAAGTGTGTGCAAAATTTCAGGTCATTCGGACGTGGTTTGGTACACGTTTTGATCAAAAGTGGAATGCGGAAGATTTTAGAACCTTAGGCTTGAATTCGATGTATTTTGGTGGTTTTGATGTTGTTTGAGGTGTTTTGAAGATTGGTACAAGTTTGAATAAGGTTATGGGATATGTTTGTGCTTTTGGTTGAGGTCTGGGGGGTCTCGGAGTGATTTCGGATGGTTGACGGAGAGTTAGGAAATTTGAGAAGCTGCAGATTTTTGCTGCTTCTGGTATTTTCACACCTGCGGATTGGGGACCGCAGGTGCGATGCCCCTGGTGCGTACCGCAAAAGTGGTGCTGGCCGCAGAAGCGGAGACTTTGACCGCATATGCGAGACTGGAGGTACGGTACCTGGGTCGCAGATGCGGAATCTGAAGGAATAAGTGAAATCCGCAGAAGCGGGTGTTTTTCGGCAGAAGCGGAAGTGCAGGTGCGCTTGTTGGACTACAGATGCGGAAATGCCTGGGTTAGAATGTTATATTTTCTCCTTTGAGATTTTCAAAGGGTTTCACTACTTTTAAACATGAATTTTGGTGCTTTGGGCAATTTTGAAGAGAGAAACCAAGGAGACATCATTGAGGTAAGGTTTTGGATTATGAAAACTCATTTTATGGTGTTAATTAATGGATTTGAGCTGTCATTAAGGGTAAAATTAGAGAAACTAGGTCTTAGAGACCCAGGCCTTTGATTGAGGATTTGAAAGACTGTTTGTGGTCGGGTTTTGGAACTTTTGATACGTATGATCTCGTGGGGAGATAATGAATCTATAGATGTAAAATTTATCGAATTCTGAGACGTGGGCCCGGGGATCGGGTTTTGGTAATTTCGGGACTCGCATTTTTTTTTGATTATTTTTGAGTGGGCTCGGTCCTTTAGCATATTTTGATGATTACATTCTGATTTTGGTAGATTCGGAGCATTCGGAGGCCAATTCGAGAGGCAAAGGCATTGCGAGCTAGAGTTTGGCCGGATTGAGGTGAGTAATGATTTTAAATGCTATCCTAAGGGATGAAACCCCAGATTACACAACGTTCGGCTATGTTGAGGTGATGCACATACTGGATGACGAGCATGGGGTCGTGCACCGTTAGGGATTGTGACTTAGTCCATCCTGAATGACTGTTTTATTGCGTTCTTAATAGCAAATTGTTTGATATTGTCATGTTTTGGGCTAAATGCCATATTTAGGCTTCGTGCCAACTGTTTGGACTTCGGGGATGTTTACTGATATTTTCCTCACTGTTTGATTTCATACTTATGCTCAGTCATGCCATATTTTACTATTTTCAAAACTCAGCTATGGTATTCTGTTTAAACACTTAAATGATATTTCTAAGATATTTTGAGCTGAGCTTCATATTTTACTGATGCCCGAGGGGCTTATGACATTCTGACTGAGTAAGGCCGAGGGCCTGTGTTGTGAGGATACTTTTGGGTCGGGCTGCACGCCGCAGCAGTGATATATTGATTTGTGATTATAAAGTTGAGGACCTGAGATTGTATGCCACAAGGTGGCTTGTGATTGATATGAGGCCGAGAGCCTGTTTATGATGCCATGAGATGGCTTGATATTGTGCTTGGGCCATAAGGGGCCCCTCCAGGAGTCTGCATACCCCCTGTGAACGCGGGTACCCATTGTGATATGAGATATAGCCCGAGGGGCTGATATGGTTCTGTGATATTGACCGAGGGGCTGATCTTGTTGTTGTTTATTGAGCCCGAGGGCTAGTTCTTGAGTGTTTACCTTTCTAGCTGTTTTTCCTTTAATTGTTTAACTGCTTAAAAGGCGTTCTATGAGATTTCACTATTTAATTGTGTTTTACTGATTTTGTTCTACCTCTTATAGCTTATTGTTGTGTTTAACGTGATTATATATCGCTCAGTCTTCATTTATTATTATTACTCACTGAGTTGGAGTGCTCACTTTACTCCCTGCACCTATGTGTACAGATTCAGGTGCTACAGGTCCTGCTACTAAGGGTTGATAGTTAAGCAGATCTTCGGAGATTTACTAGGTAGCTGCTTGGCGATTCGCAGCCCAGTGCATTCTCCCTCTGTTTTATTTCCTTTTTGATTCAGGTATGTAGTAGTGGAGTAGACTCTCAGACTTGTAGTATTGTTCTAACTGCTTAAAGTGAATTGGAAGTGTGCCGACTGGCCTTGTCTTCACGAGAGGTGCCATCACGACGGGTTTGGATTTAGGGTCGTGACAGTACCTAATTTATTTGAGTAAAAAATTTTAAAAGATCATATAGTTATTATATTAAGAATCATGTTTGAGTTATGTTTTAACTAAAAGTTAAACAAAAAGAGTATGTTCTTAAAATTAATGATGGTTGATCACATTTACCTAACTTAATAAAGAAAGAAACTATATAGAGGTTCCTAATAATCTCTATCAATATACTCAACTAAAAATTTGTCACGACCCTAATCTCCCACCGTAGGATGCCGTAATGGAACCTAGTCGCTAAGACTCGGTAAGCATAACATACATGAATAAATAACGGAAATAATATTAGAACATCAATTTAAACCAACCAGCTATCATAAAAGAACTCCACGATATAGCCGACAATAACTCCAAAATCTGGTAAGATTGAGTCATAAGTGCTACAAGACTATACTAAAACATCTCTAGTACATCACTATCTATAAAAAGAGTATGCCATAGAAAACAAGGACAGAGGGTGACTCCGAGGCCTGCGAACACCGGCAGGTAAACCTTGAAGTCTCAAGTCTCCAATCTGAATGCGCTACTCACTAGTGCCTAGCCTGATATGAGGTACCTGGATCTGTATAAAAAGATGTGCAGAAGCATAATATGAGTACACAACAAAGGTACCCAGTAAGTATCAAACCTAACCTCGATAGAGTAGTGATGAGGTCAGGTCAAGACACCTACTAGGATAAGAAAAAGAAATATAACATGTATAATAGTCTAAGAATGTAAACGAGGAAATGAAGGAATAAGAATATACACAAGATAGACTGCAACTGAAATTAAAGCAATAAATGCAACAAGGAAGGAACACATAATAAGAACATCAAGGAAACAATGCGAACAATTACAAGTGAGGTAAATGAGAGGTAACAACAAGAATCATAATGGAGGTACCACCTCGTAATCTCAGTTCATAATCAAAATCACAATCTTTTCATATATCACCGCAGGAACCTTACATTTAGTTTGAAAATCATTTTTTCCCGAAATAAATGAACGTGTTTTAGCCCGTGATTTGCTTACATTTAGTCTTAATACTTACGCAAATAATTTCCTTCTTTGATAATGTAAGGCAAGTAAGAGTCAAGAGTAAGGTCCTTATGTTGGGATATATACTATTAATTATGGATTTGGTTTAAATATATTATTTATTATGAAATAATTATTTATTCATTTTTAATAAAGTTTAAATAGATCATATGTTAGTCTATATCCTTTGCTTATATAGTAGATGATTTAGTGTATAGAGTTTAGCTTATACATGGAGATTAAATCATCGGTTCTTATAAGTACAAAGTTTGAGCTAACAATATAATAATGAAAATGGACAAACCATTATGGATGATTGTAGCACAAGATTAAATATAATTTATCTTGATTATAGTAATGGTTTAATTCTAACTTCTTGTGCTAGAACATTTTGTATGTGTTGAACGGATCAGGTAGAGATAAATATTTTATACTGACTTAATAAAATAAACTCACTAGCCATTAAATGTACTTATACTCTTAATCTTGATATAATAATTATTATTACTTTGTATATTATTATTATTTTGATTTATTAAAAGGCGAGATCCTTTCGCGGGTCAATATGCCTAGTAAATTGGATAATAATAATGTGTGACGACCCGACCAGTCGTGTCATGCGTTACCGCTCCATTTTTCCCATTTTTGCATCTTATTAATTTATCTATCCGTTCTATACGCGATCGAGTTGGTTGACTCGGGTTCGGAAAGGTTTTGAGAATGTTTGAGACACTTAGTCTCTTTTTAGGAAGCTTAAGTTGGAAAAGTCAAACGAATATTGACTATTGTGTTAGAGGGCTCAGATGTGAGTTCCGACGGTTCAGATAGTTTTGGGAGGTGATTTGGGACTTAGCAGTGTGATCAGAATGGGTTTTGGAGGTTCGGAGTAGAGTTAGGCTTGAATTTGCGAAGTTGGTATTTTGGCGCTTTCCGGTTGATAGGTGAGATTTTGATATAGGGGTCAGAATGGAATTTCAAGAGTTGCAGTAGTTCTGTTGAGTCGTTTGGGATGTGTGTGCAAAATTTTAGGTCATTCAGACGTGGTTTGGTTGGGTTTTAATCAATAGTAGAATTCGGAAGATTTTTGGAATCTTAGGCTTGAATTTGATGTGATCTTGGTCTTTTAATGTTGTTTGAGGTGTTTTAAAGATTGGTACAAGTTTGAATAAGGTTATGGGATATGTTTGTGTTTTTGGTTGAGGTCCCGGGAGCCTCGGGGTGAATTCGAATGGTTGACGGAAGGTTTGGAGTTGAGTTTGAGAGCTGAAGCCATGTTGTTGCTGTCATGACTGCATCTGCAGTTGAAGGATTGCAGGTGCGACCACACAGATGTAGGAGATAAGTTGTAGAAGCATAAGATGGTAAGGTTAGCAGGAATACCGCAGAAGCGGTAGAAGAACCGCACCTGCGATGGCACAGGTGTGGGCTATGTATCGCAGATGCATAGTTTGGGTTGTTTAAGTGAAAACCGTAGAAGCAGTTCAAGGGACACAAATATGGTACCTTAGAAGCGAGAATTTGGCCGTAGATGCGAAATCCCTGGGCCAGAAGGTATAAGTAATTTCCTTCGCGATTTTTGAGCTATTTCACCATTTCTAAGTCTGCTTTGGAGCTTTTTGGACGATTTTGAAGAAGGATTTCAAGGGAACATCATTGAGGTAAGGATTTTGGACCTAAAACTCGTTCTTATGGTATTATTTCGCGGATTAGGGCTGTAATTAATGGAATTTAAGGGTTAAATTTGGGGAAACTAGGGCTTAGAAACTTAGGCCTTTGATTGAGGATTTAAAGGAAATAGATTCAGGGTCGGGGCAATGGGGGCTAGCAATATCAATGATAGGAGGGTATGAAATCTGAGCAGAGCTTCAACCCCAGTTACTTCACCACCACCCACCCAGCCAGCTAGGGGTGGAGGTCAGTTAGCTAGGGGTCACCCTAGAGGGGGAGGTCGATCAAGTGGCGGTCAGGCCCGTTTCTATGCACTTCCAGCTAGACCCGATGCTATTGCTTCCAATGCTATTATTACAGGTATTGTCTCAGTCTGCCACAGAGATTCCTCTATATTATTTGATCTCGGTTCCACCTTTTCTTATGTGTCATCATACTTTGCTCGTTATTTTGGTATGCCCGGTGTGTCTCTTGTTTCTTATATTCATGTATCTACCCCGGTGGGCGATATTGTTATTGTGGACCGTGTGTACCGATCATGTATGGTGACTATTGGGGGTATAGATACCCGAGTGAATCTTTTACTATTGTGTATGGTGGATTTTGATGTCATTTTGGGCATGGATTGGTTATCTCCGTGTTGTGCTATTCTGAACTGTCATGCTAGGACAATCACTTTGGCTATACTAGGTGTGCCAAGGATTAAGTGGCGAGGTTTGACTGATTATGTTCCCAGTAGGGTAATTTCATTCTTGAAGGCCCATCATATGGTTAGGAAGGGTTGTCTTTCCTATCTATCATTTGTGAGGGATGATGGTGCTGAGACTCCCAGTATTGATTTTGTTCCCATTGTAAGGGATTTTCTCGATGTGTTTCCTGCAGACCTGTCGACATGCCCCAGACAATGATATTGATTTTGGTATTGATCTGGAGCTGGGAAATCAACCCATTTCTATTTTGCTGTATTGTATGGCATCAGCGGAGTTGAAGGAGTTAAAGGAGCAGCTTCAGGAACTCTTGAAAAGGGGTTCATTCAGCCTAGTGTGTCTTCTTGGGGAGCACGGTTCTATTTGTGAAGAAGAAGGATGGCACTATGAGAATGTGCATTGATTATAGGCAATTGAACAAAGTAATAGTTAAGAACAAGTATCCTTTGCCTCACATTGATGATTTATTCGACTAGCTTCAGGGAGCGAGGGTGTTCTCCAAGATTTATTTCCGTTCAGATTATCACTAGTTGAAGATCAGGGACTCAGATATTCTCAAGACAACCTTTTCGACACGATATGGTCATTATGAGTTCTTGGTGATGTCTTTTAGGCTAACCAATGCCCCAGCAACGTTCATGCATTTGATGAACACATATTCTGGCCTTATCTCGACTTATTTTTCACAGTCTTTGTTGATGATATTCTGGTGTATTCATGTAGTTAGGTGGATCACGCGGAGCATTTGAGAGTTGTGTTGTAGAGATTGAGGGAGGAGAAGCTTTATGCAAAGTTCTCCATGTGTGACTTTTGGCTTAGTTCAGTGGCTTTCTTGGGGCACGTGGTGTCAAGCGAGGGTATTCAGGTTGATCCAAAGAAGATAGAGGCGGTTCAGAGTTGGCCCAGACCGTCCTCAGCCACAGAGATTCATAGCTTTCTTGGTTTGGCGAGTTATTATTGCCGGTTTTTTCAGGGATTCTCATGTATCGCATTGCCCTTGACCAAGTTGACTCAGAAGGGTGCTTCATTTGTATGGTCGGACGAGTGTGTGGAGAGCTTTCAGAAGCTCAAGACAGCCTTGACCACAACTCCAGTGTTAGTTTTGCCATCAGCTTCAAGTTCATATACCGTGTATTGTGATGCTTCGAGTGTTGGTATTGGTTGTGTATTTATGCAGGAGGGTAGAGTTATTACTTATGATTCTCGTCAGTTGAAACCCCATGAGAAGAACTACCCCGTTCATGATTTGGAGTTGGCTACCATAATTCACGCATTGAAGATTTGGAGGCATTACTTGTATGGTGTGTCTTGTGAGGTGTTTACGGATCATCGTAGCCTCCAGCACTTTTTCAAGCAGAAGGATCTTAATTTGAGGCAGCCGAGGTAGTTAGAGTTGCTAAAGGATTATGATATTACTATATTGTACATCCAGGAAAGGCCAATGTAGTGGCCGATGCTTTGAGCCGAAAGGCGGTGAGTACGAGTTTGACATATATTCCAGTTGGGGAGAGACCTTTTGCGGTTGATGTTCAGGCCTTGGCCAATCAATTTGTGAGGTTAGATATTTTGGAGTCCACTTGGGTATTGGCTTGTGTGATTTCTCGGTTTTCTTTATATAATCGCATCAGAGAGTGCCAGTATGATGATCCTCATTCGCTTGTCCTTAAGGACAAAGTTCAGCATGATAATGCCAGTGACCATTAGTGATGATGGGATATTAAGGATACATGTTCGGATTTGTGTGCCTAATGTAGATGGGCTTCGGGAGTTGATTCTGGAGGAGGCCCATAGCTCGCGGTATTCCATTCATCCGGGTGCCACGAAGATGTATTAGTATTTGAGGCAGTATTATTGGTAGAGGAGAATGAAGAAAGACATCGTGGGATTTGTAGCTAGGTGTCTCAATTGTCAGCAGGTGAAATATGAGCATCAGAGACCGGGTGGCTTGCTTCAGCGGATGGATATTCCAGAGTGGAAGTGGGAGCGGATCACCATGGAATTTGTAGTTGGGCCCCCACGGACTTTGAGAAAGTTCGATGCTATTTGGGTGATTGTGGATTGGCTGACCAAGTCTGCGCACTTCATTCCTGTGTGTACTACTTATTCTTCAGAGCAGTTGGCAGAGATCTATATTCGGGAGATTGTTCATTTGCATGGTGTCCAGTTTCCATTATTTCAGATAGGGGCACTCAGTTCACTTCGCAGTTTTGGAGGTCGGTACAACGAGAGTTGGGTACTCAGGTTGAGTTGAGCACAGTTTTTCACCCTCAGACGGCTCGGGTAGTCCGAGCGCACTATTCTAATATTAGAGGACATGTTGCGTGCTTGTGTCATTGATTTCGAAGGGTCATGGGATCAATTTCAACCGCTTGTAGAGTTTGCTTATAACAATAGCTACCAGTCGAGTATTCAGATGGCTCTATATGAGGCTTTGTATGCAAGGCGGTGTAGATCTACAGTTGGTTGGTTTGAGTCAGGTGAGGATAGGCTATTGGGGACAGACTTGGTGTAGGATGCTTTAGACAAGGTGAAGGTGATTCAGGAGAGGTTTCGTACAGCGCAGTCGAGACAAAAGAGTTATGCTGACATGAAGGTTCGGGATGTGTCCTACATGGTTGGTGAGAAGGTTTTATTGAAGGTTTCACCCTTGAAGGATGTTATGAGGTTTGGGAAGAAAGGTAAATTGAGTTCTCGGTTCATTGGGCTTTTTGAGGTGCTTCGGAGGATTGGGGAGGTAGCTTATGAGCTTGCTTTGCCACCCAGTTTGTCGAGTATGCATCCAGTGTTTCATGTTTCTATGCTCTGGAAGTATATTGGGGATCCGTCTCATGTTTTGGATTTCATCACGGTTCAATTGTATGGTGATTTGACTTATGATGTGGAGCCAGCAGCTATTTTGGAGAACCAGGTTCAAAAGTTGAGATCAAAAGATATAGCTTCAGTGAAATTACAGTAGAGAGGTCGGCTTGTGGAGGAGGCTACCTGGGAGACCGAACGGGAGATGCGGAGCAGATATCCTTATCTGCTTGAGGCTTAAGGTATGTTTCTTGACTCGTTCAAGGACAAACGTTTGTTTAAGTTGGGGAGGATGTGACGACCCATCCAGTCGTCTCATGAGTTACCGCTCTGTTTTACCCTTTTTTGCATCTTATTGCTTTGTCTATCAGTTCTATATGTGATCGGGTTGGTTGGCTGGGGTTCGGAAAGGTTTTGAGAAGGTTTGAGACACTTAGTCTCTTTTTAGGAAGCTTAAGTTGGAAAAGCCAACCGGATATTGACTATTGTGTTAGAAGGCTCACATGTGAGTTCCAATAGTTCAGATAGCTTCGGGAGGTGATTTAGGACTTAGGAGCGTGATCGTAATGAGTTTTGGAGGTTCGGAGTAGAGTTAGGCTTCAATTGGCGAAGTTGGTATTTTGGCGATTTCAGGTTGATAGGTGAGATTTTGATATAGGGGTTGGAATGGAATTCCGAGAGTTGCGGTAGTTCTATTGAGTCATTTGGGATGTGTGTGCAAATTTTTAGGTCATTCGGACGTGGTTTGGTTGGGTTTTTTTATCAAAAGCGGAATTCAGAAGATTTTTGGAATCTTAGGCTTGAATTTGATGTGATCTTGGTGTTTTAATGGTGTTTGAGGTGTTTTGAAGATTGGTACAAGTTTGAATAAGGTTATGGGATATGTTTGTGTTTTTGGTTGAGGTCCTTGGGGCCTCGGGGTGAATTCGGACGGTTGACGAAAGTTTTGGAGTTGAGTTTGAGAGCTGAAGCCATGTTGTTGCTGTCATAACCGCATCTGCGGTTGAAGGATCGCAGGTGCGACCACGCAGATGCGGGAGACAAGTCGTAGAAGCGGAAGATGGTGAGGTTGGAAGGAAAACCGCAGAAGCGGTAGAAGAACCGCACCTGCGCCGGGCTAGGCATTGCAGATACGGAGTTTTTGGCGGTTTAAGTGAAAACCGCAGAAGCGGTTCAAGGACCGCAAATATGGTACCCCAGAAGCGGGAATTTGGCCGCAGATGTGAAATCCCTAGGCCAAAAGGTATAACTTATTTCCTTCGCGATTTTTGAGCAATTTCACCATTTCTAAGTCGGCTTTGGAGCTTTTTGGACGATTTTGAAGAAGGATTTTAAGGGAACTTCATTGAGGTAAAGATTTTGGACCTAAAACTCGTTCCTATGATATTATTTCACGGATTAGGGCTGTAATTAATGGAATTTAAGGGTTAAATTTGGGGAAACTGGGGCTTAGAAACTTAAGCCTTTGATTGAGGATTTGAAGGGCCATTGGTGGTCGGATTTCAGAACTTTAGATATGTATGAACTTGTGGGGAGATAAGGAGTCTATTGATGTTAACTTTATCGAATTCCGATACGTGTGCCCGGAGGTCGGGTTTTGGTAATTTCGGGATTTATGTTGTAAATTGATTATTTTCACTTGGGCTTCGTTCTCTTAGCATATTTTGACGATGTGATTCTAATTTTGGATAGATTCGATGTGAGTGGAGGCCGATTCGAGGGGCAGAGGCGTCGCGGGCTAGAGTTTGGATAGGATTGAGGTGAGTAATGATTGTAAAGATTGTCATGAGGGTATGAAACCCCGGATTGCACATCTTTGGGCTATATTGAGGTGACACACATGCTAGATGACGAGCGTAGGGTCGTGCACCATTTGGGATTGTGACATAGTCCATCCCGAGTGACTATTTTACCACGTATTTGACTGAAAAACTATTTGCTATCATCATGCTTTGGTCTGAATGCCATATTTGGGCCGCATGCCAACTATTTGAACCCTAAGGGGATTTTAATTGATATTTCCTCACTGTTTTGATTTTATAATTGAACTCAGTCATGCTATATTGTACTGTTTTTCATAACTCAGCCATGTTTACTATGCTTTAATACTTACATGATATTTTGGCTGAGTACGATGTTTTATTGTTGCTCGAGTGGCTGTGATATTCTAACTGAGTAAGGCCAAGGGCCTATGTGCTAAGGAAACACGGATTATGATCATGAGGACGAGGGCTTGAGATATGTACGCCACGAGGTGGCTTGTTATATGAGGCTGAGAGCCTAGTGATGATGCCACGAGATTGCTTGATATTACGCTTGGGCCGTAAGGGGCCCCTCCAGGAGTCTGCACACCCCCAGTGAGCACGGGTACCTATTGTGATGCGAGTTATAGCCCGAGGGGCTGGTATTGTTTTAGAGATGTTGCCCGAGGGGCGGATTTGTAGACACTGTGCCGTGGGGCGATCCTTTATGTATTTATCTTTCTTTTTTGCTTGTCTTTTGCTTGCTTAATTGTTAAAAAGGCTTTTTATGAAATTAAACTGAAGTCAGTAATTTTTACACATCTTTACTGCTTCCTTATAGCCTATAATATGCCTTACATGATTTCCTGCTTTCATTCTTTATTTATGATTATTACTCACTGAGTTGGAGTACTCACTTTACTCCCTGCACCCCGTGTGCAGATTCAGGCGCATTAGGTCCCGCTAGTGAGTGTTGATCTTCCCAGCTCAGGAGGATTCGATGACTCTCTAGGTAGCTGTCGGCATTCGCAGCCCAGAGCTTCTTCCTTTATCTTATCTTCCTCTATTTTAGATTTGTATCAAACTATGTAGACCTTTCTTGTATTACCCGGATTATAGATGCTCATGACTAGTGACACCCCGGTATCGGGCTGTGTTGGGTTGTTTTCTACAAATTATACTATTATTTGCTACTTTGAGGTTATTTATTATGCTTTAGACTTAATTCTTATTTTTTAATTGCTTAAAACTGAAATGGGAAAGTGTCGGTCGGCCTTGTCTTCACGAGAGACGCCATCACGACCGGGTCTGGGTTTAGGGTCGTGACATAATGTACATTGACGAAGTAATAGTTAGTTGATGGAATCCATGTCTCGGTTTAGAGATTGATGATACACTTTTATGAAAGCTTATAAGTTTTCATGTGTAAACCCGACCAGTGGATTTTGTATCTGACACATGGAATAAGTTAAGCAAAAGTCTAAAGAAAATAACCAATAAATTAAATCATCAGTAATTGAATTTAATTGATTAGTATCTGAATCTTAACATGGGGGTTTAAATAAGATTTAATTGATGAATTTCGAAACTAAATAAGGAGTGCAATTACGAATTTTTAATGAAATAATTCGTAATTAATTATGGTGGATATTAATTTTGAAAATTAGAAATTAATTCCATAATTGGAAGCCTTGTTAATTAAATTCTATGGTCCCTGTTGCGCATAATAATAGGAAATAAAGGAATCATTTTTCTGGTGGAAAGGAAAACCTAACAGGTTTTGGAAAAAGGTTTTAACCTTTAAAACTTGTTCTATAAATACATAAGGTTTTCCACCTAAAACAAAAGAGAAGGTGGCCGAAAATTTCAGCCAATATTTTTCTAGAAATTTCGCCCACACGACATTGCTATTTTGGGATATTATTTGGGTAATACAGTAGAAGACCGTAGAACATTCGGAGATTGTGATCGTGCGAGTGGTGAGATTTCATTGAGTTGTTGTGGAATTGGAGGCTCACGTAATAGAGGATCTTTGTTCATGCTTCAAGAGGTAACCTGTAGAATCCCGTTTATATTAATTGTCTAGATTACATGTGATTTTGATACTGAAATTGTTTTCGCTACTTATTATAATCCATCACAGTATTCTTCTCGTGAAAAGTAATCTCAAAGCACTTACCCATATTATATCTTACGCCTTTAGAATCTAGCCAAACCCATTTGAATTTATGACGATCGTAAACATCTTTCAACTTCTCATTATGATCCAATGTGACTTTGAAATTTTTCTTCTCCTCGGTTTTACTCACTTGGAATCTTCGGTTTTCGGAATACATCTTGTTGCCCAAATAGACTTATCATTAAAAAAATGCTTTTGGTCTTAGAAAAACTTGGTTTAACGGGCTATTAAATCAATGCAACATCAATAATACTGTTTAATCAAAAAATAAGAATTTTGGTCAAAGCCTATATTTAGAAGTACTCGGGTTACTGATAATTAAGAAAAGGAATATTCTTGCAATGAGAAAGGAAAATTAGCGTATGAAATAGCAAAGCAATCAATATAAAGCAAAAGTAAAAAATTGTATTCCAGTAGTAATCAGAACGTATCCATATAAATGATATTTCTCTTCCTTATATAGCCATCTCTAAGTACAACTTCGTTTCCCCTTTATGATCGAGTCGTTATGAGCACTAATGACATTAATGAAATGTTATAATTGACAATCGTAATTATTTTATGAAAATTATGTAACGTTTCTAATCATCCATGATCATTAATTGAAGACCGACGAATATGTGCTTTTTACTGTCTTGGTTCGTTCTACTGGTGTCTCTTCAAATTATTAAGAGACTCGAGCAATCGTTTCTTCTTGTCTCTTAGACGTTTGCTTGTACTTATTAAGACTCGCATCTTTTTAAGTACTCTTCTCCAGCTGTCAATTTTCTAATGATCCACGTGTCTTGCCATGTCCGCCACATAATTAATTCCACGTATAATATTTATTTTTCCCAATACAGATAGTCTCCCCACTTGCCAATTATTCAACAATTGAATATTTGGAAAGTGGATCTCATTTATGGCGGGAACTTTTGCCGTTGTTTCCCACGTACCATTATACCTTCTTCTAAACTGATGCGTCGTATGTCACTTCCATTTAATGCATGTGACACATGGCAGTCATTGATCGGCTCTGCAACTCTACAATGGGTTTTAAGGCTTTTTTTGCGGCTGCTTCAGTCACAAAGTGACAGTTTTCATAATAACATTTCCATCATTACCTTTTTTGTATGACGGCTGCTTCTGCATATAAATACTTTCCGAAAAAAAATCTTCAATAACCTTTGTTCACATCTTGTTCTCATTCTTCAATACGTTCTACTTCTCCATACAACTATGTCTTCATCAAACCCTGATCCTCGAAAAGTTCTCATTGTAGACAAACTCCCCCTTGCTCCTACCAAAAGCAGGAGAAGTGGTAGATCGCGTAGTTTAGGGTCAGTTTCTGTACGAGATTCTTCTTCTCAACCTAGTTCTACTCCTTCATCTTCTTCTAGAACTAGGGCTTCTTTTTCACATAGATCTTCTACTAAAAATAGATATTCTAGTGAACCAATTCGTGAACCTTCGGTTGATGAGATCATCCCTACTGAACTTTCCTTCTATTCTGATAGAGAATTAGGAATCAAGTCACTTCTATGACTTCTCATGATCGTGCTGATTTTTACCCCTTCCAGATTACTGAGGGTTCGATTTCTGTTGTACGTAGAGACCGTCGTTGGAAATTTGATTTCCAAATTCTGGTCCCTAATGAAAATCAAAGGATCACTTCCTTTAAAACTGAATTTTCTTTTGTGTATACATATCCCTTCACATTAGGTTTTAGGCCTCCGATTGTCCCAGTCATCATTGAATTTTATCGTTTCTTTGATGTGTGTTTAAGACAAATTGCCCCTATCGTATGGAGGGTTGTGGCATGCCTAGTATTTGGAAAATCTGGCTCAGTTACACTTCACCTTTTATCATCTAATCCATTTCTACTCTCCCAAGTTATTCCGTCATGGGAATTTTACTCTCGTGGCGAGAAGTAAGAGAGTTTTAGTTAGCCCTGAGGATGATAAAGTTCGTGGCTGATACGCCCAATTCGTTGTTGCCCCCACAAGTGGGTTAGTAGGTCAAGAGAACATGCCATTCCTTAAGAAGTGAAACTTTGCATGTAACTTTTTCTTTCAATCTTTATTTCTCCTCTTTTTTTATGAAGATCTTATTCTTCTCGTAACTGTTTTACTTTTCTCTTTCAGCAACCATGGGAACTATTAACGAAATTCCTGGTTTCCATGGTTGGGTAGAAAATTGTTAACAATTTCTCCTATGGAAGTAAGGTCTTGGAAGTACCTTTCAAATAGATTTGGAAAGTTAAGACTCACGGTAACTTTCTCTTTCACTTCGTTCTTTATTTCTGTTCTTATCTTAGAACTTGTTAACCTTTTTCTTTATTAGGGTTTCCCGTTCGGGGTGTGAGTGATGAATCAATTGCTGCCTCAAGGCTCTCTTTAGGAAAAGATCAGGAAATAATTTTGAGTTCCTCATCAAAAAGAAAAGCTGATAGGCCGGAGGATTCTGAAGATGAAGAGTAGAGGGATGAAGGCTCATTGCTTTGTAAGCCACGAGATAGAAGACGAGTCATTTTTGATGACGAAACTACTTCTCGTTATGTCTCTGTGTTTGAGCCTGAAAGTGCTACTTTAGTGAGTTCTGATGAAGAGACGCTTGCAACATCCCGTGACCTTACTAAACACCTTTTTTCTCGTGGATTTGATGATGAAAATTTTGGTTGTGTCTGCTCCAATGGAAACTCAGTTGCTTGTTTTTACTGTTGCCGCTACTACTCTACCCGTGACTATTTTGACTTCTTTGACCGTTCCTACTACCACAACTTTGTGTGCTAAAATTGGTTCTTCTAGTGGAAGTAGGGCAATGAAACAAGTTACCATTGAGATTCCCTCAGATGGTAACCTTTTGAAGAAATTAGGCCAGGCTGACGTGTGGTTGAAACCATTGATAGGCCCAGTTGTGAAGTCTAAATTGGAAAGTAATAGCTCTCTAACTTGGATGAATGATATTGTGCATTCTTCCTAGAAGGTATAAACCTCGCCTTCTTATCTTTATGTGATTTTTCTTTTATCAGTCTCACATTTCTTTTTCTCACTATGTAGATCAATCTCTTCGGTACAGAGATGATGAAAATGATCGTCTATATGGAGAAGTTAATGCATGACTATCATACTGAGGTAGATAATTGGAAAGAGCAGTACAAGAGTCTTCAACTTGAAATGGAGATTTTAGAGGAAAAGAAGTGTACCTTGAAGAGCAAGTAAAGGTTTTGGCAACAGAACTAGCGGTTGAAAGAGCCTCTTTTAATGAGGTAGGCAAAGACAAGAACCTTCTTGAGTCATCATTTGCTGAACAGCTTTCAAGAGCTACTGAAGAGATCAGAGGTCTGAAAGACCTGTTGAATCAGAAAGAAGTTTATGCTAGTGAACTTGTTCAAACGCCCACCCAAGCTCAAGAAGATCTACGAATGTCTTCTTATAGAGTTCAATTTTTGGAGAATTCACTTGCCCCCATGCAGGCTTCTTATGATGCTGTCTTAACTGAGAAAGAAGAACTTAGGAATGAGATGGAGCATTGGGAAAGAGACTATGAAGACCTTGAGGACAAGACTGTCGTTGAAGTAAGTTGAGCTTTCCTAAACACACGCCATGATACTTTAATGGAAGCAAGCCAGGAAGGCTTTGACTTAGCTGCTGAGATTGCAAAGATCAAGGAGACCATTGAGAAAACCCAACAAAGTCAAAGATTTTCTTCACCCATGACTGACATTCCCGAGGGTGATGAAATTACTCTTGGTGAGGCTGATATTCAATCTCCTTCCGCTCAAGTTACTCTTCCTGCTTCTGTTGATGTCGTTCTTCACCCTCCTAGTTCAGATTCTGCCCCTTAGTGAAAGTGTAAGAAAATGTATAGTGTTGTTTTGTTGTTTTTGTTTTATTGGTGGACCAGTTGGAAGTTTTCCCCTGGTCCCATTTGGGTGATGTTTTGGAAGATCTTGCGCCTAGTTTGTTTCGGGATTTTTTGTAAAGACAATTAGGTTGAAACTAAGTTCATACTTAGTTTTAACCAAGTTATTATGATATTATAAAGTTTTTTGTCCAACCTTTATGACATCTTTATTTTGAGTTTCTGTTTTACTCTCTTAATGGTTTGCCCTTGCCTTTTTCTTTATAAGTTTGGGGCTTTATTTTCCACTTAACTTTAATGTTTGGGTTTTTGTTTACCTTTTGGTATTTTAACTTGTATCTAAAAATACTTTGTTAATTTCATGACTTTTTTAACAAGCACGAATTATAAAAGACGGTCCTTTTATATACAACACGTAATGAAGAAGATGTCTCAACTTCATAATGGTGTAAACATACGAAAGAAGAAATAGGAACACACATGTTTCTTTGAACAACATTGAGAAAAGTTTTGCCTCATTTGAACTTTCAATAATATTTTACGTGTATTTAAGTATCATCTATGACTTTTTTGTAATTGTTTTCTTTACAACAAATTTGTAAAAAATTCGAGGGTATCTTGGCATAGAAACCCATGACCAAATATTTTCTTTAACCTACATTCGTAAAAGTTTTGGAATTTGTATCCATGAGAGTATTCTTCATAGGTTTTTGAATCAGGCTTGCGTTTTCGACTCGCGACTTTGCTTTGAACTTTCGATTTGATGGGTAGACTTTTAGACTTGACTTGAATTCTAATTGCTCTAGTCTTCTTTACCTTCCTTATATATATAGTCCCCCAAGTGTTTGAGCTTTGAAGTATGAAATCTCCAGCAATTGATTATTCCTTTCACGTGGTCCTTTTCCTGAAAAAGGAAAAATGTACGGGACTCAGAGGCATATATAATTTAGATGATGACTGCTTAACCCTTTATATTTTCATCAAAAAGGTTGAAACAATAGATCAGGATTTATATTAGTTCCGCGTGTCTTTCAGGTCTAATATCATCATTTGGTGCGGGCTAGCTTTTTTCCTATCATCTAAAATTGTTAGTATAATTTAACTGTACAAAATAAAAATCATAATTAAGGGATACCTAATTGTGGGTATTTTCTTTTCTTAGAAATAGTACTTCTTCAAATAAACAACATTGCAACTTGAGGGTAGAACCTTGCCATCCATGGTTTTCATTTCATAAGCATCTTTTCCAGCGATACCTCGAACCTTGGAAGGTTCTTCCCAATTTGGACTTAACTTTCCTGCATTGGCTGCTCTTGTGGATGTCACACCTCCTTTTTACCTACACCCCCGGAAAGGATGTATATATAGGGAGTTTTTCCAATTAAAGGACAATCGAAATGGGATTTACTGTTAAAAGATTCAGAGTCGCCACTTGGGAGATTTATGGTGTCCCAAGTCACCGGTGGAATCCCGAATCGAGGAAAAGCTTGACTCTGTTTAACAGTCCGCGAACCAGAAATCCGAGTAAGGAATTCTGTTAACCCGGGAGAAGGTGTTAGGCATTCACGAGTTCCGTGATTCTAGCACGGTCGCTCAACTGTTTTAATTGGCATGTTATCTGATTTTAATACATGTTTTACCCTAGGGTACATTTTAACTTATTAAACCACTTTTAATTATTTTTAAAGAAGATTTAACGTCATATAAAACATGTCTTTGGATTGCGCCACATGAAATGCACCCGCAATCCGAAACACATCTTATTCAACGTTGTGAGATTTAGAGTTGGGTCACATGAAATGTACACCTGCGTTTAGGAAGGTAATATTATTAAACTACGTGCCTAAAGCAACTATGCGTTTTAACTTTACGAGGGCCATGGGAATTTTCTAAATGGCGCGCCTCGATTTCCAAGAGGTTAAAATTGATAAATGAGGGCCATGCGTTTGAGTTTTATTTTTGCATGGAGCACCTCGATTCTGATTTTAAAGGAAAACTGAAACTAAATTTTTGAGGGCCATAAAATATATCTTACTTAATATGGCACGCCCCAGATATATTTAAGGAAATCTAATTAATTAACACTAATGGCCTTTGAACTCTATTGTTAATACTAATGCTTAAACTAATTTAAAGAAAATTGCCTTGAAGAGAAACTGGCTTATTTGAAAAGAAAATGGCTTGAGCCATCAACAACATTTATGTGGGGAAATTAAAGGGCAGACCCAAATATGATAGAGCCAGGCAGTTCCGTTTCAGGCAATCTCATGGTTCAGGACCTAAATAGGGCCTAAAACTTTTGAGATTTAAAGACTAAAGAGAATAAGACTCGAGTTTGAGTCTTCGAGCATGCATATAGCACATGAAATCAAAAACATTTACATGAACCCCATGGAGCTTTCAATAACGAACAGTCATTTGGCAATCATGCTCAAATCAGTCTTCAGCTAAATCCGAAAGACAATCACGAGATTTCAGATCCACTTAAACCTCGGTTTCATTCATAATGATGAATAAGATCCTATGGGACTATCCAATAAACAGATATGAGCCTAGACATTAAATTCAAAAATAAACCTGCTTACAAAGCATAACATGAGTAAATCAGTACACAATTCAATTCTTAAAGTAAGCTGGATCAATTCCCCTTTTTTTTAGCATGAATTCAACTAACTACTACTTCAGGTACTTAAACTCAATTAAAACTCTTTCCCAACACTAACAGTAAAAAAATCCAGAAGATTAGCGTACGTTTTACTTGAATTCCAAAATAACACTAAACTTCTCAACAATAGGGATTCATTTTTTCTCAACATATTAGTGAAGAAAGAAAAAGCTGAAACAACATGTATATACTGCACTGATTTCTCTATCACCCACGCGTATAATCAGGAACTTCGAACATTTAAACTAAGCAAATGGAAAGAAACATTTGTCCAATACTATAATAGAGTTTAAAAATACAATAAATAAGAACTAAACAGCTTATATGAGTCTATGCAAATTGATCTTCAAACACACAAAAATTCAGCAGCATTTTCCAACAAAATTCCATGTTTCCCCTACACAAAACCACATTTACAACTTCACTTTCCATTCAATGGTTTAAAGACATACCTAGGAATAAAAGAGAAACAAAATAAGTGAAGAATTATTAGACAGCAGCAGCAGCAGGTCCTGTAACAAAGAGCAAACCAGCAAAGCAATTTCAAAACCCAGAAAATGAAGTATTGCAGCCCAGAATTCAGTTTCAAATGCACATTCTACCCAATAGACCTCTAAACCAATATCAATGACTAAGTCTAAAACCATTTCTATGTTCAAATAATCAAGAAATCGATTCAGAAAGAAAAGGATTCCAAATTTTAGTACTAAAGTCCAATGAAACAGTGTTTTATGCAAACGTTTCAGCCGTTTTGTTGTGTTCAGAATTTTTCCCCTCTTCTCCAAAAAAATCTTTATTAAGCTGCAAGTAACAATGCCTTTATAGGCAAGTTACTAGGGCAGCAGATGTAAGCTAGGCTTTGCACTTTACCCCTTTCTTAATTTCCTTTTTTGCTACTTAGTCCCTGATTTTCTGACTTATTGACCAAGTAAAACCCATTTTCAGCTTCTAGGAAGCTTCCTCAGTTAGTTACAGGTTATTCCTTCAGCTTAAGTTCCTAAATCACCCCTTATGAGCCCTATTTTTACCTTAAGAGACCAGACAGCACATGGGTCAAATTGAACCAATTCAAATGTCAGGGGTCTGTAAATTCAGGTGGGATCCCCTCTTGGGCTTTTGGTTTTATCGAAGCCTCATTTCGAGCTTGGAAGCTCAGAGGCCTTTACCAGTTTGTTTACAGAGTCTTAAATACTCGTGCAATTCCGGGCGCAAAGAAACTTAAAAAAACAGAAAACAAATACTAATTAAACAAGTTCTAAAACTAACATGCAAACACGGATGATTTGAAGAGATGAAAAAATAAAAATAAAAAAAATAAAAGAAAGAGTAGAAGAAGATGAGAAGAGAAATAAAAATTAAATATCAAAAGGCAAAGAAAAGGAAAATACCTAAAAGAAATTCTCAGATCAGAATTGATGAATCTTTGAATAACTCCGATTTGACTCAAAACAAGTATTAACTGTATGTTCTAAACGAAAACAAACAATTAATACTCGTTTCAAGCCCTATCACTCAAAGAAATTGGAAAGCTTGACGGACTTCTTTTCTTTTTGTTTCCAGATTCAAAAATAGGCCGATTTGGTTAGGATTTAAGGAGAAATGATGGTGGATTGGGGCTGTGGGAAGGCTGGTGGTTGCATGGGTGAGATTTAGGGTTGAACAGAGATGGCTCCACCATCGGAGAGAACAAGGGTAGCGCTAGGGTTTCCCTTTTAAATCAAGATTCGAGGCGTTCTAGATGGATTCGAAAGAAAACAAGTGAGGATTCGGAACAGGGAGGTGAAGAGGAGTCTGGGGTGTTGATCTGATGTTGATTGGGACCGGCGCCGCCGGCCTGAGGCGGTGGGATTTCTAGGCGGCGTTAGGGTTTTGGGTAAGGGTCTTAGGAGAAGGGTGAGGTGAGGGAGATGAAACGAGGGGGTAAGGGCGTTTGGACATATATATATTAATAGGCACCCAGTTCCGGACCGTTGGATTAAGGAGATCCAACGGCCGTGATCAAAGGGTAATCAAACATTGTCGTTTTGGTTACTGGGGGGGTGGACCGGTTGGACCCAGGTTTTGGGACGGGTTTGGGCCACTTTTGGACGGGTAAGGGGTGTTTAAGACTTGGGCCTGGGGGGAATTTAATTATAACAACCCAAACTTGATTTTCTTTTATTTCTTTTCTTTTTCTTTTTCAATTTCAAATCCTTTTTCTTTTCAAATTAAAAATAACACCTAAATTAATTTTTAAACTAAATGAACCTACCCAATTAGGTTAATCATTCATCATAGTATTTACAATGATTAATTAAATCCTAAATTTAAAGAAAAACTATAAAAATTCAAAATTAAAGAGTTAAAATGCAAAAATAAACTATTTTTTTTCTTTTGTGATTTTCATATTTTATAAAACAAACTAATTGACTAATTAATCTAAAAAAAATCTAAAATTAAATCCTAAATGCAATGCGTGATATTTTTGCTATTTTCACTAATTAAAATGCACAAAAAATGCAAACAATTAACAGAAAATGCCACGAAAATCCACAAAATTGCAAACACTAAAAGAAATTATTTTGTTTTGAATTTATTGGAGTAATTCATATAGGGCAAAAATCACGTGCTCACAGCTGCCCCTCTTTGCCCGGAAACACGGAGAGTTTTCGTGCAAAGATAAAGTGAGCGGATATGAGCGATTTTTGCCCGTTTGAATATTCCATGGGAAGCATTTTTGAAAGATTTGACCGCACCCTGCTTACGAGGCTTCCTACATATCCTTGGCTAAAAAGAAATCAGGTCAATATAGTTCAGGAAGTTTCGGTAGCTGGGACTACCATGAAGCTGTGATTTCATCGTTGTTGTTGTTGTTGCTGCTTACTGCATCCACTTATTACACCATGATAAAATAAAAAGAAGCTAGACTAGACTATGATCTATGCATTATAAAATCCTATCTATATCTTCAAACTTGCTCTCGTGGTTCTTATTGCCTTGCTGACTTGTATTCTCCCGGTGGAATCCCTTTATTGCCACCTTGAATTATAATCTGAGATGTTTTCCATTTCTCCAGGTGGATGCCTAACTGCCAAATACACTTTGAGATGTTTTTTCTTTTCTCCAGGTGGACGCTTGACTGCTGAACTTGAATGTATTCCCTGCTTTCCAGGCGGGCTCCTAACTGCTAAACTTGAATGTATTCCCTTCTCTGCAGGCGGGCTCCTGACTGCTGACTTGAAATGTTTTCCCTGCTCTCCAGGCGGGCTTCTGACTGCTGACTTGAAATGTATTCCCTGTTCTCCAGGCGGGCTCCTGACTACTAAACTTGAAATGTATTCCCTGCTCTCCAAACGGGCTCCTGACTACTGACTTGACATGTATTCCCTGCTCTCCAGGCGGGCTCCTGACTGCTGAACTTGAAATGTATTCCCTGCTCTCCAGGCGGGCTCCTTACTTCAACAAAATAGACAAAAAAACAAAGAAAATTTTCTGCTCTAGTTTGGTGGCTGGGCACAGATGTGAGTGAAAAACTAAATCATATTACCAAGTATTACTAAGAATTTGAAAGCTAGGTCCCATTATCCAGGGGGGTCCTGATAACTCTTAATTAAACGACAATTTTAAATATAAGTTATATCTTCTAAAGGTGTGACTTCTGCTAAATCATGTTATCTAAGAGGGCCTTTTAAACTACTCCCATTATCCAGGAGGGTCCTGAAAATCAAAGGTCAAATTTTATCTTAAGAGTGACAACTTTTATGGCTGAATTATACTACCCTACAACAGATCTTACGCTAAATCTTGTTATCTAATTGAAATCTTAAAGCTAAGTCCCATTATTCAGGAGGGTCCTGAAAACTCCTAATTGAATCTTATCTCGAACATGCAAACTTCTAAACCAACTTGTATTCCTTTGGGATACATGTATGCTAGATTACGCTATTTCTGAACTTTACACTAGGTCCCATTTTTTAGGAGGGTCCTGAAAATCAAAAATCAAACTTGTTTACTGACTGCCTTTCTCCTCGGAGGGTTTCTCCGAAACAACCGAAATTTCCTGCCCCTATTTTAATCAAAAAAAAAATTTGTCAGTTTAAAATGTGGTGGTTAGTTGATGGCATTCTTGCTGAAGGTCTCTCCGCTGCATTGTTTTGTTTTGACTGGCTTCCCCGAACTGGCCCTGAACCACTTGACTTTCCGACTGACTTTCAAACCCCCATGATTTTGGATGAACCGCGTGTTCTATACCCAAATCTTTGTTTTACATCTCTGCCCGCTTTATTTGAGTCTTTGCATCTCCCATGAAATTGCTGAATCATTCCACCGATGAAACCTTCGGTGACTCCTTATATCCCACTTTACATCATGTTGTCTTTGGTATGTCCTGGCCACACCATGCTTTGCACTTTTGGACGTTGGTAGTAAGCTTTGAAATTCTTTCTTACTTGATCCAACAAAACTGACATTGGGAACATTTTAGAGAAATAAACCCAAAGAAATGAAATGCAATGACTTTCAGAGTTAAGGATAAGAAAATCCAAAACTGGAAGACTATCTGAAGAGGGAAAAGAAAAGAGACTTATCTGAGTAGAGTAGCTGGCACCAATGATCATGACATGCATTTCGGATTAATCGGCCCAATCTGTCCAACCAATCAACTTTCAGCTGCCATACTTTGTTGCCTCGAAATTTCCATAACCTGATTTCTTTACCCAAATCCTGACTTTGTTCATCCTGCGGTGCCTTGAAAGGTTTTCACCCGCAGACTTCTCTCATTCATTCATCCGTCAACTCACTTTCGCCTTAAGGTGCCCATGAGGGTTTTCACCAATAAGACTCTCTCATTTTTATTTCTCTCTGCTCCCGTCACCTTATGGTGACCATGAGGGTTTTCACCAATAAGACTCCCTCATTTTTTATTTCTTTTTCCTATTTGTACTAGAGTGTTGCCCCTGATATGAATCACCTCTACCTGCTCGACTTGGCATTTCTCGAAGACTAATCAGAAGGTCTTTCTTTGGACCGTAATGTGGGCTTTTGGATGGGGTTAGAAAGAAAAGGTATAAAAGGCTCAAAACAATCCGAATGAGTTCAAAATTACAACTTTCGGAATCAGATTTCTTATAACAACCACAACTTCTTCCCCAGTTTCTTGTTTGGGGATTTTTGAATTTTTATTTTGATGGGACCGGACCATGAGGCTGCCTACGTATCCTTAAAAGGAATCAGGTCGAACGTAGTTCAGGTAATAGAAATTACTTTGTTGTTGCGATTTTTCTCTTTTCTCTTTCTCTTTTTGCTTTCTTTTTCTCTTTTTGTTGTTTTTCTTCTTTCTTCTTTTTCTTTTTTTTTCTTTTCATTCTTTTCTTTCTCTTTTCATTCTTTTCTTTTTCTTTCTCTTTTTCTTATTCCTTTACTCATCTTTTACGCTTGTGTTTCTGATATTCGATACTGATTCCGAAAGAGGGGTATGAAAGAAAATAAATAAATGTCAAAGGGGGTAACAAAGGATAAAGTGTTTTAAATAGAAGAACAAAATGCCTTCGTCATTCCAAATCTTCAAAGATATGCCAAATACAAACAAACGAACGGCCCCTGCCAATTTGAGGCGAACTTTCCTTTTGCTTCAACCTGATGAGGCAAGATACGTTTCAATACTAACTGACCCACTTCAAATTTCCGTGGACGCACCTTCTTGTTGTATGCTCTTGTCATTCTCTGTTGATACAACTGGCCATGACACACTGCTGCAGTCTCTTCTCATCGATCAAACTTAATTGCTCCAGACGGGTTTTGACCCACTCATCATCATCGATCTCAGCCTCCGCGACAATTCGAAGGGATGGAATTTCCACTTCTGCGGGTTTTACTGCTTCGGTGCCATACACCAACAAATAAGGAGTCACCCCTACTGAAGTACGGACAGTAGTGCGATAACCCAACAACGCAAACAACAGCTTCTCATGCCATTGTCTGGACCCTTCCACCATTTTCTGAAGTATTTTCTTTATGTTCTTGTTGGCTGCCTCGACTGCTCTGTTCGCCTTGGGGCAATATGGGGTGGAATTGCGATGTGTAATCTTAAACTGTTGACATACCTCTTTCATCAGATGACTATTGAGATTAGCCCCATTGTCTGTAATGATCACCTTTGGTATCCCAAACCAGCAAATGATATTTGAGTGCACAAAATCAACCACTGCCTTCTTGGTTACAGAATTGAATGTTTTAGCCTCCACCCACTTGGTGAAATAGTCTATGGCCACCAGAATGAACCTATGCCCATTCGATGCTGATGGCTTAATTGGTCCAATGAAATTCATGCCCGAAGAAACAAAGGGCCACGGTGCAGACATCATGTGTAATTCAGATGGTGGAGAATGAATCAAATCTCCATGCACTTGGCACTGATGACATCTACGCACGAAACCGATACAATCTTGCTCCATAGTGAGCCAATAATAACCTGCCCGGAGAATCTTCTTTGCCAGCACATACCCACTTATGTGCTGTCCATAGACTCCAGAATGTACTTCGGTCATAATAGTTGTGGCCTACCTAGTATCTATGTATCTCAGCAATCCAAGATCTGGAGTCCTTTTGTACAAAACCCCTCCGCTGAAGAAAAGGCCGCTTGCCAATCGCCTAATTGTTCTCTTTTGATCGCCTGTGGCTTGTACTGGATACACCCTTATCTTAATATATTCCTTGATATCATGAAATCAAGGCTCACCGTCAAGTTCTTCTTCCACCACATTACAATAAGCATACTGGTCATGGATCTGAATATGCAACGGGTCAACATAAGCCTTATCCGGATGATGTAACATTGATGCCAGAGTAGCCAAGGCATCAGCGACCTCATTATGAATCCTCGGAATATGCCTGAACTCTATTGATTGGAATCGCTGACAAAGATCATGTAAACATTGTCGGTACGGTATGAGTTTTAAATCTCGTGTTTCCCACTCTCCTTGAATCTGGTGCACCAGAAGGTCCGAGTCCCCTAAGATCAAGACTTCCTGGACACCCATATCTATGGCTAACCTCAAACCCAAAATGCATGCCTCATACTTAGCCATGTTGTTAGTACATTAGAACCAAAGTCGAGCCGTAACAGGGTAGTGATGCCCTGTTTCAGAAATAAGTACCGCTCTTATCCTAATGCCTTTCATGTTAACAGCCCGGTCAAAGAAAAGTTTCCATCCTGGCTTTTTAATCTGTTCCAACTCATCAATGTGCACTACCTCTTCATTAGGGAAATACTTCTTCAAAGGTTCGTATTCTTCATCCACATGATTCTCAACCAAATGGTCGGCCAACGCTTGTACTTTCATCGCAGTCCTAGTCACGTAGACAATGTCAAACTCTGTGAGCAAGATCTGCTATTTTGCGAGCCTTCCTGTGGGCATAGGCTTCTGGAAGATATACTTCAACGGATCCAAGCGAGAGATGAGGTAAGTAGTATAAGATGACAAATAATGTTTCAGTTTCTGGGCTACCCAAGTTAGGGCGCAACACGTCCTCTCAAGATGAGTGTACTTAACCTCGTAAGATGTGAACTTCTTATTGAGATAATATATGGCCTGCTCCTTCCTGCCAGTAATGCCATGCTGGCCCAACACACATCCAAATGAATTGTCCAAGACCGTCAAATACAGAATCAAAGGTCTCCCTGGTTCTGGCGAGACCAACACAGGTGGGTTTGACAAATACCCCTTTATCTTATCAAATGCTTCCTGACATTCATCTATCCACTTAACCGCAACATCTTTCTTTAACAGTTTGAAGATGGGCTCAAAAGTTGTCGTAAGCTGAGCAATAAACCTGCTGACGTAATTCAATCTCCCCAACAGACTCATCACCTCAGTCTTGTTCTTTGGGGGTGGAAATTCCTGGATAGCTTTGATCTTTGACGGGTCTAATTCAATACCTCGGCGGCTGACTATGAATCCCAACAACTTTCCAGATGGAACACCGAACGCGCATTTTGCAGGATTAAGCTTGAGATTGTACCTGCGAAGCCTTTGGAAGAACTTTCTCAGATCTCTGACATGATCAGACTGCTTTCTATACTTTACAATCACATTATCCACATAGACCTCGATCTCCCTGTGTATCATGTCATAGAATATAGTCGCCATTGCCATCATGCAGGTTGCCCCAGCATTTTTCAAACCAAATGGCATAACCCGATAGCAGTACGTTCCCCATGGCGTAATGAATGTTGTCTTTTCTGCGTCCTCCTCATCCATTAAGATCTGGTGGTAACCCGCATAACAATCCACAAAAGAGACAATCTCATGCTTGGCACAATTATCGATCAATATATGGATGTTCGGCAGTGGAGAGTTATCCTTGGGACTTGCCTTGTTGAGGTCTCGATAATCAACACACACCCTGGTCTTGCCATCCTTCTTCGGCACAGGCACAACATTGGCTAACCAAGTGGGATACCGAGTGACCCGAATGACCTTTGCATCGAACTGCTTGGTGACCTCTTCCTTGATCTTCACGCTCATATCAGTTTTAAATTTCTTCAGCTTTTGCTTGACAGGGGGGAATGCCGGGTCAGCGGGCAATTTGTGAACCACCAAGTCAGTGCTTAGACCTGGTATATCATCATAGGACCATGCAAAAACATCTTTATACTCGAACAATGCTTTAATTATCTCCTCTCTGAGTTGTGGTTCAAGATGGACACTTATTTTAATTTCCAAGACATTATCTTGGTCCCCTAAATTGACTGTTTTTGTTTCACTCAGGTTAGGCTTGGGTTTTTCTTCAAAATGGCTTAGTTCTTTACTAATCTCTTCAAAGGCTTCATCCTCGTCATATTCCGATTCATCATCACACTCTATTTCTTGAATTACTATTTTAGAATTAGATTGGCTTTTAAGATTGGGTCGGAGATTCCTCATGCATGTCATATCATTGAAGCCAGCATAAAAAGAAATGTACAAGGAAGAAAAGAAAAACAAAAATAAAACTATCAGGAAGGAAGAAAAAAGGGAAATTACATTTCATTGAAATTAAAGATAACAAGGTTTATACATCCAAACAGACGGAACATAGAATCTGAATTATAACCCTGGAATAATCCAAATAAACTAAAAGAAAATCAAAGTAAACTACCAAAACTCCTTCCCGGTGGGGAGAGGAGTAGCTTCCCAGTTGTTAACCTTTGTACGGGGCCCAACAAATTGCACATCTGCCTCACTCGAACCCTCTCCAGCCTCCAACATGTTCACTTCGTCAAATATCCCCTCGAACTTTTCCGTCAAATCTCCATCCATATCAACCACCGAACTAGGAACCGTCGTCACTGGGCGTTTTCTGGTACTAGGCCTGACAAATGGTCTGGAAAGATGCGGGACTAGCTTTGGAAGGGCCCATGCTCTCTGTTTCATTTTTTGGCTCTTCTCACGTCTGCGATTGTGGGCTTGAACCCCAGACCAAATGTATCCAAGTTTTTAGGAAGAGAAACCGGCTTTACGATACCTTGCAGAGATGCACCCAAACCCTTTCCCGGTACAAAACCATTTTTCAACATTTCAACGGCTACCATGACTGATGCAGCAGCTACCCTCGGAGTTGGAACGCACCTCCCTTCTGGAATTATCTATACCGATACCGTGTCAAAAACTTGATAAACCCATGGCCCCTTGTCGTCTTCAAATTCTATGAACGGAACAATGGCATCACTGGGAACACACAAATTATCTTTGTCGTGCACAAAAATTTCTTGTCTATCCCATTCAAACTTGACCATTTGATGCAGAGTAGACAGGACCGCTTTAGCAGCATGAATCCAGGGGCTCCCCAGCAAAAGGTTATAAGAGACTGCAACATCCAACACTTGAAATTCCATAGTGAACTCAACGGGCCCTATGGTTAGCTCTAGTATTATATCACCGACTGAATCTTTCCCTCCACCGTCGAATCCCCGAATGCAAATACTGTTCTTGTGAATTCTTTCATCATCCACCTTCAACTTGTTCAGAGTGGAGAGGGGGCAAATGTTCGCACTAGACCCATTGTCAACCAGTACCCGAGTAACCACGGAATCTTCGTATTTCATCATCAGATAGAGGGCTCTATTTTGCTCAGTACCTTCCACAGGCAACTCATCATCAGAAAAAGTGACTCTGTTTACCTCAAATATCTTGTTAGCTATCTTTTCCAAGTGGTTTACTGAGATTTTGTCAGGAATGTGGGCCTCATTCAAGATCTTCATCAAAGCCCGACAGTGCTCGTCTGAATGGATCAATAATGACAATAATGAGATCTGAGCCGGTGTTTTCCTTAACTGCTCCACAATGGAGTAGTCCTGCACTTTCATCTTTCTCAAACATTCCTCTGCTTCTTCTTCGGTCACAACTTTCTTCACCAACACTGGGTTATCTTTGGAGATCTTAGCTTTTCTTAACTTTTCAGGGGAAAAACATCTTCCCGATCGAGTCAAACCATGGGTCTCACACACTTCTTCTTTAACCTCTTTCCCCTTGTAAGTCACTGTCACTCGTTCATAATTCTATGGGACTACCTTGCTATTGACTATCGGTAATTGAGTTACCGGTTTGATAATGACAGGATCTGTGCGGGCACCCTTCACAATTACCACATGCTTGTTTGTCACTCCTGGCACAACCACTTTTGCTTTTTCATGTTTTCCTGCAACGTCACCTGAGAACCCCCTCTTGACCCCCACAGATGGTTCATTATTTGCCCCGTTCAACTTAATCACAGACTTCTCACTTGTTGACTTTTCAAACGGCTTGGCTTCACTAGCCCGAATTATCATGAAAGTTTGCGAAGGCTTCTTAGGCTCCCCTCCTTTATGCACTATCTCAATCATATTTGTCTCTTGATGGGCCGGCAATGGGTTCTGGTTGATATTTGGTGCCATCAGAGCTTGGACCTTAATCCGATTAGTATCAATGAGCTCTTGAATAGTTGTTTTCAATTTCCAGCATTTCTCTGTGTCATGACCTGGGGCCCCTGAACAATACTCACAACTCACCGAGCGGTCAAGATTTCTGGGAAGGGGATTTGGCAGTTTAGCCTTGATCGGATTCAACATACCTAACTGTCTCAATCTGTGGAATAGACTCGTATATGATTCTCCTAATGGAGTGAAAGTCTTCTGCTTCTGCAACCTCTCATTCTAGGGGGATTTCTATAGGATCTTGGGGGTTGATAGGTATTTTGTGGAGCTGGCGCACGCCATTGTGCGTGAGCAGGAGGTTGGGTATAGGTTTGTGCATGATGGATGGAAAAATGGGGATCTGGCGGTAGGTAGTAGTATTGTGGTGGGCTATATGGAGTGTGGGGGTAAGCTTGGTGATAGGGTCGAGGCGGGTTGTAGTAACGTGGAAAGTTTCTGGACCCGACCCAAGCTCCCGACTCAATTGTCGCAACATCCTCTTTCTTTTTCTTCCCGAGTACACCCCCAGTACCGCTTTGAATGGCTTGGGTAGTCGCTTTGATTGATGAATAACTCATGATCTTGTTGGACTTGAGTCCCTCCTCAACCATGCCTCCCATTTTTACAAACTTATTAAAGGACTTGCCCACTGCTGACACCAAATGACCAAAATAAGTGGGCTCCAAAGCCTGCAAGAAATAATCAACCATCTCACTTTCTTTCATCGGATGGTCAACCCTCGTTGCTTTCTCTCTCCAACGGAATCCATATTCCCTGAAACTCTCACCAGGATTTTTCTCAATCTTTGTTAATGACAGACGGTCTGGGATAATTTCAAGATTGTACTGAAAATGGCAGCGAAGGCTTGGTCCAAATCGTCCCATGTATACCAC
This sequence comes from Nicotiana sylvestris, assembly GCF_000393655.2. Lineage (NCBI taxonomy): Eukaryota > Viridiplantae > Streptophyta > Magnoliopsida > Solanales > Solanaceae > Nicotiana > Nicotiana sylvestris. Next base: position 116,054,164 of record NC_091063.1, read on the forward strand.
CTACTGTGATCTTGTTTGGTATACCATTCTAATGCCGATCCACTCAGACTTTGATTGAAATATGCCATCAGCAATTCATCTTTTCCACCTTGTCCTCTCATCTTGCTACAAAATCCTCTTAGGTGTGCTACTGGGTCACCATGCCCGTTGTACAGATCAAACTTGGGCATTTTGAACCATGTTGGTAATTGAACATCTGGAAACAGACATAAATCTTTATAGGCCACACTTACTTGACCCCCCAACCCCCTCATATCTCTGAATGATTGTTCTAAGCTTTTGACCTTTCTGATCATCTCCTCATGTTCGGGATTTTTAGGTGGCTTCTCGGTCTCTGCCGGGAGATCAAGATGAGGGGTGTAAGAATATGGTTCCAGAACTTTAAAGGTGAGTTAAGGGGGATAATACTGGTTATCGTGAGTTTGGAACAGAGTTTCACTGGAAGATCGGTGTAATGCAGCAGGTGGAGGTACCACAAAAACAAGTGTGATTGGTGGAGGAGGGTGCGGGACTTGTCTGGGTGGAGGAGCTTGTGATGTTTAGGAAGTGGTGTCGTGGCATTGTTGGTAAAGGGGAAAGGCTGGAGATGAGTTCACAGTGGGAGGTTCCTGAGGTTGAGCCAATGGTGGGATATAAGCAGGGTTGGCGGGATAAACCGGTGGTGGATGCCCCTTCGCCCAGGCTTGGTACATTTCAGCCATTTGTTGCGTTAACTTATACATCTCTTCCTTCATCGTATTAACATCCAATTCTTCCACCTCTTTTGACGGATCAACAATACTTGCCTCCAATTCTTGGTTGGCCATGTTTAGAATGCCAATCAACTAATCACCTACTGGGACTCAATATGTCAACAACAACCTTGTTAGCGATTAGGGTTTTAATAGATTGGTAACCACATATTTTGGGGAAATGAATGCACCTAAGTAGTTAACCGCTTCTATTATGCATTTGATCGGATACTTGCGTCATCCCGGCTTCTTTTCTATTTACAACTTCCTTCTTTTTTTCTTTTCTTTTTTCACTCTGGCCTTTGCTTTTATTTGTTGTTATCCTCTCATTTTCCTCTTGTTTTGCCATTGTTTCTTTCTATTATTTTCTTATTCTTCTCTCTTTTCCTTTCTTTTCCTCTCTTGTTTTTCCTCTCTTTTCGTTTTTCTTCTTCTTCTCTTTTTTTCTTTTGGTTATGATCGAATCCTATGGAGATTGCCTACGTATCATGACCCCACATGAATCAGACCGAGCGTAGTTCTGGGAGATAAGTGTGAAAGTAAATAATAAAACATTTTTGGGATTTTCAATTTTTCATAAAAGTAAATGCTTTGATTACAAAGACTTAATAGACTCCAAGAGAAGCTAACAGACGCTGATGAAAAGACAAAATACAGACTCCAAAAATAAACTATCATACTCTAACACAAGAAAATACGAACTCGAAAACAATTGACAGACTCCAGCAGAAAGAAAATACGGACTCAACACAACTGACAGACTCTAACGGAAAAGGAAATACAGACTCAAATGAAAAATCATGAATACATCAATGCTCCTGGTGCCCGCGGGACATCATTCGGTCTCGCCGCGGGCCTATATGCAAGATCCCCTTGAAGTTGGTCCAAGTCACTCATTATCTGTTTAACAAATGTCATCACTGCCGTGAAGAAGGTGGTGCGAGTCATATCCTCACAGGCTTGGCATTTCACAACAATGTAATTGGCGATGTCTCTAATTCTCTCTCTTATGACCCCTTTTTCTTGTAACAAACGCCCGATCTACTGGGCCCTGGCATCCAAAGTTTGCTCGGCCACATGATTCTGCTCCTGAAGTTGTTGCAAATCTGTTTCTAATTGTGTGAATGTTGTATAACAATGTTCCCTTTCAACCTTGAAGTCTTTTGCCTGTTTGATCATTTTGTTTTCCGTGACGATAACCCTTTTCTTTAATCCCGCGACCTCGTTGTTGTACTTTTCTTTTAATTGCTTAACCAGGCGTGCTCGTTCATCTGCGTTTTTAGACAATTGCTTTCGAGCCCCGGCTAGGTCACTTTCTGCTTTGTTCAAATCAAAACTATCGTCATTCACTTTCCGCCTCAGGTTATTTATGAGTTTTCGTCTTTGGCACTTCGATCGGGGTTTTCTGCCGATATTTTCATTTTCTGAATTTGGGCTCGAAGGGCCTCATTTTCTTTAGCTAGCTTTTTCTTTTCTCCTTCGTCTGTCGTGGCTTGCGAGCTATTTTCAAACTGAAGGTCCCTGACTTGTGTTTCCAATTTGCTTATGGTAGCCATGTACTCATTTTATTTGGTCAACCAGTCCCATTGCACTTGTGCTCTGTCGGTGAACTATTGGACATAGGGTCTCTTTGCGGGCCTTTCGGGCTCATGTTGAACTCGGGATCTTTTACCATACCAAGCAGTATAACTAGGCTCTAACTCGCCTCTGGATAGATCTCGTACTTGACTATTAGGCCCTAAGAATCTGCACTGATGCCAAATCCGACACACTTTTTATTCTGGGAAGGCAGCTTTTGGCTCTAACTCAATGACCCGCCGACTCAAATCTTCATCGTGTGGGATGGTATGATATCGGCCTAACTGACGTAGGACTCTGTGCGAAGCGTAAGGCTGGATACTCCGAAGACCCATCAACAGCAAAAAACATGCCTCAACCGACATATAGATTACTTCAGTGATCGAGAGCCACCCGATCGTCCATTCGATCTTGTTTGTAGTCAGAGATTACAAATGAGCATGCCATCTTCTGTGCCATCCGGGAACTCATAACCCTCTACCCGCTTTTCATGTTTTTCGATGCATTCAAGGCCAGTCATACCACAATTCAAGTATCTGGGACGGTGGCAAAGGTGTTCCTCCATCCATAATTGTAATAGCATATTGCACCCTTCGAAGAACTTCCCTCCTTCTCGACAATGGGTCAGAGCTCGGTAAATTTCTTCCAATATCAGCGGCACTATAGTCCCATTTGCCTTTTTCATCATAAAGTCATTTATCCCTACAAGTCCCAACTCTATGTTCCCGTTTTTTCTAGGGCAAATCAAAATACCCAGGAACGCCACTATGAAAGCTAATACTCTCCAAGCTTCCAACTTGCCTTGGTTTCCCGTGTGAGTAAGACCGGTATCTGGCATTTCGAAGCCACGAGGATTCCCGTAACGTCGAAATAGAAAGTAGAAGGTACTGAATCCTATGGCCAAATTTCCGTCTCGGATGTCACGACTGATGCTTAACAAGTCCAAATATTTGTGAAGGGTTACTGTTCTCGGTGCCACCGGGTATTGACTTCTAAGATTCCCTTCGAAACCGGCATAGCCTACTATCTCCTCCAGTGTAGGAGTTAACTCGAAATCAGCAAAGTGAAATACATTATGTGTTGGGTCCCAAAATGGTATCAAGGCCTCAATCACGTCTTTTCTTGGCTTAACCTTCAAGAGCCCAATAAGACCACCCAACGCTTTTGTCACAACCTTTCTGCTATCTTCCTCCAAATCATGCCACCACATATGTAGCTCCAAAGGGATCTCTTCACGAACTGAGAAAGGTTCATTTTGAATTGTGTTCATCCTGCACATTTATTAAGGTGATTTTAATTAAAAGCAAACTATGACTCATTTTGACTTAAGAGAAATGACCATTTTTTTCAAAATTTTCACAAAATATCCGGCCTTGCCAATAGGGCCTTTCAGCACTTCGAAAACGAAGATTTTAAGGCTGTGTCGGCTAACCAACCAAAACCTTTAAAAGTGACTAAAGGTGGCTGTTCTTGCAAAAACAGCCTTCCAGCGCCCTTTTAGGGATATTCGGCTATTTATGACAAGAGTGGCATCACCCTAATTATTTTTAAGTTAAAGTAAAATTTTTGTTTTTTGGGCTATTTTTACAAAACGGAAGTTGGACCCGATGAGGGTTGCCTACGTATCTCACATCCTGTGTGAATCAAACTGGCATAGTTAGGGCAATTTTTTTTTAAGAATTTAAACCCAACTTCTTTTTTTCTTTTTCCAAAAACACAAAGATATTTCTTTTCTTTTTTTTCTTTAAAACCCACAAAATTCCCCTTTTTTTTCAAAATTTCGGCAGAGTTTCAGTATATTTTAGGGACATTGGTTTTCAACACAGGTAATTACCTCACACTGCTATTTTCTTTTCCAAATTCTCTCCTTTTATTCAAAAGTCGGTCAGCATGCAAATCCGAAGCAAATAAATGCATAAGTAGCAAGTAAGATGCATCAGGATGGTCTTTTTATTTCAGGTGCACCTGTCCTAGACAAACCCAACCGCTGTGTTGGGTCTCCAAAGTCACAATGCACATGATTCAAACAAATGTTCCTACTAGGGATCCGGCATGAGGTATTGTTATACTAGGTTTAAAAACCTGGGTTTATTTGTTCTAGACCTAGCTTACCCGAGCGGACAACTCGAGTTGGGGGGGGGGGCAGCGTACCGGGAATACAGAAGCTTCACCGGCCTTGAAACTTGTCCGAACCTCGTTCTAAATTTGGAATTTGACTCTAACATAAAAGAAGTCACACGAAGTGCACACTTCTTCATGATTTAGAAGAATCAGAGAGAAGAGGGATTTCGCAACAGTTTATATACAGTTCACGGAATATCGAAGCGGTAAAAACAATCAATTAGCACATTAGGCCCAAATCATGTAACAAAATCAGATAATGGATAAAGCCAACTATAACAATTATTCTAAGCTCGAATTCTTAAACCCTGAACCAGAGATTCTGGGTTCGATCCCCAGCAGAGTCGCCAGAGCTGTCACACCTCCTTTTTACCTACACCCCGGAAAGGATGTATATATAGGGAGTTTTTCCAATTAAAGGACAATCGAAACGGGATTTACTGTTAAAAGATTCAGAATCGCCACTTGGGAGATTTATGGTGTCCCAAATCACCGGTTGAATCCTGAATCGAAGAAAAGCTTGACTCAATTTAACAGTCCGCGAACCAGAAATCCGAGTAAGGAATTCTGTTAAACCGGAAGAAGGTGTTAGGCATTCCCGAGTTCCGTGGTTCTAGCACGGTCGCTCAACTGTTTTAATTGGCGTGTTATCTGATTTTAGTACATGTTTTACCCTAGGGTACATTTTAAATTATTAAACCGCTTTTAATTATTTTTAAAGAAGATTTAACGTCATATAAAACATGTCTTTGGATCGCGCCACATGAAATGCACCCGCAATCCGAAACACATCTTATTCAACGTTGTGAGTTTAGAGTTGGGTCACATGAAATGCACACCCGCGTTTAGGAAGGTAATATTATTAAACTACGCGCCTAAAGCAACTATGCGTTTTAACTTTGCGAGGGCCATGGGAGTTTGCTAAATGGCGCGCCTCGATTTCCAAGAGGTTAAAATTGATAAATGAGGGCCATGCGTTAGAGATTTTATTTTTGCACGGCGTACCTCGATTCTGATTTTAAAGGAAAACTCAAACTAAACTTTTCAGGGCCATAAACTATATCTTACTTAATATGGCACGCCCCAGATATATTTAAGGAAATCTAATTAATTAACACTAATGGCCTTTGAACTCTACTATTAATACTAATGCTTAAACTAATTAAAGAAAATTGCCTTGAAGAGAAACTGGACGATTATTTGAAAAGAAAATGGCTTGAGCCATCAACAGCATTTATGTGGGGAAATTAAAGGGCAGGCCCAAACATGATAGAGCCAGGCAGTTCCGTTTCAGGCAATCTCATGGTTCAGGACCCAAAGAGGGCCTAAATCTTTTGAGATTTAAAGACTAAAGATAATAAGACTCGAGTTTGAGTCTTCAGGCATGCATATAGCGCATGAAATCAAAAACATTTACATGAACCCTATGGATCTTTCAATAACGAACAATCATTTGGCAATCATGCTCAAATCAGTCTTCACCTAAATTCGAAAGACAATCACAAGATTTCAGATCCACTTAAACCTCGGTTTCATACATAATGATGAATAAGATCCTATGGGACTATCCAATAAACAGATATGAGCCTAGACATGAAACTCAAAACTAAACCTGCTTACAAAGCATAACATGAGTAAATCAGTACACAGCTCAATTCTTAAAGTAAGATGGATCAATTCCCCTTTCTTTTAGCATAAATTCAACTAACTACTACTTCAGGTACTTAAACTCAATTAAAACTCTTTCCCAACACTAACAGTAACAAAATCCAGAAGATTAGCGTACGATTTACTTGAATTCCAAAATAACACTAAACTTCTCAACAACAGGGATTCATTTTTTCTCAACATATTAGTGAAGAAAGAAAAAGCTGAAACAACATATATCTACTGCACTGATTTCTCTATCACCCACGCGTATAATCAGGAATTTCGAACATTTAAACTAAGCAAATGGAAAGAAACATTTGTCCAACACTATAATAGAGTCTAAAAATACTATAAATAAGAACTAAACAGCCTATATGAGTCTATGCAAATTGATCTTCAAACACAAACAAACTCAGCAGCATTTTCCAACAAAACTCCATGTTTCCCCTACATAAAACCACATTTACAGCTTCACTTTCCATTCAATGGTTCAAAGACATACCTGGGAATAAAAGAGAAACAAAAGAAGTGAAGAATTAGTAGACAGCAGCAGCAGTAGCAGGTCCAGTAACAAAGAGCAAACCAGCAAAGCAATTTCAAAACCTAGAAAATGAAGTACTGCAGCCCAGAATTCAGTTTCAAATGCACATTCTACCCAACAGACCTCTAAACCAATCTCAATGACTAAGTCTCAAACCATTTCTAAGTTCAAATAATCAAGAAATCGATTCAAAAAGAAGAGGATTTCAGATTTCAATACTAAAGTCCAATGAAACAGCGTTTTCTGCAAAAGTTTCAGCCGTTTTGTTGTTTTCAGAATTTTTTCCCTCTTCTCCAAAACAAATCTCTATTAAGATGCAAGTAACAATGCCTTTATAGGCAAGTTACTAGGTAGCAGATGTAAGCTAGGCTTTGCACTTTACCCCTTTCTTAATTTCTTTTTTTGCTACTTAGTCCCTGATTTTCTGACTTATTGACCAAGTAAAACTCATTTTCAGCTTCTAGGAAGCTTCCTCAGTTAGTTACAGATTATTCCTTCAGCTTAAGTTCCTAAATCACCCCTTATGAGCCATGTTTTTACCTTAGGAGACCAGACAGCACATGGGTCAAATTGACCCAATTCAAATGTCAGGGGTTTGTAAATTCAGGTCGGATCCCCTCTTGGGCTTTTGGTTTTATCGAAGCCTCATTTCGAGCTTGAAAGCTCAGAGGCCTTTACCAGTTCGTTTACAGAGTCTTAAAGACTCGTGCAATTCTGGGCCCAAAGAAACTTAAAAAAATAGAAAACAAATACTAATTAAACAAGTTCTCAAACTAACATGCAAACACGGATAATTTGAAGAGATGAAAAAATAAAAATCAGAAAAATAAAAGAAAGAGTATAAGAAGATAAGAAGAGAAATAAAAATTAAATATCAAAAGGCAAAGAAAAGGAAAATACCTAAAAGAAAATCTCGGACAAGAATTGATGAATCTTCGAACAACTCCGATTTGACTCAAAACAAGTATTAACTGTATGTTCTCAACGAAAACAAATAATTAATACCCATTTCAAGCCCTATCACTCAAAGAAATTGGAAAGCTTGATGGACTTCTTTTATTTTTGTTTCCATATTCAAAAACAAGCCGATTTGGTGATGATTTAAGGAGAAATGGTGGTGGATTGGGCTCAGGGAAGGCTGGTGGTTGCATGGGTCAGATTTGGGGTTGAACAGAGATGGCGCCGCCACCGGAAAGAACAAGGGCGGCACTAGGGTTTCCCTTTAAAATCAAGATTCGAGGCGTTCCGGACGGATTCGAAAGAAAAGATGTGAGGATTCGGAACGGGGAGGTGAAGAGGAGTCTGGGGTGTTGATCTGGTGTTGATTGGGACCGGCGCCGCCGGCCTGAGGCGGTGGGATTTCGGGGCGGCGTTAGGGTTTTGGGTAAGGGTCCCAGGAGAAGGGTGAGCTGAGGAAGATGAAACGAGGGGGGGTAAGGGCATTTGGACATATATATGTATTAATAGGCACCCAGTTCCGGACCGTTGGATTAAGGAGATCCAACGGCTGTGATCAAAGGGTAATCAAACGACGTCGTTTTGGTTACTTGGGGGGTGGTGGACCGGTTGGACCCGAGGTTTGGGACGGGTTTGGGCCACTTTTGGATGGGTAAGAGGTGTTTAAGACTTGGGCCTGGGGGAAATTTAATTATAACAACCCAAACTTGATTTTCTTTTATTTCTTTTCTTTTTCTTTTTCAATTTCAAATCCTTTTTCTTTTCAAATTAAAAATAACACCTAAATTAATTTTTAAACTAAATTAACCTACCCAATTAGGTTAATCATTCATCATAGTATTTACAATGATTAATTAAATCCTAAATTCAAAGAAAAACTATAAAAATTCAAAATTAAAGGGTTAAAATGCAAAAATAAACTATTTTTTTTCTTTTGTGATTTTCATATTTTATAAAACAAACTAATTTACTAATTAATCTAAAAAATGTAAAATTAAATCCTAAATGTAATGGGTGATATTATTGCTATTTTCACTAATTAAAATGCACAAACAAAATGAAAACAATTAACAGAAAATGCCACGAAAATCCACAAAATTGCAAACACTGAAAGAAATTATTTTGTTTTGAATTTATGGGAGTAATTCATATAGGGCAAAAATCACGTGCTCACAGTGGATTGGAAAAAATTCTTGAGTACATAATTTCCTATCTTGAAGTACCTAAGATGAGCTTTCCGATTGTAATATCGCTCAATAATTTGTTTCTGCGCCGCCATCCTTATTTAAGTTGGTTCTCTCTTTTCTTCAAGCAAATCTAGATTTATTCGTATCTCCTCCTCATTCAACTCATCGGTTGCTTGGGCGTATCTTGTACTTGGCTATCCTATTTCAATTGGAATTAATGCTTCAGAACTATACAAAAGTGAAAATGGTGTCTCTCTCGTACTTGTTTTTACTGTTGTTTTGTAAGCCCACAAGACTCCATGTAACACTTCTGTCCACTTACCTTTTGACTCCTCTAGTCTTTTCTTCAATTTATTAATAATAACTTTATTTTTTGATTCAGCTTGTCCATTGGCCACAGGGTGATAGGGCGTTGAAGTAATCCTTTTAATTTTCCAACTCTGAAAGAATTCTGTGATTTACGCACCTACGAACTACGAGCCATAATCACACACAATTTCTTTTGGAACCCCAAACTGAAATATGATGTTTCGCCAAATGAAGTCTCTGGCCTCTTTTTCCCGTACATGTTTGAAGTCACCTGCTTCTACCCACTTAGTAAAATAATCAAAGAGTACTAATCAAAATCGTACCTTTCCTTTGGCTTTTGGTAGTGGACCCACGATATCCATCCCCCACTTCATAAAAGGCCACGGTGAAATAACCGGACGTAATAACTATGTTGGTCGATGCATGTTGCTACCATATCTTTAGCACTCGTCACATTTGGCTACAAACTTTTCTGCCTCTTCTTCCATTTTTTGCCAGTAATACCCTGCTCTAATTAGAGTTTTTACCAGGGATCTTCCTCCGGCGTGTTTTATTACAATGTCCTTCATGTACTTCTCTCATCACATACTCCTTTTGAGAAGGTCTGAGACACCTTGCTAAAGGACCACCGCACATTTTTCGATATAAATTTCCTCGATCCAAACAATAACGGGCAGCCTTTCGATGAAGTGCCCGAGCCTTTTTCTTATCTTCAGGAAGTATTCCGTACTGCAAAAAATTGACGATCTCGTTTCTCCAATCCCAGGTTAAATTATTGAAATTTACCTCATTTTTATCTTGGTCGAGCGCCAAATGAAACAAATGTTACAGAAGCATTCTCCTCATTTGTCACTTCTCCAGCGGATGCAAGATTAGCCAAGGCGTCTGCTTCGACATTCTCGTCTCTCGGTATCTGCAGGATTTTCCAAGTTTGGAATTGCCTAATCAAGTCTCATGCCTTTTCCAAATACTGCAGCATCCTCGCCTCTCTAGCTACATAAGTCCCCTGCATTTGATTAACTACGAGCTGCGAGTCACTTTTGATTATGATCTGCTCTATTCCGAGCTCCCGTGCCAATTCTAGACCTGCAATCACAACTTCATATTCTGCTTCATTATTAGTAATAGGATGGCATTTTATGTCTTGCCATAAAATCTCTCCCATAGGTGGGATTAGGACAATGCCTAAACCCGCTCCTTTTACATTTGAAGAGCCATCGGTAAATAGGGTCCAAGTACCTAGATTAGACCTGTTAAATACTTGCAGTTCTTTTTCTACTTCTATTGTCATCCTTGGGCTAAAGTCTGCCACGAAATATGCTAAAACTTGTGATTTTACTGCAGTTCTAGTTTGATATGTGATGTCATATTCACTTAGTTCTATGGTTCATTTGGCTAGCCTGCCTAATAATTCTTGCTTATGCAATATATTACATAACGGGTAGGCAGTCACTACAGAGATAGGGTGACATTAAAAATAAGGCCTTAATTTTTTAGATGCCATAATTAATGCTAAAGCAAGTTTTTCTAAATGAGGATATTGAGTTTCAACGTCCAATAAAGACTTTCTAACATAATAAATCGAAGATTGTTTACCTTTGTCCTCCCGAACTAATACGGCACTTACCGCTACTTCTAAAACAACAAGGTAGATGAGAAGCTTTTCTCCATCTTTTGGTTTAGCCAGGAACGGAGGGTTTGACAAGTATGCTTTTAAATTTTTGAGCACTTGTTGACATTCTTCAATACATTCAAATTGACTTTGCTTTTTCTAAACTGAAAAGAACTTAAAGCTTTTCTTCGAAAATTTAGAAATAAATCTTCCCAATGCAGCTATCCTACTTGTCAATCTCTGTACTTTTTTTTTGCTCGTTAGTATATCCGGTATTTCTTCGATAGCTTTAATATGCGCTGGATTTACCTCAATTTCATGATTAGAAACAAAGAATCCTAAGAACTTATCCGATGACCCGCCAAATGCACATTTTTCGGTATTTAGCTTCATGTTGAATTTATGGAGAATCTGAAATGCTTCCGACAAATATTGGATGTGATCCTCTGTGTATGTTGTCTTGATTAACATGTCATCAATGTAAACTTTCATGGTTTTTCCCAGGTACTCCTGGAACATTTTCGTTACTAACCTCTAATATGTGGCTCATGCATTCTTTAGACCGAAAGGCATGATTTTATAACAGTAAGTCCCCCTTTCTATAATAAAGGAAGTTTTTTTCTCGTCTAAAGAAACCATTTTTATCTGATTATATCCAGAATAAACATCTAAAAAGCTTAACAATTTATTTCATGTATTAGCATCAATTAGTTGATCTGTGTGCGGTAAAGGAAAAGAATCTTTAGGGCAGACTTTATTTAAATCAGTATAATCTACACAAACCCGCCACTTACCATTCTTTTTAGGTACCACTACAGTATTCGCTAACCAATTAGTATATTTGACCTCTCGGATAGACCCAATTTTTAAAAGTTTTTGTACCGCGTCTTGAATCACCTGGTTTTTTAAGGATCCTTGCTTCCTTTTCATTTGTTTGATAGGTGGATGCGTTGGATCTTCATTTAGCTTCTAGGACATCATTTCCGAGGGTATACTTGTCATATCTGAATGCGACCAAGCAAAGCAATCTGCGTTAGCTTTTAAAAATTCAATTAACTTATGTTTCAACTCTCGGCTTAGATTGGTTCCGATGTAAACTTTCCTGTCCGGCCAATGTATATACAGTACTACAACTTCAAGCTCCTTGATTGTTGTTTTCATGTTTTCATTCTCCTCTAGATCTTGAATAGTATATGGTTTTGAGTCTACATCCATTTGGCCATCTTCAGTTGAGGTTTGAGGTGCCACAGCCTCAACTGAACTCTGTAGTTACTATTTTTCATCTGCCCCGCCAGTTTGTATATTTGAATCTGCCACGGAATTAATACTTCTAGAAGCTTGTTGATCACCACGGATTTTCCTAATTCCCCATTGAGAAGGGAACTTAATAACCTGATGTAACGTAAATGGAACGTCATCCATCTCATGAATCCAAGGTCTGCCAAGAATCATATTGTATGCCATGTCCATATCAATTACTTGAAATTACGTATCTTTGACTACTCCTTCTGCAAATGTGGTGAGTATTATCCCCCTTTTGTGACAATGCTTGAATTGTCAAATCCAGATAAGGTACATACTTTGGGTACCAATTTGTCATCAGCTTGCATCTCGTTTATCACTCTTAAAAGAATGATATTGACAGAGCTATCTGGATCAATCAAAACTCGTTTCACATTAGTATCATGTACAAGTAAAGAAATTACCAGTGCGTCATTGTGTGGGATCAACACGCCATCTACGTCTACATCGTCAAATGTTATATTGTCTTCTTCCAAAACTTGGCGAACTCGGTTCCCGTGGGTGACTGTGATTTTTGATACCTTTTTTGTAGCCGTGCAAGTCACACCATTCCTTCTTTCCTCCGCTTATGACATTTACTGTTCTCTTTGTTGATGGAGGTTTTGAGGGATCCTGTATATTCTTCATATATGCTTGCTTACCTTTATCACTGAACAATTTAGTTAAGTAGCCTTATTTTAATAAGTACTCTACTTCACATTCTAGCAATCTGCAATCTGTTGTTTTATGACCGTGATCATTGTGGAACTCGCACCAGAAATCTAGGTTTCTTCTGTTTGGGTTCGATCTCGTTTGTTTTGGTCACCACACCTTATCTCCCAGGCTTCATAAAACAGATAACAACTCAGATGTGCTAACATTAAAACTGTAATTGCCAATCTTTGCTTTTGAACTTCTATCGTTATCCTGCGCATCTCGTGTGTCTCCTTCCTTCCCAAACTTGGATAATGAACCCGAATCTCTATCCCTAGATCTGGAATCGTACCTCGGGTTCTCCTATTTTGAACATGAATCCATTCTTCATGGTCCCATGTATGGTTTGTACCTATTCTTACTGGACCTTTTTTCAGTCTCTAGTTGCCTCGAGCTTACTCTTTCATCTCCTCGTGACTGAGTGATAGTATCTTCTTCTATCCGCAGCTTCGTGTTATACCTGTTATAAACATTATTCCAAGTAGTTGCAGAGAATTCTCGTAAGCTTTCTTTGAGTCTTATCGTGGCTTCTAAGCTCTTCTCATTTAAATTACTTGCAAATGCCATAGCAGTCCAATTTTCAAGTACACGTGGTAGCATCATCCTTTCACGTTGAAATCTATCTACGAATCCCCTGAGTAACTATATATCTCCTTGTTTTATTTTGAAGGTGTCTTCCATCCTCTTCTCAACTTTCTGAGCTCCCGAGTGTGCTTTTATAAACAAATCTGCAAGCTCAGCAAAAGAATCAATAGAGTTTTCAAGTAAAAGTGAATACCATGTTAATGCTCCCTTTGTGTGCATTTCACCGAATTTTTTGACCAGCACTGATTCAATCTCTTGCTTAGTCAAATAATTGCCTTTCACTCCTATGGTATATGCAGTTACATGATCTCGTGGATCGGTAGTTCCATCATACTTTGAGATATCGGGCATCTTGAATTTTTTTGGAATAGGTAAAGGAGCGGCACTTGGTTTCCAAGGTTGTTGAGAATATTTCTCCAGTCCACCCCTTTGATTATAGGTGGGACACCAGGTATATGCTCTATGCGATCATTCTGCTCCTTGATCTGTTTCGGCAAAGTTAGTACTAACTTTGTAAATTAGAATCAACTGGGATACATGACCCTCCATCACGAGATTCGCTAGGAGTTCCTCCGCTGCCTGAATTAGCGAGTCATTAGTGTGGATTCTCTATGGTTGCGGTGTTGTTTGGAGGCAGAGTTGGGGGTTCAGTTGGAAACCCTCTAACAAAAGCTTGAAGAGCATTTTTGACTTGTTCTGCGATTAATTGCTTTAAGGCTGCATCCATAGCTTCATCGTCCTCATGTTGGTCATTCATGTGCGATTCAGATATGTCAGGTGTCCCTTCTCGAGATTGTCGAGGAGAGTTTCGTGGTGAGGGGATTGGAGTTCCATCACCTTGTTGATTTTGCTGATTCAACTGTTGCTGAGTTTGTTGATTTTGTAGGTTTTGTTGGTTTTTGTCGTTGACGTTTAACATGACTTTTTGGTAGAAGAATGGATTTGAAAAGTGAATGGATTATCAGATTCCTAGTAACGAAATCAATTCATTTAACTAGAAAATAGAAATTTTCGGTCAAAGCCTATTTTTAGAAGTACTTGGGTTACTCATAATCAAGAAAAGGAATATTCTTGCAATGAGAAAGAAAAATTAGCGTATGAAATAGCAAAGTAATCAATATAAAACAAAAGTAAATAATTGTATTCCAGTAATAATCAGAATGTATCTATATAAATGATATTTCTCTTCCTTATACAACCATCTCTAAGTACAACGTCGTTTTCCCTTTATGATCGAGTCATTATGAGCACTAATGACATTAATGAAATGTTATAACTGGCAATGGTAACTGTTTCATGAAGATTCTGTAACGTTTCTAATCATTCATGCTCGTTAATATTTATTTTTCCCAATACAAATACCAAAAGTTAGTTTATATCAAAATCATATAAATATACCAAGAAAAAGAAAAGGGAAGTTCGTTGTAGTCCAATATTTCCGCAACAATGCTGAAAGTAATCTTCACTTTTTATCTCTGGATATGATGATACAACATATAATCCATATATGATCTAGCATTGTGAAAGGACCCTATACTTTCAACCCTTCAAAATTAATTAGACGTACTGTTTTCTTATATATAGCTTGTTTTTCTCAATCGAAGGAACTTGAAATTTTATAAAACACAAAAGCCAAGAGGTGACAAACATTACATATAAGATCGAATTGAAGTTGCTTAAAAATGATATGGATTTACTGGCTTAACTTTCACATACTTTCTGACACTCCACAGTGCAAAATCTTCATTGTCTTGTCTTAATTCTTTCTCAAATGATTTGCTTCTTTAGTAATGTAAGGCAAGTAAGAGTCAAAAGCAAGGTCCTTATGCTTCTTGAGAAAAGTAAGCTCAAAACACCTCCCCATATTAGATCTTACACCTTTAGAATCTAGCCAAACCCACTTGAATTTATGACCATCGATCGTAAACATCTTTCACCTTCTCATTATGATCCAACGTGACTTTAAAATTCTTCTCAGGTTCACTCACTTTGAATCTACGGTTTTCGGAATATATCTTGTTGCCCAAATAGATTTCAGCAGCTTTATAAATTTCATTGTAGACTTGGCCATCAAATTCGTAAAACACCATTGTCACCTGATTTGAGAAGGCTGAGATTTTCTTAAGTGCTTTGTAGAATTGGACTCCTTTAGTGACAATCTTGAATGTTAAAATGATCCCATGCAAAGTCACGTGCACTACCATTGCTACTGCCTTTTGGGCAGTGACCGAGTCAGGATTTTCGGTAAGGGATTAAAAAAAAGTAAAAAAATTAAGCTACTGGGAATTGAGTGATGCTTTTAGGTTGTGTAAAGTAAATTCAAAATATAATATATAGAGGTATAAATTTTTTTTACTTTATATGTATAATATAATTTTCCGATGAAGGGGTACGGGTGAACCTCCTTCTGCCCCTAAATCTCCCCTGCTCTTGGGTATTCAAGATTTTGCTATTGGCTGCAGTGTGTGTGCATATTGGATGAGAAAATACTAAGTAATGGTGTAAGCAATAAAATAATTGATTCTTGATTTTTCTTTCTTTGCAGGTTGGGTTTTTGTTCTCATCTACGAAAGGGGAAGTAAGGTATGACCCTGTGCTTAATTCAGTCAATGTCAATTGAAGAACATGCCATATTAATAGGAAAAACATGTGAAGAAATATCCAAGAGTGGATAGAGAAATTGCAGCAAGACACCATATAGACGTAGTAACTAAGTTTACTTTGTCAACGTTGACTAAGTCACACTAATATATACAAATTCTATTACAAATAGGGTTCTGTAGAGCCTGCACCTTAACTTCAAGCTCAAAGCCATATATAGCTTTGATCTGGAACTAAAGCTACTGGGTTACGTAGAAAAGTATGTAATGTGCATTAACATAGTAGCATAGATAAACATGGAAAAAGATTCTATAGTAATGACATGATGTATGTAAAATTACAAGGTTCAAAAAGTATTTTTACACTATATATATAAAATTTCGCAAGATTCAAAAGTTTATAATATTCTTAAACTCTATGCCTAAATAAACAAAGATCGAAACCGAGGGAGGGAATAGTAGCTAAATTGACTTGTGTTGACTTTGAACATGAGACACATTCGTACACTTATAGTGACTCAGTTACAGATTACGTCCTCATATTTCTCCTCACCAGGAAATGCAGAAGTGACCGCGTTGGAATTTTTTTTTCCGTCTAATAAGTTTGATGCAACTTGCAAGTCGGTCAACTTCTTTTCAATTAATTTCACATTTAGACCAATTTTCGTTTCCTGTGTATGTCTATATTCTTTTCAATCCACAATAAGTAATTTTTTGTTGTTTTCGCACAAGTTACAAAATTTACCTTTTTATATTAATTAACAATAAAATTGACTATATTTACATTTACCATCTCTTCACATAAACACTCCTAACACATATTCCAATATTATTTACTCCAAGGGCAATGTAGGAAAAAATTATTAATTCATTCTTGAAATCTGGAAAAATCAGATATTTTAGACCCAAAAAAAAAGACCAAAAAATCACTTATTGTTGACCGGAAGGAGTAGTTACTAAGCTCGTCTTTACTCTAACAAGCATATGCTCCCCGAGACTTTGGTTAGTGTTTACCTTGAAAATAGTATTAACAATTATATTTAATTTTGTGGTTCTAAAAATATGTGATTTGTTCTAATACTAGTTGTTAGACAATAGATGCTAAGTGTAAATGAAGAGAATAAGATATGCAAACCAATGATGTCGCAAGATTGGGTCTCGAGCTGGCTGGAACAGAGGGCTTCGAGGCCTAGTTAGAATAGTTAGCAATGAACAATTGATGAGAAACAATGATAACAAAGGCCTCAAAGATAGCCTTTTGCGGCTAATAATGGGCAATGAATGAAGAACAATAAATGAACAAGCAATAAATTTGTCGAGTAATTGTTTTACACGTTTAGGCAAGAAGAGCAGAGAATGTTGTATTGTATTCAATATTCATCCCTTTTACAAAATGACAAGGGTCCCCTTTATATAGGAGGAGGGAATCCCAACATAGTACATGTCTAATAATAACGAGAAAATGCTATTGGTACAGTTGTATAATGGCTCAGTACGGATTTGTACTATTCTTGCGGACCTGGTCAGCTCTAACCACGTGTCCTAGGGACCTTTCCCGACTTTACATGACGATCATCGATTTATACTGCTCCGAGATTGACCACAGTGAACCTTCGATATGTTCTCTTGGGGACGCACCTCGGGGTCACACTTCAAATTCTGCTTCGAGTTCCTCGAGGTCGGGCGTGGAGTGCCACAGTATCCCCAAAGTTGACCTCTCCGGATTTGTCCGTATACAAATAGTCCCTAGCGTTCCTTAGAATGAAATGATAAGAAACAATCTTGAATTCTTGCCTCTTTGATACCCCCATTGTGACGTCAGCCACGTGAGATCATTAAATGATGTGACAGAAAAGTTGTACAGAGGTCTTGTCATCACGGTTCTCGAAAATCCCACGAACTGCTATTGGTCGCCCTTTCAACTTCTCCAATACACAATATTAAAACCTGCAAAGACATAATTAGATATAATAGATTACGTAATAAAGCTTTATTAACTATAGAAAATGAAATTGAATTCTATGAAGATAAACTTGAAAGTTATCAACACCGAAAAGAAATAAATCTGAGAAATATAGAAATCATGGATATATGTATCAAAAGGTGTACATCTCAGTATTAAACATGACCCCTCAAATTGGTATCAGAGCTATGGAAAATAAACATTTATATTAAGAAGCAAATCATGAAAAATAACACTGACATTAATAGTACAAACCCGCAAAACAGTGAAACAATTAAAATAACTAAGAAATCGCAGAAAATTAGAAAGAAACTAAAGAAACTATACATAGAATATGAATACTTAAGTATCACAAAAATAAACAAAGCTAGGCTGTCTAAATTAATCGATATAATATCTAAAACAGAATATAAATATGTTTGTTATCTAAAGGATAAAAGATGAATAAAGAAGAATTCGCACTAGAAGAGAAAACATATGAGAATCCAGAAGGATTAAAAATAACAATAATATTTTCCAACTTAGGAAGAAGATATAAAAAAATAGGAAATAACCTAAACTTAATGTTAGAAAAAGAAACTGTAAAACTAGAGGATAGTTTAACTGCCATGGTTAGAATAACAAAAGAAAACGAAGAAATAGATAGAAAACGAGAGATTAAAGAAATACAACAGCAAGCTAAAGAAAAAATACAACAGATAGAGGAAGTAAAAAACACTAAAATAACAGAATTAGAAAAAGAATTAGAGATGCTAAAACAGATGTATGCAAATAAACTAAAAGAAAAGGAAAAACGTAAAGAAGAAGAACAAGAACTAAAACTAACAAATGAGATAGAAAAGTTCAAATTACAGTTAGAAGAAGTACAGGAGAGTCCATCAAAAATAAGTATAAACGAAATAAATGACCAAAGTGATAAAGACACAGAACTAGGAGAAAACTATTCAGAAACAAGTGAAACATACACAGAACTTATAGAAAAAACAGAAAAGATAAAAATAAACCCAGAAATAAATACAGGAGATATGAACGAGGATAAACCAAGCATATCAGGAGTAAAAAATCCAAAACATTTCAACCCAACCTATTACAGAGTAAGTTATGATGCATATGATAGAAACAAAACATTATGGGAAAAAGGTTAAATAAGAAATGGGCACCAAGACAGATAACTGAGCAATATAATTTTTTAGATCTAGATTGTGTAGCAGATATAAATAAAACAATACAATTATGGATAGGATATATCTCAAAACAACTAATAGATAATAAAATAGCAATAGCAGAAACACCAGGATATATAGAAAGAACATTAATAGGAACTGTAAAATTATGGTTACAAAATTTATCAAGTGAAAGCTTAGACACATTAAGGAGTAATAAAAAACTTGACGGTACAACTACAACAACAGTTACAGATATATTAAATAAATATGAAATAGCAATAAGAAATGAATTTAGTAGTATGACAACAGAAGTAGAAGAACAAAATAAAGAAAAAATTACAAATAGGAATTTAATGACAAAATTAGCAATATGTAATATGTGTTATATAGATGAATATACTTGTGCATTTAGAGACTATTATTATAAAGGAACATATAGTCCGGATGAAAGTAAAGAGATAAGAAAATTATATTTTACAAAATTACCAGAACCCTTTAGCTCAAAAATAATAAAAAATTGGAACGAAGCAGGACTAGCAGATACATTAGGAGTAAGGATAAAATTTCTACAAAACTGGTTTATAGAATTATGTGAAAAATATAAAGAAAACATGAAAATGGAAAAAATATTAGTAAAAAATTTGGCATGTTGCAAAAGTAGAATAGCACCCCAATTTGGCTGCACAGATAAATATTACAAAAAAGAAGGAAAGAAAAAGAAATTTAAATCAAAATATTCAAAATATAAATATAGGAAACCAAGAGGAAGATATTATGTAAAAAATTATAAACATAAAAAACCATATAGGAAAAAGAAAAAACTAACAGAATGTACTTGCTATAATTGTGGAAAGCTAGGACACTTAGCCAAAGATTGTAAATTACCAAAAAAAACCAAAGAAGAAACAAATTACCGAAATATTGATAGGTAATGATAAATATACACAAGTAGAATATGTAGATTATGAATTAAGCAGTGAAGACAGCATATATGAGATATCAGAAAACGAGTTCTCTGAAAATGAAAAGGAAATAAACAAGGATATAGAAGAATCAGATGAGGAAAATTATGACTGAAAAAGATATACAAATTATACAACAAGAAGAACACCAAGATGAACAATCTTCAGAACAAAAAATAATATTTGACGCTAATATATTTGAACAAATAAAAGGAAAAGAATTGGACCTAAGCATAGACAAAATATTAGAAGTACCAACAATAAAGAATTAGTTTAAAAGACAGAAAGAAGAATACTATGTAGTAAGCCAAAGAGAACATATAATAGATTGTAAATACATCAAAGGTAAAGCACAAATACCAATTTTAAATAAAAGACTACTAAATAAAGAAATACAAGATATAAAAGCAAAAAATCCAATAAAATATGTACACTTAGGAGGAACGGAGATCCTAATAAAAGCATGTTTTAGGGAAGGAATAGATACCCCTATAGAAATATACTTGGCAGATGATAGAATTGTACAACCTATAGAAAAGAGTATAATAAGTGCCGTAAGAGGTAACTTAATATACCAAAAATTTAAATTTATAATAAGTGCTAACTATTCAGTAGCAGTAGATGATAAAAATATAGATAAATCATTAGTACTATACTGGAAAATGTCTGGAATAGAATTAGCACCAGGAAGTAAAATATTCACAGCAAGATGTAAAAATCTATATGTCTTAACAACAAAACATAAGATAACAGCTAAAAATAAAATAAATAAAATAAAAATAGAAAATCCATTCGAAAGAATAGTATCAGTTATAGACAACAATGATTACAGTTATACGGAAATGGACATGGATGAAGATTTAGAAATAGTAAAAGAAAGATTAAGCACATCAAAACGAATAAATAATGAAATGCCAGAAACGTCATCAAGAATAAGTACATCAAGAAGTACATCAAGAAGAATAAATTATACCACTCCACAAAAATTAATAGAACAAAAAATAGAAGAAATAAACCCACACCATTATTATATAACAGGAATAATGGACCAAAGAAAATATTTAATACTAATAAATACAGGACAGGAAGAGAATTATGTTATAAGAGAATTAATACCAGAACAAGAGATAGTAACAATAGAACAGCAAAATTCAGAACTACCAAAAGCGTTAAGAAAAAACGAAGAAACAACTGAAAAAGAATTAATTATTGGAGGAATACCAATATTAATAAATTTTAAAATATATCAAGGCGATAAAAACATTACACTAGGAATAAAATGGTTAGAAAAAGTCAAACCATATAAATTAGAAGATAGGCAATTAACAATAAGTTATGAAAATAAGAAAATAATAATAAAAAGAACTTTGATATAATGCCAAAGATATACATACTTGCCAAGATAATAGTAGAAGGATATTATAATAGATACTATACACCTATGATGGATACAGGAGCAGAAGCTAACATGTGTAGACATAATTGTTTACCAGAAAGTAAATGGGAAAAGCTAAAAACCCCTATAGTAGTAACAGGATTCAATAATGAGGGAAGTATGATAACATACAAAGCAAGGAATATAAAAATACAAATATGGGATAAAATACTGACCATAGAAGAAATATATAGTTATGAATTTACAAATAAAGATATATTATTAGGAATGCCATTTTTAGATAAATTATACCCACATATAATAACAAAAACACATTGGTGGTTTACTACCCCGTGTAAACAAAAATTAGGAGCAAAAAGAGTAAATAATAAAGTAAGAAAAACAACACCCTGGATTAAAGGAAGTGAAAAGATTACCCAAAAATTAGAAAATGTAATACAAAGCAACCATAATATAGAAATAATCATTTTCTCAATAAATAAAATAAAATTACTACAAGATAAATTAGAATTACTATATAATGATAATCCACTCCGAGGATGGGAAAAACATAAAACAAAAATAAAGATTGAACTAATAGATGAAAATAGCATAATAACACAAAAACCTTTAAAATACAATTTTAATGATTTAACAGAATTTAAAATGCATATAAAGGAATTATTAGACAATAAGTACATACAAGAAAGTAATAGTAAACATACTAGCCCGGCATTTATAGTAAATAAGCATAGTGAGCAAAAACGAGGAAAAAGCCGTATGGTTATAGATTATAGAAACTTAAATGCAAAAACAAAAACATATAATTATCCGATACCAAATAAAATACTAAAAATCAGACAAATACAAGGATATAACTATTTTAGTAAGTTTGATTGTAAATCAGGATTTTACCATTTAAAACTAGAAGACGAATCTAAGAAGTTAACAGCATTCACAGTACCACAAGGATTTTATGAATGGAATGTATTACCATTTGGATATAAAAATGCACCAGGTAGATATCAACATTTTATGGATAACTACTTTAACCAATTAGAAAATTGTATAATATATATAGATGATATACTGTTGTATTCTAGAACAGAGAACGAACATATAAAACTACTAGAAAAATTCATACACATTGTAGAAATATCAGGAATAAGTTTAAGTAAAAAGAAAGCAGAAGTAATGAAAAATCAAATAGAATTTTTAGGTATACAAATAGACAAAAACGGAATAAAAATGCAAACCCATATAGTACAAAAAATAATTAACTTAAATGAAACACTTGATACAAAAAAGAAGTTACAATCATTTTTAGGATTGGTTAACCAAGTAAGAGAATATATTCCTAAATTGGCAGAAAACTTAAAACCATTACAGAAAAAATTAAAAAAGGATATAGAATATCATTTTGACGAAAAAGATAAAATACATATACAGAAGATAAAAAATATGTGTAAAAAATTACCAAAACTATATTTTCCGGATGAAAAGAAACAGTTTACATATATTGTAGAAACTGATTCTAGTGATCACAGCTACGGAGGAGTTCTAAAATATAAATATGATAATGAAAAAATTGAACACCATTGTAGATATTATTCCGGATCATACACGGAACCACAATTAAAATGGGAGATAAATAGGAAAGAACTATTTGGATTATATAAATGTTTGTTAGCATTTGAGCCATATATTGTTTATAACAAATTTATAGTAAGAACAGATAATACACAAGTAAAATGGTGGATAACACGGAAAGTACAGGATTCAGTAACTACAAAGGAAATAAGGAGACTTGTATTGAATATACAAAATTTTACATTTACAATTGAAGTAATACGAACTGACAAGAATGTTATTGCAGACTACCTATCAAGACAAAGGTACCCAAACAGATGAAAGCCAAGAATCAAAAGACATATTTACAATCCTTACTACTCTATCTTTACAGATGGATGGTATGGGAAAAAGATTACAACAGCTAGAGGAAAGCAAGCTAAGTCAGCAGCATGACTATAAAAATGCGGAACTAAGTCAAACGGAAGACTCTAAACTTCCAGAGTTAGAAGGAGACGTTGGGAAACTCCAAAAAACCCATAACACAGTTGCTTTATATACAGCTGCAGGTACAAGCAAACAAGTTAACAAAAAGCCACATATCAATGTAAACCTAAACAACGTATTTGATAAGCCATTTACATCAAAAAAGCCAAGAGAAGCAATAGTTATAGCCCCACAAACTACAACCTATGCCAATAGCCTACACCACAACAAAAAGGTATATAACCATATTACTCAAACATATATTGAGAATATATATAAAATTCAGACATTCTTGAACCTAAACCCTAGATCAACTACTACTACAGATCCAAATTTTATATATATTCTCAATATATGTTTGAGTAATATGGTTATATACCTTTTTGTTGTGGTGTAGGCTATTGGCATAGGTTGTAGTTTGTGGGGCTATAACTATTGCTTCTCTTGGCTTTTTTGATGTAAATGGCTTATCAAATACGTTGTTTAGGTTTACATTGATATGTGGCTTTTTGTTAACTTGTTTGCTTGTACCTGCAGCTGTATATAAAGCAACTGTGTTATGGGTTTTTTGGAGTTTCCCAACGTCTCCTTCTAACTCTGGAAGTTTAGAGTCTTCCGTTTGACTTAGTTCCGCATTTTTATAGTCATGCTGCTGACTTAGCTTGCTTTCCTCTAGCTGTTGTAATCTTTTTCCCATACCATCCATCTGTAAAGATAGAGTAGTAAGGATTGTAAATATGTCTTTTGATTCTTGGCTTTCATCTGTTTGGGTACCTTTGTCTTGATAGGTAGTCTGCAATAACATTCTTGTCAGTTCGTATTACTTCAATTGTAAATGTAAAATTTTGTATATTCAATACAAGTCTCCTTATTTCCTTTGTAGTTACTGAATCCTGTACTTTCCGTGTTATCCACCATTTTACTTGTGTATTATCTGTTCTTACTATAAATTTGTTATAAACAATATATGGCTCAAATGCTAACAAACATTTATATAATCCAAATAGTTCTTTCCTATTTATCTCCCATTTTAATTGTGGTTCCGTGTATGATCCGGAATAATATCTACAATGGTGTTCAATTTTTTCATTATCATATTTATATTTTAGAACTCCTCCGTAGCTGTGATCACTAGAATCAGTTTCTACAATATATGTAAACTGTTTCTTTTCATCCGGAAAATATAGTTTTGGTAATTTTTTACACATATTTTTTATCTTCTGTATATGTATTTTATCTTTTTCGTCAAAATGATATTCTATATCCTTTTTTAATTTTTTCTGTAATGGTTTTAAGTTTTCTGCCAATTTAGGAATATATTCTCTTACTTGGTTAACCAATCCTAAAAATGATTGTAACTTCTTTTTTGTATCAAGTGTTTCATTTAAGTTAATTATTTTTTGTACTATATGGGTTTGCATTTTTATTCCGTTTTTGTCTATTTGTATACCTAAAAATTCTATTTGATTTTTCATTACTTCTGCTTTCTTTTTACTTAAACTTATTCCTGATATTTCTACAATGTGTATGAATTTTTCTAGTAGTTTTATATGTTCGTTCTCTGTTCTAGAATACAACAGTATATCATCTATATATATTATACAATTTTCTAATTGGTTAAAGTAGTTATCCATAAAATGTTGATATCTACCTGGTGCATTTTTATATCCAAATGGTAATACATTCCATTCATAAAATCCTTGTGGTACTGTGAATGCTGTTATCTACCTGGTGCATTTTTATATCCAAATGGTAATACATTCCATTCATAAAATCCTTGTGGTACTGTGAATGCTGTTAACTTCTTAGATTCGTCTTCTAGTTTTAAATGGTAAAATCCTGATTTACAATCAAACTTACTAAAATAGTTATATCCTTGTATTTGTCTGATTTTTAGTATTTTATTTGGTATCGGATAATTATATGTTTTTGTTTTTGCATTTAAGTTTCTATAATCTATAACCATACGGCTTTTTCCTCGTTTTTGCTCACTATGCTTATTTACTATAAATGCCGGGCTAGTATGTTTACTATTACTTTCTTGTATGTACTTATTGTCTAATAATTCCTTTATATGCATTTTAAATTCTGTTAAATCATTAAAATTGTATTTTAAAGGTTTTTGTGTTATTATGCTATTTTCATCTATTAGTTCAATCTTTATTTTTGTTTTATGTTTTTCCCATCCTCGGAGTGGATTATCATTATATAGTAATTCTAATTTATCTTGTAGTAATTTTATTTTATTTATTGAGAAAATGATTATTTCTATATTATGGTTGCTTTGTATTACATTTTCTAATTTTTGGGTAATCTTTTCACTTCCTTTAATCCAGGGTGTTGTTTTTCTTACTTTATTATTTACTCTTTTTGCTCCTAATTTTTGTTTACACGGGGTAGTAAACCACCAATGTGTTTTTGTTATTATATGTGGGTATAATTTATCTAAAAATGGCATTCCTAATAATATATCTTTATTTGTAAATTCATAACTATATATTTCTTCTATGGTCAGTATTTTATCCCATATTTGTATTTTTATATTCCTTGCTTTGTATGTTATCATACTTCCCTCATTATTGAATCCTGTTACTACTATAGGGGTTTTTAGCTTTTCCCATTTACTTTCTGGTAAACAATTATGTCTACACATGTTAGCTTCTGCTCCTGTATCCATCATAGGTGTATAGTATCTATTATAATATCCTTCTACTATTATCTTGGCAAGTATGTATATCTTTGGCATTATATCAAAGTTCTTTTTATTATTATTTTCTTATTTTCATAACTTATTGTTAATTGTCTATCTTCTAATTTATATGGTTTGACTTTTTCTAACCATTTTATTCCTAGTGTAATGTTTTTATCGCCTTGATATATTTTAAAATTTATTAATATTGGTATTCCTCCAATAATTAATTCTTTTTCAGTTGTTTCTTCGTTTTTTCTTAACGCTTTTGGTAGTTCTGAATTTTGCTGTTCTATTGTTACTATCTCTTGTTCTGGTATTAATTCTCTTATAACATAATTCTCTTCCTGTCCCGTATTTATTAGTATTAAATATTTTCTTTGGTCCATTATTCCTGTTATATAATAATGGTGTGGGTTTATTTCTTCTATTTTTTGTTCTATTAATTTTTGTGGAGTGGTATAATTTATTCTTCTTGATGTACTTCTTGATGTACTTATTCTTGATGACGTTTCTGGCATTTCATTATTTATTCGTTTTGATGTGCTTAATCTTTCTTTTACTATTTCTAAATCTTCATCCATGTCCATTTCCGTATAACTGTAATCATTGTTGTCTATAACTGATACTATTCTTTCGAATGGATTTTCTATTTTTATTTTATTTATTTTATTTTTAGCTGTTATCTTATGTTTTGTTGTTAAGACATATAGATTTTTACATCTTGCTGTGAATATTTTACTTCCTGGTGCTAATTCTATTCCAGACATTTTCCAGTATAGTACTAATGATTTATCTATATTTTTATCATCTACTGCTACTGAATAGTTAGCACTTATTATAAATTTAAATTTTTGGTATATTAAGTTACCTCTTACGGCACTTATTATACTCTTTTCTATAGGTTGTACAATTCTATCATCTGCCAAGTATATTTCTATAGGGGTATCTATTCCTTCCCTAAAACATGCTTTTATTAGGATCTCCGTTCCTCCTAAGTGTACATATTTTATTGGATTTTTTGCTTTTATATCTTGTATTTCTTTATTTAGTAGTCTTTTATTTAAAATTGGTATTTGTGCTTTACCTTTGATGTATTTACAATCTATTATATGTTCTCTTTGGCTTACTACATAGTATTCTTCTTTCTGTCTTTTAAACCAATTCTTTATTGTTGGTACTTCTAATATTTTGTCTATGCTTAGGTCCAATTCTTTTCCTTTTATTTGTTCAAATATATTAGCGTCAAATATTATTTTTTGTTCTGAAGATTGTTCATCTTGGTGTTCTTCTTGTTGTATAATTTGTATATCTTTTTCAGTCATAATTTTCCTCATCTGATTCTTCTATATCCTTGTTTATTTCCTTTTCATTTTCAGAGAACTCGTTTTCTGATATCTCATATATGCTGTCTTCACTGCTTAATTCATAATCTACATATTCTACTTGTGTATATTTATCATTACCTATCAATATTTCGGTAATTTGTTTCTTCTTTGGTTTTTTTTGGTAATTTACAATCTTTGGCTAAGTGTCCTAGCTTTCCACAATTATAGCAAGTACATTCTGTTAGTTTTTTCTTTTTCCTATATGGTTTTTTATGTTTATAATTTTTTACATAATATCTTCCTCTTGGTTTCCTATATTTATATTTTGAATATTTTGATTTAAATTTCTTTTTCTTTCCTTCTTTTTTATAATATTTATCTGTGCAGCCAAATTGGGGTGCTATTCTACTTTTGCAACATGCCAAATTTTTTACTAATATTTTTTCCATTTTCATGTTTTCTTTATATTTTTCACATAATTCTATAAACTAGTTTTGTAGAAATTTTATCCTTGCTCCTAATGTATCTGCTAGTCCTGCTTCGTTCCAATTTTTTATTATTTTTGAGCTAAAGGGTTCTGGTAATTTTGTAAAATATAATTTTCTTATCTCTTTACTTTCATCCGGACTATATGTTCCTTTATAATAATAGTCTCTAAATGCACAAGTATATTCATCTATATAACACATATTACATATTGCTAATTTTGTCATTAAATTCCTATTTGTAATTTTTTCTTTATTTTGTTCTTCTACTTCTGTTGTCATACTACTAAATTCATTTCTTATTGCTATTTCATATTTATTTAATATATCTGTAACTGTTGTTGTAGTTGTACTGTCAAGTTTTTTATTACTCCTTAATGTGTCTAAGCTTTCACTTGATAAATTTTGTAACCATAATTTTACAGTTCCTATGAATGTTCTTTCTATATATCCTGGTGTTTCTGCTATTGCTATTTTATTATCTATTAGTTGTTTTGAGATATATCCTATCCATAATTGTATTATTTTATTTATATCTGCTACACAATCTAGATCTAAAAAATTATATTGCTCAGTTATCTGTCTTGGTACCCATTTCTTATTTAACCTTTTATCCCATATTGTTTTGTTTCTATCATATGCATCATAACTTACTCTGTAATAGGTTGGGTTGAAATGTTTTGGATTTTTTACTCCTGATATGCTTGGTTTATCCTCGTTCATATCTCCTGTATTTATTTCTGGGTTTATTTTTATCTTTTCTGTTTTTTCTATAAGTTCTGTGTATGTTTCACTTGTTTCTGAATAGTTTTCTCCTAGTTCTGTGTCTTTATCACTTTGGTCATTTATTTCGTTTATACTTATTTTTGATGGACTCTCCTGTACTTCTTCTAACTGTAATTTGAATCTTTCTATCTCATTTGTTAGTTTTAGTTCTTCTTCTTCTTCTTTACGTTTTTCCTTTTCTTTTAGTTTATTTGCATACATCTGTTTTAGCATCTCTAATTCTTTTTCTAATTCTGTTATTTTAGTGTTTTTTACTTCCTCTATCTGTTGTATTTTTTCTTTAGCTTGCTGTTGTATTTCTTTAATCTCTCGTTTTCTATCTATTTCTTCGTTTTCTTTTGTTATTCTAACCATGGCAGTTAAACTATCCTCTAGTTTTACAGTTTCTTTTTCTAACATTAAGTTTAGGTTATTTCCTATTTTTTTATATCTTCTTCCTAAGTTGGAAAATATTATTGTTATTTTTAATCCTTCTGGATTCTCATATGTTTTCTCTTCTAGTGCGAATTCTTCTTTATTCATCTTTTATCCTTTAGATAACAAACATATTTATATTCTGTTTTAGATATTATATCGATTAATTTAGACAGCCTAGCTTTGTTTATTTTTGTGATACTTAAGTATTCATATTCTATGTATAGTTTCTTTAGTTTCTTTCTAATTTTCTGCGATTTCTTAGTTATTTTAATTGTTTCACTGTTTTGCGGGTTTGTACTATTAATGTCAGTGTTATTTTTCATGATTTGCTTCTTAATATAAATGTTTATTTTCCATAGCTCTGATACCAATTTGAGGGGTCATGTTTAATACTGAGATGTATACCTGTTGATACATATATCCATGGTTTTAATTTGAGGGGTCATGTTTAATACTGAGATGTATACCTGTTGATACATATATTTTCCAGTATAGTACTAATGATTTATCTATATTTTTATCATCTACTGCTACTGAATAGTTAGCACTTATTATAAAAAATACGAATCTCCTTCTTTGTCACACTCGTATAAGAGCAAAAATATAGTGCCTCCTCGCATTGAGAAGTGTATTCCTGGGCCCTTCGATACATCCTCCGATTTCAAAATTGATAAACCTTCTTCGCTACCGGGCCCATGAGAGCCCATGTCTCGGTACAATAGTCTAATAACCGCCATAGAGAAGGTGAAAATAGATTGCCGCTGGGGGGAGGCGGTACAAGTAGAGATCCCTTCATCGGATGAGCATATAACTACACACTGACCTGGTTTTCTCAGCGTATATACGTATCCTTTTACTTTAGGTCATGTAGATTCTTCTTCTCCACCGATAGACTCGATGATCCTCAATTTTTGTCGACAATATCGAGTGACGCTTGGTCAAATTTATCCCTCTTTTTGGAGGATCATCTATTCGATTAGATATTTCTCGAACATGGTCAAGGGGATGCCTTTCACCCTCGATCATCTTATTAGATTGTATAGCCCTTGTCTCTATCGAGAGGGCCTAGTCAAACTGCGGCATCGATCTACCAAAGTATTTTTTGACAGCACCGATAAAGATAAAGACCAGGGGTGGATGAGACTCTTCGTTCGAGTCAGGACTTCGGAACTTATCCCTGCCGAAAAGATGCCATTCCCTGAGAAATGGAATATGAGATGTAGGTGT
The DNA here is from genome assembly GCF_000393655.2 of Nicotiana sylvestris. Classification (NCBI taxonomy): domain Eukaryota; kingdom Viridiplantae; phylum Streptophyta; class Magnoliopsida; order Solanales; family Solanaceae; genus Nicotiana; species Nicotiana sylvestris. Next base: position 116,084,483 of record NC_091063.1, read on the forward strand.
CGTTACACCGAGCATGTTTTATCATCTGAATGTTCTCTTTTCCTCTTTCGAACTAATTCCTTTCTTTTTTGAATTGATTCTCTTATGGTTGCGTAGCCACTGTGTGGTTCCCCAACGCGGTCAAGGACCTCCCAGGCTGGGTTAAACTTTTAGACTCCACCTTCTCATATGACAAGCGCATTTGGCGTGATTTGGCCAAAACTCGATGGGAGACCAAAAATCATTGTGTGTCCTCACCGCTATCGCCTCTAAATTCCTTATAAGTAGATTTCTTGGCGGTATGTTTGACATATTATGCTTGCAAAGGCCTCGGGGAAGCCATTTCAATGAGACTGCCTCCTCCTGGCGAAGAGGAAACCCAAAACCCCGCCAACGATAGAAAGAGAAAGAAAAAGACACATCTTCGTGCTGAAGACGAAGACAATAACGATTTCCCACTGGTACATAGGGCAAGATGAAGCGTTGATGCTTCGAAGGTTGTCGGGCAGAAGACTGACGAGTCAGAGGTGGCCGATGCAGTCCCACCTCATATTGAGGAGACCCTCGAGGAGGGTTTGGATGCAGTCCCCGAGCCGACCATTGAACAAGATACAACTTGTGCCGATGAGTACTTGGTTGGCGCAATCAGAGGATCCTGCTCTAAGGCCCTTCAAAGGCGAGAGGAAGCCCCGATAGAGGTTGATGTCATAGGCGATCTCTAATCAGGCACGTCGTTTTCCCCAAGGCAAATACGGGATGCCCAGAACAGGGAGACTCCCGATGTGGGGGCATCCCAGGGAGAGGATGATGCATTTGGAGATTTTTTTTGCCAGTGTTGAGGAGGATATTGATCTCGATGCTCCAGTAGTTCTCGAGGAGGCCGTGAAACTCCAAAAAACGGGTGATGTTTGACATAACCTATGTGCCTTGAGTTTTGATCTTTGTTTTTCTAACTTCTTTCCTTCGTGCTATAGGTCACGATGTTGTACGACCAGGCCTTCTCCAAGTTACGAGATGAACTTACTCATTGTGAGGGGGAGTTCGAGAAGCTCGCTTCGGAGTCGAAAGAGCTAAAAACTCTATACGTCCGAATGGAGGAGGAACTGAACAATCTTCAAGCGAGTTCGGAGAAAGTGCCCCAAAAGCGGGCCAACTTCATCGAGTAGGTAGTTTGGTACTCATGATCTTTCCTTTTGTTTTCATGACTCGGTGTATATTACCTTGACTCGGCATTTGTAGATTGAGCGAAAGGATGCCCTGGCGGGGCAGCTCTGGGAAGAGATTGCGTCCAAAGACGTGGAGATACTTGAGCTGAAGTGGTACAAGTATAACATGGCCTTGGAAAGGGATACTCTTCGAGAAGATCTGACCTCGACTCGGAGTCTTCTTCAAGGTGCTAAAGAGGAGGCTTGCAAATTCAAGGCGCTTCATGCTAAGTCAGTTGTCGTGTTATCCTCAGCCAAGTTTGAAGCCGATGCGCTCATATTCTCGTATCGAGAAGATGATGATGCAGTGAATACTCAAGCCAGGGAGATATCTGAAAAGGTCGAGCTCAAACTGCCTCACGCCTTTACACATGCTCGATAAGAATCTTGGAGGCAGGCCTTTGAAGAAGTGCACGCTAAAGGTTTTAATCTCTCTACCGAGATCGAAGAAGCGAAGACCTTGGAAGAGGAGTCGACAGCTCCGACTACTTCGGATGAGGGCCTGCAAGTAGCTCGAGGGGGTAGCGAAAATGAAGACTAGGCCACCTTTGCTCTTTTTACTTCTTCTTCTTTTGTATATGGACTCCTCGTGGGAGTTTTGTAAATGCACCTTTATAAATATATTTTTGGAATGCAAAGGATTTTCTTGTTTAGTGTCTTCAAAGTTTTTCCTTTTAGTGTTCATGCCAAAGTCAAGCTTCGAACTTGAATTTAACTCCTCCAAGTTCGGTCTTGGAGTAACAGAGACCCTTGAGGTCGAGTTGTTCTGGTTTCAATCACATACCTTCCCTCGGTCGGGTTGGTAAGGAATCGATTTGACTACTCGATACTCGAACACTGTGTGGTGATGTCATTCTTGTGACATGACCGTGAAGTGACCGAAGTGGCCCCGTTGGTACATTTTCCCAAAAAGTCATAATTGCTTTGTCAGATCTTATCGGCTATCAAAGTTAATAATAGTCGCCGCTCTTCTTATATATACTTGATTTCCTTTTATTGAGGGCTTTCCGCTCTGTGCAACTACCTTTCTCTATAGAGTTCCTTTTTTACTAGTTCTAGCACCGCATCATATCAAAGCTTTCGCCTGAGTTTTCATCTTCCCTTTCTTGTTTTGAAGGAATCGTAGCTACCATACCCAAATCTGCTCACTAGAAAGAGGGAACTCCCACCTCTACTCCCCGCTCGGCCAGTGGTACACCACTGGTGTTTGGCGAGCCAATTTCGAACTGTTTTTTCTTGACGAAAAATTTTACGATAGAGAAACCTCTAGACATCCCGGGCCATTGAGAACATGCATCGAGGTTCATTCGGTCAATAGAATAGAGACACCTTGAGGTTGTGAGGAGAGACTACGGATGGGGAGAAAAGGTGAGGTTGCAGCTACCCTCCCGGGAAGAGGATATTATGGCCCACGTAGAGGGGTTTCTGAATGTGTACACGTACACTTTTATGTTGGGTCCTCTCGACCAACTCTTGCTCAAATTCTGTCAAAGATATCGAGTTACTTTGTCTCAGATCCATCCGTCTTTCTGGTAGATCGTGTTGATGATGAGAGTTTTTGCTGAAAAGGCCGAGCTCGAGTTCACTCTTAGCCACCTCATCAGATTGTATCAGCCTTTGCATTATCGAGGTCTAATTACACTACGCCGCCGATCTACCAAGCCCTTTTTTGCTAATGATGGTAATGACAGGGATCGAGGGTGGATGAGCCGATTTGTTCGAGTGAGGACTTGTGATATTATTCCTGTGGAGTTCCTGCCATTTCCTGAGAAATGGAATTTCAAGCGTAAGTGATACACTGAACTCTATTATTTTTGTTCTCGGTGGAGCCGGACTCCGTAAGGACGTTTTCTTTCCTTTTCCGCAGCGATCCCATGGATACCAAATGAGGTCCCTGATCTTGCGGACTAGGCTCGTAAATTGGCGGCCTCTTCGGCTTATGATGAGCGCAAGTGGTGAGATTTGTTGAAGGGCAAATGGGAGGCTAAGCACCACGGTATGTGCTATGTAGTCCTTCTCTTGAGGAGTATTTTCCTTTACGTGCACTAATTTCTTTGTTGCAGCATCGGTGAGTTTTCTGAGGTGAGACTCTCCCCTTTCGAGGAGGAGGAATGACCTTCGACTTATGAGACAAGGAAGGATAATGAAATAAAAAGATCCTCTAAGGACAAGGATTCCTATAGCAAGGCAGGACCAGCCCGGGGGCGAGAAGAGGACGTTGCCGCTGATGAAGATCTCATATTTATCGGTTGTTCTGTGAACATCAATGCACCCGGAGAGGATGATTCTACATTGATGGCTCGAACCAGGAGGCCTCCCGATACTATTGATCTTGCTGGGCTCGAGGTCCCTAGTCTCGAGGGAGAGATTCCACAAGAGATCAGGGGTGAAGGTCCTTCATTACCTGATTTGGCAGCTGGTTCTCCGAGGGAAATGGGCTTCGACGTATCTCCGCCCAATCAGAGTGCCTCAGGTTTCTTTACCGGGGCCGATGAGACCGAGCAGGTAGATGCAAAATCGACCTTCGAGGAAGCTCAGCAACTCTGATCTATGGTGAGTTTTGAAGTCATTATTACTTTTCCAACTTTGTACTTTCTTCTTTTAACTGAACCTTCTTTCTCATAGGCCTTCGATAAGCTCAAGTCTGAGCTGCTTCACTGTGAGGCTAAGTTGCGTAAAGCCTTGAATGGGGAGAAATCCCTCAGGCTTATTTGTGATAAGAAGACAAGAGAGATGATACATCTTCGATCGGAGTTGAACCAAAGTTATGCTTACGAAGGCAACCTCGATAAACAAGTAACCTCTGTTTTGAGGGAATACAGGCTTCTTCTCCCATCTTCGGAAACTAAAGTTTTGGTATCTCAGTTGCAAAGAAAGACAGAGACGCTGGAATGCCTCTGGGCGAAGCCAACCAGGTTAATTCTGAATGCAACGAATTGAAGGCACAGATAGATGCTCATGTTGCGGCCAAAAGAAATGCTTTGGCTAAGGCCTCCGCCCTCAAGATACAACTTCGTAATGCTCGAGAAAGCAACTTGGTCTAGACAAGCAGGGTTGCTAAGCTTGAAACAGATCTTTTGAAGATGAAGGCCAAAGTTGTGGACGCTTGAGCCGAAGCCGAAGAGGTTCAAGCAAAGGCCAATAAGAAGGTGGCCATCTATCTGAAAGATGTTGTAAAGATCGTACGAAGTTAAGGGGGGCTTCCGATCGAGAGAGGAGAAGCAATGAATATGTCTGATGTAGATCCTAGAGGGAAACCCTCGAGGAGATTCATGGTAAGGTCTTCGATCTCTCGGAGGAGATAGAGCAGGCCAAGACAGATGAGTTCGATGCCAAGTTCCTTGTTTCCAATGCTAAAGACAACGAGGAGGAGGCCGGTGAGGTAGTTGGTCCCGAGGGAGACGATTGAGACATAGTACCCGAGGGGAAAGGCTAAGTTACCGAGGGTAAACTAGGTTTTTCTTTCTTGATCTTTGTATAGGGCTCCCTGTGGGAGTGTTGTAAATGTATCTTTGTACCATTATTTATAATAAAAAGGAACCCTTCAGTTTTCCCTTTATATAAATTTCCACTTACTTGTGTATTTGTTTATGTTTTGAGTTTTGATGTTTGCCGATAAGTAGTCTGATATGTTGAACTTTAAGATAAGAACCCTTAGGTTATGCTTGATAAGTAATTGATAATAGTTGACTGTTTAGGGCTCGGTCCTCGAATCAAGTTTTGACTCAAGCTCATTGACCCTTAGATTTTCAACACATTGACCCTTAGGCTCTTTAGCTCGGCTCTGAGGCTCCTTAGGTTGGCCCTTAGGCTCTTACGCATTGGCCCTTAGGCTCTTTAGGCTGGTCCTTAGGCTCTTACGCATTGGCCCTTAAGCTCTTTTTAGATTGGGTCGATACGACAACTAATATGGCTATAGTTTTCCCTCATTTTGTCTAAAGACTTTTGAAGTTGTGATTATGCCTTGGCATGTTTTATGTTCATCCGACTCTTCGACGACTCAAATGAGAACCTCGATTATGAGTCGATATGTGATGATAGCTGAGTACCTCGAGAGGTTCGCTCGAAGGCTGAGTTTTCAAAACCTTTTTATCGAAGGCTGATTGTTTTCGAAGCTTTTTTATTGTTTGGAGTTGATATTATCGAAGCTCCTTTGCTTATACCGAGGGAAGCCTAATTAACCGGTTCTTTTCAAAGTATTTTCGAAGTATTTGAAGGCCTTTAGTTTTATGGGGGCAGTCGGATGTTGATGAGCCACGTTAATTCGGCCGTAGCCTTTTAGTTTGATTGTAGTCTTTATGTTTGGCCGTAGCCTTTAGTCCCCGGGTGTGGTGACCTTGGTGTCTATATCAAGGGTATGCCTTTATAGAGGTCTTACAAGTTTGAACATATAGCCTTGGCCTAATATCGGGGTTATGCCTTTTTAAGGTCTTATAATTTTGAGTACGTCTTATTGAGGTCTTATAAGCTCGGTATTGCCTCATTGAGGTCTTATAAGTTTGGGCACGCCTCGTTGAGGTCTTACATATTTGATGTTGCCTCACTGAGGTCTTATGAGCTCAAGTTTTTGATGGCTTCGATGAGCTGACTGTCGATGACAGTCCCCGAGTGTTCGAGGATTTTTGGCCCTTGAGTCATTTTGCGTGACAGTAGTAAACTTCTTTGAGGCACACATCGTTTTGACAAGCAGAGAGGCTTCTTTGATTACTCGATATATGTGTACATGTTCTTGATTTCAGAGGCTCGATTGTTCTACATGGACACGGTTCATTCGACCGTTTGGCCCAATACAATACTTTCCTATCAAGGTTCCCTTAGGTGTAACTTGATTTTTCTAAAAGATAACCTCTGAGGGGGATGCCCCCCCCCCCATTATTCGAGGCTGATTGAGAAGAAGCCTTGAATACTTGTTGAGTTCTCCTTAGGTAGCATATAGATGTTGCCTCGTTAAAAACCTCGCCGGTAAAACCCGATCTAAGGGAAAAAGAGCGCAACGCATGCTTTAAAACCCAAGGTCTTCATTCTGAAGGGTGCTTCGATTCCTCTCAATCGAACACCTACAATAAGTTAGTATAAAACATAAATGAAAAGGGGTAGGGTTGTACCTTAGTAAAAATATCGTTCAAGCCTCGATACGTTTCAATTACTTGCTTCGAGGACGCGGTACAGTCCTTTATTCACTCATTCAGATGTAGTTAAGAATGCCAGTTGTGGTTGCTACTTGGTTGTTTGCTTGTCTTTTGGCTTCTTCGATGTAGAGGGCGTCGATGTCGGTGCCATGTCGTGTACCGCGAATATCTCCCTTGTTGCATGTTGCTCCCCATACACTGCTTTTACTCCATCCTTGGCTGGAAATTTTATCATTTGATGAAGGGTTGATAGCACTGCCCTCATACTGTGTATCCACGGCCTTCAAAGTAAGGCATTGTATCTCATGTCACCTTAGATGACGTGAAACTTGGTATCTTGGATTGTACTGGCCACATTGACCGGGAGGATGATTTCCCTTTTTGTTGTCTCGCTCACCATGTTGAATCCATTAAGGACTCGAGAGGTAGATATGATTTGGTCAAGCAGTCTGATCTGCTCCACCACCCTCGACCTGATTATGTTGGCCGAGCTACCTGGATCTACAAGCACACGTTTAATTTGAAATTTATTCAAAAGGAAAGAAATTACTAGTGCGTCATTATGAGGCTGAGAAAAGGTCTCGATGTCCTCTTCGCTAAATGTGAGAGCATCCTCTGGTATGTAACTCCGACTTCGCCCTTGGTGATGGATATTTCGTCTGCTTGACAATGGGTCCATGTGGGGCATCGACTCCTCCAATGATAATGTGGATGACGTGCTGTGGTTCTTCTAGTTCGCCTCTCTTTATGGAAATTGGTTTTTAGCTCGGTCGCTGAGGAACTCTCGAAGGTGCCCTTCGCTGATCAGTCGGGCTACCTCTTCTCGAAGCTGTCTGCAATCCCTGGTCCTATGACCGTGAGTGCCGTGAAATTTGTATACCAAGTTAGGGTTCCTCTATGAAGGGTCTGACAGAATTGGTTTTGGCCACCTATTATCTTTGATTTTACCTATGGCCGATACGATGTCCGAGACATCGACATTAAAGTTGTACTCAGATAGCCGAGGTGCCTCTACAGGCCTAGTATGCCTATCGAACCCAGCTTTACGCATGAGTTCCCGGGAACTTTCACCTCGATCTATTCTTCGATCACCTTGAGGTGCATTACGCCTCGGGGCGTTTCTTCGATCATCTACATACGGCTGATATCTTTCCTTGTTTGGTCTCGAATACCTTTCTGTAAACCTTTGTTACTTTGTTAAGAGCCTGCTAGGATATACAGAGCCTGATGGGGCCCTAATTGGTCATTTTCGACCCTGATCTTCGATTGATACTTCTTGTGCACATCCTCCTAGGTCATGGCGGGATATTCGATCAAATTTTGTTTTAGCTACTTCGAAGCTACCGAGCGTCGTTCATTTAAGGCTTGAGTGAAGGCATGCATTGCCCAATAATCGGATACTGGTGGTAGTTCCATTCGTTTTATCTGAAAGCGAGATACAAATTCCCTTAGCATCTCGTTTTCTCTCTGTTGATTTTGAAGACATCAGACTTCCTGGTGGCGACCTTGATGGCACTAGCGTGTGCCTTCACAAAAGAGTCTGCCAACATGGCAAATGAATCTATTGAATTCAGGGGTAGGTTATGATACCATATCATAGCCCCTTTTGACAGTGTTTCTCCAAATTTCTTTAATAAGATGGACTCAATTTCATCATCCTTTAAGTCATTTCCTTTTACAGCACAAGTGTAAGTGGTAATGTGCTCATTGGGGTCTGTGGTCCTGTTATACTTCGGGACATCGGGCATTCTGAATTTCTTCGAGATGGGCTTCGGAACCGCACTTGATGGGAATGGTTTCTGTACGAACTTCTTTGAATCTACGCCCTTCAGAATGGGGGGATTTGATCGACCCTCAAGTTATAAGTCTCCACCTTTTTATCGCTAGCCTCTATCTTCTTTTCTCCTAATTCAATCCTTTTGGTGAGGTCCTCGAGCATCTTCATAATAGCGGGTTCTACTGCTGACCCGTTGTCACTCGATCTCTCTGGTGCCTGCTCGACTCAAGGAGCCGTTTCCAGTGCTGTTGTGCTTGGAGTTTTTTGTTGACTTTGTATCTGAGCAATAGCCACTTGTTGTTCTTGCAAGATCTCAAAAATGACTTGAAGGTGAACTTTTCTTTCCTCGTGCACACTTTCGTTGGTATGAGAGCTCACATCGACATGCACAGCATTGCGTGAGCCCACGTCGACAAGATTTGTGCTGATGCTACCCCTAGATTTTGCGGTGGTACACCGGCATCTGCACCATTCTCTCCATGAAGCCCAATACTGTTGTTTTCGTGTGAATTTGCTGAGTTAGACATTTTTTTGACCTGAAATCATAGATTCTTGGACAAGAAAAAGTTTGAAGAATAACATATGTTTTCAGAAAACTAGCACCAAAAAAATCACTATTATTTTTAGCCCCACGGTGGGCGCCAGACTATTTACCTTGAAAATGGTATTAACAATTATATTTGATTATGTGGTTCTAAAAATATGTGATTTATTTCAATACTAGTTGTTAGGCAATAGATGCTAAATATAAATGAAGAGAATAAGATAAGCAAACCAATGATGTTGCAAGATTGGGCCTCTTGCTGGCTGGAATAGGGGGCTTCGAGGCCTAGTTAGGGCAGTTAGCAATGAACAATTGATGAGAAACAATGATAACAAAGGCCTCAAAGATAGCCTTTTGCGGTTAATAATGGAAAATGAATGAAGAACAATAAATGAACAAACAATACATTTGTAGAGTAATTGTTGAACACGTTTAGGCAAGAAGAACAGAGAATGTTGTATTGTATTCAATATTTATCCCTTTTACAAAATGACAAGGGTCCTCTTTATATTGGAGGGGGAATCCCAACATAGTACATGTCTAATAATAACGAGAAAATGCTATTGGTACAGTTGTATAATGGCTCAGTACGGATTTGTACTATTCTTGCAGACTTGGTCAGCTCTAACCACAGTCCTAGGGAGATTTCTCGCCTTTCCATGACGATCATCGATTTATACTGCTTCGAGATTGACCACAATGACTTTTCGATATGTTCCCTCAAGGATGCACCTCGGGGTCACACTTCAAATTCTGCTTCGAATTTCTCGAGGTCGGGCGTGGAGTGCCACAATAGCCCCAAAGTCCAACTCTCCGATTTTGGTCGTATACAGTTAGTGTTGAGAACGCAATGCGTGTAAGTTGTTGCATATCACGGGTACGAATTCGTACAAATAAGGAGGCTTAGCTAACATTTAAGTGGAAATTCTAGAGAAATGGGCTAAACATCTATCGAATTTCAAGACATACGGCAGTTGGCACTATAAGTCTCGATTTATCGAGAAGATTAAAAACAAAAAAGAACAAGCGGTCACCTTGTGCACAACAGGCCATATTTCTACCGCAAAATCAGTCATGTTTTGCTGTAATTATCACATATATGTATTTCAGTTCATCAGATAAATAACATATACAACAACAACGACGATTCAGTATAATCTTACTTAGTGGGGTCTAGGGAGGGTAGTGTGTACGCAGACCTTACCCCTACCTAGGGGTAGGGAGGTTGTTTCCAAATAGACCCTCGGCATCGTTCCCTCCAAGAACTTCCCACCTTGCTCTTGGGGAGACTCGAACTCACAACCTCTCGGTTGGAAGTGGAGGTTGCTTACCATCAGATAAATAACATATAATAGAGGATAAATCAGGCCTTATTATTTTATGCAAAATAAAACATGTCAATCAAGCGCTTTAATGAATCATTTTAGCCGAGTAGTTAAATGTCTATACCAATTCATGGATCAATGTTGGTATTCTTAAGTTCATATTATACATGTCTTTTTAAGATTTGTGCACTCTCCTAACTAAGAAACGTACTCAGACATCTCTATAACAGCACTTCACTATAAAAGCCAAGTTTTTCCGGAATCAAATTTCATGTTATGTTATAATATATATTTTTTATAACAGCAATTCGCTATAACATCCAAAAATATCTAGAACAAATAAGATTGTTATAGAGATAGTTGACTGTATTTACTAGTCTCAATCATAAGTATTTGTCTAAAGGGAATTTGGTACAGCGTGTCAATCATTGTTATTGGCACCCAGTATCCCATAATTGCTTTTAAATTAAAATAAGAGTAAAATCCAGTTTACCCCCTTCATCTTTAGGGATCGTTTGGTATAAGGGATAAAGAATAATTAATTTTAGGACTAAATTTAAGAATAATTTATCCCATATTTAGTTGGTAGAAAAATACGGTATAATTAATCTTGAAATTAGTTATTCCGGGATTATAGTATTTTTTTATCCTTATGAAAAGTTTAAATAACTAATCCGGAATAATTAATCTTGTGATAACTTCTGCAGCAGCTCAAATGTAGAAGAGCTTTTGAGAAAAGAGTAAATTGAAGGTGTATATCCATGAAAATAGTGTGGGATATACATTGATAGACGTGAAATACATTATCATTGATGAATTGAAAGAACTTTGAGTGTATGCCCACTTGTATATCAGTATACCCAGTTGTATATCAATGTCCTCGGGTGTATATCCACAAAAAATAGGCGTGTGATATACATTGATAATTACAATATACATCTCGATATACATTTCCACTTATGAATTGAGAGATTTTTTGTGTGGTGGTAATTGTTGGATTTTGTTATTAATAACAAAAGAGGTGTGAATGAAAAATGGTAGGAAAAGAAATGGAGGGAAGTGAAATTTTGAACGAGTTCACTTTATTAATGCACTTTTGTCCCTCATTGGTAGAAGAAAAGAAAATCTTTGTGTATATATAGTGAAGCTCATATTTTAGCTCTTAATAGTTAAGAAGAAGGTAAGCCTCGCGTCGTCGTCGTCGTCGCTCGGCTCGGCTTTGGCTTCGGCTTCGGTCAAATATTGATTGATTAATTTTTTTGGACAAAATTCTTTTCAAATATTTTAATTAATTAACAAACATTCAATCCGAAATAACCCGCGACCCAGTTCGGTCCAGTCTATTTTCTTTCCTGGATTATTTTAAATCCGTTTGTTTTTCCCGCAAAATTTCCCCACCTGTTTCAACGGCTCTGGCTATAAAGAAACAGTGACAAACCTGTTCCAACAACTATGGTTGTTCTGAAAGATTGCAAATCTTTTCAGAAACAGTACCGAATTGGCTATAAATATTCCTCCAAATCCCAGAATATTTACTTACGAAATTTTCTGATCTTCTTCTTCTTCTTCTTCTTCTGTACTTGAAAATTCCTGTGTATTTTATAACCTTCGATTGGTTCCCTGTTCATCGACGTTTTTGGTACCAACACTCCGGTGAGTTAAATCGTTCTATCATGGGAGGATATTCCAGAACCTCGGGTACTTGCGGGGAATAATTTCCTTGAGGACACACTGTGTATTCAGTGGGCTCGATTTATTCCAATACTGTTTTCAGAATTTATTTTGAAGTTCCCATACTGTTTTCAGAATTTATTTTAACGTTCTAGTTCGTGTATATATAGAGAAGCTCATATTTTAGCTCTTAAAGAGTTAAGAAGAAGGCAAGACTTGCGCCGTCGTCGCCGTCGCTCGCTCGGCTCGGCTCGGCTTCGGATTCGGATTCAGATTCGAATTTGGATTTGGATTTGGATTTAGATTTGGATTTGGTCAAAGATTGATAGATTAATCTTTTTGGAAAAAATTCTTTTCAAATATTTCAATTAATTAATTATTAATTAACAAAATTTCAATCCGAAATAACCTACGACTCGGTCTGGTCCAGTCCGTTTTCTTTCCCGGATTATTTTAAATCCGTTTATTTTTCCCGCAATATTTCCCCATTTGTTTCAACGGTTGTGGATGTTCAGAAATAGTGACAAACTTGTTCCAACAGCTATGGTTGTTGTGAAAAGTTGCAAACCTTTTCAGAAACAATACCAAATTGGCTATAAATATTCCTTCAAATCCCAGAATATTTACTTACAAAATTTTCTGATCTTCTTCTTCTTCTGCACTTAAAAATTCCAGTGTGTTTTACAGCCTTCGAATGGTTGGTTGTTCATCGACGTTTTTGGTACCAACACTTCGGTGAGTTAAATCATTCTATCCTGGGAGAATATTCCAGAACCTCGAATACTTGAGGGAAATAATTTTTTTAAGGACACACTGTGTATTCTATGGGCTCGATTTATTCCAATACTGTGTTCAGAATTTATTTTGAGTTCCTATACTATTTTCAGAATTTATTTTGATGTTTTAGTTCGTGTATATATAGAGAAGTTCATCTTTTAGCTCTTAAAGAGTTAAGAAGAAGTAAAGCCTCGCGCTGTCATTGTCGTCGCTCGCTCGGCTCGGCTTCGGCTTCGTATTCGGATTTGCATTTGGATTTTGTCAAAGATTGATTGATTAATCTTTTTTGACAAAATTCTTTTCAAATATTAATTAATTAAATTAAATTAACAAAATTCAATCCGAAATAACCCGCGACCCGGTCATGTCCGTTTTGTTTCCCGGTTTGTTTTAAATCTGTTTGTTTTTCCCGCAATATTTTCCCACATGTTTCAACGGATGTGGTTGTTCAGAAACAGTGACAAACCTGTTCCAACAACTATGGCTGTTTTGAAAGGTTGCAAACATTTTCAGAAACAGTACCAAATTGGCTATAAATATTCCTTCAAATCCCAGAATATTTACTTGCGAAATTTTCTAATCTTCTTTTTCTTCTTCTTCTTCTTCTTCTGCACTTAAAAAATCCAGTGTATTTTACAGCCTTCGAGTGGTTCGTTGTTCATCGGCGTTTTTGGTACCAACACTCCGGTGAGTTAAATCATTCTATCCTGGGAGGATATATTCCAAAACCTCGGGTACTTGAGAGGAATAATTTTCTTAAGGACACACTATGTATTCAGTGGGATCGATTAATTCCAATATTGTTTCATAATTTATTTTGACGTTCTAGTTCTACTAACTTTCTGTTTCTGTTTTTCAGAAAGTTTATTGTTTTATTAATTTTACAACAATACAGTTTTGATAACAATCTTAAGGAAATTATTTTATTATATTCTGTATTCTGTTTGTGGAGATTAAAACCTGTGTGATTTTCTACTCCGTCTGAATTTTACTATTCTGATTTGAAGATATAAAAACTTCATCAGAGTATTGAAATTCAGAAAAAGATTTGAAGAACATAAAAACTTCATCGTTTTCAGTGAAACAGATATAAAAACTTCAGTTTTTTATGTACTGTTTACTGATTATAGTATTGTTTACTATTCTGGTTTTGCCATTAATTGAACTCTTATGTTGTTGACAGTGAGAAATGGCAATTGATAACGGAAATCCTTCTGCAATTGTTGATGCAATGATGATAACCTCATCAAGCCGCACAGTTGTTCCTCCGGCCGACAAACCGGTGAAATTTTCTGGAGCCAACTTCAAAGGATGGCAGTAAAGGGTGTTCTTCTGGCTTACCACACTTGGTATGCAAAAATTCACTAGTGAAGAGCCTCCAGTGCCTGCTGTGGATATGCCGGACAATGAGAAGTTCATGATTGTTGAGGCGTCGAAGCAGGCAGATTCTCTTTGCAAAGGCTATATCTTAAGCACTTTAGAGGATGACTTGTACAATATGTACAGTACGATGAATACTTCGAAAGAATTATGTGACGCACTTGAGAAGAAGTACAAGATGGAAGATGCATGCTTGAAGAAGTTCGTAGTACCCAAGTTTCTATACTATAAAATGATAGACATCAAAACTGTGGGAACCCAAATTTAGGAGCTTCAACTTATTTTTCACGACCTTATTGTTGAAGGTATGGTCGTGAATGATGCATTTCAAGTGGCTGCAATGATTGAAAAATTGCCTCCTTCGTGGAGAGATTTCAAGAACTATCTTAAGCACAAGCACAAAGAAATAAAGTTGGAAGATCTTGTGATACGTCTAAAGATTGAGGAAGATAAAAAAACAGTCGAGAAGAAGTCTTGTGGAAATTGAACGATCATGGGAGCTAATATCGTTGAAGAGACTGCCCAAAAAGTAAGAAGAAGAAGAGGTCTTCTGGACAGACTAAGGAGCAGGGCAAAAAGAAATTCTAGGGAAACTGCTATTGTGGAAGAGTTGGTCACAAAAGCCCTGATTATCGTCTCCCGAAAAAGGATAAAAAGAAGGCGCAAGCCAACATAGTGGAGAAGAATGATGATATTGATGATCTGTGTGCAATGCTTTCGAAATGCAACCTAATTGGAAATCCGAAGGAATGCTGGATTGACTCTGGAGCCACTCGGCATGTTTGTGTTGTCAAAGAAGCATTTGCAACTTACTCTACTACTAGTCCCGAAGAAGATATTTCCATGGGAAATAATGCAACAGCCAAGATTGAAGGTTATAGGAAGATATTCCTGAAGATGACTTCCAGCAAGGTGTTAACGTTCAACAACATTCTTCATGTTCCTACTATTAGGGAGAATTTAGTTTCTACTTCTTTACTTGTAAAGAATGGATTCAAATGTCTGTTTGTTTCTGATAAAGTTGTTGTAAGCAAGAATGAAATGTATGCTGGAAAAGGATACCTCACGGAGGGCCTTTTCAAACTCAATGTAATGGTAGTTGATAGTATGAATAAAATTTCAGCTTCCTCCTATTTATTGGAGTCAAATGATTTATGGCATATTCGTTTAGGACATGGCAATTATAAAACCTTGCGGAAGTTAATTAATTTAGAAGTATTGCCTAAATTTGAGTGTAATAAATGAAAAGGTCAAATATGTATTGAATCTAAGTTTGTAAAACATCCTTATAAGTCTGTTGAAAGGAATTCAAATCCTTTAGACTTAATTCATACTGACATTTGCGATATGAAGTCGACACCATCTCGAGGTGGGAAAAAGTATTTTATTACTTTTATTGACGAGCACTCGATATTATTATGTTTATTTGCTTAATAGTAAGGATGAAGCATTTAAGCAATACAAGAATGAAGTGGAGAATCAATTGAATAAAAAGATCAAAATGTTTAGAAGTGATAGGGGTGGAGAATATGAATCTGCATTTGCAGAAATATGTTCGGAATATGGAGTTATCCATCAAACTATTGCACCTTACACACCTCAATCCAACGGAATTGCGGAAAGGAAAATTGGATATTAAAGGAAATGATGAATTCTTTATTAATAAGTTCCAGATTACCGTAGAGTTCATAGGGGGAAGCTATCCTTATAGCTAACCGAATACTTAGCAGAGTACCCCACAGCAAAACGCAATCTATTTCATATGAAAAATGAAAAGGAAGAAAACCCAACTTGAAATATTTCAAAGTGTGGGGGTGTCTGGCAAAGGTACAAGTTCCTTTACCTAAAAGGGTTAAAATCAGACCAAAAACAGTAGATTGTGTTTTTATTGGATATGCAACAAACAGTAAAGCATGTCGGTTTTTGGTTCATAAATCCGATAATCCCGATATTTATGTTAATACGGTAATGGAATCAGATAATGCTGCATTCTTTGAAAGCATCTATCCATATAAAACCGAATGTGAGTCGTTAAGTGAAAGACCTAAACAACCTCGGGAAGAACCAAAAGAAAATACTCCAAGTATAGAAGATCCAAGGTGTAGCAAACGTCAACGAACATCTACTCCCTTTAGACCAAATTTTGTGACATTTTTGCTTGAAAATGAGCCTTAAACTTTTAAAGCAGCTATGTCGTCTTCTGATTCAGCGTTTTGGAAAGAGGCAATCAATAGTGAGATTCAATCAAATTTGGATAACCATACATGGGAATTGGTTGATCTTCCTCCAGGAAATAAGCCTTTAGGTTCGAAATGGATCTTTAAACAAAAAATTAAAGCTGATGGCACTATTGAGAAATATAAGGCAAGACTTGTTGTCAAAGGTTATAGACAAAAGAAAGGCCTTGATACTTTGACACTTACTCACCAGTAACAAGGATAAAATCTATTAGGGTGTTAGTGGCACTAGCGGCTGTGTATGGTCTTGAAATCGATCAAATAGATATTAAAACAACTTTCTTAAATGGAGAATTGGAGGAAGAGATTTACTTGGAACAACCTGAGGCTTTTGTAGTTCCTGGTAAAGAAAAGAAAGTGTGCAAACTTTTTAAGTCTCTTTATGGACTTAAACAAGCACCCAAACAAAGGCATGCAAAATTTGACCAAACACTGTTGGCAAATGGATTTAAAATCAGTGAGTGTGACAAATATGTTTACATTAAAAACACTCCAAGTCATGAAGTCATTGTTTGTTTATATGTTTATGACATGTTGATAATGAGCAAAAGTATGGCAGATATAAATGTTACAAAGCGCATGTTGGCTAGCAAATTCGACATGAAAGACTTAGGAGTTGCTGATATGATCTTAGGAATCAGAATTCACAAGACTCCACAAGGTCTAGCATTATCACAATCTCACTACATTGAAAAGGTACATGACAAATTCAAATAATTGGATTTCAAAATTGCTAAGACTCCAATTGACGTGAGTTATGCACTTCAAAAGAATGAAGGTGAAAGTGACTCACAACTGGACTATGCAAGAGTATTGGGAAGTTTGATATATATCATGAATTGTAAGCGACCAAATATAGCATGTGCTCTTAGCAAACAGATTCGATTTACAAGTAATCCCAATCAAATACATTGGATGGCAATGAAACGAGTTTGGGGGTATTTGAAACATACCCAAAATTATGCTTTGCATTATAACAAATATCCCTCTATGATTGAGGGACATAGTGATGCAAATTGGATCACCGGATCATCTAAAGTTAAATCCATGAGTGGAAATGTTTTCACAAATTGAGGGTGGAGCAGTGTCTTGGAAATCATCAAAACAAACGTGCATCGCCTGTTCTACAATGGAATCTGAATTCATAGCTTTAGATAAGACCGGTGAAGAAGCTGAATGGCTCCGAAATTTCTTGGAAGATATTCCATTTTGGCCCAAACCTTTGGCACCTATTTGTATACATTGTGATAGTCAAGCGACAATAGGTAGGGCAGGGAACATTATGTATAACGGAAAATCTCATCATATACGACGGAGACACAATGTCATTAGACAACTACTCTCTAGTGGTGTTATCACGATTGACTACATAAAGTCAAGACATAACGTGTCAGATCCACTTACAAAAGGCCTATCTAGATAGGCAGTTGAAAGATCATCAAAGGGAATGGGGTTAAGGCCTAGAACAAGTCATCGTTACGGTAACTCAACCTAGCAGACTGGAAATCCCAAGAGCTAGGTTCAAAGATATCAAACAAAATTATGAATAATGGTTCAACATTGTCAAATAAATCAACCCATTCACGTGATGAATACAATGTTCAAAAACGAGGAAAAGCATTAAGGCTTTTTGATGAGTCAATAAAGCTTAAAGTTTTTTAATGATTTCCTAAGTTTGGCAGAATATGACCAGATAGTGTGTCTTTAGGATTACACATTTAGGAATCACCTATATGAGTGTGAAGTGTAAGCCGCTTCAAGGGGAATGAAAGTAAAGGCCCATTCTTTAAGAACTCATGAAACCAGGCGATATTCATGGCTGAAACGAACATAACCGTGAGAACCAGCTATGGTTAAGGATTGATTGTGTGACTTATGTTGTCTAGGTATACAACAAATCTCGACAGTTCAAAGATATCAAATCTACCGATTGACCGAGTATATTCGATATAAGTTCACTACGGAAAGTTCAAAGGGAAACCTACTTATCCAGATGCAATTAATTCTTGCATGTGAAACACACACATGTCGGTGCATTCCTTTAGTTTATAGCCATTCCCCATTCATGTGGGTGATTGTTGAATTTTGTTATTAATAACAAAAGAGGTGTGAATGGAAAATGGTGGGAAAAGAAATTGAGGGAAGTAAAATTTTGAATGAGTTCACTTTACTAATGCACTTTGTCCATCATTGGTAGAAGGAAAGAAAATCTTTGTGTATATATAGAGAAGCTCATCTTTTAGCTCTTAAAGAGTTAAGAAGAAGGTCAGCATTGTGTCGTTATCGTCGTCGCTCGCTCGGCTTGGCTTCGGATTTGGATTTGGTCAAAGAGGTATACAACAAAGCTAGACGGTTCAAAGATATCAAATCTACCGATATAGATTATGGACATTATTATAGAGTATTCTACGAATGTTTATAAGTTATTTTGCTAAGATACTTTGAGATTAACCTAAGGCTATAGATTATGGACATTATTATAGAGTATCGAGTGGATTAATTATGAAAGTACATAGGATATGTTATATATTAACATGGAAATGGGATAACTCTACAAATGGATAAACAGTATATTATGGGCATAGGCCCAAAATTTCTTTCCCTTCGAGATTAAACCCATAACCATTATTCAAGCTGTTAAGTGGCAAAAATAATCAACATATTAAACATTTGATCACCAAAACACCACGAGATCCCAACATAATTACAGTATACCCTTACTTAGAAAGACAATGCAAATAAGCTATTAGATCTGCCATCTAAAATTAGTAGTTTGATTAAATTCGACACTCTCCTGACATGTAGCTGAACCTAGGAAACGATAAGATTTTGAAATTTGGCTTTTCTGGGCTAGTGGAGCCAGATGAGGACAAAAATATTGATACCTTGACAATGCAAATACCCCTTCCACAAAGGTGGAAAACAGTTTCTATGTGAAGTTTCCATTTTTCGGACATTAAGCAGAGCTTTAACATACTTGAAAATTAAGTAGGAAGATTTTCCGAAATGGCATGATCAATAATATCTACAACATCGGAGTTTCAATGAGTCAGAGGCAAATTTGTCGAAATTAGAATGAAGCTATTACTGAAACATCTCATTTTTCAATCACCTGCATTCAAATACATCAAACCATAGGACAAAACATGACAGAATATCAATTAACAAAACAGGGCATCAAGCAACCAAGCAGAGTATCAAATACCTCTTTCGAACACAAATCAATACTAAGGGAAGAAACGATGAGGGAAAAAATGGACCTGAAATGTGCTTTCCTTTAATGAGATTTCCAGTAGTTACATGAACAGAATAGAGCCACGATTACAATCGTGCCTCGAGACAGCAATAAAACTCAGTTGGAACCACAAACACCTCGATCGGCGCTGGTGGAAATTCGAACCAACCTCAAACTCAAACGACGCAGCCAGACTCGAAGCATATTCGACTCCTCAGCTAATCTCCATAGAGGAAAAATAGAAATTAATTAAATAAACGATATCTTTTCCTTACTGTTCTGTCCGAAAACCCCTATCTAGAAATCCCCCTCCCTTCCTATCTACGTGAGTGTGTGTGATGAGAGGTGGTGGCTGAAATTTGGTGGTCGTATGGCTGGAATTGGAGGAGTATCGTTGGGTCTGGATGTGTGGTTGTGTTTTCCGGCGGGCTGGGGTCATGTGGTTTGCCTCTTGAGAGAGACGGCTAGGTTGTTGCCTCTCTTTTAATCTCTGTGTGTTTTTTTGTTAAGGAAGATGATAAATAAGCAGAACAGAGGGGAGGGTCTCTTGTGTGTTAAGCGGTGGATCCTTATTTATGGCTTAGGGTTTTTCTTTTATTTTGTTCAAAAAAACAGTCTAGAAGGGTTCCTAGGGTTAACTTAATGGGTATTGGGTATTGGGCTTAATGGGCTAATCCGAATCGGGCCAAAAATTGGGCTCTAAGACTCCTAAAGTTGTGGTCCAACACCTTAATTGACTCCTTATAAAATAAGATAAAAATACTACACAATACAAAAACTAATCCTAATTAATTAAACTAAACTATATTAAAACATGAAGTTATTTTTATTTTATTTTTTTGTATTTTCAAGATTATATAAAGATGAAAATAAGGTACTATCTTTGTATTTTGTTTTTTTAAATTTATGAAATGTACATGAATTAAAAGTAACTAGGTAAAATATTTTTGTAATTTTCATTTTTGTTATAAAATGAAATAAAATAGTTAAAACTAGTTGAAATAGCAATATTAGGCCTAAACTAAATATTTACAGCTAAAATACAAAAAATCTTAGGGAGGGTCAAAAATCACATGTCTACAGTTGTCCCTCTTTGACTGGGAACACAAAGAGTTTTAAGACAAAGAACGACTAGACAGGTTTTTGACTCGACCCTTATTTAGAGAGACCAACACTAAGAGAAGGGAGAATGTGACCGAGCCCTGGTATCTGAGCTGCCTACATATCCTTGGCTATAAAGGACTTTTTCATAGGACTCGTGTAGTCTACCCCCAAAAGGAGCTCCACTTTTAGCGGATTGATTGCTCGAAAGAGCCGTACCTAGCTAAGGGAAGAAGTTATCTCTATTTTCTGGAAACTTTATTCTCTTCTACTGCTCTTTGTTTACTTTTGGCCTTCCCGAACTCCTACACGGGCAGAGTCGGATCTTGGAATAAGCTCCTTTCCATGGGAAATCTACTCAATAGTTTAGGCCCCTAATTCGGTCTATGTCTGGGATGTTGTTGTACTCAAAGGCGAGGGAATCAGGCCACGTATATTTTAGAATTAGGAAGAGCGATGGAGTATACTGAGGTGGAGATCCGGTCGAGGTTCTGTTCCGTCGAGGTTCCGGGTCGTTACATAGTTATTACATCAAAAATCAAAAAATGAAAAATACTAACTAAGCATGTCAACTACTGTGACGACCCGACCAGTTATCTCATATTTACCGCTCTGTTTTTCCCATTTCTGCTTCTTATTGCTTTGTCTATCGGTTCTATATGTGATCGGGTTGGTTGGCTCGGGTTTGGAAAGGTTTTGAGAAGGTTTGAGACACTTAGTCTCTTTTTAGGAAGCTTAGGTTGGAAAAGCCAACCAGATGTTGACTTATGTGTTAGAGGGCTCGGATTTGAGTTTTGATGGTTCAGATAGCTTCGGGAGGTGATTTGGGACTTAGGAGCGTGAGCGGAATGTGTTTTGGAGGTCCGGAGTAGATTTTGGCTTGAATTGGCTAAAGTGGACTTTTGGCATTTTCCGGTTGATAGGTGAGATTTTGATGTAGGGGTCGGAATGGAATTCCGAGAGTTGTAGTAGTTCCGTGGTGTCTTTTGGGATGTGTGTGCAAAATGTCAGGTCATTCGGACGTGGTTTGGTTGGGTTTTTTATCAAAGCGGAATTCGGAAGATTTTGGAATCTTAGACTTGAATTTGATGTGATCTTGGTGTTTTAATGTTGTTTGAGGTGTTTTGAAGATTGGTGCAAGATTGAATAAGGTTATGAGATATGTTTGTGTTTTTGGTTGAGGTCCCGGAAGGCCTCGGGGGTGATTTTGGATGGTTGACGGAGAGTTTGGGAGTTTGGTAGAGCTGCAGATTTTTGCTGCTTCTGTTGTTTCCGCACCTGCGGATTGGGGACCGCAGGTGCGATGCCACAGATGTGAGGAAGAAGGTTGTAGAAGCGGAAGAAGGTAAGGGAGGCAGAAACCGTAGAAGCGGTTGGAAAACCGCACCTGCGATGGCGCAGGTGCAGATAGTGGATCGCAGATGCGAAAAATGAGGACTTAAGTGAGGACTGCAGATGCGGTTGTCTTGACCGCAGAAGCGGTACTGCAGAAGAGGTACCACAGAAGAATGAATTTGGCCGCATATGTGAAATCCCTGGGTAAGAAGTTATAAATTATTTCCTTCGCGATTTTTGAGCTATTTCACCATTTCTAAGTCGGCTTTGGAGCTTTTTGGACAATTTTGAAGAGAGAATTCAAGGGGACTTCATTTAGGTAAGGATTTTGGACCTAAAACGCGTTCCTATGGTATTATTTCATGGATTAGGGCTGTAATTAATGGAATTTAAGAGTTAAATTTGGGGAAACTAGGGCTTGGCAACTTAGACCTTTGATTGAGGATTTTAAGGACCATTGGTGGTCAGATTTGAGAACTTTTGATATGTATGAACTCGTGGGGATATAAGGAATCTATTGATGTGAATTTCATCAAATTTCGAGATGTGGGCCTAGGGGTCGGGTTTTGGTAATTTGGGATTTATACTATAAATTGATTATTTTCGCTTGGGCTTCGTTCCCCTAGCATATTTTAGCATCGTGATTCTGATTTTGGATAGATTCAACGCGAGTGGAGGCCGATTTGAGGGGCAAAGGCATCGCGGACTAGAGTTTGGACCGGATTGAGGTGAGTAATGATTGTAAATATTGTCCTGAGGGTATGAAACCACGGATTGCACGTTGTTGTGCTATGTTGAGGTGACGCACACGCTAGATGACGAGCGTGGAGTCGTGAATTGTTGGGGATTGTGAATTAGTCCGTCCTGAATGACTATTTACCGCGTATTTGACTGAAAACTATTTTCTATCATCATATTTTGGGTTGAATGTCATATTTGGGCTTTGTGCCAACTATTTGAACCCTTAGGGGATTTTAATTGATATTTCCTCATTGTTTTGACTTTATACTTGAACTCAGTCTTGCTATATTCTACTGTTTTTCATAACTCAGTCATGTTTACTCTGCTTTAGCACTTAAATGATACTTTAAATGATATTTTGGGATGAGCACTATGTTTTACTATTACCCGAGTGGCTGTAAGATTCTGACTGAGTAAGGTCGAGTGCCTATGTTGTAAGGAAACACGGATTATAATTATGAGGCCGAGGGCCTGGGATATGTACGCCACTAGGTGTCTTGTTGATATGAGGCCGAGAGACTAGTGATGATGCCACGAGATGGCTTGATATTGCGCTTGGGCCGTAAGGGGCCCCTCCAGGAGTCTGCACACCCCTAGTGAGCGCGGGTACCCGTTGTGATGTGAGATATAGCCCAAGGGGCTGGTATTGTTTCTGAGATATTGCCCGAGGGGCGGATTTGTTGACAATTTTCCCGAGGGGCGATCCTTTTATGTGTTTGTTTTTTTCCTATTTGACTGTCATTTGCTCGCTCAAATTATTGGAAAGGCGTTTTATGAAGTTTAAACTGCACTCAGTAATTTTACACATCTGTACTACTTCCTTATACCCTATAATGTGCCTTACGTAATTTCTTGCTTTCAGTATTTATTTATGATTATTACCCACTGAGTTGGAGTACCCACTTTACTCCCTGCACCCCGTGTGTAGATTCAGGCGTTGTTGATCCTGCTCGTGAGGGTTGAGAGCTCCCGGCAGATTTCGGAGTCCACGAGGTAGTTGCTCGGCATTCGCAGCCCCGTCCCTCTCCCCCTTTTATCTCATCTCTATCTCCTTTCAGTTATTTTGTAATAGTTTGGTATACATTTTAAACTTATAGTGTATTTATAGATGTTTATGACTAGTGACACCCCGGTATCGGGATGTGTTGGGTTTATTTCCACAAACTATAATGTTCACTACTTATACTTTGGGATTATTTATCATGTTTTAGACTTAATGCGTATTGTTTAATTGCTTAAAACTTAATGGGAATGTGTCGGCTGGCCTTGTCTTCACGAGAGGTGCCATCACGATCGGGTCTGGGTTTAGGGTCGTGACAAGTTGGTATCAGAGCCTAGGTTACATAGGTCTCACAAGTCATGAGCAGGTTTAGTAGAGTCTTGCAGATCAGTCCGGAGACGTCTATATTTATCCTCAAGAGGTTGTAGAACCTTTAGGAAAAACTTCATATTCTTGAAATTCTTTTCATGTGAATTTGTTGATCTGAGTACTAAACTTCTGTTATTCTATTCTCTCACAGATGGTGAGGACACGCGCTACCAGTCAGGATGGACGACCACTAGTACCACCAGCTGTAGTTACTAAAGGCCGAGGACGCAGTCGTGGTCGTGGTAGGGGCAGAGGTGTGCCCCACACAGCAGCTAGGGCAGCACTTACAGATCCACCAGCCACCCCAGTTCAGGATCAAGTCCTAGTTATGGATGCTCCAGCGGCACCAGCTCAGGCACCAGTTGTGCCCATTGTGATTACGGGTCTTCAGGAAGCCTTGGCTCAGATTCTATCAGTTTGCACTAGCCTAGCTCAGACGGTTTCAGTCACTACAACCGCAGCTACTTCTCGGGCCGGGGGAGGTAATCACACTCCCATCGCTCGCACACCTGAGCAGGTCATGCAGGGACTTCAGACACCGGGGGTACATCCAGCCTAGTCGATTGCAGCTGCTTAGGACTTTGTAGCTCCTGTCATGCCAGAGGACGAGCAGTGCAGGTTGGAAAGGTTTGGTAGACTCCAGCCTCCGAATTTCAGTGGTGTAGAGGGTGAGGATGCCCAAGGTTTCTTAGACAAGTGCCAGCGGATCCTTAGCACAATGGGTATTCTGGAGACCAACGGGTTCGCTTTCATTACTTTTTAGTTTTCTAGAGCTGCCTTCACTTGGTGGGAAGCATTTGAGAGGCGTAAGCCTGTTGGTGCAGCACCCCTTACCTGGCAGCAGTTCTTTGTTCTCTTTATGGAGAAGTATGTGCACAGTCTCGTAGAGAGGAGCTGTGCATGGAGTTTGAGTGGTTGCGTCAGGGAGAGATGATTGTGACGCAGTATGAGATGAGGTTCTCCAAGTTAGCTCGTCATGTGATTTGGTTGGTTCTGACAGATAGGGAGAGGATTATGAGGTTTGTTGATGGCCTCACTTATCAGCTTCGTATTCTCATGACTAGGGCGAGGGTGACTAGTCGGACTTTTGAGGAGGTTGCAGACATTGCTCGAGAGATTGAGTCTATTCGTTGCTAGGAGCTAGAGGAGAGGGAGGCCAAGAGGCCTTAAGGATCTGGTAGTTATAGTGGTGCTCTTACGAGAGGTCAGTTTCAGCACGGCAAAGGCTGTCCATTCAGGCATGCTCAGCCAGCTCGCCCAGGTTATCGTAAGGCTTCAATCGGGTCATGGTTCTCATAGTTCTCATCAGGGCCAGTCATCGCTTAGTGCCCTTCCAGCTTAGAGTTCATCCTGTGCTCCCTCAGTTCAGGGCTCTTCTATGCCAGGTGCATCAGCTAGTCATTCAGGTGTTAGGGGTTCCCTTCAGTCCCCTTCTCCAGCACCTGGGAGTCATATGTGGAGGCAGTGTCCTCGTCGTCTTGCGGTTTGTCTCAGTAGAGGGGTTAGTCATCGGCTTTAGCGCCAGTTACTTCACTACCACCCACCCAGCCAGCTAGGGGTGGAGTTCAGTCAGCTAGGGGCCGCCCTAGAAAGGGAGGTCGATCAGGTGGCGTTCATGCCCGTTTCTATACACTTCTAGCTAGACCCGATATTATTGCTTTCGATATTGTTATTACAGGTATTGTTTCAGTCTACCACAGAGATACCTCTGTATTATTTTATCCCGGTTCCACTTTTTCTTATGTGCCATCATACTTTGCTCGTTATTTGGGTACGCCCCATGAGTCTCTTGTTTCACCTGTTCATGTATCTACCTTAGTGGGCGATACTATTATTGTGGACCATCTGTACCAGTCGTGTGTGGTGAGTATTGGAGGTCTGGAGACCCGAGTGGATTTTTTATTATTGTGTATCGTGGAATTCGATGTTATTTTAGGCATGGATTGGTTATCTCTATGTCGTACAATTCTAGACTATTACACTAAAATAGTCACATTGGCAATACTGGGTGTGCCACGGTTTGAGTGGTGAGGTTTGTCTAATTATGTTCCTAGTAGGGTGATTTCTTTCTTGAAGGCCCAGCGTATGGTTAGGAAGGGTTGTCTTTCATACTTAGCCTTTGTGAGGGATATCGCTGTAGAGACTCCTAGTATTGATTTTGTTCCAGTTGTGAGAGATTTTCCCGATGTGTTTCCTGCAAACCTGTCAGGTATGCCACCGGATAAGGATATTGATTTTGGTATTGATCTGGTGCCGGGCACTCAGCCCATTTCTATTCTATCGTATCGTATGGCACCAGCGGAGTTGAAAGAGTTAAAGGAGCAGCTTTATGAGCTCCTTGAGAAGGGGTTCATTTATCCTAGCGTGTCGGCTTGGGGCGTGTAGGTTCTATTTGTGAAGAAGAAAGGTGGCACTATGAGGATGTGCATTGATTATAGGAAGTTAAACAAAGTAACTATTAAGAACAAGTATCTTTTGCCTCGCATTAATGATTTATTCGACCAGCTTCAGGGAGCGAGAGTGTTCTCCAAGATTGATCTCCGTTCGGGTTATCACTAGTTGAAGATCAGGGACTCGGATATTCTTAAGACAACTTTTAGGACCCGATATGGTCATTATGAGTTCTTGGTGATGTCTTTTGGGCTGACCAATGCCCCAGCAGTGTTCATGCATTTGATGAACAACGTGTTCCAGCCTTATCTTGACTCATTTGTCATAGTCTTCATTGATGATATTCTGGTGTATTCGCGTAGTCAGGAGGAGCACGCGGGGCATTTGAGAGTTGTGTTGCAGAGACTTAGGGAGAAGAAACTTTATGAAAAGTTCTCCAAGTGTGAGTTCTGGATCGGTTTAGTGGCATTCTTGGGGCATGTGGTGTCCAGTGAGGTTATTTAGGTTAATCCAAAGAATATAGAGGCAGTTCAGAGTTGGCCCAAACCATCCTCAGACACAGAGATTCGCAGTTTTCTTGGTTTGGCAGGTTATTATCGCCGGTTTGTTCATGGATTCTCATCTATTGCATCGCCCTTAATAAAGTTGACTCAGAAGGGTGTTTCATTTGTATGGTCGGACGAGTGTGAGGAGAGCTTTCAGAAGCTCAAGACAGCCTTGACCACGGCTCCAGTGTTAGCTTTGCCATTAGCTTCAAGTTTATATACCGTGTATTGTGATACTTCGAGAGTTGGTATTGGTTATGTATTGTTGTAGGAGGGTAGAGTTATTGCTTATGCTTCTCGCCAGTTGAAGCCCCATGAGAAGAACTACCACATTCATGATTTGGAGTTGGCTGACATAGTTCACACATTGAAGATTTGGAGGCATTACTTGTATGGTGTGTCTTGTGAGGTTTTTACTGATCATTGTAGCCTCCAGCACTTGTTCAAATAGAAGGATCTTAATTTGAGGCAGCGGAGGTGGTTGGAGTTGCTAAAGGATTATGATATTACTATATTGTACCATCCGGGAAAGGACAATGTGGTGCCCGATGCTTTGAGCCGAAAAGCAGTGAGTATAGGAAGTTTGGCATATATTCTAGTTGGGGAGAGACCTCTTGAAATTGATGTTCAGTCCTTGGCCAATCGGTTCGTGAGGTTAGATATTTTGGATCCTATTCGTGTATTGGCGTGTGGTTTCTCGGTCTTCCTTATATGATCGTATCAAAGAACGCCAGTATGATGATCCTCATTTTCTTATCCTTAGGGAAAAATTTCAGCATGATAATGCCAGAGATGTGACCATTGGTGATGATGGGGTGTTGAGGATGCAGGGCTGGATATGTGTGCCCAATGTAGATGGGCTTCGGGAGTTGATTCTGGAGGAGGCCCACAGCTCGTGATATTCCATTCATCTGGGTGCCACGAAGATGTATCAGGATTTGAGGCATCATTATTGGTGGAGGAGAATGAAGAAAGACATTGTGGGATTTGTAGCTCGGTGTCTCAATTTTCCGCAGATGAATATAAGCATCAGAGACCGGGTGGCTTGCTTCAGCGGATGGATATTCCGGAGTGGAAGTGGGAGAGGATCATTATGGACTTTGTAGTTAGACTCTCACGGACTTTGAAGAAATTCGATGCTATTTGGGTGATTGTGGATCGGCTGACCAAGTCCGCGCACTTCATTCCGGTGTGTACTACTTATTATTCAGAGTGGTTGGCAGAGATCTATATTTGGGAGATTGTTCGTTTGCATGGTGTCCCAGTTTCCATCATTTCAGATAGGGGCACTCAGTTCACTTCACAATTTTGGAGGTCAGTGCAGCGATAGTTGGGTACTCAGGTGGAGTTGAGTACAACTTTTCACCCTTAGACGGATGGGCAGTCCGAGTGCACCATTCAGATATTGGAGGACATGTTGCATGCTTGTGTCATCGATTTCGGAGGTTCATGGAATCAGTTTCTACCGCTTGCAGAGTTTACTTATAACAATAGCTACTAGTCGAGTATTTAGATGGCTCCATATGAGGCTTTGTATGGGAGGCAGTGTAGATCTCCAGTTGGTTGGTTTGAGTCAGATGAGGCTAGGCTATTGGGGACACACTTTGTGCAGGATGCTTTAGACAAGGTGAAGGTGATTCAGGAGAGGCTTCGTACAGCATAGTCGAGACAAAAGAGTTATGCTGACAAGAAGGTTCGGGATGTGTCCTACATGGTTGGTGAGAAGGTTCTGTTGAAGGTTTCACCCATGAAGGGTGTTATGAGATTTGGGAAGAGGGGTAAATTGAGTCCTCGGTTCATTGGGCCTCTTGAGGTGCTTCGGAGGATTGGGGATGTGGCTTATGAGCTTGCTTTGCCACCTAGCTTGTCGAGTGTGCATCAGGTATTTCATGTTTCTATGCTCCGGAAGTATATTGGGAATCTGTCTCATGTTCTGAATTTCAGTACGGTTCAGTTGGATGGTGATTTGACTTATGATGTGGAGTCAACAGCTATTTTTGAGCGTCAGGTTCGAAAGTTGAGATCAAAGGATATAGCTTTAGTGAAAGTACAATGGAGAGGTCGGCCCGTGGAGGAGGCCACCTAAGAGACCGAGCGGGAGATGCGGAGCAGATATCCTCACATATTTGAGGCTTCAGGTATGTTTCTTGACTCGTTCGAGGACTAACGTTTGATTAAGAGGGGGAGGATGTGACGACCCGGCTAGTCGTCTCATGAGTTACCACTTCGTTTTCCCCATTTTTGCTTCTTATTTCTTTGTCTATCGGTTCTATATGTGATCAGGTTGGTTTGCTCGGGTTCGGAAAGGTTTTGAGAAGATTTGAGACACTTAGTCTCTTTTTAGGAAACTTAGGTTGGAAAAGCCAACCGGATGTTGACTTATGTGTTAGAGGGTTCGGATATGAGTTCTGATGGTTCGGATAGTTTTGGTAGGTGATTTGGGACTTAGAAGCATTAGCGGAATGTGTTTTGGAGGTCCGGAGTAGATTTAGGCTTGAATTGGCGAAAATGGATTTTTGGCATTTTACGGTTGATAGGTGAGATTTTGATATAGGGGTCATAAATGAATTCCGAGAGTTGTAGTAGTTCCGTGGTATCTTTTGGGACGTGTGTGCAAAATTTCAGGTCATTCGGACGTGATTTGGTTGGGTTTTTATCAAAAGCGGAATTTGGAAAATTTTGGAATCTTAGGCTTGAATTTGATGTGATCTTGGTGTTTTAATGTTGTTTAATGTGGTTTGAAGATTGGTGCAAGCTTGAATAAGGTTATGGGATATGTTTGTGGTTTTGGTTGAGGTCCCGAGGGGCCTCGGGGTGATTTCAGATGGTTGACGGAGAGTTTGGGAGTTTGGTAGAGCTGCAGATTTTTGCTGCTTCTATTGTTTCCGCACCTGCGAATTGGGGACCGCAGGTGCGATGCCGCAGATGCGATGAAGAAGGCCGCAGAAGCAAAAGAAGGTAAGTGAGGCAGAAACCGCAGAAGCGGTTAGAGAACTGCACCTGCGATGGCGCAGGTGCAGATAGTGGATCACAGATGCGAAAAATGAGGACTTAAGTGGGGACTGCAAATGCGGTTGTCTTGACCGCAGAAGTGGGAATTTTGTCCGCAGATGCAAAATCCTTGGGCCAGAAGGTATAAGTTATTTCCTTCGCGATTTTTGAGCTATTTCACCATTTCTAAGTCGTCTTTGGAGCTTTTTGGACGATTTGGAAGAGAGAATACAAGGGGACTTCATTGTGATAAGGATTTTGGACCTAAAACTCGTTCCTATGGTATTATTTCACATATTAGGGCTGTAATTAATGGAATTTAAGGGTTAAATTTGGGGAAACTAGGGCTTGAAAACTTAGACCTTTGATTGAGGATTTAAAGGACCATTGGTGGTCGGATTTCAGAACTTTTGATATGTATGAACTCATGGATAGATAAGGAATCTATCGATGTGAATTTTATCGAATTCCAAGATGTGCCCGGGGGTCGGGTTTTGGTAATTTCGGGATTTATGTTATAAATTGATTATTTTTGCTTGGGCTTCGTTCCCTTAGCATATTTTGACGTCGTGATTCTGATTTTGGATAGATTCGATATGAGTGGAGGCCGATTCGAGGTGAAAAGGTGTCGCAGACTAGAGTTTTGACTGGATTGAGGTGAGTAAAAATTGTAAATATTGTCCTGAGGGTATAAAACCCCGGATTGCACGTCGTTGTGCTATGTTGAGGTGATGCACATGCTAGATGACGAGCGTGAAATTGTGCACTGTTGGGGATTATGACTTAGTCCGTCCCGAATGACTATTTCACCGCATATTTGACTGAAAACTATTTGCTATCATCATGTTTTGGGTTGAATGCCATATTTGGGCTTCGTCCAACTATTTGAACCCTTAGGGGATTTTTATTGATATTTTCTCACTGTTTTGACTTTATACTTGAACTCAGTCTTGCTATATTCTACTGGTTTTCATAACTCAACCATGTTTACTCTTCTTTAACATTTAAATAATATTTTGGGCTGAGCACTTTATTTTACTATTGCCCGAGTAGCTGTGAGATTCTGACTGAGTAAGGCCGAGGGCCTATGTTGTGAGGAAACACGGATTATGATTATGAGGCCGAGGGCTTGGGATATGTACGCCATGAGGTGTCTTGTTTATATGAGGCCTAGAGCCTAGTGATGATGCCATGAGATGGCTTGATATTGCGTTTGGGCCGTAAGGGGCCCCTCCAGGAGTCTGCACACCCCCAGTGAGCGCGAGTACCCGTTGTGATGTGAGATATAGCCCAAGGGGCTGGTATTGTTTCTGAGATATTGCTCGAGGGGCGGATTTGTTGATATTGTGCCCGAGGGGCGATCCTTTTATGTGTTTATTTTTTTCCTATTTTCCTGTCATTTGCTTGCTTAATTTGTTAAAAATGAAGTTTAAATTGCACTTAGTAATTTTACACATCTTTACTGCTTCCTTATAGCCTATAATGTGCCTTACATGATTTCTTGCTTTCAGTCTTTATTTATGATTATTACTCATTGAGTTAGAGTACTCACTTTACTCCCTGCACCCCGTGTGCAGATTCAAGCGCTGTTGATCCTGCTTGTGATGGTTGAGAGCTCCCAACAGATTTCAAAGTCTACGAGGTAGCTGCTCGGCATTCGCAGCCCCGTGCCTCTCCCCCTTTATCTCATCTCTATCTCTTTTTAGTTATTCTTTAATAGTTTGGTAGACATTTTAGACTTGTAGTGTATTGATAGATGCTCATGACTAGTGACACCCCGATATCGGGCGGTGTTGGGTTTATTTCCGGCACTCTGTAATGTTCACTGCTTATACTTTGGGATTATTTATCATGTTTTAGACTTAATTCGTATTGTTTAATTGCTAAAAACTGAATGTGAGTGTGTCGGCTAGCCTTGTCTTCACAAGAGGAGCCATCACGACCGGGTCCGGGTTTAGGGTCGTGACAACTACGAGTTACAAGATTCCTATCTATAAGTCTTATGAAGCTTGATCTTGAGTCTTGAATGGTTCTTCATGCAGACTTTAGATTTGAACTTTGGCGCTTGTTAGCTGCAGGTGCTAGCTCGTTCTTCTTCAGCTTTTTGGATCAAGACCGGACATGTAGTGCTTGTAACTTCAACCTTGTCTTGAGCAGTTTACATCTTTCATCTGCTTCTCCATTTGGATTCACTTCCTTCTTTTTTTTCTTTTTTTTCTTTTTTTCTTGGATTGAGACTTCTTCTCCGGTCATCTCAAACCCCTGTGCCTTGAGATAAAACCCTTATTCTTCAAACAACTCGTTCTACCTCCGATTTTTGAAACTTGAAATGAATTCTGAAATGACTTCCCTTGTTCTCTAGGTGGGCGCCTGATTGCCAAACTTGAACTGTATTCCCTTGTTCTCTAGGTGGGCGCCTGATTGCCAAAACTTGAGTTGTATTCCCTTATTCTCCAGGTGGGCTCCTGATTGCCAAAACTTGAGCTGTATTCCCTTGTTCTCCAGGTGGGCGCCTGATTCCCAAAACTTGAGCTGTATTCCCTCAGGTGGTCGCCTGATTGCCAAAACTTGAACTGTATTCCCTTGTTCTCCAGGTGTGCGCCTGATTGCCAAAACTTGAACAGTATTCCCTTGTTCTTCAGGTGCGCGCCTGATTTCCAAAACTTGAACTGTATTCCCTTGTTCTCTAGGTGGGCTCCTAATTGCCAAAACTTGAACTGTATTCCCTTGTTCTCCAGGTGGGCGCCTAATTGCCAAAACTTGAATATATTCCTTTGTTCTCCAGGTGGGCGCCTGATTGCCAAAACTTGAACTGTATTCCCTTGTTCTCCAGGTGGGCGCCTGATGCCAAAACTTGAATTGTATTCTATTGTTCTCCAGGTGGGTGCCTGATTGCCAAAAGTTGAACTGTATTCCCTTGTTCTCCAGGTGGGCGCCTGATTGCCGAAACTTGAACTGCATTCCCTTGTTCGCTAGGTGGGCGCTTGATTGCCGAAATGTGAACTGTATTCCCTTGTTCTCCTTGTGGGCGCCTGATTTTCGAATCTTGAACTGTATTACCTTGTTCTCCAGGTAGGTGCCTGATTGCTAAAACTTGAACTCTATTCCCTTGTTCTCCAGGTGGGCGTTCGATTGCCCGAAACATGAATTGTATTCCCTTGTTCTCCAAGTGGGCACCTGATTGCCAAAACTTGAACTGTATTCCCTTGTTCTCTAGGTGGGCGCCTGATTGCCAAAACTTGAATTGTATTCCCTTATTCTCCAGGTGGGCACCTGATTGCCAAAATTTGAACTGTATTCCCGTGTTCTCCAGGTGGGCGCCTGATTGCCAAAACTTGAATTGTATTCCCTTGTTCTCTAGGTGGGCGCCTGATTGACAAAACTTGAATTGTATTCCCTTGTTCTCCTGGTGGGCTCCTGATACCAAAACTTGAACTGTATTCCCTTGTTCTTGTTCTCCAGGTGGGCGCCTGATGCCAAAACTTGAACTGTATTCCTTTGTTCTCCAGGTGGGCGCCTGATGCCAAAACTTGAACTGTATTCCCTTGTTCTCCAGGTGGGCGCCTGCCATTACAACAAAACAGACAAAACAAAAGAAACTTTTCTGCCCCAATTTGGTACTGGGAACATCTGTGAGTATTAATCGAATCTTGTTATCGAAAGAGCTATAAGAACTCAAAAGCTAAATCCCATTATCCATGAGGGCCCTGAAAATTAAAATTAAATCTCTTTTTAAGAGTGAAAACTTCATAGCTAAGTTCAACTTCCTAAAGGTGAAACATATGCTAAATCTCATTATCTAATGAAGGTCTTAAAACTAAGTCCCATTATCCAGGAGGGTCCTAAAAACTTGAAATTAAATCCCATTATCCAGGAGGGCCCTGAAAACCTGAAATTAAATCCCATTATCCAGGAGGTCCCTGAAATACTGAGAATGAACTTACCTTAGCCATGGTCTCTTCCTGAAGGATCTCTGCAGAACGAACAAACTTCCTTGCCCTTGAACCATGCTTTTCCTCATGGAGGGTTCCTGCAGATCGAACAAATTTTCTTTCCTCTTCTCAAACGCTTTGTGCTAACAAAATATAGGCACGACACTTGAAAAAATTCAAACTTCCAAGCTTTGATTTGGACATAGTCTTCGTCCCTGTTTCAAACAAAGAAAACTTGTGAGTTTAAACATGGTGGTTGGTTTGTGGCCTTGACTTTGAGGGCGATTGCTCCTTCACTTGCCATGATAACATTGATTTCCACTTGGAAAACCTTGCTTGTTATTAGTTAACCACTTTCTCTGTCAACCTTATCACAGAAAATACCTTTGATCCGTTTAAACCCAAACACCCCTATCTATTGCATTGTTCATGAATCGACATATACTGAACCTTTGTATTTCACATGAATCCCAAGGCACGTTGATTTTTAACAACTCATTGTGCTTACTATTCTTTCCTGATGTATGTCATTGGCATGTACTAGCCAGACTCTGTTTTGTGCAATTGGAAGGCTGGTAGCAAATTTTGTAGTCGTTTCTCACTTGTTTTGACCAAACAGATTCAAGAAGAGGAACAAAACAAATGGAACAGAGTAAGAGACAATGGAAAGAGATGATACCTAACAAAAAAAATACAAGATAGAAACTTATCAGATATGGATACCAACTCTAATGACCATGACTTGCACCTTTGGATTAAGTGGCCTAATTTATCAAGCAAGTCTAATCTTCAACTCTTGTTGTACCTCTTCGCCGTGAAACTGGGCTTCAATGCTCCGATTATTCTATCTGATTCACAATCCTTATTTGACTTGCAGTGCCTGAAGGGTTTTCACCATCAAGCCTCTCTCATTTTGTTCTTTCTCTTAACTTACTGTCGCTTTATGGTGCCTGCGAAGATTTTCACCGATAAGACTCTCTCATTTTGTTCTTTTTCTTTTTATTTCCTCTGATTCTGTAGATGACAAGGCATTGACCATAATAAAAACATCATATGCTCCTGGCATAGCTAACTCAGCATTCTCAAAGATTATCTGGGAGGTCTTTTTGGATTGTAATGTGGCTTTTGGACAGGGTTAGAAAGAAAGGATATCACAAAGGCTCAAAACAACTAAGATAACAGGTTAATTTATTTACAACTTTTGGAATCCATTTAAAATAACTTTGCCCCAATTCTGAAACAAGGGAATTTGATTCCTTTTTTTAGATGGAATTTCTAAGAAAGACCGCCCCACTCTCGACTTCGTGGGATTATGAAATATTTTATTTGCTATGACCGAACCGTAAGGCTGTGTACGTATCTTGTGGTGACAAGAATCAGGCCAAACGTAGTTCACAAGACTACTTTTTGTTACTATTTTCCTTTTTTCTTTTTTCTTTTTCTTTTTCTTTTTCCTTCTTTTTTTCTTTTTTTTTTCTTTATCACTATTTTTTTTTTGAATTTTCCTTTTGGAATGAACTTTCTAAAACAAACATATGGGGACATGAACTTCTTTTTTTTCGTATGACTCTATCTTGATTACAAAAGAGGGGAGGTCAAAGAAATCAGTACATGCTCAAAAGGTATCGAATGGTATAAGTGTTTGGGTAGCTGAAAGAAGACCTCCTAATCCTTGAAAATGCCAAGTATAGCACATGCAACTTGAAGATAAAAAATGAAGATCATGCATAGCGTTTATTTTGCAGCATCGGCATTGGTATCACATATATGTCATCCACCTTTCTTTGGTGCCTTGTCAAGTACATAGCTCTTCTTGGGTTATTTCGTCTTTACAATTGATACCTTTCGTCTATTTGGAGCAAAATCCCTTGGCTTTAATCTTGTTACTTGAGATGCACTTAAACTCAAAGTTGCTCGCTTCAAATTGTTCAGGGCACACTCTCTCATGACAAATTCTTGTCATCCTATTGACTTCTCAAACTATCTGCCCCAGATTCACACAGATCGGGCTTTAAATGATCTCAAAATATCCAAATCTGTACTTATTTCCCTCAAATATCCCTATCATCTTCAGAATTGTTTCAGTACTTCATGTTTAAACTAACTTTTAAGACCAGGCCTAGAATTATGCGTGCATGTCATGTCACTAGAGCCAGCATGAAAAGAACTATAAAAGGAGAAGAGAACTAAACAAAAATGACTAGAAATAACATAACAGAAAACTTGCATTAGACAGACGGTGACAGGGTTTGAATAACGACACAAGCAAACTGAACTAGGGTTACAACCCTGGAACAAACCTAGATAACACTAAACGAATTACTACGATTAAAGGAACTAGGCAAAATAAAAGGATAGAAGGGTTTGAGTCATAAGACAATATCTGGATTACAACCCTGAAATAACCCGGACAACAGAAATGACAACAAAATAAACCACCAGAACTCCTCCCTGACTAACCAAGAAAAGAGTGTATTTCCAATCACCAAGCTCAAATATCTTAGCCACTAAGTTCCACATCAATATCCCTAGGACCTTCACCAACTTAAATCACATTGTCTTCACCAAATGGCTCATTGACTCCTTTGACCAACCTTTCGTCATTGCAAACCATCCCAACAATTTATGCGTTATCTGTACATCTAGAGTATTATGTGTGACACTTGGGGTATTACTGCCTTGGACCACAATTATTCCTTCTTGAATCATTCTTTCTATTTCCATTTTCAAAGCACGACAATCTTCAACATTGTGCCCCTGGGCATTGGAATAGTATTCAACCTTTTAGCAGGGTTAAAGCTTCTCACATGTGGGTCTACATAATTAGGAGGAATAGGTGCAATCATATCGTAGTGCTTTAATTTCTCAAACAAACTTGCATAGGACCCTCTTATTGGTGGAAAATTATCTTTCAGCCTTTGTTCCCTTCTACACCCTTGGCTTGAATGTGGGATATAGGGCACTTGAAAATTTTGTGGAGGCTAATGGGGATTCTGCGGTGCTCATGCTCGCCTTTTGGAGTGACCAAATGGTTGGACAGATGGACGGACGTTGTTTGGAGGATAATACTAGGTGGATTATGCGGAGCTAGGGGATGTTCATGGGGTCGGTATTGAGGCTGAAAGCGTTTAGTAGGAATACCCACTGGATCCTGTCGTTGGCAGGGCTCAGCAACATCTTTTCTATCAATGGGAGGACTGTCCCGAGCAACTTGTTCGTTCCATCTGAACCAAAATTCCCTAAAACTTTCCTTGGGTTTCTTTTCTATCTGAGATAGGGACAAGCGGTCTGGGACAATGTCTATATTGTACTGAAAGTGTCGCACAAAATCTTGAGCCATGTCATCCCATGTATGCCACTTACCGACATTTTGACGAGTATGCCATTCCAAAGCTGCCCCAGTCAGGCTGTCACTGAAATACGCCATCAACAACTCATCTTTCCCGCCAACACTTCTCACTTCATTGCAATAACCCCTCAGATGGGCTACTGGATCACCACGCCCATCATACAAATTAAACTTTAGCATCTTAAACCCTTTCAGCATTCTAGATATCTCATATTTCTCCACTATCTTAGCGGGCTTTACAGTCTCACCGGGAGGCTCAAAATGAGGAGCGTAAGAGTATAGATCCAAGATCTTGAAAATTGGTTCTGGAGCATAGTATTGGGCATCGGGTATTTTGAACACAGTCTCGCTAGAGGATCGAGGAAAGGTATCAGGTGGATGAGCTACAAAAATGTGAGTGGTCAAAGGAGTGGGATATGAGGTGGTTCTGGGGGTGGAGAGTGAAAAGGTTGTGGGGAGATATCCTGGACTTGTGACAGTGGCGGAATGGTGACAAGGCTTTCGGTGTAGTTAGTGGGAACTGATGGTGGAGGACGCCCACTAATCCAGGCTTGGTATATTTTGGCCATCTGTGTTACGACCCAAAATCCACTAAGGGTCGTGATTGCGCCGAACACCACTGTCAGGCAAGCCACCAAAATACTTAATTAAATTCTTGTTTTAAATATTTCCGAAATCGCTTCTTGTATACGTTTAAACAATACATAATAAATTCCACTGAATAAATAATGAAACATTCAACAACTTTTAAAACTTCTGAATAAACCCATAGACATCCCAAACCCGGTGTCACAAGTGCATGAGGAATTTCTAAGAAATAATGTAATACAACAACCGTCCAGAATACAATCTTGGACAGAAAATAACTATAGTAATCTGAAACAGACTTGCTGGTTGTGGGTCATATCGGGAAGTGCATCTCACCTAAGTCTCTGTATCAACCATGCTGCTACGCCCACTAGGCCGCTAGAGATATATGTGCATGTGCAACAAGAATGCACAGAAGTGTAGTACGAGTACGAAAACAACGTGTACCCAATAAGTATCCCGTCTAATCTTGAAGAAGTAGAGACGAGAGGTCGACTTCGACACTTAATAGTGGTCCAATAATGTTATATCAATAATATATTAAATCGTGGATTTTTATAAATATGATGTAATTCAATAGGTTGAAGCAAGTAAATAATTCTTTCTTCTATAGGAAATTTCCAAATTCCTTTTCATCATTTATACATATATTCTTAATCCGGGAAGATCCAATAACAACTTCAATAAGTTCCAAGGCAAGCAATACAATCATGCGCAAATCATGTCGAGGACGTACGACCCGATCCAACAATTTTTAAACTATGCACTGTTAGAGGGTCGAATGGCGCGAACCATAGATGCATCTATTTAATCTACCGAGGCGTTCAGCCTGTTCAAGAATTTAAACACGCATAGACAGTCAATCAAGAAGTCATTAGGAAACAATTATCTAAAGAAAACCAATTCTTTTTTAACAATTTGGAAAAATGAAGTTTAATTATTTTTAGAAATTCATTTACCAATTCGATAGGATTTAAGCAATTCAACTGTCAATAAGGTTACAAATATTCCAAGTATAGCATGCTTTTAGGTCCTAGACTACCCGGAATTACACATATTAGTAGCTACGCACGGACTCTCGTCACCTCGTACATAAGTAGCCCCCACAAATAGGAGCACATAAGCAATTATTTCACCTATGGGGACAATTCCCTCTTACAAGGTTAGAAAGAAGACTCACCTCGCTCCGAAGATCCATAACCAGCATTCCACCATTTTGAAGACTTGAATCGATGCTAAATGCTCCAAAGCTAGCCAATAATTATGCAAATCCATTAATATATGTTTAATTGCTCATTACAATTCAATTCATAACAATTCCTAACCCTAATCAAAAAGTTGACAAAATCGCCCTCTGGCCCACGTGCCCGAATTCCGAAATTTTTCGAAGATAAACTTTACCCACAACCTCACAAACTCAAATATATAATTTGCTCTCAATTTCATACCCAAAGTCGTGGAAAATTCCCAGAATATCAATTTTCTAAGTTTTCCCTCAACCCCAAGTTTCTACCAATTTTCATGCTCAAATCCGAAACAAAACCATGTATTTAACGTCTAATGAGTGAGAACAACTTACCTTGCCATAGATGAAGAAAATCTCTCTTCCAAAAGCTCCAAAATCGTCCAACCCAAAGTGAAAATGGGTGGAAATGAATCAAAACTCGATTTTAAAGAGAGCTCACTGCCTCCAGTCCTTTCGCACTTGCGGTCTCTTGATTGCTTCTGCGATTCGGCAGGTGCGGACCAATTGACGCATCTAAAATCCAAGGCTCCCAGCCCATTTCTCTTCTACGTCCACTCCTCCGCAGATGCGTTCCCGCATCTACGGCAAAATGATCGCATCTGCGGTCCCAGCCTAGCCGTCCATTTCCGCTTCTGCGGCACGAAGGCCGCTTCTACAGCTCTGCACCTGCGTCCCTAGTCTCGCAAGTGCGGTTATACCAGCAACCAGTAACTTCATCCCTTTCCAAAATTCCATTTTTGATCCATTAACCACCCAGAATCCACCCGAGGTCCCCAGGACCCCAACCAATCGCACCAACCAGTCCCAAAACATATTACGGACTTGCTCGGGGACTCAAATCATATCCAACAACGCTAAAATCATGAGTTGAGCTCGAATCCAAGCTTAATGAACTTTAGAATTTCAAACTTCTTCATTCGATGCCAAAACATATCAAATCACGTCCGATTGATCTCAAATTTTTCACACAAGTCATATTCGACATTACGGACCTACTCCAACTTTCCGAATCAGATTTCGACCCTGATATCAAAAAGTCCACTTCCGGTCAGACTTCTCAAAAGCCTTCAAATTTTTATCTTTAGCCAAATGACTCCAAAATGACCCACAAACCTCCGAATTCACTTCCGATCGTGCTCCCAATACCAAAATCACCATACGGATCTACTCCCAGACTCGGAATCCCAAACGGACATTGATAGCACCGAAATGCACTTCAACCAAAACTTATGAAATTTCTTCCAAAAGGCTAACTTCCACAATAGGCGCCAAAACGCTCCTGGTCATCCAAAACCCGATCCTAGCATACGCCCAAGTCCGAAATCATCATACGAACCTATTGGAACCTTTGAATCTCGATTCCGATATCGTTTACTCAAAAATACAATACTAGTTAATTCTTTCAACTTAAAGCTTCCGAAATGAGAATTCTCCTTCCAAATCAACTCCGAACATCCCGAAATTCAATTCTGACCACGCGTACAAGTCATAATACCTGAAATGAAGCTGCTCATGGCCTCAAACTGGTGAACGGCGCATTAGATATCAAAATGACTGGTCAGGTCATTACATATTCTCCCACTTAAACATACGTTCGTCCTCGAACATGCTAAGAACTACGCTAGGGTTGTCCGAAATCACTATTTAACATTTCGAGTACCTACCCGTGCTACCACAACTCAGCTGGGCACCCTAGCTCGATCAATCTGAAGATATCCTTTTCCACTTAAGCAAGTAAGCCTTAGAGCCCAATTCCAACATCCAGAATACTCTGCCAGGCATGTTCCAACATACGCTCACTGTATCAATAACTACACGCAACACCAAAACATGATTGTGTACCTTAGCTAAATTCACAACTTGCACCACTTTACTCACAGGACCACAATAACATTCTCCGATCAAATAATTCAAACTTCCACAAATCTGATGCTCCCATTGCACCTCATGAACTACATAGGTCTTGCTCTAACTATTACAATACCACCACGACGGAAGAGATGTGTAAAAATTCATAACCGACTGCCGAATCAAAAAATCATTAGATCTATACTCCTGACAAGAACCCTCGCCTCATTCTGAACCAAATAATGGTCTTTGTTCCTTAATATACTTCATATAATCATATTGCACTGATCCTAAATCCAATGATCTCGTCTCACCCAGTACGAACTGCTCAGGCAATAAGCCACCCCGGACATGATCAAAAGTCTCATATGATGCCCCAACCTGCCAATAGGCCACCCATTCGAATGGGATACAAAGGGAAATGAACAATAGAAGGAACTACTCGACTCGCACAACTAATATGAACTTTCCTCAGAAAATGAGAAACAAACACACATAAGATGAAGTATGAAAACTGTATACAATATCACACTGTTGCGGCACGCAACCCGATCCAAATAACATACCCATAGCGGCGTGCTACCCGATCCACACATAACACTCACCTAAGGAGATGCACATCGAGCTAAATTGCTCATTACAACAAAATACCGAATATCGGTCACAAGCACGCTAAGTGCATAATACTATCCCTGAGGGGACATATAGTGCTATAAGCTACAGAACTCAAGCACAACTGAGGTGTGATATATGCTCTGAATCTTAAGAGCCATTTTGCAAATATAACATCATATCTACGTGGAACCT
Source organism: Nicotiana sylvestris (assembly GCF_000393655.2). Classification (NCBI taxonomy): domain Eukaryota; kingdom Viridiplantae; phylum Streptophyta; class Magnoliopsida; order Solanales; family Solanaceae; genus Nicotiana; species Nicotiana sylvestris. The sequence continues at coordinate 116,125,985 of NC_091063.1, forward strand.
CAACACATAAGCAATTCACCAAGCCATCTCATAACTAACATGGCACAATGTATCATTAAATGAAATAACTTACGATGGAATAAAACCCTGACTACTCTTTCATAAGGAGCGCATTACTGAAATGAACACATCTAGCCTGATATAGAGCCCATATTCACATTTGAATCCATCCACAGACCTCAAGTTGATTTTGATTGTACTAAACTAGGCTAATAACCTTTCAAAGGTCCATAATAGCTCCCCTTTCTCTCATAACACATAAGAACAACCATCATAACCGGAGTAATCATCCACAGTCCACAACTCGATAAATCAAGTGCCCTCTAGGCATCAATTCCCAAATCAACGATATCACCACAATCTTCATACTTGGTTTAACTCTTCAACCAATCAAGTGACTACATGCCACACTTATACAACCTTCTTGTGGGGCACGCTCCCACAACCTTCCGTAACAGATAACAGGTCTGTACATCCAAACCACCGGCCGCACTAACGCTAAAAAGTGATCAAGAATCCTTAACCATGATGCAAAGCCTTTTTCACAAAACACCGATCTCAGGTGACGCTAAAGGCAATACCAACTTACTTTAAACATCGAAACTAATTTCCTGCTCATCCGAGCTCGTGACATTCTTGTTAACACTAAACTGCAAGCTTGATCCTTACATCAAATTCCATACCGCTCACTGCACCTAACATGACAATATTTGATAGAACAGGATTTCCATCATAACTTCGGAACCACTAATAGATTAATGCTTTATCATATAAAAACCTTTCACTTAACTCATTTTAGGAGAACCATCACAACACGCAGGTGAATTGTCATAACCGTAGAATATGCAAATCTCCTAGTAGTGGTCTAAACCACCATAACCCTTCCGGAATTCGCCTACACGTAACAGGCCATAATAGTAGAATACTCTTGAATAACATCAATTACGGCAGCCGACAGGCCTCGCACGTACCGCCACAAATCACTTGCATAATTTGCTAAAGGAACTAATTACTACCACCAATACGCCAATTCAACTATGGCTAACTAGCCTATCTTCTTCTAATTTATCCTTGATTGCCTTAGAAATAATAACTCCATTTAACACATATCACACTCCATCCACACTCATCCCGAGTGACCGTGAACCACGAGACCATGCTGTCTCAAATCCCACGAACCATTTCATACCTCCCAATTGCTACACTGCAGGTCGAAACATCATAAAACATTCTAGGCACCTTCTCATAAGCTGCTACAAAGCTTGATTCTTAATTGTACCTATAGGCTCGAAATTATTAGGTACCACACTTTACCCCTTTGAATCCACTAGGACCATAGTTGAGAGCCACCCACTCTGACTTGGCCCCGAGTATAATCAACTCCATAATTCTTCTCGCACATGCATACCCTCTCAACGAAGCACCCGACAGAATCACTTCCCTTGAAACCCACACTTATACAAGGCATAAATCTTGAATCCTTCCCCAAGTCTGAGCATGATCCAATAAGGCCAACCATAGCAAACCTTTAATTTGGTCAAAGATTGATTGATTAATCTTTTTGGACAAAATTCTTTTCAAATATCTCAATTAATTAATTATTAATTAAGAAAAATTCAATCTGAAATAACCTACGACTCGGTCCGGTCCAGTCCGTTTTCTTTCCCGGATTATTTGAAATCCGTTTATTTTTCCCGCAATATTTCCCCATTTGTTTCAACGGTTGTGGATGTTCAGAAATAGTGACAAACTTGTTCCAACAGCTATGGTTGTTCTGAAAGGTTGCAAACCTTTTCAGAAATAGTACCAAATTGGCTATAAATATTCCTTCAAATCCCAGAATATTTTCTTACAAAATTTTCTGATCTTCTTCTTCTTTTGCACTTAAAATTCTAGTGTGTTTTACAGCCTTCGAATGGTTCGTTGTTCATCGACGTTTTTGGTACCAACACTTTGGTGAGTTAAATCATTCTATCCTGGGAGGATATTCCAGAACCTCGAATACTTGAGGGAAATAATTGTTTTAAGGACACACTGTGTATTCTGTGGGCTCGATTTATTCCAATACTGTGTTCAGAATTTATTTTGAGTTCCTATACTATTTTCAGAATTTATTTTGATGTTTTAGTTTGTGTATATATAGAGAAGTTCATCTTTTATCTCTTAAAGAGTTAAGAAGAAGTCAAGCCTCGCGCTGTCGTTGTCGTCGCTCGCTCGGCTCGGCTTCGGCTTCGGATTCGGATCTGCATTTGGATTTTGTCAAAGATTGATTGATTAATCTTTTTTGACAAAATTCTTCTCAAATATTTTAATTAATTAATTAAATTAAATTAACAAAATTCAATCCGAAATAACTCGCGACCCGGTCCTGTCCGTTTTCTTACCCGGTTTGTTTTAAATCTGTTTGTTTTTCCCGCAATATTTTCCCACATATTTCAACGGATGTGGTTGTTCAGAAACAGTGACAAACCTGTTCCAACAACTATGGTTGTTCTGAAAGGTTGCAAACCTTTTCAGAAACAGTACCAAATTGGCTATAAATATTCCTTCAAATCCCAGAATATTTACTTGCGAAATTTTCTAATCTTCTTTTTCTTCTTCTTCTTCTTCTTCTTCACTTAAAAAATCCAGTGTATTTTACAGCCTTCGAGTGGTTCGTTGCTCATCGGCGTTTTTGGTACCAACACTCCGGTGAGTTAAATCATTCTATCCTGGGAGGATATATTCCAGAACCTCGGGTACTTGAGAGGAATAATTTTCTTAAGGACACACTGTGTATTCAGTGGGATCGATTAATTCCAATATTGTTTCATAATTTATTTTGACGTTCTAGTTCTACTAACTTTCTGTTTCTGTTTTTTAGAAAGTTTATTGTTTTATTAATTTTACAACAATACAGTTTTGATAACAATCTTAAGGAAATTATTTTATTATATTCTGTATTCTGTTTGTGGAGATTAAAACCTGTGTGATTTTCTACTCCGTCTGAATTTTACTATTCTGATTTGAAGATATAAAAACTTCATCAGAGTATTGAAATTCAGAAAAAGATTTGAAGAACATAAAAACTTCATCGTTTTCAGTGAAACAGATATAAAAACTTCAGTTTTTTATGTATTGTTTACTGATTATAGTATTGTTTACTATTCTGGTTTTGCCATTAATTGAACTCTTATGTTGTTGACAGTGAGAAATGGCAATTGATAATGGAAATCCTTCTGCAATGATGATAGCCTCATCAAGCCGCACAGTTGTTCCTCCGGCCGACAAACCGGTGAAATTTTCTGGAGCCAACTTCAAAGGATGGCAGTAAAGGGTGTTCTTCTGGCTTACCACACTTGGTATGCAAAAATTCACTAGTGAAGAGCCTCCAGTTCCTGCTGCGGATATGCCAGACAATGAGAAGTTCATGATTGTTGAGGCGTCGAAGCAGGCAGATTCTCTTTGCAAAGGCTATACCTTATGCACTTTAGAGGATGACTTGTACAATATGTACAGTGCGATGAATACTTCGAAAGAATTATGTGACGCACTTGAGAAGAAGTACAAGATGGAAGATGCATGCTTGAAGAAGTTCGTCGTACCCAAGTTTCTATACTATAAAATGATAGACATCAAAACTGTGGGAACCCAAATTCAGGAGCTTCAACTTATTTTTCACGACCTTATTGCTGAAGGTATGGTCGTGAATGATGCATTTCAAGTGGCTGCAATGATTGAAAAATTGCCTCCTTCGTGGAGAGATTTCAAGAACTATCTTAAGCACAAGCACAAAGAAATAAAGTTGGAAGATCTTGTGATACGTCTAAAGATTGAGGAAGATAAAAAACAGCCGAGAAGAAGTCTCGTGGAAATTCAACGATCATGGGAGCTAATATCGTTGAAGAGACTGCCCAAAAAGTAAGAAGATGAAGAGGTCTTCTGGACAGACTAAGGAGAAGAGCAAAAAGAAATTCTAGGGAAACTGCTATAACTGTGGAAGAGTTGGTCACAAAAGCCCTAATTATCGTCTCCCGAAAAAGGATAAGAAGAAGGCACAAGCCAACATAGTGGAGAAGAATGATGATATTGATGATCTTTGTGCAATGCTTTCGAAATGCAACCTAATTGGAAATCCGAAGGAATACTGGCTTGACTCTGGAGCCACTCGGCATGTTTGTACTGTCAAAGAAGCATTTGCAACTTACTCTACTACTAGTCCCGAAGAAGATATTTCCATGGGAAATAATGCAACAGCCAAGATTGAAGGTTATAGGAAGATATTCCTGAAGATGACTTCCAGCAAGGTGTTAACGCTCAACAACATTCTTCATGTTCCTACTATTAGGGAGAATTTAGTTTCTACTTCTTTATTTGTAAAGAATGGATTCAAATATCTGTTTGTTTCTGATAAAGTTGTTGTAAGCAAGAATGAAATGTATGCTGGAAAAGGATACCTCACGGAGGGCCTTTTCAAACTCAATGTAATGGTAGTTGACAGTATGAATAAAATTTCATCTTCTTCCTATTTATTGGAGTCAAATGATTTATGGCATATTCGTTTAGGACATGGCAATTATAAAACCTTGCGGAAGTTAATTAATTTAGAAGTATTGCCTAAATTCGAGTGTAATAAATCAAAAGGTCAAATATGTGTTGAATCTAAGTTTGTAAAACATCCTTATAAGTCTGTTGAAAGGAATTCAAATCCTTTAGACTTAATTCATACTGACATTTGCGATATGAAGTCGACACCATCTCGAGGTGGGAAAAAGTATTTTATTACTTTTATTGATGATTGCACTCGATATTATTATGTTTATTTGCTTAATAGTAAGGATGAAGCAATTGAAGCATTTAAGCAATACAAGAATGAAGTGGATAATCAATTGAATAAAAAGATCAAAATGATTAGAAGTGATACAGGTGGAGAATATGAATCTGCGTTTGCAGAAATATGTTCGGAATATGGAGTTATCCATCAAACTATTGCACCTTACACACCTCAATCCAACGGAATTACGGAAAGGAAAATTGGATATTAAAGGAAATTATGAATTCTTTATTAATAAGTTCCGGATTACCGTAGAGTTCGTGGGGGGAAGCTATCCTTACAGCTAACCGAATACTTAGCAGAGTACCCCACAGCAAAACGCAATCTATTTCATATGAAAAATGAAAAGGAAGAAAACCCAACTTGAAATATTTCAAAGTGTGGGGTGTCTAGCAAAGGTACAAGTTCCTTTACCTAAAAGGGTTAAAATCGGACCAAAAACAGTAGATTGTGTTTTCATTGGATATGCAACAAACAGTAAAGCATGTCGGTTTTTGGTTCATAAATCCGATAATCCCGATATTTATGTTAATACGGTAATGGAATCAGATAATGTTGCATTCTTTAAAAGCATCTATCCATATAAAACCGAATGTGAGTCGTTAAGTAAAAGACCTAAACAACCTCGGAGGAAGAGATTTACATGGAACAACCTGAGGGTTTTGTGGTTCCTGGTAAAGAAAAGAAAGTGTGCAAACTTTTTAAGTCTCTTTATGGACTTAAACAAGCACCCAAACAAAGGCATGCAAAATTTGACCAAACACTATTGGCAAATGGATTTAAAATCAGTGAGTGTCCAAATATGTTTACATTAAAAACACTCCAAGTCATGAAGTCATTGTTTGTTTATATGTTGATGACATGTTGATAATGAGCAAAAGTATGGCAGATATAAATGTTACAAAGTGCATGTTGGCTAGCAAATTTGACATGAAAGACTTAGGAGTTGCTGATATGATCTTAGGAATCAGAATTCACAAGACTCCACAAGGTCTAGCATTATCACAATCTCACTACATTGAAAAGGTACTTTACAAGTTCAAATAATTGGATTTCAAAATTGACAAGACTCCAATTGACGTGAGTTATGCACTTCAAAAGAATGAAGGTGAAAGTGACTCACAACTGGACTATGCAAGAGTATTGGGAAGTTTGATATATATCATGAATTGTACGCGACCAGATATAGAATGTGCTATTAGCAAACATATTCGATTTACAAGTAATCCCAATCAAATACATTGGATGGCAATGAAACGAGTTTTGGGGTATTTGAAACATACCCAAAACTATGATTTGCATTATAACAAATATCCCTCTGTGATTGAGGGACATAGTGATGCAAATTGGATCACCGGATCATCTAAAGTTAAATCCATGAGTGGAAATGTTTTCACAAATTGAGGGTGGAGCAGTGTCTTGGAAATCATCAAAACAAACGTGCATCGCCTGTTCTACAATGGAATCTGAATTCATAGCTTTAGATAAGGCCGGTGAAGAAGCTGAATGGCTCCGAAATTTCTTAAAAGATATTCCATTTTGGCCCAAACCTTTGGCACATATTTGTATACATTGTGATAGTCAAGCGGCAATAGGTAGGGCAGGGAGCATTATGTATAATGGAAAATCTCGTCATATACGACGGAGACACAATGCCGTTAAACAACTACTCTCTAGTGGTGTTATCACGATTGACTACGTAAAGTCAAGATATAACGTGTCAGATCCACTTACAAAAGGCCTATCTAGATAGGTAGTTGAAAGATCATCAAAGGGAATGGGGCTAAGGCCTAGGACAAGTCATCATTACGGTAACTCAACCTAGCAGAATGGAGATCCCAAGAGCTAGGTTCAAAGTGATCAAACAAAATTATGAATAATAGTTCAACATTGTCAAATAAATCAACACATTCATGTGATGAATACAATGTTCAAAAACGAGGTAAAGCATTAAGGCTTTTTGATGAGTCAATAAAGCTTAAAGTTTTTTAATGATTTGCTAAGTTTGGTAGAATATGACCAGATAGTGTGTCTTTAGGATTACACATTTAGGAATCACCTATGTGAGTGTGAAGTGTAAGTCGCTTCAAGGGGAATGAAAGTAAAGGCCCATTCTTTAAGCACTCATGAAACCAGGCGATATTCATGGCTGAAACGAACACAACCGTGAGAACCAGCTATGGTTAAGGATTGATTGTGTGACTTATGTTATCTAGGTATACAACAAAGCTCAACAGTTCAAAGATATCAAATCTACCGATTGACCGAGTATATTCGATATAAGTTCACTACGGAAAGTTCAAAGGGAAACCTACTTATCCAAATACAATTAATTCTTGCATGTGAAACACACACATGTCCGTGCATTCCTTTAAGTTTATAGCCATTCCCCATTCATGTGGGTGATTGTTGGATTTCGTTATTAATAACAAAAGAGGTGTGAATGGAAAATGGTGGGAAAAGAAATTAAGGAAAGTGAAATTTTGAATGAGTTCACTTTACTAATGTACTTTGTCCATCATTGGTAGAAGGAAAGAAAATCGTTGTGTATATATAGAGAAGCTCATCTTTTAGCTCTTAAAGAGTTAAGAAGAAGGTAAGCACTATGTCGTTGTCGTCGCTCGCTCAGCTTGGCTTCGGCTTCGGATTTGGATTTGGTCAAAGAGGTATACAACAAAGCTAGACGGTTCAAAGATATCAAATCTACCGATATAGATTATGGGCATTATTATAGAGTATTCTACGAATGTTTATAAGTTATTTTCCTAAGCTACTTTGAGATTAACCTAAGGCTATAGATTATGGACATTATTATAGAGTATCGAGTGGATTAATTATGAAAATACGTAGGATATGTTATATATTAACATGGAAATGGGATAACTCTACAAATGGATAAACAGTATATCATGGGCATAGACCCAAAATTTCTTTCCCTTCGAGATTAAACCCATAACCGTTATTCAAGCTGTTAAGTGGCAGAAATAATTAACATATTAAAAATTTGATCACCAAAACACCATGAGATCCCAACATAATTACAGTATACCCTTACTTAGAAAGACAATGCAAATAAGCTATTAGATCTGCCATCTAAAATTAGTAGTTTGATTAAATTCGACACTCTCCTAACATGTTGCTGAACCTAGGAAACGATAAGATTTTGAAATTTGGCTTTTCTGGGCTAGTGGAGTCAGATGAGGACAAAAATATTGATACCTTGACAATGCAAATACCCCTTCCACAAAGGTGGAAAACAGTTTCTATGTGAAGTTTCCATTTTTCGGACATTAAGCAGAGCTTTGACAGACCTGAAAATTAAGTAGGAAGATTTTCCGAAATGGCATGATCGATAATATCTACAACATCGGAGTTTCAATGAGTCAGAGGCAAATTTGTCGAACTCAGAATGAAGCTATTACTGAAACATCTCATTTTTCAATCACTTGCATTCAAATACATCAAACCATAGGACAAAACATGACAGAATATCAATTAACAAAACAGGGCATCAAGCAACCAAGTAGAGTATCAAATACCTCTTTCGAACACAAATCAATACTAAGGGAAGAAACGATGAGGGAAAAGATGGACCTGAAAAGTGCTTTCCTTTAATGAGATTTCCAGTAGTTACATGAACAAAATAGAGCCACGATTACAATCGTGCCTCGAGATAGCAATAAAACTCAGTTGGAACCACAAATCTCACCTCGATCAGCGCTGGTGGAAACTCGAACCAACCACAAACTCAAACGACGCAGCCAGACTCGAAGCATATTCGACTCCTCAGCTAATCTCCATAGAGGAAAAATAGAAATTAATTAAATAAACGATATCTTTTCCTTATTGTTCTGTCCGAAAACCCCTATCCAGAAATCCCCCTCCCTTCCTATCTACGTGAGTGTGTGAGATGAGAGGTGGTGGCTGAAATTTGGTGGTCGTATGGATGGAATTGGAGGAGTATCGATGGGTCTGGATGTGTGGTTGAGTTTTCCGGCGGGCTGGGGTCATGTGGTTTGCCTCTTGAGAGAGAGGGCTAGGTTGTTGCCTCTCTTTTAATCTCTGTGTGTTTTTTTGTTAAGGAAGATGATAAAGAAGCAGAACAGAGGGGAGGGTCTCTTGTGTGTTAAGCGGTGGATCCTTATTTAGGGCTTAGGGTTTTTCTTTTATTTTGTTCAAAAAAACAGTCTAGAAGGGTTCCTAGGGTTAACTTAATGGGTATTGGGTATTGGGCTTAATGGGATAATCCGAATTGGGTCAAAAATTGGGCTCTAAGACTCCTAAAATTGTGGTCCAACACCTTAATTGATTCCTTGTAATATAAGATAAAAATACTACACAATACAAAAACTAATCCTAATTAATTAAACTAAACTATATTAAAACATGAAGCTATTTTTTATTTTATTTTTTTGTATTTTCAAGATTATATAAAGATGAAAATAAGGTACTATCTTTGTATTTTGTTTTTTTAAATTTATGAAAGGTACATGAATTAAAAGTAACTAGGTAAAATATTTTTGTAATTTTCATTTTTATTATAAAATGAAATAAAATAGTTAAAACTAGTTGAAATAGCAATATTAGGCCTAAACTAAATATTTACAGCTAAAATACAAAAATTTTTAGGGAGGGTCAAAAATCACATGTCTACAGTTGTCCCTCTTTGACTGGGAACGCAAAGAGTTTTAAGACAAAGAACGACTAGACAGGTTTTTGACCTGACCTTTATTTAGAGATACCAACACTAAGAAAAGGGAGAATGTGATCGAGCCCTGGTATCTGAGCTGCCTACTTATCTTTGGCTATAAAGGACTTTTTCATAGGACTCGTGTAGTCTACCCCCAAAAGGAGCTCCACTTTTAGCGGATTGATTGCTCGAAAGAGCCGTACCTAGCTAAGGGAAGAAGCTATCTCTATTTTCTGGATACTTTATTCTCTTCTACCGCTCTTTGTTTACTTTTGGCCTTCCCGAACTCCTACACAGGCGGAGTCGGATCTTGGAATAAGCTCCTTTCCATGGGAAATCTACTCAATAGTTTAGGCCCCTAATTCGGTCTATGTTTGGGATGTTGTCGTACTCAAAGGCGAGGGAATCAGGCCACGTGTATTTTAGAATTAGGGAGAGCGATGGACTATATTGAGGTGGAGATCCAGTCGAGGTTCTGTTCCGTCGAGGTTCCGGGCCGCGGTCCTGTTATTACATTAAAAATCAAAAAATGAAAAAGACTAACAAAGCATGTCAACTACTGTGATGACCCGGCCAGTTATCTCATAGTTACCGCTCCGTTTTTCCCATTGTTGCTTCTTATTTCTTTGTTTATCGGCTCTATATGTGATCGAGTTGGTTGGCTCGGGTTCGAAAAGGTTTTGAGAAGGTTTGAGACACTTAGTCTCTTTTTAGGAAGCTTAGGTTGGAAAAGCCAACCGGATGTTGACTTATGTGTTAGAGGGCTCGGATGTGAGTTCTGATGGTTCAGATAGCTTCGGGAGGTGATTTGGGACTTAGGAGCGTGAGCGGAATGTGTTTTGGAGGTTCGGGGTAGATTTAGGCTTGAATTGGCTAAAGTGGATTTTTGGCGTTTTCCGGTTGATATGTGAGATTTTGATATAGGAGTAGGAATGGAATTTAGAGAGTTGTAGTAGTTCCGTGGTGTCTTTTGGGATGTGTGTGCAAAATGTCAGGTCATTCAAACGTGGTTTGGTTGGGTTTTTTATCAAAAGCGGAATTCGGAAGATTTTGGAATCTTAGACTTGAATTTGATGTGATCTTGGTGTTTTAATGTTGTTTGAGGTATTTTGAAGATTGGTGCAAGATTGAATAAGGTTATGGGATATGTTTGTGTTTTTGGTTGAGGTCCCGGAAGGCCTCGGGGGTGATTTTGGATGGTTGACGGAGAGTTTGGGAGTTTGGTAGAGCTGCAGATTTTTGCTGCTTCTGTTGTTTCCGCACCTGCGGATTGGGGACCGCAGGTGCGATGCCACAGATGTGAGGAAGAAGGTTGTAGAAGCGGAAGAAGGTAAGCGAGGCAGAAACCGCAGAAGCGGTTGGAAAACCGCACCTGCGATGGCGCAAGTGCGGATAGTGGATCGCAGATGCGAAAAATGAGGACTTAAGTGAGGACCGCAGATGCGGTTGTCTTGACCGCAGAAGCGGTACTGCAGAAGAGGTACCACAGAAGAGGGAATTTGGCCGCAGATGTGAAATCCCTGGGTAAGAAGTTATAAATTATTTCCTTCGCGATTTTTGAGCTATTTCACCATTTTTAAGTCGGCTTTGGAGCTTTTTGGACAATTTTGAAGAGAGAATTCAAGGGGACTTCATTTAGGTAAGGATTTTGGACCTAAAACGCGCTCCTATGGTATTATTTCATGGATTAGGGCTGTAATTAATGGAATTTAAGAGTTAAATTTGGGGAAACTAGGGCTTGGAAACTTAGACCTTTGATTGAGGATTTGAAGGACCATTGGTGGTCAGATTTGAGAACTTTTGATATGTATGAACTCGTGGGGATATAAGGAATCTATTAATGTGAATTTTATCAAATTTTGAGATGTGGGCCCAGGGGTCGGGTTTTGGTAATTTGGGATTTATACTATAAATTGATTATTTTTGCTTGGGCTTCGTTCCCCTAGTATATTTTAGCTTCGTGATTCTGATTTTGGATAGATTCAACGCGAGTGGAAGCCGATTTGAGGGGCAAAGGCATCGCGGACTAGAGTTTGGACCGGATTGAGGTGAGTAATGATTGTAAATATTGTCTTGAGGGTATGAAACCACGGATTGCACGTCGTTGTGCTATGTTGAGGTGACGCACACGCTAGATGACGAGCATGGAGTCGTTAATTGTTGGGGATTGTGAATTAGTCCGTCCCGAATAACTATTTACCGCGTATTTGACTGAAAACTATTTGCTATCATCATGTTTGGGTTGAATGTCATATTTGGGCTTTGTGCCAACTATTTGAACCCTTAGGGGATTTTTATTGATATTTCCTCATTGTTTTGACTTTATACTTGAACTCAGTCTTGCTATATTCTACTGTTTTTCATAACTCAGTCATGTTTACTCTGCTTTAACACTTAAATGATACTTTAAATGATATTTTGGGCTGAGCACTATGTTTTACTATTGCCCGAGTGGCTGTGAGATTCTGACTGAGTAAGGTCGAGTGCCTATGTTGTAAGGAAACACGGATTATGATTATGAGGCCGAGGTCCTGGGATATGTACGCCACGAGGTGTCTTGTTGATATGAGGCCGAGAGACTAGTGATGATGCCACGAGATGGCTTGATATTGCGCTTGGGCCGTAAGGGGCCCCTCTAGGAGTCTGCACACCCCCAGTGAGCACGGGTACCCATTGCGATGTGAGATATAGCCTGAGGGGCTGGTATTGTTTCTGAGATATTGCCCGAGGGGAGGATTCGTTGACACTGTGCCTGAGGGGCGATCCTTTTATGTGTTTGTTTTTTTTTCCTATTTGCCTGTCATTTGCTTGCTCAAATTGTTAAAAAGGCATTTTATGAAGTTTAAACTGCACTCAGTAATTTTACACATCTGTACTACTTCCTTATACCCTATAATGTGCCTTACGTGATTTCTTGCTTTCAGTCTTTATTTATGATTATTACTCACTGAGTTGGAGTACCCACTTTACTCCCTGCACCCCGTGTGTAGATTCAGGCGTTGTTGATCCTGCTCGTGAGGGTTGAGAGCTCTCGGCAGATTTCGGAGTCCACGAGGTAGTTGCTCGGCATTCGCAGCTCCGTCCCTCTCCCCCTTTTATCTCATCTCTATCTCCTTTCAGTTATTTTGTAATAGTTTGGTATACATTTCAAACTTTTAGTGTATTGATAGATGTTCATGACTAGTGACACCCCGGTATCGGGATGTGTTGGGTTTATTTCCACAAACTATAATGTTCATTGCTTATACTTTGGTATTATTTATCATGTTTTAGACTTAATGCGTATTGTTTAATTGCTTAAACCTGAATGGGAATATGACGGCTGGCCTTGTCTTCACGAGAGGTGACATCACGATCGGGTCTGGGTTTAGGGTCGTGACAAGTTGGTATCAGAGCCTATGTTACATAGGTCTTACAAGTCATGAGCAGGTTTAGTAGAGTCTCGCAGATCAGTCCGGAGATGTCTGTATTTATCCTCGAGAGGTTGTAGAACCTTTAGGAAAAACTTCATATTCTTGAAATTCATTTCATGCGAATTTGGTGATCCGATTACTAAACTTCTGTTATTCTATTCTCTCACAAAAGGTGAGGACACGCACTACCAGTCAGGATGGACGACCACTAGTAGCACCAGTTGTAGTCACTAGAGGCCGAGGACGCAGTCGTGGTCGCGGTAGGGGCAGAGGAGTGGCCCGCACAGCAGCTAGGGCAGCACCTATAGATCCACCAGCCACCCCAATTCAGGATCAAGTCCTAGTTATGGACGCTCTAGCAGCACCAGCTCAGGCACCAGTTGTGCCCATTGTGATTCCGGGTCTTCAGGAAGCCTTGGCTCAGATTCTATCAGTTTGCACTAGCCTAACTCAGACGGTTTCAGTCACTACAACCGCAGCTACTTCTCGGGCCGGGGGAGGCAATCACACTCTCGTCGCTCGCACACCTGAGCAGGTCATGCAGGGACTTCAGACACCGGGGGCACATTTAGCCTAGCCGGTTGCAGCTCCTTAGGACTATGTAGCTCATGCCATGCCAGAGGACGAGCAGCGCAGGTTGGAAAGGTTTGGTAGACTCCAGCCTCCGACTTTCAGTGGTGTAGAGGGTGAGGATGCCCAAGGTTTCTTAGACAAGTGCCAGCAGATCCTTAGCACAACGGGTATTCTGGAGACCAACGGGTCCGCTTTCATTACTTTTTAGTTTTCTAGAGTTGCCTTCACTTGGTGGGAGGCATTTGAGAGGCGTAAGCCTGTTGGTGCAGCACCCCTTACCTGGCAGCAGTTCTCCGTTCTCTTTCTGGAGAAGTATGTGCACAGTCTCGTAGAGAGGAGCTGTGCAGGGAGTTTGAGTGGTTGTGTCAGGGAGAGATGACTGTGATGCAGTATGAGATGAGGTTCTCCAAGTTAGCTCGTCATGTGATTTGGTTGGTTCTGACAGATAGGGAGAGGATTATGAGGTTTGTTGATGGCCTCACTTATCAGCTTCGTATTCTCATGACTAGGGCGAGGGTGACTAGGGCGACTTTTGAGGAGGTTGCAGACATTGCTCGAGAGATTGAGTCTATTCGTTGCTAGGAGCTAGAGGAGAGGGAGGCCAAGAAGCCTTGAGGATCTGGTAGTTATAGTGGTGCTCTTACGAGAGGTTAGTTTCAGCACGGCAAAGGTTGTCCATTCAGGCATGCTCAGCCAGCTCGCCCAAGTTATCGTAGGGCTTCATCGGGTCATGGTTCTCACAGTTCTCATCAGGGCCAGTCATCGCTTAGTTCCCTTCCAGCTTAGAATTCATCCTGTGCTCCCTCAGTTCAGGGCTCTTCTATGCCAGGTGCATCAGATAGTCATTCAGGTGTTAGGGGTTCCCTTCAGTCCCCTTCTCCGGCACCTGGGAGTTGTTATGAGTGTGGAGAGATGGGTCATAAGTGGAGGCAGTGTCCTCGTCGTCTTGCGGTTTGTCTCAGTAGAGGGGTTAGTCATCGGCTTTAGCGCCAGTTACTTCACCACCACCCACCCACCCAGCTAGGGGTGGAGTTCAGTCAGCTAGGGGCCGCCCTAGAAAAGGAGGTCGATCAGGTGGCGTTCATGCCCGTTTCTATACACTTCTAGCTAGATCCGATATTATTGCTTCAAATATTGTTATTACAGGTATTGTTTCAGTCTGCCATAGAGATGCCTCTGTATTATTTGATCCCGGTTCCATTTTTTCTTATGTGTCATCATACTTTACCTGTTATTTGGGTACGCCCCATGAGTCTCTTGTTTCACCTGTTCATGTATCTACCCTGGTGGGCAATACTATTATTGTGGACCATCTGTACCAGTTATGTGTGGTGAGTATTGGAGGTTTGGAGACCCGAGTGGATCTTTTATTATTGTGTATCGTGGAATTCAATGTTATTTTAGGCATGGATTGGTTATCTCCATGTCGTTCTATTCTGGACTATTATGCTAAAATAGTCACATTGGCTATACCGGGTGTGCCACGGATTGAGTGGCGAGGTTTGACTAATTATGTTGCTAGTAGGGTGATTTCTTTCTTGAAGGCCCAGCGTATGGTTAGGAAGGGTTGTTTTTCATACTTAGCCTTTGTGAGGGATATCGTTGTAGAGACTCCCAATATTGATTTTGTTCCAGTTGTGAGGTATTTTCCCGATGTGTTTCCTGCAGACCTGTCGGGCATGCCACCGGATAAGGATATTGATTTTGGTATTGATCTGGTGCCGGGCACTCAGCCCATTTCTATTTCGTTGTATCGTATGGCACCAGCGGAGTTGAAAGAGTTAAAGGAGCAGCTTTATGAGCTCCTTGAGAAGGGGTTCATTTGGCCTAGCGTGTCGGCTTGGGGCGCGCCGGTTCTATTTGTGAAGAAGAAAGGTGGCACTATGAGGATGTGCATTTATTACAGGCAGTTGAACAAAGTAACTATTAAGAACAAGTATCCTTTGCCTCGCATTAATGATTTATTTGACAAGCTTCAGGGAGCGAGAGTGTTCTCCAAGATTGATCTCCGTTGGGGTTATCACCAGTTGAAGATCAGGGACTCGGATATTCTTAAGACAACTTTTAGGACCCGATATGGTCATTATGAGTTCTTGGTGATGTCTTTTGGGATGACCAATGCCCCAGCAGCGTTCATGCATTTGATAAACAGCATGTTCCAGCCTTATCTTGACTCATTTGTCATAGTCTTCTTTGATGATATTCTGGTGTATTCGCGTAGTCAGGAGGAGCACGCGGGGCATTTGATAGTTGTGTTGCAGAGACTTAGGGAGAAGAAGCTTTATGAAAAGTTCTCCAAGTGTGAGTTCTGGCTCGGTTTAGTGGCATTCTTGGGGCACGTGGTGTCCAGTGAGGGTATTTAGGTTGATCCAAAGAAGATAGAGGCACTTCAGAGTTGGCCCAAACCATCCTCAGACACAGAGATTCACAGTTTTCTTGGTTTGGCAGGTTATTATCGCCGGTTTGTTCATGGATTCTCATCTATTGCATTGCCCTTAATCAAGTTGACTCAGAAGGGTGTTTCATTTGTATGGTTGGACGAGTGTGAGGAGAGCTTTCAGAAGTTCAAGACAGCCTTGACCACGGCTCCAGTGTTAGTTTTTCCATCAGCTTCAGGTTTATATACCGTGTATTGTGATGCTTTGAGAGTTGGTATTGGTTATGTATTAATGCAGGAGGGTAGAGTTATTGCTTATGCTTCTCGCCAGTTGAAGTCCCATGAGAAGAACTACCCCATTCATGATTTGGAGTTGGCTGACATAGTTCACACATTGAAGATTTGGAGGCATTACTTGTACGGTGTGTCTTGTGAGGTGTTTACTGATCATCGTAGCCTCCAGCACTTGTTCAAATAGAAGGATCTTAATTTGAGGCGGCGGAGGTGGTTGGAGTTGCTAAAGGATTATGATATTACTATATTGTACCATCCGGTAAAGGCTAATGTGGTGCCCGATTCTTTGAGCCAAAAAGCGGTGAGTATGGGGAGTTTGGCATATTTTCTAGTTGGGGAGAGACCTCTTGCAATTGATGTTCAGTCCTTGGCCAATCGGTTCATGAGGCTAGATATTTTGGATCCCATTCGTGTATTGGCGTATGGTTTCTCGGTCTTCCTTATATGATCGTATCAGAGAGCGCCAGTATGATGATACTAGAGATGTGACCATTGATGATGATGGGGTGTTGAGGATGCAGGGCCGGATATTCCATTCATCTGGGTGCCACGAAGATGTATCAGGATTTGAGGCATCATTATTGGTGGAGGAGAATGAAGATAGACATTGTGGGATTTGTAGCTCGGTGTCTCATTTGTCCGCAGGTGAATATAAGCATCAGAGACCGGGTGGCTTGCTTCAGCGGATGGATATTCCGGAGTGGAAGTGGGAGAGGATCACTATGGACTTTGTAGTCAGACTCTCACGGACTCTGAAGAAATTCGATGTTATTTGGGTGATTGTGGATTGGCTGACCAAGTCCGTGCACTTCATTCCGGTGTGTACTACTTATTATTCAGAGTGGTTGGCAGAGATCTATATTCGGGAGATTGTTCGTTTGCATGGTGTCCCAGTTTCCATCATTTCAGATAGGGGCACTCAGTTCACTTCACAATTTTGGAGGTCAGTGCAGCGAGAGTTGGGTACTCAGGTTGAGTTGAGCACAACTTTTCACCCTCAGACGGACGGGCAGTCCGAGTGCACCATTCAGATATTGGAGGACATGTTGCATGCTTATGTCATCGATTTCAGAGGTTCATGGAATCAGTTTCTACCGCTTGTAGAGTTTGCTTATAACAATAGCTACTAGTCGAGTATTTAGATGGCTCCATATGAGGCTTTGTATGGGAGGCAGTGTAGATCTCCAGTTGGTTGGTTTGAGTCAGATGAGGCTAGGCTATTGGGGACACACTTTGTGCAGGATGCTTTAGACAAGGTGAAGGTGATTCAGGAGAGGCTTTGTACATCATAGTCGAGACAAAAGAGTTATGCTGACAGGAAGGTTCGGGATGTGTCCTACATGGTTGGTAAGAAGGTTCTGTTGAAGGTTTCACCCATGAAGGGTGTTATGAGATTTGGGAAAAGGGGTAAATTGAGTCCTCGGTTCATTGGGCCTTTTATGGTGCTTCGGAGGATTGGGGATGTGGCTTATGAGCTTGTTTTGCCACCCAGCTTGTCGAGTGTGCATCAGGTATTTCATGTTTCTATGCTCTGGAAGTATATTGGGAATCTGTCTCATGTTCTGGATTTCAGTACGGTTCAGTTGGATGGTAATTTGACTTATGATGTGGAGCCAATAGCTATTTTGGAGCGTCGGGTTCGAAAGTTGAGATCAAAGGATATAGCTTTAGTGAAAGTACAGTGGAGAGGTCGGCAGGAGACCGAGCGGGAGATGCGGAGCAGATATCCTCACATGTTTGAGGCTTCAGGTATGTTTCTTGACTCGTTCGAGGACGAACGTTTGTTTAAAAGGGGGGAGGATGTGACGACCCGGACAGTCGTCTCATGAGTTAGCACTCCGTTTTCCCCATTTTTGCTTCTTATTGCTTTGTCTATCGGTTCTATATGTGATCAGGTTGGTTGGCTCGGGTTCGGAAAGGTTTTGAGAAGATTTGAGACACTTAGTCTCTTTTTAGGAAGCTTAGGTTGGAAAATCCAACCGGATGTTGACTTATGTGTTAGAGGGCTCGGATATGAGTTCTGATTGTTCGAATAGTTTCGGTAGGTGATTTGGGACTTAGGAGCATTAGTAGAATGTGTTTTGGAGGTCCGGAGTAGATTTAGGCTTGAATTGGCGAAAGTGGATTTTTGGCATTTTCTGGTTGATAGGTGAGATTTTGATATAGGGGTCGAAAAGGAATTCCGAGAGTTGCAGTAGTTCCGTGGTATCTTTTGGGATGTGTGTGCAAAATTTCAGGTCATTCGGATGTGATTTGGTTGGGTTTTTATCAAAAGTGGAATTTGGAAAATTTTGGAATCTTAGGCTTGAATTTGATGTGATCTTGGTGTTTTAATGTTGTTTGATATGTTTTGAAGATTGGTGCAAGCTTGAATAAGGTTATGGGATATGTTTGTGTTTTTGGCTGAGGTCCCGAGGGGCCTCGGGGTGATTTCGGAGGGTTGACGGAGAATTTGGGAGTTTGGTAGAGCTGCAGATTTTTGCTGCTTCTATTGTTTCCGCACCTGCGAATTGGGGACCGCAGGTGCGATGCCGTAGATGCGATGAAGAAGGCCGCAGAAGCAAAAGAAGGTAAGCGAGGCAGAAATCGCAGAAGCGGTTGGAGAACCGCACCTGCGATGGCGCAGGTGCAGATAGTGGATCACAGATACAAAAAATGAGGACTTAAGTGGGGACTGCAGATGCGGTTGTCTTGACCGCAGAAGCGGGAATTTTGTCCGCAGATGCAAAATCCTTGGGCCAGAAGGTATAAGTTATTTCCTTCGCGATTTTTGAGCTCTTTCACCATTTCTAAGTCATCTTTGGAGCTTTTTGGACGATTTGGAAGAGAGAATACAAGGGGACTTCATTGTGATAAGGATTTTGGACCTAAAACGCGTTCCTATGGTATTATTTCACGGATTAGGGCTGTAATTAATGGAATTTAAGGGTTAAATTTGGGGAAACTAGGGCTTGGAAACTTAGACCTTTGATTGAGGATTTGAAGGACCATTGGTGGTCGGATTTCAGAACTTTTGATATGTATGAACTCATGGATAGATAAGGAATCTATTGATGTGAATTTTATCAAATTCCAAGACGTGCCCGGGGGTCGGGTTTTGGTAATTTCAGGATTTATGCTATAAATTGATTATTTTTGCTTGGGCTTCATTCCCTTAGCATATTTTGACGTCGTGATTCTGATTTTGGATAGATTCGATATGAGTGGAGGCCGATTCGAGGGGCAAAGGTGTCGCAGACTAGAGTTTTGACCGGATTGAGGTGAGTAATAATTGTAAATATTGTCCTGAGGGTATAAAACCCCGGATTGCACGTCGTTGTGCTATGTTGAGGTGATGCACATGCTAGATGACGAGCGTGGGATTGTTCACTGTTGGGGATTGTGACTTAGTTCGTCCCGAATGACTATTTCACCGCATATTTGACTGAAAACTATTTGCTATCATCATGTTTTGGGTTGAATGCCATATTTGGGCTTCGTCCAACTATTTGAACCCTTAGGGGTTCCTCACTATTTTGACTTTATACTTGAACTCAGTCTTGCTATTTTCTATTGGTTTTCATAACTCAGCCATGTTTACTCTCCTTTAACATTTAAATAATATTTTGGGCTGAGCACTTTATTTTACTATTGCCCGAGTAGCTGTGAGATTCTGACTGAGTAAAGTCGAGGGCTTATGTTGTGAGGAAACACGGATTATGATTATGAGGCCGAGGTCCTGGGATATGTATGCCACGAGGTGTCTTGTTTATATGAGGCCTAGAGCCTAGTGATGATGCCACGAGATGGCTTGATATTGCGCTTGGGCCGTAAGGGGCCCCTCCAGGAGTTTGCACACCCCTAGTGAGCGCGGGTACCCATTGTGATGTGAGATATAGCTCAAGGGACTGGTATTGTTTCTGAGATATTGCCCGAGGGGCGGATTTGTTGACATTGTGCCCGAGGGGCAATCCTTTTATGTGTTTATTTTTTCCTATTTGCCTGTCATTTTCTTTCTTAATTTGTTAAAAAGGCGCTTTATGAAGTTTAAACTGCACTTAGTAATTTTACACATCTTTACTGCTTCCTTATATCCTATAATGTGCCTTACATGATTTCTTGCTTTTAGTCTTTATTTATGATTATTACTCATTGAGTTGGAGTACTCACTTTACTCCCTGCACCCCGTGTGCAGATTCAGGCGCTGCTGATCCTGCTCGCGATGGTTGAGAGCTCCCGGCAGATTTCAAAGTCTATGAGGTAGCTGCTCGGCATTCGCAGCCCCGTGCCTCTCCCCCTTTATCTCATCTCTATCTCTTTTCAGTTATTCTTTAATGGTTTGGTAGACATTTTAGACTTGTAGTGTATTGATAGATGCTCATGACTAGTGACATCCCGATATCGGGCTGTGTTGGGTTTATTTCCGGCACTCTGTAATGTTCACTGCTTATACTTTGGGATTATTTATCATGTTTTAGACTTAATTCGTATTGTTTAATTGCGAAAAACTGAATGGGAATGTGTCGGCTGGCCTTGTCTTCACGAGAGGCGCCATCACGACGGGTCCGGGTTTAGGGTCGTGACAACTACGAGTTACAAGATTCCTATCTATAAGTCTTCTGAAGCTTGATCTTGAGTCTTGAATGGTTCTTCATGCAGACTTTAGATTTGAACCTTGGCGCTTGTTAGCTGCAGGTGCTAGCTTGTTCTTCTTCAGCTTTTTGGATCAAGACCGGACATGTAGTGCTTGTGACTTCAACCATGTCTTGAGCAGTTCACATCTTTCATCTGCTTCTCCATTTGGATTCACTTCCCTCTTTTTTCTTTTTTTTCTTTTTTTCTTGGATTGAGACATCTTCTCCGGTCATCTCAAACCCCTGTGCCTTGAGATAAAACCCTTATTCTTCAAACAACTCGTTCTACCTCCGATTTGAAACTTGAAATGAATTCTGAAATGACTTCCTTTGTTCTCTAGGTGGGCGCCTGATTGCCAAACTTGAACTGTATTCTCTTGTTCTCTAGGTGGGCGCCTGATTGCCAAAACTTGAGTTGTATTCCCTTGTTCCCCAGGTGGGCGCTTGATTGCCAAAACTTGAGCTGTATTCCCTTGTTCTCCAGGTGGGCGCCTGATTGCCAAAACTTGAGTTGTATTCCCTCAGGTGGGCACCTGATTGCCAAAACTTAAATTGTATTCCCTTGTTCTCCAGGTGGGCGCCTGATTGCCAAAACTTGAACTGTATTCCCTTGTTCTCCAGGTGGGCGCCTGATTGCCAAAACTTGAACTGTATTCCCTTGTTCTCCAGGTGGGCGCCTGATTGCCAAAACTTGAACTGTATTCCCTTGTTCTCCAGGTGGGCGCCTGATTGCCAAAACTTGAATTGTATTTTCTTGTTCTCCAGGTGGGCGCATGATTGCAAAAAACATGAACTATATTCCCTTGTTCTCCAGGTGGGCGCCTGATGCCAAAACTTGAACTGTATTCCATTGTTCTCCAGGTGGGTCCCTGATTGCCAAACTTGAACTGTATTCTCTTGTTCTCTAGGTGGGCGCCTGATTGCCAAAACTTGAGTTGTATTCCCTTGTTCCCCAGGTGGGCGCCTGATTGCAAAAACTTGAGCTGTATTCCCTTGTTCTCCAGGTGGGCACCTGATTGCCAAAACTTGAACTGTATTCCCTTGTTCTCCAGGTGGGCGCCTGATTACCAAAACTTGAACTGTATTCTCTTGTTCTCCTGGTGGGCTCCTGATACCAAAAACTTGAACTGTATTCCCTTGTTCTTGTTCTCCAGGTGGGCGCCTGATGCCAAAACTTGAACTGTATTCCCTTGTTCTCCAGGTGGGCGTCTGCCATTACAACAAAACAGACAAAACAAAAGAAACTTTTCTGCCCCAATTTGGTACTGGGAACATCTGTGAGTATTAATCGAATCTTGTTATCGAAAGAGCTATAAGAACTCAAAAGCTAAATCTCATTATCCATGAGGGCCCTGAAAATTAAAATTAAATCTCTTCTTAAGAGTGAAAACTTCATAGCTAAATTCAACTTCCTAAAATATGCTAAATCTCATTATCTAATGAAGGTCTTAAAACTAAGTCCCATTATCCAGGAGGGTCCTAAAAACTTGAAATTAAATCCCATTATCCAGGAGGACCCTGAAAACCTGAAATTAAATCCCTGATGTATGCCATTGGCATGTACTAGCCAGACTCTATTTTGTGCAATTGGAAGGCTGGTAGCAAATTTTGTAGTCGTTTCTCACTTGTTTTGACCAAACAGATTCAAGAAGAGGAACAAAACAAATGGAATAGAGTAAGAGACAATGGAAAGAGATGATACCTAAAAAAATTACAAGATAAAAACTTATCAGATATAGATACCAACTCTAATGACCATGACATGCACCTTTGGATTAAGTGACCTAATTTATCAAGCAAGTCTAATCTTCAACTCTTGTTGTACCTCTTCGCCATGAAACTAGGCTTCAATGCTCCGATTATTTTATCTGATTCACAATCCTTATTTGACTTGTAGTGCCTGAAGGGTTTTCACCATCAAGCCTCTCTCACTTTGTTCTTTCTCTTAACTTACTGTCGCTTTATGGTGCCTGCGAAGATTTTCACCGATAAGACTCTCTCATTTTATTCTTTTTCTTTTTATTTCCTCTGATTCTGTAGATGACAAGGCATTGACCATAATAAAAACATCATATGCTCCTAGCATAGCTAACTCAGCATTCTCAAAGATTATCTAGGAGGTCTTTTTGGATTGTAATGTGGCTTTTGGACAGGGTTAGAAAGAAAGGATATCACAAAGGCTCAAAACAACTAAGATAACAGGTTAATTTATTTACAACTTTTGGAATTCATTTAAAATAACTCTGTCCCAATTCTGAAACAAGGGAATTTGATTCTTTTTTTTAGATGGAATTTCTAAGAAAGACCGCCCCACTCTCGACTTTGTGGGATTATGAAATATTTTATTTGGTATGACCGAACCGTAAGGCTGTCTACGTATCTTGTGGTGACAAGAATCAGGTCAAACGTAGTTCACAAGACTACTTTTTGTTACTATTTCCTTTTTTTCTTTTTTCTTTTTCTTTTTCTTTTTCCTTCTTTTTTTCTTTTTTTTTTTCTTTTTTTTTCTTTATTACTATTTTTTTTTTTTGAATTTTCCTTTTGGAATGAACTTTCTAAAACAAACATATGGGGACATGAACTTCTTTTTTTTCGTATGACTCTAACTTGATTACAAAAGAGGAGAGGTTAAAGAAATCAGTACATGCTCAAAAGGTATCGAATGGTATAAGTGTTTGGGTAGCTGAAAGAAGGCCTCTTAATCCCTGAAAATGCCAAGTATAGCACATGCAACTTGAAGATAAAAAATGAAGATCATGCATAGCGTTTATTTTGCAGCATCGGCATTGGTATCACATATATGCCTTCCACCTTTCTTTGGTGCCTTGTCAAGTACATAGCTCTTCTTGGGTTATTTCGTCTTTACAATTGATACCCTTCGTCTGTTTGGAGCAAAATCCCTTGGCTTTAATCTTGTTACTTGAGATGCACTTGAACTCAAAGTTGCCAACTTCAAATTGTTCAGGGCACACTCTCTCATGACAAATTCTTGTCATCCTATTGACTTCTCAAACTATCTGCCCCAGATTCACATAGATCGGGCTTTAAATGATCTCAAAATATCCAAATCTGTACTTATTTCCCTCAAATACCCCTATCATCTTTAGAATTGTTTCAGTACTTCATGTTTAAACTAACTTTTAAGACCAGGCCTAGAATTATGCGTGCATGTCATGTCACTAGAGCCAGCATGAAAAGAACTATAAAAGGAGAAGAGAACTAAACAAAAATGACTAGAAATAACATAACAGAAAACTTGCATGAGACAGACGGTGACAGGGTTTGAATAACGACACAAGAAAACTGAACTAGGGTTACAACCCTAGAACAAACCTAGACAACACTAAACGAATTACTACGATTAAAGGAACTAGGCAAAATAAAAGGATAGAAGGGTTTGAGTCATAAGACAATATCTGGATTACAACCCTGAAATAACCCGGACAACAGAAATGACAACAAAATAAACCACCAGAACTCCTCCCTGACTAACCAAGAAAAGAGTGTATTTCCAATCACCAAGCTCAAATATCTTAGTCACTGAGTTCCACATCAATATCCCTAGGACCTTCACCAACTTAAATCACATTGTCTTCACCAAGTGGCTCATTGACTCATTTGACCAACCTTTCCTCATTGCAAACCATCCCAACAATTTGTGCGTTGTCTGTACATCTAGAGTATTATGTGTGACACTTGGGGTATTACTGCCTTGGACCACAATTATTCCTTCTTGAATCATTCTTTCTATTTCCATTTTCAAAGCACGACAATCTTCAACATTGTGCCCCTGGGCATTGGAATAGTATTCAACCTTTTAGCAGGGTTAAAGCTTCTCACATGTGGGTCTACATAATTTGGAGGAATAGGTGCAATCATATCGTAGTGCTTTAATTTCTCAAACAAACTTGCATAGGACCCTCCTATTGGTGGAAAATTATCTTTCAGCCTTTGTTCCCTTCTACACCCTTGGCTTGAATGTGGGATATAGGGCACTTGAAAATTTTGTGGAGGCTAATGGGGATTCTGCGGTGCTCGTGCTCATGCTCGCCTTTTGGAGTGACCAAATAGTTGGACAGATGGCCGGACGTTATTCGGAGGATAATACTAGGTGGATTATGCGGATCTAGGGGATGTTCATGGGGTCGGTATTGAGGCTGAAAGCGTTTAGCAGGAATACCCACTGGATCCTGTCATTGGCAGGGCTCAGCAGCATCTTTTCTATCAATGGGAGGACTGTCCTGAGCAACTTGTTCGTTCCATCTGAACCAAAATTCCCTAAAAATTTCCTTGGGTTTCTTTTCTATCTGAGATAGGGACAAGCGGTCTGGGACAATGTCTATATTGTACTGAAAGTGTCGCACAAAATCTTGAGCCATGTCATCCTATGTATGCCACTTACCGACATTTTGACGAGTATGCCATTCCAAAGCTTCCCCAGTCAGGCTGTCACTGAAATACGCCATCAACAACTCATCTTTCCCGCCAACACTTCTCATTTCATTGCAATAACCCCTCAGATGAGCTGCTGGATCTCCACGCCTATCATACAAATTAAACTTTGGCATCTTAAACCCTTTCAGCATTCTAGATATCTCATATTTCTTCACTATCTTAGCGGGCTTTACAGTCTCACCGGGAGGCTCAAAATGAGGAGCGTAAGAGTATGGATCCAAGACCTTAAAAATTGGTTCTAGAGCATAGTATTGGGCATCGGGTATTTTGAACACAGTCTCGCTAGAGGATCGAGGAAAGGTATCAGGTGGATAAGCTACAAAAACATGAGTGGCCAAAGGAGTGGGATATGAGGTGGTTCTGGGGGTGGAGAGTGAAAAGGTTGTGGGGAGATATCCTGGACTTGTGACAGTGGCGGAATGGTGACAAAGCTTTCGGTGTAGTTAGTGGGAATTGATGGTGGAGGACGCCCACTAATCCAGGCTTGGTATATTTTGGCCATCTGTGTTACGACCCAAAATCCACTAAGGGTCGTGATGGCGCCGGACACCGCTGTCAGGCAAGCCACCAAAATACTTAATTAAATTCTTGTTTTAAATATTTCCGAAATCACTTCTTGTATACGTTTAAACAATACATAATAAATTCCACTGAATAAATAATGAAACATTCAACAACTTTTAAAACTTCTGAATAAACCCATAGACATCCCAAACTCGGTGTCACAAGTGCATGAGCAATTTCTAAGAAATAATGTAATACAACAACCGTCCAGAATACAATATTGGACAGAAAATAACTATAGTAATCTGAAACAGACTTGCTGGCTGCGGGTCATCTCGGGAAGTGCAGCTCACCTAAGTCTCTGTATCAACCATGTTTCTACGCCCACTAGGCCGCTAGAGATACATGTGCATGTGCAACAAGAATGCACAGAAGTGTAGTACGAGTACGAAAATAACGTGTACCCAATGAGTATCCCGTCTAATCTCGAAGAAGTAGAGACGAGAGGTCGACTTCGACACTTAATAGTGGTCCAATAATGTTATATCAATAATATATTAAATCGTGGATTTTTATAAATATGATTGTAATTCAATAGGTTGAAGCAAGTAAATAATTCTTTCTTTTATAGGAAATTTCCAAATTCCTTTTCATCATTTATACATATATTCTTAAGCTGGGATGAGGCAATAACAACTTCAATAAGTTCCAAGGCAAGCAATACAATCATGCGCAAATCATGCCGAGGACGTACGGCCCGATCCAACAATTTTTAAACTATGCACTATCAGAGTGTCGAATGGCGCGAACCATAGATGCATCTATTTAATCTACCGAGGCGTTCGGCCTGTTCCGGAATTTAAACACACATAGACAGTCAATCAAGAAGTCATTAGGAAACAATTATCCAAAGAAAACCAATTCTCTTTTAACAATTTGAAAAAATGAAGTTTAATTCTTTTTAGAAATTCATTTACCAATTCGATAGGATTTAAGCAATTCAACTGTCAATAAGGTTACAGATATTCCAAGTATAGCATGCTTTTGGTCCTAGACTACTCGAAATTACACATATTAGTAGCTACGCACGGACTCTCGTCACCTCGTGCGTAAGTAGCCCCCACAAATAGGAGCACATAAGCAATTATTTCACCTATGGGGACAATTCCCTCTTAAAAGGTTAGAAAGAAGACTCACCTTGCTCCGAAGATCCATAACCAGCATTCCGCCCTTTTGAAGACTTGAATCGATGCTAAATGCTCCAAATCTAGCCAATAATTATGCAAATCCATTAATATATGTTTAATTACTCATTACAATTCAATTCATAACAATTCCTAACCCTAATCAAAAAGTTGACAAAATCGCCCTCGGGCCCACGTGCCCGAATTCCGAAATTGTTCGAAGATAAACTTTACCCACAACCTCACAAACTCAAATATATAATTTACTCTCAATTTCATACCCAAAATCGTGGAAAATTCCCAGAATATCAATTTTCTAAGTTTTCCCTCAACCCCAAGTTTCTACCAATTTTCATGCTCAAATCCGAAACAAAACCATGTATTTAACGTCTAATGAGTGGGAACAACTTACCTTGCCATAGATGAAGAAAATCTCTCTTCCAAAAGCTCCAAAATCATCCAACCCAAAGTGAAAATGGGTGGAAATGAATCAAAACTCGATTTTAAAGAGAACTCACTGCCTCCAGTCCTTTGGCACTTGCGGTCTCTTGATTGCTTATGCGGTTCCGCAGGTGCGGACCAATTGCCGCTTCTGTGGTCCAAGGCTCCCAACCCATTTCTCTTCTACGTCTACTCCTCCACAGATGCTTTCCCGCATCTGCGGTTCCAGCCTAGCCGTCCATTTTCGCTTCTGCGGCACGAAGGCCGCTTCTGCCGCTCTGCACCTGCGGCCCTAGTCTCGCAGGTGCGGTTATACCAACTTCAGCCCTTTCCAAAATTCCATTTTCGATCCATTAACCACCTGGAATCCACCCGAGGCCCCCGGGACCCAACCAATCGCACCAACCAGTTCCAAAACATATTACGGACTTGTTCGGGGCCTCAAATCATATCCAACAACGCTAAAATCATGAGTTGAGCTCCAATCCAAGTTTAATAAACTTTAGAATTTCAAACTTCTTCATTCAATGCCAAAACATATCAAATCACGTCCGATTGATCTCAAATTTTTCACACAAGTCATATTCGACATTACGGACCTACTTCAACTTTTCGAATCAGATTTCGACCCCGATATCAAAAAGTCCACTTCCGGTCAGACTTCTCAAAAGCCTTCAAATTTCTATCTTTAGCCAAATGACTCCAAAATGACCCACAAACCTCCGAATTCACTTCCGATCGCGCTTCCAATACCAAAATCACCATACGGATCTACTCCCAGACTCAGAATCCCAACCGGACATCGATAACACCGAAATGCACTTCAACCAAAACTTATGAAATTTCTTCCAAAAGGCTAACTTCCACAATAGGCGCCAAAATGCTCCCGGGTCATCCAAAACCCGATCCTGGCATACGCCCAAGTCCGAAATCATCATACGAACCTGTTGGAACCTTTGAATCCCAATTCCGATGTCGTTTACTCAAAAATACAATACTAGTTAATTCTTTCAACTTAAAACTTCCGAAATGAGAATTCTCCTTCCAAATCAACTCCGAACATCCCAAAATTCAATTCTGACCACACGTACAAGTCATAATACCTGAAATGAAGCTGCTCATGGCCTCAAACTGGTGAACGGCGCGCTAGATATCAAAATGACCGGCCGGGTCATTACATATTCTCCCACTTAAACATACGTTCGTCTTCGAACATGCTAATAATTGCGTTAGGGTTGTCCGAAATCACTGTTTAACACCTCGAGCACCTACCCGTGCTACCATAACTCAGCTGGGCACCCTAGCTCGATCAATCTGAAGATATCCTTTTCCACTTAAGCAAGTAAGCCTTAGAGCCCAATTTCAACATCCAGAATACTCTGCCAGGCATGTTCCAACATACGCTCACCGTATCAATAACTACACGCAACACCAAAACATGATTGCGTACCTTAGCTAAATTCACAACTTGCACCACTTTACTCACAGGACCACAATAACATTCTCCGATCAAATAATTCAAACTTCCAAAAATCTGATGCTCCCATTGCACCTCATGACCTACATAGATCTTGCTCTAACTTTTACAATACCACCACGACGGAAGAGATATGTAAAAATTCATAACCGACTACCGAATCAAAAAATCATTAGGTCTATACTCCTGACAAGAACCCTCGCCTCATTCTGAACCAAATAATGATCTTTGCTCCTTAATATACTTCATATAATCATATTACACTGAACCTAAATCCAATGATCTCGTCTCACCCAGTACGAAATGCTCAGACAATAAGCCACCCCGGACATGATCAAAAGTCTCATATGATGCCCCAACATGCCAATAGGCCACCCATTCGAATGGGATACAAAGGGAAACGAACTCTAGAAGGAACTACTCGACTCGCACAACTAATATGAACTTTCCTCAGAAAATGGGAAACAAACACACATAAGATGAAGTATGAAAACTGTATTCAATATCACATTGTTGCGGCGCGCAACCCGATCCAAATAACATACCCATAGCGGTGTGCTACCCGATCCACACATAACACTCACCTAAGGAGATGCACATCGAGCTAAATTGCTCATTATAACAAAATACCGAATATCGGTCACAAGCACGCTAAGTGCATAATATTATCCCTGAGGGGACATATAGTGCTATAAGCTACAGAACTTAAGCACAACTGAGGTGCGATATATGCTCTGAATCTTAAGAGCCATTTTACAAATATAACATCATATCTACGTGGAACCTCAACACATAAGCAATTCACCAAGCCACCTCACAACTCACATGGCACAATGTATCATTACATGAAATAACTTACGAGGGAATAAAACCCTGACTACTCTTTCATAAGGAGCGCATTACTGAAATGAACACATTTGGCCTGATATAGAGCCCATATTCACATTTGAATCCATCCACATACCTCAAGTTGATTTTGATTGTACTGAACTAAGGCTAATAACCTTTCAAAGGTCCATAATAGCTCACCTTTCTCTCATAACACATAAGAACAACCATCATAACTGGAGTAATCATCCACAGTCCACAACTCGATAAATCAAGTGCCCTCTAGGCATCAATTCCCAAATCAACGATATCACCACAATCTTCATACTTGGTTTAACTCTTCAACCAATCAAGTGACTACATACCACACTTATACAACCTTCCTGTGGGGCACGCTCCCACAACCTTCCGTAACAGATAACAGGTCTGTACATCCAAACCACCGGCCGCACTAACGCTAAAAAGTGATCAAGAATCCTTAACCAGGATGCAAAGCCTTTTTCACAAAACACCGATCTCAGGTGACGCTGAAGGCAATACCAACTTACTTTAAACATCGAAACTACTTTCCTGCTCATCCGAGCTCGTGACATCCTTGTTAACACTAAACTGCAAGCTTGATCCTTACATCAAATTCCATACCGCTCATTGCACCTAACATGCCAATATTTGATAGAACACGATTTCCATCATAACTTCGGAACCACTAATAGATTAATGCTTCATCATATAAAAACCTTTCACTTAACTCATTTAAGGAGAACCATCACAACACGCAGGTGAATTGTCATAACCTTAGAATATGCAAATCTCCTAGTAGTGGTCTAAACTACCATAACCCTTCCGGAATCCGCCTACACGTAACAGGCCATAACAGTAGAATACTCTTGAATAACATCAATTACGGCATCCGATAGGCCTCGCACGTACCGCCACAACTCACTTGCATAATTTGCTGAAGGAACTGATTACTACCACCAATACGCCAATTCAACTACGGCTAACTAGTCTATCTTCTTCCAATTTATCATTGATTGCCTTAGAAATAATAACTTCATTTAACACATAACACACTCCATCCACACTTATCCCGAGTGACCGTGAATCACGAGATCATGCTGTCTCAAATCCCACGAACCATTTCATACCTCCCAATTGCTACACTGTAGGTCAAAACATCATAAAACATTCTAGGCACCTTCTCATAAGCTGCTACAAAGCTTGAATCTTAATTGTACCTATAGGCTCGAAATTATTAGGTACCACACTTTACCCCTTTGAATCCACTAGGACCGTAGTTGAGAGATACCCACTCTGACTTGGCCCCGAGTATAATCAACTCCATAATTCTTCTCGCACATACATACCCTCTCAACGAAACACCCGACAGAATCACTTTCCTTGAAACTCACACTTATACAAGGCATAAATCTTGAATCCTTCCCCAAGTCTGAGCATGGGCCAATAAGGCCAACCATAGCACACCTTTAACAATTCCTTGCTCAAATTATCACTTATGCTCTTTTCCCGTAGCTGAAATAACTTACCAATATGCTGATAACCCGAAACCTCACAAAAAGATAACCATACAATCCAATCGTAGGTGGTGGGACTCTCCCACTTAGCTTGAAGCCACTATTACACAACTCTGAAATTCACCAGGATTCCTTATCTCTTATTGACATAACCATGTGCAATAGACCGCAAAAATTCTCAAAATCTTTCTGTAAAACCCCCTTTTTATACTTTGAATCATCAACCACATTCGCACGACCGATCTCTTTGCGGTATAACCAATAGAAATTCTTCGCAGAAGCTTCGCCAACCACGCGACCGCTAACCTGCTCACAGGGAATAACCCCCCGTGGAAATCACTCTCCGACATCTTCCAACGTCACAGCATGGGGTACAATCACTATGACATCAATGACCTATCCTGAGTTCGAGCTCACCCTCTAGCTGCACCAGTCCATTGACTCCTCGTGGACATCAATTAAATGTGCGGCAACATCCTTCCAATTCAAATTTAGGTTGTATCCTTCTTCATTTCAAGCAGCTCATTTCCGTTATATCAAATCTCATGTCGCATAATAGTCCACACTTCAAATTAATCTGTAGGCCCTAATCACCAATCACTAAAATTCCCAAATCACTCCAAACTCTCTTTAAGGTGTGTGGTCCTCCTACCACAAGCCCATATGCAGCTCCGCCACTCTCCCACTTTGGCGAAACTCACCCTCTTTAGTCGACTACTCGACCTTCGCTTCTTATACCTATACTTCTAGAAATTTTAACCATCGCTTGACCCTTCCCACATGTCCTTCCTCATTCTTTGCTGCTCCGCTGATGCCTTAGATCAAAACCCATCTCGATAGCACCTGAACCAATAGACCGCTATTAAATTTACACCTTTTCGAGGATCATCTTTCTCGTCGTTAACATTAGAAACACTAATTCCATCCTGAATCACTGCACCCCACGATCTCTGGTGGTCGCTTCTTCAATATTGTCTCACAATGTCCTGCTTCAAAGGCGAATTGTAGAAGATCATAACACCGGCGAACTTAGTACATTCAACAGGTATAACGACACCTCAACATAGATGAAAATTCCATTACGCTTGCAGATACCAAGCCTCGTTACCCCATCAACCCAAATCTGAATATTCTTAGCCCGATTGCCTTTCCCCTGCCGGGAATAAGATACGGAATCTCTAGATCATGCACTGAGTAAACCTCCCTTCAAGTCATCCACTGCCCCAACATGTAGGCAAACATCCTACCATCATATTAATACTGCGGAACAATCGTTCATAAGCATCATGGCAACTTATACCTAGCCTTAGAGCTCTCAGAAGAACTGCCACTATGCTAAAACGACAGAATATCCTTCCACAAGGCGATGATAATAGCTCAAACAACCCCGCATGGAGAAACACCTCGCACTACATCCATAGTACCATTACAATTTACTTACTTGCTGATTCGTGACCAGCACTTCGCGCAGCATAAGATTGAATAGGAAGGAAATAAAGGCATAAGCCTTAAAGGAATCAAACTGCATGATGAGGAAATCAAGAAGGGAAGTAATCCTAACAGTCCTGTAGCCTCCCGAAGATAAGTACAGACGACTCTGTACCGATCCGCGAGACTCTACTAGACTTGCTCATGACTCGTGAGACCTAAGGGAACCTAGTGCTTTGATACTATGTTGTCACGACCCAAAATACACTAAGGGTCGTGATGGGGCCGGACACCGCTGTTAGGCAAGCCAACCAAAATTTAAATTTGTGTTTTAAATATTTCCGAAATCACTTCTTGTATACGTTTAAACAATACATAGTAAATTCTACTGAATAAATAATGAAACATTCAACAACTATTAAAACTTATGAATAAACCCATAGACATCCCAGAACCCGGTGTTACAAGTACATGAGCAAGTTCTAAGAAATAATGTAATACAACAACCGTCCAAAATACAATATTGGATAGAAAATAACTACAGTAATCTGAAAGAGACTTGCTGGTTGCGGGTCATCTCGGGAAGTGCATCTCACCTAAGTTTCCGTATCAACTATGCTGCTACGTCCACTAGGCCACTAGAGATGCATGTGCATGTGCAACAAAAATGTACAGAAATATAGTATGAGTGCGAAAACAACGTGTACCCAATGAGTATCCCGTATAATCTCGAAGAAGTAGAGACGAGAGGTCGACTTCGACAATTACTAGTGGTCCAATAATGTTATATCAACAATATATTAAATCGTGGATTTTTATAAACATGATTGTAATTCAATAGGTTGAAGCAAGTAAACAATTCTTTCTTTTATAGGAAATTTCCAAATTCTTTTTCATTATTTATACATAAATTCTTAAGTCGGGAAGAGGCAATAACAACTTCAATAAGTTCCAAGGCAAGCAATACAAGCATGCACAAATCATGCCGAGGACGTACGGCCCGATCCAACAATATTTAAACTGTGCACTACCAGAGGGTCGAATGGCACGAACCATAGATGCATCTATTTAATCTACCGAGGCATTCGGCCCGTTCCAGAATTTAAACACGCACAGACAGTCAATCAAGAAGTCATTAGGAAACAATTATCCAAAGAAAACCAATTCTCTTTTAACAATTTAGAAAAATGAAGTTTAATTCTTTTTAGAAATTCATTTACCAATTCGATAGGATTTAAGCAATTCAATTGTCAATAAGGTTACAGATATTCCAAGTATAGCATGTTTTTGGGTCCTAGACTACCCGGACTTATACATATTAGTAGCTAAGCACGGACTTTTGTCACCTCGTGCGTACGTAGCTCCCACAAATAGGAGCACATAACCAATTATTTCATCTATGGGGACTATTCCCTCTTACAAGGGTAGAAAGGAGACTCACCTCTCTCCGAAGATCCATAACAGACATTCCACGCCCTTCCGAAGACTTGAATCAATGTTAAATGCTACAAAGCTAGCCAATAATTATGCAAATCCATTAATATATGTTTAATTACTCATTACAATCCAATTCATAACAATTTCTAACCCCGATCAAAAAGTTGACAAAATCGCCCTCAGGCTCACGTGCTCGGATTCCGAAATTTTTCGAAGATAAACTTTACCCATAGCCTCACGAACTCAAATATATAATTTACTCTCAATTTCATACCCAAAATTGTGGTCAAATTCCAAGAATATCAATTTTCTAGGTTTTCCCTCAACCCCAAGTTTTTACCAATTTTCATGCTCAAATCCGAAACAAAACCATGTATTTAACGTCTAATGAGTTGAACAACTTACCTTGCCATAGATGAAGAAAAGCTCTCTTCCAAAAGCTCCAAAATCATCCAACCCGATGTGAAAATGGGTGGAAATGAGTCAAAACTCAATTTTTAAAGAGAGCTCACTGCCTCCAGTCCTTTCGCACCTGCGGTCTCTTGACTGCTTCTGCGGTTCTATTGGTGCGGACCAACTGCCGCTTCTGCGGTCCAGGACTCCCAGCGCATTTCACTTCTGCGTCCTCTCCTCTGCAGATGCGTTCCCGCATTTGCGGCAAAACAACCACATCTGCGGTCCCAGCCTAGCCGTCCATATCTGCTTCTGCGGCACAAAGGTCGCACTTGTGGACCTAGTCTCGCAGGTGCAGTTATACCAGCAACCAGCAACTTCAGCCCTTTCCAAAATTCCATTTTCGATCTGTTAACCACCCGAAATCCACCCGAGGCCCCCGGAACCCCAACCAATCGCACCAACCAGTCCCAAAACACATTATGGACTTGCTTGGTGCCTCAAATCATATCCAACAACGCTAAAATCATGAATTGACCTCCAATCCAAGCTTAATGAACTTTAGAATTTCAAAGTTCTTCATTTGATGCCAAAACATATCAAATCAAGTCTGATTGACCTCAAATTTTGCACACAAGTCATATTTGACATTTTGGACTTACTCCAACTTTCGGAATCGGATTCCGACCCCGATATCAAAAAGTCTAGTTCCGATCAAACTTCTCAAAAACCTTCAAATTTCTATCTTTAGCCAAATGACTCCAAAATGACCCACGGACCTCCGAATTCACTTCCGATCGCGCTCACAATACTAGAATCACCATACGGAGCTACTCCCATACTTGGAATCCCAAACGGACATCGATAACACTGAAATGCATTTCAACCCAAACTTATGAAATTTCTTCCAAAATGCTAACTTCCACAATAGGCGCCAAAATGCTCACGGGTCATCCAAAACTTGATCTGGGCATACGCCCCAGTCCGAAATCATCATACGAACCTGCTGGAACCTTCGAATCCTGATTCCGATATCGTTTACTCAAAAATCCAATCCTAGTTAATTCTTTCAACTTAAAGCTTCCGAAATAAAAATTCTCTTTCCAAATCAACTCCGAACTTCCCGAAATTCAATTTCAACCACGCGTACAAGTCATAATACATGAAATGAAGTTGCTCATGGCCTCAAACTGTTGAACGGAGTGCTAGATCTGAAAACGACTGGTCGAGTCGTTACAATCTGTCCTTTCAACCTTAAGACCTATTCTTTCAACTCAGATTCTGATTCAACAATTCCCTTAGACGAATCAATAACCCCTGTGTCAAAGTCTTTGCTAGCCATGGCTACCTTGCTCTTTAACCTTATATTGTATGGATGAGTTACTTAAGAACCACAAACCAACCACCCTTCTGCTCAATGAAGATAACAAAAGGAACAAAACGGGGTCATCTTGTTAGCATTAGGGCATTTAACAGCTAAAAATATCACATTGCGTCCAATGCACCTAGCAACAATTAACGGTTCTAGAATGACTTAGAGGGTCACAAGGTCGCTTGGCATCATCCCAATTTGTTCATTTCAATCTTCTCTTTTCTTTCTTTTCTAGAACTTCTTGGCCTGCTCATTTTCTTTTCTCTTTTTTCTTCTAATAATCACTTTTTTCTTTCCTCTCATTTCTCATGTCCCACAACTTCATCCATTTTTTTCTTTTTCTTTTTTGCTTTTTTTTCCTTTTCCTTTTAATAAAAAAAATAATTCGAATGAACCCTATGTAGGTTGACTACGTATCATGACTCCGCATGAATCAGATGTTTGCGTAGTTTGGGAAAATCGAGAATAGACTAAATAAACTAACGTTCTTTTTTTAGGAAGGAAATCAAAAGAATAAACCAAAGAAAAAATATTTTGAATTTTCATTTGATATCCTAAAGAAAGATTTCAAAATAAGAAATGAAAAAAATAAAGAATGTTTTTGGATTTCAGTTTTGATTACCTAAAGGAGAAACTCTAAAGATAAATCAACGATAAAGTATGTTATTTTTTTTCTTCTATGTACAATGTCCTAAAGTTCTAGTAAAAATAAAAAGAATTTTTTTTTTCTATTCATTTTTCATTAATCACCCAAAGAAGAACTTCAAAAGAAAATCTTTTTGGATTTTTAGAATTAATATCTTAAAGAAAAATTTTAAAAGAGGTACTAAAAGAAAATTCTCTTTTTTTAAAAAATTTTAGTCTTAATATACTAAAGAAAATATAAAAGAACTTTTTTATTTTGAGCTCTAAATATTAATTTCCTAAGGAAAACCACCTCAAAGGAATTTTTTTTTCATTTCTAGAATTAGTATTCTAAAGAAAACTTCTAACGGAAATAGAAAAACGCAAAATCTCTTTCTTTTTTTGGATTTTTGATTTATAACACATTTTTTTCAAATATAAAATTGGAAATACAATAACAAAAGACATGACATTACTATACAAAACTAGAAGGTAAAAGACGACATAAAAAAAACTAACTCAAAACATAAAAAAAATCTTTAAAAAAAATCTCCTTAAGCAACTCCTGAATGAGTGATCCCGACTGGATGGTCCTAAGGAGTCTGTCATGCCTAAACTCTGGTAAGTAGGTCCACACCTGTATGAGAAAATTAAGACCAAATAGAGTTAAAGACCTAGAACGCTATGTGATACAACACCCCTTTCTGTTGGACACATGCAAGACATGATTGTGACTATTTTTCTAAAATTAACCTATGTGGCTAAAAGTGGCTAAAAATGCAAGATTTGGCGAAGACCCCGCGAAGCCAAGAACCTAAACTCACTAAGAAGACCGGACCCTATGTGGGTTGCCTACGTATCACGCCCCGAAATACAAGAATCAGATATGTGTAAATCGGGAAGAATAGATACGGGCGAAAATTTAAAAAAAAAACTAATTTAGAGAAAATATATTTTTTGTCTTTTTTTTTAAAGAAAATGATGAAACATGTAAGCTCTTTTTGGATTTTCTTTTCCCATTTTTTTTTTTTTGGAAAATGATGGGAAAGTGCAAAATCTTTATGGATTTTTCTTATTATTTTTTTTGGTCTTTTCTTAACAAAAATGTGGAAAAAAACATAACTTGGCCCTACATGCTTTATTTTCACACTTCACACTCTTTTTTATCATTTACCCTCAATCATCATTGGTCCGAAAAATGACCCATTTTACCCTTGAAAATGTAACATATAGCACATAAGATGCATCAAGATGGTCTTTTATTTTTGGGTACACCTGTCCTAGACGTACCCAACCCCTATGTTGAGTCCACAAAGTCAAATGCACATGATGCAAACAAACGTGCCTACTAGGGATCCGGCATGAGGTTATGTTATTCTAGGTTTAAAAATGGGGTTGTGTTCTAGACCTGGCTTACCCGAGCAGACAACTCGAGCCGAAGAGGGGGCAACGTACCGGGAGCACGAAAGTCTATCCGGCCTTGTTGCTGGCCCGGCCTCGTTCTATTTGGTATAACTTCTAACAGAAAAGTGGGTCACGCGAACGTGTGCACCATTTTTAGAAGACTCAGAGGGGTGGCGTAAGAAGGCAGTTTAATACAATTCAAACAATATCGAAATGGGAAATAAACAGCAATTAGCATATTAGGTTCACAAAAATACATAAATATTAACAATAAATTCAAATAAAATCATATTAAAAAACTCGAATTCTTGAACCCTAAACCAGAGATTCTGGGTTCGATCCCCTGTAGAGTCGTCAGAGCTGTCACACCTCCTTTTTCACACCCCGGAAGGGGGTATAAGAGAGTTTTTTTTAATTTAAGTGACAATCGAAATGGTATTATTTATATTAAATTTAGAGTCGCCACTTGGGATAATTTATGGTGTCCCAAGTCACCAGTTTAAAATCCTGAATTGAGAAAGTTGACTCTTATTTATGGTCTGCGAACACAGAAATCTGGGTAAGGAATTATGTTAATCCGGGAGAAGGTGTTAGGCATTTCCGGGTTCTGTGATTTTAGCATGGCCTCTTTGATCATACTTGGCTTAATCAAATTATCTAATTACTTATTTTAGAACCTACATGCATTTACCTCTTTTAATTAAGAAATTATCTTTAAAGGGGTCACGCGCACGTGTACCCATTTGTTTGGCGTGTCAAAAAATCATGTTACGTATATGTGTCCGCAATTAATGATGCTTTATTATTATTAAGAAAAGTTTGGTCGAAATTGCGCGAATGCATACCCCGATTTCATTTTTTAGAATCATAATTATGTCACGCGAACGTGTACATAATCACAATGATTTATTAAGTCGCGCTAAAGCTATTCTACGAATGTTTATAAGTTATTTTCCTAAACTACTTTGAGACTAACCTAAGGCTATCGATTATGGACATTATTATAGAGTATCAAGTGGATTAATTATGAAAATACGTAGGATATGTTATAGATTAACATGGAAATGGGATAACTCTACAAATGGATAAACAGTATATCATGGGCATAGGCCCAAAATTTCTTTCCCTTCGAGATTAAACCCATAACCGTTATTCAAGCTGTTAAGTGGCAGAAATAATCAACATATTAAACATTTGATCACCAAAACACCACGAGATCCCAACATAATTACAGTATACCCTTACTTATAAAGACAATGCAAATAAGCTATTAGATCTCCATCTAAAATTAGTAGTTTGATTAAATTTGATACTCTCCTAACATGTAGTTGAACCTAGGAAATGATAAGATTTTAAAATTTGGCTTTTCTTGGCTAGTGGAGTCAGATGAGGAAAATAATATTGATACCTTGACAATGCAAATGCCCCTTCCACAAAGGTAGAAAACAGTTTCTATGTAAAGTTTTCATTTTTCGGACATTAAGTAGAGCTTTGACAGACCTGAAAATTAAGTAGGAAGATTTTTCGAAATGGCATGATCGATAATATCTACAACATCGGAGTTTCAATGAGTCGAAGGCAAATCGGTCAAACTCAGAATGAAGCTATTACTGAAACATCTCATTTTTCAATCACTTGCGTTCAAATACATCAAACCATAGGACAAAATATGACAGAATATCAATTAACAAAACAGGGCATCAAGTAACCAAGTAGAGTATCAAATACCTCTTTCGAGCACAAATCAATATTAAGGGAAGAAACGATGAGGGAAAAGATGAACATGAAATGTGCTTTCCTTTAATGAGATTCCCAGTAGTTACATGAACAGAATAGAGCCACGATTACAATCGGGCCTCGAGACAGCAATAAAACTCAGTTGGAACCACAAACCTCACCTCGATCGGTACTGGTGGAAACTCGAACCAACCTCAAACTCAAACGATGCAGCTAGACTCGAAGCAGATTCGACTCATCAGCTAATCTCCATAGACAAAAAACAGATATTAATTGAAGAAACGATATCTTTTCCTCACTGTTCTATCCGAAAACCCCTATCCAGAAAGCCCCCTCCCTTCCTATCTATGTGAGTGTGTGTGATGAGAGGTGGTGGCTTAATTTTGGTGGCCATGTGGCTGGAATTGGAGGAGTATCGCTGAGTGTGGATGTGCAGCTGTGTTTTCCGGCGGGTTGGGGTCGTGCGGTTCGCCGCTTGAGAGAGGGGGTTGGGTTGTTGCCTCTCTTTTAATCTCTGTGTGTATTTTTGTTAAGGAAGATGATGAAGAAGCAGAACAGAGGGAAGAGTCTCTTGTGTGTTAAGCGGCGGATCCTTATTTAGGTCTTAGGGTTTTTCTTTTATTTTGTTCAAAAGAAGAGTCTAGAAGGGTTCCTAGGGTTAACTTAATGGGTATTGGGCTTAATGGGCTAATCCTTATTGGGCCAAAAATTGGGCTCTAAGACTCCTAAAATTGTGGTCCAACACCTTAATTGACTCCTTTTAATATAAGATAAAAATAGTACACAATGCAAAACCTAATCCTAATTAATTAAACTAAACTATATTAAAATATGAAACTATTTTTTATTTATTTTTTTGTATTTTCAAGATTATATAAAGTGAAAATAAGGTACTATCTTTGTATTTTATTTTTTTAAAATTTATGAAAGGTACATGAATTAAAAGTAACTAGGTAAAATATTTTTGTAATTTTTATTTTTGTTATAAAATAAAATAAAATAGTTAAAACTAGTTGAAATAGCGATATTAGGCCTAAACTAAATATTTACATGCTAAAATATAAAAAATCTCGGGGAGGTTCAAAATCACATGTCTACATTTTCTTTCCCGGATTATTTTAAATCTGTTTGTTTTTCCCGCAATATTTTCCCACCTGTTTCAACAGATGTGGCTGTTCAGAAATAGTGACAATGTTCCAATAGCTATGGTTGTTCAGAAAGGTTGCAAACCTTTTCAGAAACAGTACCAAATTGGCTATAAATATTCCTTCAAATCCCAGAATATTTACTTACGAGATTTTTAGATCTTCTTCTTCTTCTGCACATAAAAATTCCAGTGTGTTTTACAGCCTTCGAGTGGTTCGTTGTTCATCGGCATTTTTGGTATCAACACTCTGGTGAGTTAAAGTGTTCTATCTTGGGAGGATATATTCCAGAACCTCGGGTACTTGAGGGTAATAATTTTCTTAAGGACACACTGTGTATTCAGTGGGCTCGATTTATTCTAATATTGTTTTCAGAATTTATTTTGAAGTTCATATATTATTTTCAGAATTTATTTTGACGTTCTAGTTCTACTAACTTTCTGTTTCTATTTTTCATAAAGTTTATTGTTTTATTAATTTTACAGCAATACAGTTTTGATAACAATAATGGTGAGATTCGACGATATACACTCTTATATACAACATTGGAAACTATTTATTGAAACTTGGAGAAGAAAATCAGAAACTCCATTAAGAAGTTTCGAAGGTTCGATTTCAAAAATTAGATTTTCAAAATTGGATTCGATTTTGAGTGGATACTTTGACAAACAATTGGGAATATGCGTGGCAGTTCATATATCAACTTAGGGATGATTAAGAGCAGTTTAGAGGAGGTTTGGACCAATTAATTTCAAGTAAAATCCACCAAAGTTATATGTGTGATATAACTAATAGACATGAATATACATGCTTGATATACATTGATTATTCCCTGTCATTTTTATTGGGCTTTAATTACAAAACCTATTTTTTGGCTAAAATCTTATCAAAAGTTATTAATAGTGGTTATGTAGATCCGAATCTAACTATTATCTCTTTGAGAATAATAAATAGGGAATCTTATTCTGTATAGCCGTTTTCAAAATAATAACCTAAAAATATATATTTTTATATATTTTTGAGGTAGAGGTAAGTTTTATGTACACACTATCTTTCTCAGACCCTACTTGTGAGATTATACTAGGTTTGTTTTTGTTGTTGTTGTTGTGTGTGTTTGTGTTATATATAGTAAATATATACGCGGCTACTGAATATAGTAAGTAGTTTCGGCCGCGGGCTAAAATCTGATCTTTGTCCTAATATATAAGTTGGGTCATATCTTCCTCTTTGGGCCTGAAGCCAAGTAATCCAATACCCCCTAACACTTCTTCTACAAAAATGGTATCAGCACATGAACAAGCAGATGCCTTCCATACAATACAAATTTTCTACTGTAAAATCGTAAAAATTATACGGGGCGTTCTATTTAGTCACCCCTATTTAATTTATATCCATTTTTTTTAAAAGTTTTAATTTGTACCCACTTTTTAAACAACTTCAGCCCCCTTTCTCCTCTTCCTTCTCCTACTTCGTTTTCTTCTTCTTCTTTTTTCTTCTGCTGCTATTGGTGCTGCTATGAACTTAAGTTCACGGGATGATTGCCACAAATATATTTATCAGATTATTTAAAATCAAATTATAAATAATTATGTAAGTTAGTAGACAATAATTTGTGAAAATTTTCGCGTACATAAGTTAGTAGACAATGATAATTCTGTTCTTTTCACGTTTATTGTTTCCAAAATTTATGATTTAGATACTGTTGGCAATCTGATTATTTATCTAGTACGTTAGAAAGCTTTTTCAAAAACTTCAGCTTATATAGTGCTGAAATTTTTATAAATGAACTAAATAACCTCAACATCTTCTGCTGAAGTTTTTGAAAAAGCTTTATGACAAAACTAATGAATTGAGGACAAAAAAACTTCGGCTTTTAATGCTGAAGTTTTTACAAATGAGCTAAATAACTTCAACATCTTCTGTTGAAGTTTTTATAAATGAACTAAATAACTTCAGCATCTTCTGCTGAAGTTTTTGAAAAAGCTTACTGAAAGAACTAATGAATCAAGAATAAAAAAACTTCAGTTTATTTAGTGCAATTAAAAACAAAAACATCAGCAAATATAGAACAAAACTTTAGCTATTATGCTTAAGTTCAACAATTACAAACAAAAACTTCAGCACACTTGCTACTTCAGCCCCGTATGCTGAAGTTACGCGAAAAAGTGGGTACGCTTGCAATTTATTTTGCAAAGCAGACACAAGTTAAAACGTGACTCAAAAAGCTGGTATAGATGCAAATCTCCCTGAAATCAGTAATATTCTACTTTAAGTCAATATTTTAAAAGGCGGAAGCGTGAGCGGGACGTTTTATTTGATACAGCCTCGAGATATGGGACATAAGCCATGAATCTTTAAATTTTTTAATTTTTAAATTAATAATATAGCATTATAACACAAAAA
Source organism: Nicotiana sylvestris (assembly GCF_000393655.2). Taxonomy (NCBI): domain Eukaryota; kingdom Viridiplantae; phylum Streptophyta; class Magnoliopsida; order Solanales; family Solanaceae; genus Nicotiana; species Nicotiana sylvestris. The sequence continues at coordinate 116,169,125 of NC_091063.1, forward strand.
ATATAAAAAGTCCATTCAAAGTTTAAGAAAACTGAAAAAATTTAAAGAAACTCATAGAAAATAAAATATCTAGCAGGTTTTTCAGATATAAATAATGTAATAATGTTAAAGTTACTAATAAATCAACTATAACGTCTTAAATTTCAAACAATTATAAATTAAAATTTCTAAGAAAATATTATTATCTAACTACATATTTTACCCCCCCCCCTAATAATAAATACAGTATAAATTTTATCAATACTATAATTTAAAATTATTACTCCTTCATAAATAAATACACAATTATTTTTAAGTAGCAAAATAATAGATGTATACTAATTTTGAGAGACATTGACATAGGGCATGAAGATCTAGCAAGTAAGATATAAATTTGGCTATCTATTTTCCGAAAAAATATTCAAATGATATACACCTCACAATATTCTCAATTAGTAATTATGCAATATTATACTCTATTATTTGAGTTATTCAAAATTTTCATATTGATATAGATGAAAGAACTTTAATTATTCAGTTGTTAAAGATTTATTAGAGGAAAAAGTGCTAAATAGTGAATTCGAAACATGATTTGCATAGGAACTGTTGGGCGAGCCCCGAACGTTGAGCGTTAGACGTGTTTAGGGCGTATAGCCGGGCGCTTCAAGGTGTAAACCTCACAGAACTAAGCCACACACATAAATCTCATGATGTTTTTATATTGCTCTGCCCCAGGACGAGTCTTAAAAAAACCTTTTAAAACATTTCATTAAATTATAACATCTCTGATAATTTAATTTCATCAGATCTATAGGTGGCAAAATTAGTCTACTTTTGTAATCACCCTAATACTCCCATGTTTAAATGATTTGGGTATGAACCCAACGAGTTAAACACGAAATAACTAATCGAAGTTTATATATTAGTGGTTAGAAGTTCCTTTTTAGTGGAAATTAAATGATAATTTGCAAAGATGAAGCTTAGTAACACATTTCATCATTGTGATGATTCGAAAGATCATCACTTATTTTCAAAACAAATTCAGTATTTTGAGGCCTAAAAACCTACTTTTTACCTCACCTCAATTTGTGTGTGTGGTCCGGACCTATATTCGGAAAGCCTTTTATGTGAAAATATGAGAAATAGAAATTTCTAGAGTTAAAATTTAATTATGGTTCACTTTGGTCAATATTTTGAGCAAACGGATCCGGATCCGTGTTCTGACGATCCCGAGAGGTCCGCAGTAAAATATGGGACTTGGGCATATGTACGAAAATGAATTCCAAGTCTCAAGCCTTAGAAATCAATTTTTGAAAGAAATTATTTTGCTGAATTATCTATGAAATAAAGAAAAGAATTAATGTTTGAAACCATTGGTATCGGGCCCGTATGTTGGTTCCGGAGCCTGGTACAAACTTGTTATAGTATTTAAATGATAACTGTGAAATTTGGTGAAAATGGAGTTTATTTGATGTGAGTTGGACTTCCGGTTGAAGAGTTATGAACTTTAAGTGTTCTTGATGAAAATGATGAGTTTTGAGGTTTAATTCATGGTTTTACACTTTATTTTGATGATGTGATCGCACGATTAGGTTTATATGATGTTTTTGAGTTAGTATGCATATTTAATTTGGAGTCCTGTGGGCTCGGGTGAGTTTAGGATAGGTTCCGGTATGTTTTAGACGTAGAACATAGTTGTTGCAGGTTCAGAGAAGTTGTAGATCTCTGAACCAGCATGTGTGGTCCGCAATGATTTCGTGCGTCCGTGGAGGGGACTTTGCGGTTGCACTAGATTTTTTGCGGTCTGCGGTGGAGCTCCGCTGTCGCAATTCTTTTTGTGCGGTCCGCGAAGAGGGTCTAAAAGAGGTATATTTAACCAGGACTTTCAGTTATTTTTTATTTTTCAAAACCATAAAAACATAAGAGGCGACTTTTCAAACTACCTTTCGTCCCCAAAATACTAGTAAGTGATTTTTAACTTATTTCTTTCACTCCTTAACTTCTTTTTATAAGATTTCATCCTAGAATCCAGGGTTTTCATAGTGGAATTGGGAATTTTAAGTAAAACATAAGAATATTGAAATTTGGGGATTTAGACCTCAAATTGAGGTCGGATTCCAAAATTAATTATATATCCGGGCTCGAAGATGAATGGGTAATCGGGTTTTGATCCGAATTTCGGGTTAGGACCAAGCGGACCCGGGGTCGATTTTTGACTTTTTGGGGAAAACCTATTTCCATGCATTGGAATTGATTCATTTAACATTTATTGATATAATTAAGTAACTTGTGGCTAGATACGAGCGAATTGGTGGTGGAATCAAGAGGTAAACCGGTAGTTGAGGCTTGAATTGTGTCTGTGACATCGAGGTAAGTGTTTGGTCTAACCTTAGCTTGAGGGATTAGGAGTTGTGTCCTATTTTCTATGTGTTATTTGTTGAGTACGATGTATAGGCATGGTGATGAGTATCTATACATTGGAGTCAAGCATGCCCGTGAGTCTTACATTATGATTATTATGACTCCATTTGTATTGTTCATGCCGTTTTGTAATGATTTTAATTGTTGAGCAAAGTTTGTGGGAGTAATTGTGGTATTTGAGTACTATAGAGCATTGGCTCAAGTTGTATAATGAATTGTGGAAATATAATTGGCAATTGAACCTTATAGAGCATTGGCTCAAGGTGTGAAGTGAGTTGTGAAATAAAATTGAAAAAAAGAGAGAATTATTATATTGTCTCCCTTGCCGGGATGTTGTTGTTTTAATGTTATCTCCCTTGCCAGGATGTTGATGCTTTTGATATTGTTTCCTTGCCGGGATTTGATTGTTGTACTGTTGTTCCCTTGCCGAGATCTTATTGTGATTTCATTTATTTCCTTGCCCCTATTGCTTGTGATTGTTGTTTGAGTGAGGTTGGTGAGAGAGTGTTAAAGCACGAAGGGTAATGTCGTGTATTATTTTGGTGAGAGAGTGTTAAAGCACGACGGGTGATGTCGTGTATGATATTTGTGAGGAAGAGTATAAAGCACGAAGGGTGATGTCGTGTCGCACGATGTACAATTCTGTGTCGATTATATTGATATTATGGTGAGGACAAGAGTAAAAGCACGAAGGGTGATGCCGTGCATTTTATATTGATTCTTATGGTGAGGACGAGAGCAAAAGCACGAAGGGTGATGCCGTGCACTTGTATGATTTATGATTCTTGTTGATAATTGAGATATGGGGTTCCTTGTATTTACTTGCTGTCTTTCTATTTTTAACTAATGGTTCCCCGCAGCATGTTTCCCCCTCCCATCCTTAACTGTACATTCCTGCTTCTATTTTCCGTTGTATATGATTTAACTGCACATGTTTATTTAGTAGTCTAGTCCTAGCCTCGTCACTACTTCACCGAGGTTAGGCTAGGCACTTACCAGCACATGGGGTCGGTTGTGCTGATACTATACTCTGCATTGTGTGCAGATTCCGGCACAACAACTTTTGGACCTTAACTTGGGTGGTTGCCTTCAGTCCATTCAGAGATTCTGAGGTAGTCCTACAGGCGTCCACAAGCCTTGGCTTCTTCTCCTATCCCTTTTATTCTGTTTCTTTTACGTACTTTCGAAACAGTATTGTAATAAATCTTTCGGACCTTTATCTGTAGAATTCCTAGATAGTTTGTGGATTTGTAACACCAGTCTTGGGTAGTTCATGTATGTATTGGCGTTGTTATCTTTATTAAAATATTATTACAATCTTCCGCTTATAAATTCAGCTATTTTATCTAATTTTGGCTATTAATTGTTAAAGGATTAAATGGGAAAAGGGTAAATTGTTCAAAAGTTTGGCTTGCCTAGCTTTCACTAGTAAGCGCCATCACGAATCCCGAGGGTGAAAAATTTGGATCGTGACAAGTTGGTATCAGAGCTCTAGGTTACATAGGTCTCACAATTCAAAGACAAGTTTAGTAGAGTCTGAGGGATCGGTACAGAGACGTCTGTATTTATCTCCCAGAAGCTACAAAGTTAGGAAAAAAACTTCACATCTATTCTTTCCTGTCATGCGGTTTGGTTTCTCAATGCTAATTGAATTTCTACTAGGTTCTTTCGCAGATGGCAAGAACACGCGCTTTATCATCCACTAATCAGCAGCTCGAGCCTCCAGCAGCAGCTCCCACGAGGGGCAGAGGGCGAGGCTGAGGCCGTGCTAGAGACCAAGGTAGGGGCAGAGCTCAGCCCAGAGCAACAGCACCAATGGTGGAGCCTCAGGTTGAGTTTGATGATGAGGTTCCGGCCCAGGCAGTTCTGGTGGGCCCAGCTCGGATCCCAAAGGGGTTCATTGCTACCCCAGTACTTCAGGATGCTCTGGTCCATCTAGTGAGCCTTATGTAGAGTGTCGCCCAGGCAGGCTTGCTTCCCATAGTACCAGCCATCTCTCAGGCTGGAGGAGGAGCCAAGACCCCTGCTACTCGCACTCTGGAGCAGATGACTCCCCAATTTCAGACTCCAGCAGCTCAGCTAGTTGGAGCAGTTCAGCCGGGTATGATAGCTCAGATCGGTGATGGAGCAGTTATGTATGCTGATGCCTTGTGGAGATTGGACAGGTTCACCAAGCTCTTCACTACCACTTTCAGCGGTGCATCTTCGGAGGATCCCCGAGATTATTTAGACAATTGTCATGAGGTTCTCAGGAACATGGGGATAGTGGATATCAATGGGGTCAACTTTGCTATTTTTCACTTATCTAGGTCCGCCAAGACTTGGTGGAGGGATTATTGTTTGGCTAGACCAGTTGGGTCACCAACTTTGAGTTGGAGTAGTTTTCCCAGCTATTTTTGGAGAAGTTTCTTCCCGTCACTCAGAGAGAGATCTATTGGAGGCAGTTTGAGCGTCTCCAGCAGGGTTCTATGACTGTTGCTCAGTACGAAACCAGGTTTATTGATTTGGCCCTTCATGCTCTACTTATACTCCCCATTGAGAGAGAGAGTGAGGAGGTTCATTGATGGGCTCATTCAGCCTATTCGACTTCAGATCACCAAGGAGATGGGGAGTAAGATTTCTTTTCAGGAGGTGACCAATGTGTCCAGGAGAGTTGAGATGGTTCTATCACAGGGAGGTTGGTAGGGGTCTGACAAGAGGCATCATCATTCAGGCAGATTCAGTGGTACCTCGTCTAGAGGCAGGGAATCGTATGGTAGAGTCCACCCTCCTAGGCCTTTTCAGTTAGCACTTCAGATTTCTCACGGTGCTTCAGGTGGCTGTGGTTCTCACATGCAGTATTCTGATCAGCAGTCCTACAGTGCACCACCAGCTCCTATCAGTGCACCGTCGCTCCAGAGTTTTTGGGGTGGTCATTCACAGGGTCAGCAGTCTCAGCAGCCGAGGACTTGTTATACTTGTGGTGAGATGGGTCACATTGCTAGATTTTTCCCTCGAGCACTGAGCAGCTCTCAGCATCAGGGTTCTCATGCCATGGTTCAGGCACCGAGTGTTCCACAGCCCGCTCAGCCAGCGAGTGGTGGAGGTAGAGGTGCTAGAGGTAGAGGTATTAGAGGTAGAGCTTAGGCCGCTAGAGGTGTAGGCCAGCCAGCACCAGGTCGTCCCATGGATGTAGTTTAGGGTGGTGGGGCTCAGCCCTGATGTTATACTCTTCCAGCCATGCCCGAGGTTGAGGCTTCCGATGCAGTTATCATAGGTACTGTTCTGGTTTGTAGTAGAGATGCTTTAGTTCTGTTTGATCCAGGATCTACGTACTCCTATGTGTCATCTTATTTTGCACCGTATTTGATCATACCTAGTGATTCTTTGAGTGCTCCGGTATATGTGTCTATACCGGTGGGTGATTCTATTATGGTAGATCATGTCCATCATTCATGTATAGTTGTGATCGGGGGTCTTGAGACTCGTGTAGATTTGTTACTTTAGGACATGGTTGATTTTTATGTCATATTGAGAATGGACTGGTTATCACCTTACCACGTTATCTTGGACTGTCAGGCCAAGACTGTGACCTTAGCCTTACCGGTTTTACCTCGTTTAGAGTGGAGAGGGACTCCTGATCATTCTACCTGTAGTGTTATCTCATATATGAAGGCTCGGCATATGGTTGAGAAGGGGTGTTTGGCCTATTTAGCATATGTTCGTGATTCTAGTGCCGAGGTTCCTTCTATCGATTATGTGCCTGTTGTTCGTGAGTTTCCCGAGGTATTTTCATTAAACCTGTTGGGTATGCCACCCCACAGGGATATTGACTTCTACATTGATTGGGCTCCGGGCACTCAGCCCATTTCTATTTCGTCGTATCATATGGCCCCGCTTGAGTTGAAGGAGTTAAAGGAGCAGTTGCAAGACTTGCTTGAAAAAGACTTCATTAGCCTAGTGTCTCGTCTTGGGGTGCGCCGGTGTTGTTTGTTAAGAAGAAGGACAGATCGATGAGGATGTGTATAGATTACCGGCAGTTGAATAAAGTTACAATCAAGAATAAGTATACGTTACCGAGAATTGATGATTTATTTGATCAGCCTCAGGGTGCCAAGGTATTTTCGAAGATTGACTTGAGATCTGGCTACCATTAGTTGAGGATTAGGGCATCTGATGTCTCTAAAACAGCTTTCTGCACTCGGTACGGGCATTATAAGTTCTTGGTGATGTCATTCGGGTTGACAAATGCCCCAGCAGTTTTTATGGATTTGATGAACAGAGTGTTTAGGCCTTACTTGGATTCGTTCGTGGTAGTCTTCATTGATGATATTTTGATTTATTCCCGCGGCCGGGAGGAGCATGCGCATCATCTGAGATTTGTTCTTTAGACTTTGAGAGATAGTCAGTTGTATGCTAAGTTTTCGAAGTGTGAGTTTTGGTTGGGGTCAGTTGCTTTCTTGGTTCATGTTGCTTTAGCAGAGGGTATTCAGGTAGACCCGAAGAAGATAGAGGCAGTCAAGGACTGGCCTAGACCCATATCAGCTACAGAGATGCAGAGTTTCTTTAATTTGGCAGGCTATTATCGTCGGTTTGTGGAGGGGTTTTCATCTATTGCAGCCCCGATGACCAAGTTGACCCAGAAGGGTGCCTAGTTCAGGTGGTCGGATGAGTGTGAGGCGAGCTTTCAAAAGCTCAAAACAGCTTTGACTACGGTGCTAGTGTTGGTTTTGCCCACAGGTTCAGGGCCATATACAGTTTATTGTGATGCATCTCATATTGGACTTGGTGCGGTGTTGATGTAGGATGGCGAGGTCATTGCGTATGCTTCGCGTTAGTTGAAGATTCATGAGAAGAACTATCTGGTCCATGATTTGGAGTTAGCAGCCATTGTTCACGCGTTAAAGATTTGGAGACATTATCTGTATGGCGTGGCATGCGAGATGTTCATGGATCACAAGAGCAGTACTTGTTCAAGCAGAGGGAGCTAAATTTGAGGCAGATAAGGTGGTTGGAGCTATTGAAAGACTATGATATTACCATCTTATATCACCCGGGGAAGGCCAATGTGGTGGCCGATGCTTTGAGTAGGAAGTTAGCTAGTATGGGCAGTCCTGCGTATATTCCGGTCGGTGAGAGACCGCTTGCTTTGGATGTTCAGGCTTTGGCCAATCAGTTCATGAGGTTGGATGTTTCTGAGCCCAATCGTGTGTTAGCTTGCACAGTCGCCCATTCTTCTTTAGTGGAGCATATCCGAGATCGGCAGTATGATGATCCTCATTTGTGTGTCCTTAGAGATACGGTGCAGCACGGAGGTGCCGAGCAGGTTACATTAGGATATGATGGAGTTTTGAGGCTGTAGGATCGAGTTTGTGTGCCTAATGTGGATGGGCTCCGAGAGTTGATTTTAGAGGAGGCCCATAGTTCCCGGTACTCTATTTATCTAGGCACCGCGAAGATGTATTAGGATTTTGTGGCAGCATTATTGGTGGAGGAGGATGAAGAAGGACATTGTTGCATATGTGGCTCGGTGTTTGAATTGTCAGCAGGTTAAGTACGAGCATCAGAGGCCTGGTGGTTTGTTCTAGAAGATTGAGATTACTAAGTGGAAGTGGGAGTGTATCACTATGTACTTCATTGTTGGACTCCCATAGACTCAGAGGAAGTTCGATGCAGTGTGGGTCATTGTTGATAGGATGTCCAAGTCAGCACATTTCATTCTTGTGACATTCTCATATTCTTCTGAGAGGTTAGCTGAGATCTATATCCGGGAGATTGTTCGTCTTCATGGTGTGCCCGTGTCTATTATCTCGGACCGAGGTACGCAGTTTACCTCACATTTCTGGAGGGTAGTTTAGTGGGAGTTGGCACACGGGTTGAGCTGAGCACAACATTTCATCCTCAGACGGACAGGTAGTCCGACCGCACTATTCAGATTTTGGAGGATATGCTCCGAGCTTGTGTCGACTTTAGAGGCTCATGGAATCAGTTTTTGCCTTTAGCAGAATTTGCCTACAACAACAGCTACTAGTCGAGTATCCAGATGGATCATTTTGAGGCTTTATATGGTAGGTGGTGTCGGTCACTAGTTGGATGGTTTGAACTGGGAGAGGCTCGGTTGTTGGGTATAGATCTAGTACAGGATGCCTTGGACAAGGTCAGGATCATTTAGGATAAGCTTCGTACAGCTCAGTCTAGGCAAAAGAGTTATGCCGACCGTAAGGTTCGTGATTTGACATTCATGGTCAGTGAGCGGGTATTGCTCCGGGTGTCTCCTATGAAGGGCATGATGAGATTTGGAAAGAATGACAAGCTTAGCACTAGGTTCATTGGCCCGTTTGAGATTCTTGATCGAGTGGGAGAGGTGGCTTACAGACTTGCATTTCCGCCGAGTTTATCAGTCGTGCATCCAGTGTTTCATGTGTCCATGCTTCAGAAGTATCACGGCGATCCATCCCACGTGTTAGATTTCAGCACTATCTAGTTAGACAAGGACTTATCCTATGAGGAGGAGTCGGTAGCTATTCTAGACCGGCAAGTTCGTCAGTTGAGATCGAAGAGTTTTCCTTCTATACGTGTTCAGTGGAGAGGTCAGCCTGCTGATTCATCAACCTAGGAGTCCGAGTCTGATATGCGGAGCCGTTATCCCCATCTTTTCCCCGACTCAGGTATTTCCTTCTTATGTCCATTCGAAGACGAACGGTTGTTTTAGAGGTGGAGGATGTGAAGACCCGAAATGTCATCACTTGTTTTAGAAATAAATTTAGTGTTCCAAGTCCTAAACCTCCTTTTTACCTCACCTCTATTTGCGTCTGTGGTCCGGACCAATATCCGGAAAGCCTTTTATGTGAAAATATGAGAAATAGAAATTTTCTAGAGTTAAAATTTTATTATGATTGACTTTGGTCAACATTTTAAGCAAACGAACTCGGATACGTGTTTCGACAATCCCGAGAGGTCCGCAGTAAAATGTGGGACTTGGGCGTATGCCCGGAAATAAATTCCGAGGTCCCAAGCCTTAGAAATTAATTTTTGAAAGAAATTGTTTTGCTGAATTATCTATGAAATAAAGAAATTTTTGAAAGAAATTGTTTTGTTGAATTGTCTATGAAATAAAGAAAAGAATTAATGTTTGAAACCATTGGTATCGGGCCCGTATTTTGGTTCCGGAGCCCGGTACAAAGTTGTTATAGTATTTAAATGATAGCTGTGAAATTTGGTGAAAATGGAGTTTATTTGACTTGAGTTAGACTTCCGGTTGAAGAGTTATAAACTTTAAGTGTTCTTAATGAAAATGATGAGTTTTGAGGTTTAATTCATGGTTTTACATTTTATTTTGATGATTTGATCGCATGAGTAGGTCCATATTATATTTTTGAGTTAGTATGCATATTTAGTTTGGAGTCACGAGGGCTCGGGTGAGTTTCGGATAGGTTCTGGGATATTTTAGACTTAGAAGATACATGTTGCAGGTTCAGAAAAGTTGCAAATCTCTGAACCAGCCTGTGCGGTCCGCAATGATTTCGTGCATCCGCGGAGGGGACTTTGCGGCCGCACTCAATTTTGTGCGGTCCGCGGTGGAGCTCCGCGGCCGCAATCCTTTTTGTGCGATCCGCGAAGAGGGTCTGAGAGGGGTATATTTAAATGGGACTTTCAATTATTTTTTATTTTTCAAAACCCTAAAAACATATGAGGTGATTTTTCAAACAACCTTTCTTCCCCAAAACACTAGTAAGTGATTTTTAACTTATTTCTTTCACTCTTTAACTTCTTTTTACAAGATTCATTCTAGAATCTAGGGTTTTTATGGTGGAATTGAGAATTTTGGGTAAAACCTAAGAATATTAAAATTTGGGGATGTAGACCTCAAATTGAGGTCGGATTCCAAAACCAATTATATATCCGGGCTCGAGGGTGAATGTGTAATCGAGTTTTGGTTCGAATTTCGGGTTTGAACCAAGCGGGCCTGGGGTCGATTTTTGACTTTTTGGAGAAAACTCTAGAAAACATATTTTCATGCGTTGGAATTTATTCATTTAGCATTTTAACTATATAATAAGTGAAAGTTCTCACGTACGGCGAAGGGCATTTTTGTAATTTAAGGCATTTCAGTTGCTTTCATTTGTAAACACGTGTTATACAGGTGCCACTTTCTTTAAGCCCTGTTCCTAATTTTACTCTTCTATGTCACACAGCTTGTTTGTTTCTTGGGTCTCTCTGTGTATATATCATTTTTGCCTTCTCCATTTTTCTTTGTTTGGTTTTTTCTTTGCTCAATCACATTCTTTTGAAATCTTCAGTTTATTTTGCTTCACTGCGTTCTGCCCGTTGCCGGTGAGTTTCGATTCTAGTTTTTGAGTTTTGGGATTTCTTTTAGTTGATTTCTATTTGATTAATTTGATATTCTTTCAGATTTGTTGGTTTTTTCTGGTATTTAGGTTATAATCATTCTACATGCATCGAATTTTCACTTTATTGACAATGTCATCTCCATGGTTAGCTTCTTTTACAACTTAAGTATACCCTCTGTTGTGTCTATTCTCCGTGGTTTTCCCTTTTTATGGGTCTTTTGATTAAATTTTTATTTTTTAATTTTGGATCTTTATTCAGATTTAGTGTTTCTTCTCTTTGTCCTTGACGTGGGTATTTTCCCCAAAAAAATTGTTGATTCTCATGTGTATGCACTTACATTTACTATAAGGTGAAAGCAAACAATTGCAAAATATAGTTACTAGGAAGCAGCAGCCGAAGTTTCATATCTCAAAATTTGCTCTACCGGAAAAATTGCCATACAGTGTAGTGCGGGTAATCTCAAGTTTAATTTTATGTTTTAATCATATATTGGAATTAGCTGCTGCATTTAATTATGTGTCTCAATATATCTTAGATTTTTTCAAGTACATGGTTCTTATTTTTCAATATACATGTTGGTTCTGCTCTTTAGTCTTTTTAAATTTTTGGGTGAAAATAGTTGATATCTATTATTGTCGTCGTACTTCTAAACTTTTACCTGTTATAAAGACAAAAAGACAATATAATTTTTAGTTTGATAAGGCTGACATTGATCTTTGTGACATAGGGTCAGACGAACAACAAATAAATCTATGAATTATAATTAGTTTGAGATAGATTTTGAAGATGTTGTACTCCAAGAATGTGTAGAAATATGTAACTAAAATAAAGAGAAAAATAATCAGCTTTATTTCATTTAGTATATTTATGGTGTTACATTTGGCCTATTAAACACTACAGACAAACAGCTCCATTTGCTTACTTTTTTACAACTTTGATAAAACAGCAAAAGTTGATTTAAGGCTAAGTCAGTTGATTATTAGGCGTTCCTACGATGCGCATGACATGCATATGCTTACAAATATACATGACTTAATATGGTACAAGACAAGCCAAAAATGATTCAACTCATCATCGTTTCAGCCTCCATTCCATCGGTTAAAACACCATAGAAAAACTTATGTCAGTCTTGTATTTTTTTAAGAAAAAGATGATGTGAGTTGGTATGTATCACCACGTGGTCAGTTTATGAAGAAAGGTAATAAGTTATAGTTTGAATTACCTCGATAAGTACGGTGGCCATCAAAAGATGTATACACAATTTACAAACTCAATATCGAGTTGCAATTTGTTACATACTTCCAGCTGAATTTCTTTGACAAATAAGACAATAAAGGTAAGGTAAGTTGGTATGAACAATATAATTGAGTACAAAGAGTATTTGTATGCTGCTTAAACAAATAAAACACAAATAAGAAAATTATTGCACCAAAAATGCACTAATATCGCCCATTTACCCTGCATCAGTTGCCCGTTAAAAAAGAGACGTCCTTTTACACGACATCGATTTGTTATTTACTAAATCCAGAAAAGAGGAGTTTTCTATTAAGTCTTATTCGTTTTGTTTCCATTTTATGTTGTTTTGCCAACCAAGAAGCCTAAAATACTTTCTGAAACTTTTCAGGAAGCAAAGTAGCTACATCACACGTATGTAAAACCTTGCAGTATATTCTTGGATATAGTGGTCTCAAAACAAAAGGTACGTTTTTATGGCTATGAATTCATAAAAAGACATCCGACAAGGTCATCAACTATTTGAATTCTCATTTATCTAGATGCAAATATAAAGTTTGCAACGTTTAAACAAGAGATTGGAATAAGCATGTTTGGGGAGAGAAAAAGGAATAAATGATCCAAGAGACCCCATATTCCTATCTTGACAACTACTTTTCTGTTTATTCAGTCAATTACAGATGACTACTCTGTTACAGGTAGACTACTGGACCATAAAGTCAAACAGTCAATAACTCGGCCTAGGAGTGTTTGAACTAGAGGATCTTTTATGATCTACCATCAGGAACTCAATCCAAAAGTGTTTGAACTAGACTATCTTTCTTGATCTACCATCTAACTTAAAAAAAATTTCCTGAGTTTTTCTATTTTTAAAATAGGCAAATATGTGATGATTTTTTGCTTCAAATGCTATCGATCCAAAAGATAAAATATATTATGCTGGTAATACAAGAAAATATGGTCATTAATGACACAATAATTAGTATTTTTCTTCTTTTTAAAACAGAAAGTATCATTTTCCCTATTTTATAAATTTAGTGTAAATGCGACGATTAAAGTCTCATTCTATTTTGGTGTTTTCTCCTGAGAGATGAGTTTGACTTGATTTTTCCTCAAAGATTAAAGTGAGTTGCATTTTTGAGGGAAATACTTATTCGAATGAACATATTTTCTTGAAAAATAATTGTTTCTTGAGCGAATTCTCGATTTAGCTGAAGAGTTTAATGGTGAGTTTGATCTTCCCTTCAAAGATGAATCTTGAAGAGGCCGTGATGATAATTGCTTTCCTGAGCTATAAAATTATTTGAAAACAGAGACAATCAAACCCTTATATATCTTGGCATGGTAAAACCACAATAGTATGTGATTTGAGGCTTTTCTATCACATGCAATAGTTTCTCGCCCTATAAGAAAAAAAATTGAGTCTCAATTGTTTTCTTGTTAAGTTCTTGTTGGACTCTTAAAAATATAGACCTACGGATTGCGATTACTATATTTCATCTGTGTGCATTTTAGTAAATGTTAATTCCACCCTGGTGGATAAGTCTTGATGGTTGGATATTATCATTATTTGAGGTTCTTACCTCTTTGTTTCTTTTCCATCTACAAATTACTTAGTTAGCCATTGAGAAGCATCTTAGTGAAAGGTGCATTTTGCATTAACTAGATTGGTGTTTCTAGATCTATTATCAAGTAGTCATTGAGAATAAGGTGAAACTAAAGTTTACATATCTGGAAAACGAGAATTCACAACTATTGCGGCTGGCGCAATGCTACCGTGATACCAGTAAGTAACATTGATTACCGAAGTCTTATCGATGTATATATAAAGCATTAGCGATACCATTCACATTCATATATTGTGAAAGTGTATATTCGTGATTTATAATTTCTGGTGCACTGGAGAAGGTGAATCAATTCATATATGAAGATACCAACTCAATATCTTCTATCATTTAAAGAAAATTTTGTTTTATGTTGAGTGCACTAATATCATACGACATTGAAAGTTGGTTTAGTATTGCTTAGATCCAGGTTGTTCATAGGTCCCCGTTTTTTTTTAAATATTCGTTCTCCGATCTTTTACAGTGTTTGAGTTTAGAAGACCTTAGTTTATAAAGGTTTTCTGTAAAATTCTATTTGTCCCATTTAAAGCCATTGAAAAGCATATAACAAGTGACAAGTGTCTGTTTAGTGAGATCCTGGAAGAATAAAATGCTTCTCTAGCTTACATATAGGTATATCTTCTCTCTTGTGATAATTCTCTATACCCCATCTTTCAAGGATGTGAGTAATCATTTTTCAATTCGAGGTACTTATCAATTAGTTAAGGACTCTTCCTCAGACAGCATCTTCCACTTTCAATTCAGCAACAGTGATAATTCAAGAGACTGTAGAAGTATGTCATCTGTGTATGAAGTTTTTCTTTAGATTTTGTAAAGATTCCAATGTCATATTTGTAACTGTTGTATCAATATCTCTCAACCAGGCAAGGTAAACGATTCAGAGCTCCGAGAAAAAGCTATTTAGAGGTTGGAATAGTCGTTGAAAATTAGAATTGCTGCAAATAGCTCATCTCTCACAATGTATATTTCATAATATTTTGAATATCATGTAGAACTTTTTTCCAGAATGCATGAAAAAACTGTGAAGTGTTAACATGTTGTGCACATTGAATCAACTTGATAGTATTACTTCCTTTCTGGTGATTATACTATACACTTTAAGCAAGTATGATTTTTTTTTGGTGTTGAATTTTTTAAATTAATCTTGTAGATGTGCCACAACCAATGGTGTCGGGCATAAGCCCGTGTGATCCACGGGCACCGGCCATCTAGTATTGATATAATTAAGTAATTTGTGGCTATATACGAGCGAATTGGTGGTGGAATCAAGAGGTAAAGCGGTAGTTGAGGCATGAATTGTATTCGTGGCATCGAGGTAAGTGTTTGGTCTAACCTTAGCTTGAGAGATTAGGAGTTGTGTCCTATTTGCTATGTGTTATTTGTTGAGTACAACGTATAGGCATGGTAATGAGTGTCTATACGTTGGAGTCAAGCATGCCCGTGAGTCTTACATTATGATTATTATGACTCCGTTTGTATTGTTCATGCCCTTTTGTGATGATTTCGATTGTTGAGCAAAGTTTGTGGGAGTAATTGAGGTATTTGAGTATTATAGAGCATTGGTTCATGTTGTATAGTGAATTGTGGAAGTATTATTGGCAATTGAACCTTATAGAGTATTAGCTCAAGTTGTGAAGTGAATTGTGAAGTAAAAGTGGAAAAAAAAAATTATTATATTGTCTCACTTGCCGGGATGTTGTTGTTTTAATGCTATCTCCCTTGCCGGGATGTTGATGCTTTTGATATTGTTCCCTTGCCGGGATTTGATTGTTGTACTATTGTTCCCTTGCTGAGATCTTATTGTGATTTCATTTATTTCCTTGCCCCTATTGTTTGTGATTGTTGTTTGAGTGAGGAAGAGTGTTAAAGCACGAAGGGTGATGCCGTGTATTGTTTTGGTGAGAGAGTGTTAAAGCACGAAGGGTGATGCCGTGTATGGTATTTGTGAGGAAGAGTGTAAAGCACGAAGGGTGATGTCGTGCCGCACGATATACAATTCCATGCCGATTATATTGATATTATGGTGAGGATGAGAGTAAAAGCACGAAGGGTGATGCCGTGCAGTTTATATTGATTCTTATGGTGAGGACGAGAGCAAAAGCACGAAGAGTGATGTCGTGCACTTGTCTGATTTCTGATTCTTCTTGATAATTGATATATGGAGTTCTTTGTATTTACTTGTTGTCTTTCTATTTTTAGTTGATGGTTCCCCGCAACATGTTTCTCCCTCCCATCCTTAATTGTACATTCCTGCTTTTATTTTTCGATGTATATGATTTAATTGCACATGTTTATTTGGTAGTTTGGTCCCTAGCCTCGTCGCTACTTCGGGGAGGTTAGGCTAGACACTTACCAGCACATGGGGTCGGTTGTGCTGATACTACATTCTGCATTGTGTGCAGTTCCCAGTGCAACAGCTTTTGGACCTTAGCTTGGGTGGCTGCCTTTAGTCCATTCGGAGATTCCGAGGTAGTCATGTAGGCGTCCGCAGGCCTTGGAGTCTTTTCCTGTCCCTTTTATTCTGTTTCTTTTACGTACTTCCGAAACATTATTGTAATAAATCTTTCGGACCTTTATTTGTAGAATTCCTAGAAAGTTTGTGGATTTGTGGCACCAGTCTAGGGTAGTTCATGTATGGATTGGCGTTGGTATCTTTATTAAAATATTATTATAGTCTTTCGCTTATAAATTTCGTTGTTTTATCTAATGTTGGCTATTAATTATTAAAGGATTAAATGGGAAAAAGGTAAATTGTTCAAAAAGTTGGTTTGCCTAGCTTTCACTAGTAGGCGCCATCACGACTCCCGAGGGTGGAAAATTCGGATCGTGACAATCATATCGAACAATATTCTTAATGTAAATATAAAAATAAAACATGTCAATCGAGCGCGTTTATGAATCATCACTTCGTTGACAACATATTTGATAGTAATTATGGATCAATTTTTGTATCTTGGTAATAATTTTTGTAGACAAGAGGGGTTGCTCTGATGGTAAGCAACCTCCACTTCCAACTAAGAGGTTGTGAGTTCGAGTCTCCCCAAGAGCAAGGCGGGAAGTTCTTGGAGGGAAGTATGTCGGGTTTCTATTTGGAAACAACCTCTCTATCCCAGGGTAGGAGTAAGGTCTGCGTACACACTACCCTCCGCAGACCTCATTAAGTGGGATTATACTGGATTGTAGTTGTTGGTAATAGTTTTTGTAGAAAAAAATAAAGATAATGTTCGAGTCAACTTGCATATTTCAATATTTCATTGGATTCGTATTACCTCTCAGTATCGCGTATAATCGAAAAAATCCGCTTAACAGTAGTGCTTAGTTAGATTTGTAAATATTGCTGATTATCAATACACATTAATTACTTGAATGGAATACTTTGTGTATTTAACTTTTTTAAAGGGGTTGCATCTATGTTTAGTTCTGTACCTTAGATAAGTTTGTAAAATACAAAAGAAACATTTACATATATAATTATGTTTCTTTGCATAATTAATAACGAGTAAAGACGGCGTATGCGAACATTAATCTTTAATCATATTCAAAATGTGCATCGCAAATTGATTTACTACATTTTGACTAGTGAACAATTGCATTTTGGTAATAGACATTTTTTGAAGATTGATACGGATAGTGTACACAACAACACCAAGAACAACCCAGTATAATCTCACTTAGTGGGGTCTGGGGAGGGTAGTGTGTACGCAGACTTTACCCCTACCCTGGAGTAGGGAGACTGTTTCCAAATAGACCATCGGCATCCTTCCCTCCAAGTCCAAGAACTTCCCACCTTGCTCTTGGAGAGACTCGAACTCACAACCTCTCGATTGGAAGTGGAGGTTGCTTACCATCAGAACGACCCCTCTTGATACGGACAATGACATGCTTTATATAGTTTAACTTGTTTTAATATCTTATTTTCAATTTATTATTTCTTTCAATTGACTTAATAACATAAAAAATTGGAATTTTTACACAAATAAGTGGCTAAATTCATTATTTAATTTTCTAGCCAATATATATAAATTATATATAATTATTATATTTACTGGTGGGAATGGCTATTTATGATACCAAATTGGTATCAAGTCGAGTAATGGAACAGTGATTTGAAAATAAGAGAAGAAGAAAGAAGAGGAGAGAAGAGAATCAGAATAAGAGAAATTATATTTGTATTGTGATAATTACATAAGGTCTCTACTAAAATCACCCTACTTATACTAATTGACAATTGAAAGGAATTCAAAATAACAGGTGCATAAAGTGTGACTCTCTTAACTAACTTTTTTGCCAAACTGAAATGTGAAAGAAGAGGTCCAGCTGCCATTTGAATTTGTCTAGTCAACTGCCTAATCAGCTATCCACGTCACTTGCAACTGATACCAAATTGGTAGATGGGACGGTGATTTGAATATAAGAGAAGAAGAAAGAAGAGGAGAGAAGAGAAATTAGATTAATATTATGATAATTGCATAAGGTATCTATTACAATCACCCTACTTATACTAATTGACAATTGAAAGGAATTCAAAATAACATGTGCATAAAGTGTGACTCTCTTAACTAACTTTCCCGCAGAAGTGAAATGTAAAAGAAGAGTTCTAGCTGCCGTTTGAATTTGTCTACTCAGCTGCCTAATCAGCTATCCACGTCACTTGCAGCTGTTATTTTTGTATCAATACCTCCCTGATGAGCAACTCCCTTGTCCTCAAGGGTGAAAGAAGGAGACTTGGTCTTCAAAGTAGCGACAACTTCCCATGTTGCATATGAACTGTCCAGATACTTCCATTTGACCAAGCATTGGGAAACAACCTTGTTGCCCTTTTTTAAGAGTCTTCTGGAAAGTATAGCTTCCGGGAATGGACATAAGGGATTGGAAATATCAATGACAGGGGGGTGAACGATTTCAGAAAGAAGGCCATAGCAAAATTTAAGTTAGGAAATATGGAAGATGGGGTGTACTTGGACTTTAGGAGGTAAGAGTAATTTGTAGGCAACAAAGCCAACTCTTTCTGCAATTGGATAAGGGCCAAGGTGGATTGCCTGTAGGCTTGTAGTTTAACAAAAACCTTATGCCAATAACAAACTTTTATCAGTTCTATGAGCATTAGCCTAGCTTTGCATCCTCTGATGTGCTCTAGCTAAATGAAACTTTGCTAACTGCAATTTAAATTCCCTAAGCAATGTAACTTCTTCAATAGAATCTAAGGAGGAATCACCGGGAAGATACGTCAAATGTAATGGAGGAGAATAGCCATATAACAACTCAAAAAGGAAAGTTTGAATGGCATAATGAGTGCTAGAATTATACCACCATTCTGCAAAGGGTAGGAAAGAGGACCAATCAGAGAGAGTGTCTCCACAGATGCATCTTAGATAGGTCTCCAAACATATAATCAAGACCTATGTTTGCCCTTCACTTTGAGGATGATAAGCAGTAGAAGTCTGCAACGTAACACCATGGACTGGCATGAATACTTGCCAAAAAAGAGCTGATGAAAATGGGATCCATATCACTAGTGATTGTGGTAGGAAAGCCATGAAGCTTATTGATATGATCCAAGAATATAGGCACCAATGATTGTGCATAGCAAGGATGATTTAGGGCAATGAAACGACCATATTTGGTTAACTTATCCACAATGACCTAAATAAGAGTTCTGCCCTTGGACTTGGGTAGTTTTTCAATGAAATCTATGTGCGGTAAAATCAGGGGAATCCATTTCCCGCCATTGAGGTATGTTCGGAGTACCCTAACATCATATCGAGTCCATGGGATTGTGATCGAGTTCCTTATCTCGAATATCATCCGCGGCTCTGCAGTAGCTCGAGGGTCAGAGGATCTGTCCGCAACTTAGCAGAAGTCGCGAAGATGAGAAACTCCCGAGGAGATAGCCAGAATCAATAGGTTCTAGTGTCTTGTCCAGACATCCCATCCCCGTATCTTTACATTTAATACACCCTGTACTGTACTGAGTCCCCTCGCCTATATAAGGGGGACTCACCTTACCTTGTAAGGGAATGATGTTGCTCCATTTCTCCACAAATGCAATAATATCTCTTTCTCTCTCTCTCTCTCTCTCTCTCTCTCTCTCTCTCTCTCTCTTTCTTCAAAATTGTCTATCTTCATTGGCCTCGAGTATGCCTTAGCACTTTATCGTTTTCTCATTTGTTCTTTGTTACTTTGCTCAAAATTGATAATATAGAGCCTTGCTTAGCTATATTTTTACCTGTTATCCCCTTCCCGACTACCCTCGATAGCTCGAGATAGACTCGAACCTCGGCCCCGAGGTGTCTGCTGGCTGATCTTACGCCCGGGCAATGGCCCCCTACTGGTTCGATTACTGCCTTGCTTAACTCGTTTTTCGTCATTATACTTCATGTTTTAACACTAACTGCCTTAATAAATTAGTTTGGGAATAGATCACGTATTTTTAGAATCCCATTTACAAATTTAATTGTTGTTACTATTTTCACGGTAAACAGTTTGGCGCCCACCGTGGGGCTAAAAATAATAGTGATTATTTTCTTGCTAGTTTCATCACTCGAACGCACGTTATCTTTCACACTTTTTCTTGCCCAAGATCTTTCGATTTCATGTTAATGTCCAGCTCGATAAGGGAAATCGAGAACGATAACCCCAAAAAATCACAAAGAGAGCAGTATGGCCGTTCCAACGGCTAGCGCGACACCGCAGGACCCCGATATCACATCTAGATCGGTTCGAGCGAACGCAGGTCTGCACGCCGCGTAGCGGGGCAACGAAATCTCGCGTACCAACGACGGCATACAACACGTTGACCAACAGGAAGCCCAAAAAATCCCAACCCAGGTAGAACAAGAAGTTAATCTTTATATTATTTTTGAAATGTTGCAGGAACGACATTTGGCTATCGCTCAGTTGTAGAGTCGCCTGGAGACTCCCAACGCGGCAGCACCAGAAATATCTCCTTATGTCGAGCCAGTACCCGAGAAATCGGGCAACGACGGACCGGCAACCTACCCCGTCGCAGTAAGGATATTGGAAGACCTCATCGAAAGGATTGAATCATGCTCGCGGAAACTCTTACAGCAATCGTCTCCCGAAGATACGATCTCGGAACTCATTTCACAAAAGTTAGAAACGACGAATCTCCCTAGGTGTGACAGGACCTCAAATCCTTATGGGCGCATCACCACTTGCGCATGCTTGTCCAGGGACAACGACCTCCAAAATGTTGAACTCAAGCCCGCCCCAATAAGGAGATTCAAAGAAACTCTCCCGAAAGAAACCATGATGCAATGCCACTGCCCGGCACCTGACCTCGCAGACCCGCTCACCGTACCAGCGCGGTCCTCCACGAAAGCACGCGCCGACGCCATCAAAGCAATATCAAGAGGGCCCAATGCACCTAAGGCCGAATGAAGAAGAAATAAAGTGTCTCGGGAAGTCACACCTGGCTCCTCGACAGGACGAACGAGATCGCTCCCAGTTTCGAGTAGTTGGGCAGCACAGGCCTTCGTCCAAAACCTAAACGAAGCATACCCGGCGACTCTAGGGAATTTCAAGCAAAGCCTGGTCAGATATCCGACCAAGGCCTGGTTGGATGCCCGCAACTGACACTGGTCCCGGATCAGAGCCGTAAACGACCATCCGGGAACCTTCTCGGGTTCTACATATCCAGGCAGATTCCTGGTAAAGAAGCTAACGCCAAGCGAGTGGAGGCATTGTCCGTGTGCCGCGAACGGAAGAAACGACTCGAGGTGCAGACCGCCTCGTAACGCTAAGGCAGTAATCCAAAGGCAGTGCCCTCGAGGAACCCCCAGTGGGACCAGATTCAGCAAGACACAGCTGGCAAGGAAACCTCGCTCGATGGAGTACGAGTTCAACATTGTAGTACCAAACATAGTGGTCACCATAAGCGAAGCCAGGAACTCTAGGAGGCTCGAACCTATTCAACCGGAACCCCTCCAAGGAAACCATGGCCCGCCACGGGAACCACGAGGCACTCGGGGTCACAAGCCCAAGAGAGAAACAACTATGCCATTCAACAAAGGTCGCCACAAAGTGTCATCGAGCGGGCAGATCTTGATATAGCTCCAAGGGAGAAAGGATATCGGGAAAAACGAAGCCGGCGAGCCATGGATATAAAAGGACGGTGGCACCCCACAAAGATCCGTAGAGTGTAGAGTGCAAGTGCCCGTCACCGAAAAGGGACGGTCCCGGAAAATGCTCCCAAAGGACACACTCGCGCTCGAGGGAAGGGACGCCGAGACTCCACCTCGGCATCGCATTAACGTATTGGTAACCCCCTCTTTCATTTGACTTATTTCAAATAAAGCATGTGTTTGTGAATACAGGTGGTTCGGCCAACTACACCGACGATGTCACGCTAGAGCCGATAGGGCAGTTCAGACCGACATCGCTTTTGCGCCAAATCTCTGATAGGTTCCTGATGGAAATCACTACAACAATCAGATCACTCCCTCTGTGCAACCGGCCCGAGATCGCGCTGGTACGTCAAGCGCACAGGGCACAGACGCTTTATACAGACGACAATAGATACGTCGCCTGGAGGCAACTCCGATCCTGCTCCGCCAAAGTGGTGAAACCCCATGACAAACGCAAGACTAAAATATTTAGTTACGAACGACGAGAGGAGACACCTCACCACGTGACTCATCGCCGGCATCACCTTCGAAGGGATCAAAGGGTAAGTATAACCACATCTCCAGTCAGTCCTAGTCGAACGTGGCTGAAGTCTGCGACAGGGCTTACTCCCCGAAACGCCGCCTACACATCTCGCAGAAAGGAAGAACTACTTCACCCCCCTTTGTCGTTTCCTTTCTTTATTTTCGCTAACCTGTATGCAGGCAGTCAGCTGAGATATTCGGTGGTTCTGAACCCCACTCAAGGATCCGTGGCCCCTACGAGGCCCGCCGAGCATCTTTTCCTCAACCGGGTTTTTAACATGAAGAAGGTTCCGCCAACAAGATTATTAGCGGGGCTGCATACCCCCAAGAAGGGGATCGGACGAGATCGCAATCCTCTCTTCTAAGTTCCAATGCGGAATCATATAAGCACATTAGATAATCGGAGAAGTCGCACCCATGTGGGCCGAACTAATAGCAACGGGACAACATGTATTTACAGCATATATTTTCGCCAAGCAATGAAGAATATTTTTTAGGCATTCCACGCTTCGAAGAAGACTATTTCGGCATATTTTGGCAAAAACCTCTCCGCCAGATGTATCTCGAGATACTCGGGGACTTAAAAAATTTGGTGCCCGGATGACCCCAGACGCCGGGCTCATCAAACCCTTATGAGGCAACTCCGAGCTCACGAGAAGTGATCTTCAGGCTTAAACAACTCGATGACTCGGAGACTGTCGCCAATCTCCATGTACTGGAAAATCCAAAATTGTAAGACCCTAGCGGGCAGCCTCAGTATAACCAGATCTATTCTCCACAAACTGTAAGACCTCAACAGGCATGAAAAATCCCGTAGTTTAGGCTATACGTTGCATTTGTAAGAATCCTTAAAGGGCATACCCTCGGTATAGACGCCTAAAACTGCCGTTTGGGATCAAAAATGGCCACAGCCAAATGCATATAACTACAGTCAAAACGGCTGATATAACCCAAATAACGCGACTCGGGGATGCCCGACTGTCGCTAAAAATCCTCCGAATATACTTTAGAAAGAACCGGTTAAAACAACAGGCTTCCCTCAACAGGCAAAAAACGAGTCCCGACCACGTCGGCTCCAAAATCGCAAGAGCGTTGATCTACTTGACCTATGAGCTATGAACCTTACGAGGTGCTCAAAACATCGCTGACTATGACTTGAAATCGAGGTTTTGTCTGAACCGATGACAGGTCAGGCAAAAATATTCAAAAAGACCTTAACGAGCGGAAACAAAGCCTACAAAAATCCCCCAGGCAAAAATAGCGTAAGAGCCATTGTCGCCAGCTAGGCAAGCCTATGGGCCTTATATTAAAAGGTCTCTACGACCATACAGCATAAAAGGTCTCTACGACCGTATAGCGTAAGAGACATTGTTGCCAGCTTGAAAATTGACAACTTGAGGATTAAAGAGAGCTCGAATCATAACCCGATTCGGAGATCGGATCCAAAATAGTTAACTATGCAAGTCCACAGGCCACATACTAAAAGGTCTCAACGACCAAACGGCAGAAAAGCCACCATCGGTGGCCGAAAACTCAATGAAATTTGAGGGTCGATTACAGCCCGAATCGCGACGCTACTCGGAGACTGGACCCAAAGATTATAATACACCCAACGGCGCGACATCGATGCCACTACTGCCAACCAGAATCTCCAGAAAGATTAAGGCCAATTACAGCTCGAATCGCAATGCGACTCGGAGACTGGACCCGGAAAATTGCAAAACGCCCAAGGGCAAGAAATAAAAACCATTATCTCTAGCCTGAACGGGCTCAAGGGTATATTAAGCTCGAGTCAGATCCCGACTTGAAGACTGAAGCCTAAGACAGTCAAAGCGTGCAAGCCTAAGGGCTAATCCAGGATTGAGTCGGTCCGGTGAAAACTCCAGCAAGCAGAAATACAGAAGATACAAGTTGTGGGGTTTCCCCCTTTATTGTTACATATTGATGACGAAGCGCGATCTCGGCCTGCGTCGTATAATGAGCTATATATATATATATATATATATATATATATATACACAACAAATAAGGCAGGGAATATTTGTTCCCCCTTCTTCCTTTTTTCGACAGCTACGGCCCAACGGTCTCCTCCTCATCGTCAAATATCAGGAACTTGGCATCGAACTCCGCTCCTTTGGCTTGTCCGATCTCTTTCGAAAGATCAAAGCTTATGGCATGAATCTCCTCGAGGGTCTCTCTCCGGGATCTGCACCTCTCATATTCCCTGCTATTGCATACACGATTGAGGGCCTTCTTCAGCTCGGCCCTAGCGACAGCGGCGCTCTTTGAATAGGCCATCGTCTTTTGCCCCGCCCAAGTGTTATTCATTACAACCTCGGCCCGGACGTTTGCCACCTCGATTTTCACCCTTGATAGCTCGGATGAGAGCCTCGCGATCATCTTCGCCCGAGCAGAATCATTCGCACAACCAACCTAGATTTGCGCCTCAAGAACGGATGTCGCGGCCCGAGCTCTCTCTTTGGCTTCAGAATGGGCACTAACGTGCGCTCGCAGCTCGGTAAATTCACATTTGGCATTTCCAACCTCACCCTAGAGTTGCTCCAGCTCATCCGTCTTACCCTTCAATTGGAACAGCAGCGCTTCAAAAGCCGGCAAGACAAAGTGCTTACGTGTAGAGCTCCATTTCTCAGGAAATGGTAAGAATTCTCCGGGGATAATGTCGGTCGTCCGAACTCGAATGAACTGGCTCATCCATCCATGATCTTCATCCTCTTCGCCGCCGATCATAGGAGCTCGAGTATACCTACGTTGAAGAGCAACCAGGCCCCGGAAGCGTAATGGCTGGTACAACCTTATAAGGTGACTAAGGGTAAACTCTATCCCGGCCTTGTTGGCAAAATATCTCATCGACCACACTATCCTCCAGAAGAAGGGATGAACCTGCGATAACGTTACCTTCTACAAAAATTAAGCACAACCCGGTCCGGGAAACCTGGCGCGAGAACATGGGTGTACACGCTCAAAAAACCTTCAACATACATCATGACATTCTCCCCGGGGGAAGGGTCTTGTAGAACCACGCCTTCCCCCCATCTGCACTGTATCCTGATCACCCCGAGGTTCTCCTCCACCACCGATGAAGTAATCCTTGACACATGCTCTCGATGGCTCGGAATATTGGGAGGTTTCCCCGGTGTAGCAACACTCTTCGAGGTAGTATACTTCGAGCATCGCTCCCCCGACATCGGGAGAGGGCCACTATTGCCAGCCAAAGGTAGAACACAGGGAGAAGTCCCCTTCATCCGAGGATCAGGTGTCGAAGCGGCGGCCATGGCCGCGGCGAAATGATGAGAAGGAGAGGGGGTTCTAGGCAAAATTTCCCTAAAGCAGAAGAGTGAAGAGGCTCGCGCAAAGCGCCAGGCTCTACATAAGAGATGAGTATATCAAAAAAACTACAGAATCGTCGCTTGAGGGGAGGATAGACGAATATATAAGAGCCAGGAAACAACTGCCCAATTACCCAAAGAGGCCAATTAATTCTGGCCGCATTAACGTCACCCTCCCCTTGGGGAATGCACTGGCGGAATTATTCCAGGCTCCCACATAATTCGTGGAATCAAGGGACTTCGGGGGATCCCCGACGTCGGTTCGAAGGAGCTATCAACTCAACCTCATCCCGAACCTACAAAAAGGCTCTGAAAGCCCGATGCTCGATGCTCTAAAGCAAGAAGAACTACCAGAATAAAGGCTCCTTTCATATATTAACAAAACGGAAAAACATCTTTGCAGTATTCGTTTCCTAGAAGGAAGAACATATGAAACAAAAAAGGGGCATACAAAAAAGAGAAGGGAGGCTCGGAGACTACTCCTCGCCACTATCCTCTTCGCCCCCGTCGGGGGAAATCAAAAGCTCCAGCTCCAGTTTCTCCTCCACCACGCGGGCCTCGTCCAGGTTAGCAGATAACTCGAAGCCCCGGGCCTCGAGTTCTTCTAGGACCTCCCTCTTCCCCTTCGTCTTGGCATGTTCGATAGCTCGGACCAGTTTCTGCTCAGCCGCTAGGGATATGTCACGAGCCATCGCATGCGCCGTATCCGCGTCCTCCTTATAAGCAGTAGAATCTCATTCGATATCAAGCTTAGCCGTGTCCAAAGCAATGATCTCCCTGCGGGCGTTTGAGAGAAGGCCCCGGGATGTTTCCAATTCCCTGGTCGCAGTCTCGCTCCATTCCCTCAGCTCGGAGACCTCCGCTTCCGACTCATCGATCCTCGTGCTGCTCTGCTCGACCTTCAGTAAGAAGCAAGACGATGAATATGTGAATACAGAACATATATAGATACTAAGCGAATAAGCAGATATGAATAAAGCGGAATACCTGAACAGCAAGAGCAGCCTTCTCCCGAAGCGCCACCTCTAAAGAGGCCCGAAGCTCCTTTAATTCTTTATCTCCCCGGGCACCTCGAGACTCTGAGTCTTGCAGTTTTGAAGTAATGGTATCACACTCCTTCTCATGGCATGCAAGTTTTCCACAGAGTCGGGAGATGACATGGTCATATATCTCTTTACACTACGGCACAATGGGGAAGTTAAGAAAAACGATGAATAATGCCCGAGAGCGAAAATAAACATGCAGGGAAAAATCATCACCTATTGTAAGGACTTCTCTGTTGCGTCAACGGCGTCAGCAATGTCGAGGTCAGCTCCGTCAGTTATGCCATCAAGAATGTTATCAATAAAGCCTTCCCCTCCGAAAGAAGTACCAGCCGTGGCACCAATCATACTCTCAGCATCTCTCAACTCCCCCGATGAGACTGGGTAGTTTCGAATAAGGTCGTTCGGCTCACCAATTCCTCCGAATAGTAGCCACGCCCTTGGAAGGTCCCGAACTTTGATCTATCTGAACCTATAGCCCTACTAGCAGAAGCTACATCGAATCTGGTCGTGCGATTCGAAGCCACATCGGCGTCCTCTTCAAGAACCTCTGGCTCCTTAGCCCTGCCGGTCCCAGCTGTCTCGGACTCAGCAGCCTCCGATCGAGGCACCTGCGAATCCCTTTCGCTGGGCCCTGCTCTCCCCTTCAACAGACTGTCATCATCACCTTCCCCCTCGACATCAGGGTTCGGCTCGGAGGTTAAGACAGCAGTCTCATCAGGGCGAGCAATGGCCAGCCTGACTTTCCTTTTCTTGTTCGTGCCAGGCCCCAAGGCCTCCGCTTCACCATTAAGGGGTGGCCTCATCAGCATATTCTCTCCAAGTCCTGCACCAGCATGATAAATGCAATACGCCGCTGATTAGAGCTTAGGGGGAATACAAAATACGGGGCAGATGCAGTAAAGAAACCTCATCGTGGTTCTTGGCCACCCAATGCTTCTCGTCCATGATGGTCTAGGATCGGAGATGATACAGGAACCTTCTATCCAAACGCTCGATCTATCCTGCCAAGTCTGGGACCTCCTCGGGGTGCCAAGCAGAAGTTGGAAGAAATCGCAAAGAGGTTATCACGACACTCAAAAGAATAATTGAGAAATGGCTAAAGGGAAATGCACTTACCTCGATCATTCCACCATTCGGGAAAGGGCATCCATCGGGCCGAGATGATATCTAAGGTTCGTACTCGAACAAATCTGCTCATCCACCCCCGATCCTTCCCTTCATCGATGCTTGTGAAGAAAGACTTTTTGGACTGTTGTCGAAGCTTGATCAAGCCTTGATACAGCCGAGGGCGGTATAATCTAATCAGATGGCTCAGGGTGAAAACTTCACCTGCGACCCTTTTAGTAAAGTGCCTAAGCATCAGTACAATCCTCCAAAAAGACGGAGAGATCTGGCCAAAGGCCACTCGATATCGAGCGCAGAAGTCGAGGATCACCAGATCGATTTCCAAAGGAGGAGATTCAACGGATTTGTCGGGACCCAAGGTGAACGAATAGGTGTATACATAAAGAAAGCCATCCTTGAAGCCGATAATGTTGTCACTGGGGGCAGGAATTTCTACTATCACTTCTTTACTCCATTGGCAGTCCTTCTTCACTTTGTCGACATCAGTCACGATGCTAATATATCGAGATACATGCTCACATCGACCCGGCATAGACGTAGGAGTATCGATATTAAAATCGCTCGACGTATTAATTTCGGGAGGGGTCCACTACTCTAAAGAAGGAACCGATTTATTCTCCCCCCTAGTCGATTGGGACGACGACGTGGTACCGTTCCGACAAGGCACCGTCCTAAAAGTCCTGGCCATGAATAATAGTGAAACCTTTCCGAAAAAAGATAGAAAGATGCGAATGTATCAAATAGCCGAGATTTTGGTTCACGAGCCTGGAGGAAGGGCTAGGGGTGGGCATATATCGGGTAAAACCGATAACCCAAACTGTTAATTATTTATTGGGTTATCGGTATTGGGTTATTGGGTTAACAGTTCGTTAATGGCTAAAAAAAATTTATTGGGTTATCGATTCGGGCTCGATTTGGCAATTCTGTTATTGGGTAAAACCGATAACCCAATAAGGGTTAACTAATTTACTAGTTTACCCTTAAGTATATACATACTAGGGTTTCATATACATAGTTCTCACTTCTCAGTTTCTCCGTCTCACACCCTATTGCCCTCACCAGTTCTCCGCTAGATGGATTGCCTTTGCTTGCAAATTCAACCACTGCTTTTTAAATCAAAGTTTTTCTTGGAAGACTCAAGTCAAGTTTCACTAAGATGGAACTTTAATTGGTTGTCCTGTTACTCAATCAGATGATGTGGGTGCTTTTGGCAGCAAGAAAATCTTACAATTAGAAGAAACATTTTCTATCAAAAGAATATTGATCAATTGAAAAGGAGAACGAATGCCAATATATCTAAGCAACATAAAACAGAATTGTTCTTATTTGCAGAATCTGTTTTAGTTTTATCTTATCGGGTAAACCGATAACCGAACTGATAATGATCAATAACCAATTAACCGATAACCGACAACCAATATCTTATCATTTTGGTTATCGGTTTATCATATTTATAAATCGATAACCGATAGACAAAATCGATAATATTCATAACCGAACTGAACCGACCGATGCCCACCCCTAGGAAGGGCGAAGATGAGGAGCACCTAGCGATCGGAGCATTTTATAGGAATCGATTGGGGAAGCAGAAAAGATGAACCTGTAGTAGTTCGTGGATTCCTCGATTGCCGCATTTGACGGCGACCTTGCACGGTTCCCTGGGATATGACATTTAATGCTCTTATATGGATGACGTCATAGTAATAATGGCCTCGAGATGACGATTCAATATCATTTCCTATCACTTCGATATAGGAAATGGGAAGACTATCTGTGTGCGATAAAATCGGGGGAATCCATTTCCCGTCATTGAGGTATGTTTGGAGTACCCTAACAACATATCGAGGCTATGGGATCGTGATCGAGCTCCTTATCTCGAATATCATCTATGGCTCTATAGTAGCTCGAGGGCCAGAGGATCTATCCGCAACTTAGCAGAAGTCGCGAAGACGATAAACTCCCGAGGAGATAGCCAGAATCAATAGGTTCTAGTGTCTTGTCCAGACATCCCATCCCCGTATATTTACATTTAAGGTGCCCTGTACCGTACCGAGTCCCCTCACCTATATAAGGGGGACTCACCCTACCTTATAAGGGACTGATGTTGCTCCACTTCTCCACAAATGCAATAATCTCTCTCTCTCTCTCTCTCTCTCTCTCTCTCTCTCTCTCTCTCTTTCTTCAAAATTGTCTATCTTCATCGGCCTCGAGTTTGCCTTAGCACTTTATCGTTTTCTCATTTGTTCTTCATTACTTTGCTCAAAATTGATAATATAGAGCCTTGCTTAGCTATATTTTTACCTGTTATCCCCTTCCCGACTACCCTCGATAGCCCAAGATAGGCTCGAACCTCGGCCCCAAAGTGTCTGCTGGCTGATCTTACGCCCGGGCAACTACTGGTTCGATTACTGCCTTGCTTAACTCATTTTTCGTCATTATACTTCACGTTTTAACACTAACTGCCTTAACAAACTAGCTCAGGAATAGATCATGTATTTTTAGAATCCCATTTACAAATTTAATTGTTGTTACCATTTTTACGGTAAACAAAATCCATATTAACATCAGTCCAAGGTAGGGAAGGAATAGGCAAGGGTTGCAAAAGGTCAGGGTAAGCACTGGCGTCATACTTGTTCCTTTGACAAACTGAACATTTGTGTACAAAATCGTGGATATCATTTCTGATCCCTTTCCAATAAAAGTAAGCTAGGACCTTTCTGGTAGTAGTATCAATGTATGAGTGTCCTCCAGCTGGTGTAGAGTGCCATAAGGTCAAGATATTGATTCTCAAAGTGTTGTTATTACCAATAACTAGCTTTCCCTTTCTCTTGAGTTGGTTATTAAGCTAAGTGTAATGTTTTGGGGGGGTCATCTACAAGGTGTTGATAAGAGCTTGCAGCTCAGGATCAGTGTTTCAACTGCCTTCAATTTCCTTTCATAAATCTTCATGTACTGCAGATATCATTACGGTCATAAGCTCAGCACATGTGACCCTAGATAGTGAATCAGATGCCACATTTTCCTTGCCCTTTTTGTACTGGATTTCAAAGCCAAATGGCAGAAGTTTGGCAAACCATCTGATTTGAGAATCAGTATGTGGCTTCTGCTCTAGGAGATACTTAAGAGTTTTTTTATCAGTCCATACAATAAAATGCTATCCTAGGAGATAGTGTGACTACTTAGTTACTACAAAGACTAAGGCCAACAACTCCGTTTCATAAACTAAAAGAATGGTGCGCCTAGGAGCAAGTCATTTACTGATAAAGGCAATTGGGTGATCATTCTGCATAAGGACTATGAGCACGTGATTTTTTGCTTCACAAAAACTACTCCCAAAGAAATCGAAAAATAAAACAAATTGCCTTTGGGTACAATTTTGAGAACTTTGCGTGACATTTTGGATAATTATTTTTGTCTGTGAATGCTTAGTTTGTTTTAATTAATTAAAAATACAAAAATATATGTTGCATACACATTTAAGATTTAATTGTGCACTTAGGAATTAATCGAACCATGTTTTGCTTTTAAGAGAAAGAAAATCACAAAATAATATATTTTTGCATTTTTAGCATTTCATGTCCAAGTTATGTGATTTTATTTGATTGTGTGTGTTAATTGTTATTAAAAGTTAGTAGTACTTTTGTAAATTAATCTAGTCCTATAAGTTAATTTAGGATTTTTGGAATTTTTAGTTTTATTAGTTTAAGAAAAGAAAGGCAAAATAAAAGAGTGTTAAGTCATATTTGGGCCAAATCAATTTAAAGTCCAAACAATTTTTCTTCCCCTTTGAAATTGAAACCCGGATACTCAGCCCATACCCCATCCCCGACCCGGTCTGCACCATAGCCCAAACAACCACCCCCCCTTTCTTCATTTCATTTCCAAACCCCTAACAAAAAACCCTAAACCACCCGCCCCCTCTTCTTCTCCTTCTCCAAACGACCCCTCCAGCTCCGACGTCCATGGTTGCCCTCCTTCTTATTCTTCTCCAAACGACCCCTCCAGCTCCCACGACCACGTCCATGGCTTCCCTCCCTCTTCTTCTCCTTCTCCAAATGACCCCTCCAGCTCCCACGTCCATGGCTGCCCTCCTTCTTCTTCTTCGAACCAACGACCACCCCACTGCCAAACGACCACCTGAAACAGCCCGCCTCACCTTCTCCAGCCAGTCCGCCAGTCGCGAGCTCCAACCTTCTCCATCGACATCCAATGCCATCAGACCCAACGTCGTCACTCGTCGGCCACCTGAAACAGCTCGCCCCACGTCCACCACCTCCTGACCACCAACTTCGTCCGAACGACCACCTACCTTCATGCCAGCATTACTACCATCAACCCGTCGACAACCTACAGCCCAACGACCCTTCAGTCGCGAGCTCCAGCCAGTCCGCCACTCCAGCTCCACAGTCATCATGCTCGAGCGGCCATGGAACTCTGGCTCAAAGCCTTCAAAACCCTCCATTAAAAAGCGACCCATTTTCAGTCAGCGGGTTTAAGTTTCCGACGGGGTCTTGGTTCCATATTTGCTCGAGTTTCTTGGAACATTAGCTTGAAGCTTTTGTTCGTTATTTGCCTTTGCTGTATAGCTCTGCTCAAAGAGTTTTCTGTATTCAATCACTTGGGAAATCCATTTTTTGGCAACAATAAAGGTCCATTTCCTTTTTCTTTTTCATCTTGTCTTTTGGTTAAACTGATATCAATGAGCTACGTGTTTCCATGATCGAACGTAGTGAGCAGCAGTACAAGTTCATGAATCTGTAGTTCTTCTTGCTTGTTTTAATTATCTTGCCTCGTTCTAGTTTCTATCTTTTCTTAGTTATGTTATATTGTTTCTTTTCTTGTCGTTGTTCATCATTTCTTGCATATGAAGTTAGTTTGTTTTCATTCAGTATGTTGACAGTGTTCATTTGTTCTTGTTTAGGTTTTATCTAGAAGTGTGTTAGTTTAATCACTGAATCTTTATTTTTGATGATATTTGGTCTGAATTGAGTTTCAAGCTTAAATTGTGATTTGAGTTTGATGAATCTTAATGTCGTTGATTGGGAGTTAGTTTCATGTGTCTAATTAGTCAATTGTTAGGATTTCTCAATTAAGATTGGTTATAGCTGCTATAGTTTGGTTAATCGATTAGGAGGATTGGATATAGCTGATGGGGATAGAATGGTAATTTCAATAGTTTCAGGGGTATTTTGGGATTGAAAGTTTTAAAAATGATTAATTTGAGTGCTCTGTCCACTAAGCACTAATAATATTAAAATAAGGCATTGTTTAATACATAGTGGACGACAAGACATTTGCTAGTGGGGGACAAGACATTTGCTAGTGAGGAACAAGACATTTGCTAGTGGGGAACAAGGCATGCAAGTGTGGGGAACAAGGAATGCAAGTGTGGGGAACAATACATAATGGTATGAAAAGCTTAAAAAGGATTAATTAAAATATGTTGCACATACCTGTTTTTGGGTTATAAATAGGGTCATTTCAAGAGAGAAAGGGGGCTGGGTTTTGGAAGGAAAAGAGGAGTTCTTTTTCAGTCTTTTTTCCCCAGAGAGTTTAGGCTGGATTTTTAACATTTAAAAGTTCAGTAATTTGAGAGTAAAAAACAGGCTGGTTTTTAATCCCAAAAGGTTCAGTGTTTGGAGAGCTAAGAAACTGAAAAGTGAGTCTTTTCTTTTACTGCTGAATATCAGAACTAGTACTGTGGTTGTTTCATTGGTGTTGCTGTTTGGTATTTCTGGGGTTTCAATTGGTTCTTCCTGAGTTTGCTATTGGTTATTGGCTACTGTTTTCATTGGGTGTTGCTGGAACTCTGCTGGTTCCTTCCTTTTTAATCTGTCACTAGGTTGTTCTGTCACTGCGTTGCTGTGTTATTACTTTTGCTGACTGCTCCTTCATCTTCTTGTATTTCCGTTATCCAGGTACACGTTCTAAAGCTCTCAAAATTTAAAGGAAAGGAAGTAAAGAGTTGTTGGAATGGATTTCTGAATTTCCCCTGTTTCTTTGTGTTTAATTTGATGTATAAGCAGTAGTTCACTTGATATTTCATAGTATGTATTGGAATGACTTTGGAATGCATAAAATGGACTGATTGAATCTATTTCTACAAACATGGGATATCAATTGTAATTAATCTTAGTTGGTGATTACTAGTTATGAAATATACTGTATTTAATTTTTTTTTAGTAGTCGTGAAATAGTTTCAAATAGTTTATGTCACAAAACAAGTTCAAATAGTTTATGGAAATCAGCATGTTGGTTTAATAGGTCTAATTCTGAAATTGCGAGTTCACTTGAGTAAATAACATCATTTTAAATAGCAACGTAAATAATGTTAGTAACTAATGTCAGTTCTCAAATGTTAGTGATTAATGTTAGCTTGATGACAGTTTTTAAGCATTGATGCATTTTTCAGCAAATCGTAAAAAGAGCTCAAAAAGAATGGCTTTGTATTCCACATAGTTAATTCCAATAGTTCAATTCATATAATAAAGCTAAATTTGAACTGAGTCGAAATGGTAGCTGGTTTGTTAATATTTACAACGGCAGGCGGCGGATCTTAAGTTAGGTAGCGGGTTCAAACTAGAAGGTGTTTCCTTTTGTTTGGACCCGGACTTGAACTTGAAGCCCGAACTTTTAATGCTAATTGATTAGGATTTTCTTTATTCTTAGAGACAAACAAATAGAAAATCATAGTCGCTTTAGGATATCCTTGAATAAAAATGAGATGAGTCTCGCCGAATAAAAAAATACAAAATTGCGGGGCCCTCAACAAATATTTGTTTTAAAATACTTAGACTTAGGGACGGGCCGTTTAGCGAATTTCACGGCCTTCCCCAAAAGACAATAACGCGCAAGTCACTTCCGGCGAGCTTTAAATAATTTACTTCTTAAACTCGGGTGCACATTTATGTGATCCAAATCCAAATCTCAACAGAGTTGAAATGTGTCAATAACCACGAGTGCATTGATGTGTATTTTCACAATGTTGCAATTCTCGGTAAAAATAATAATAATAAAAGCGGTAAACAGTTAAAATTTGCACATAGGATTCAACATGTATTAAAATCAGATAAATAAGCCGAATATGACAGTTGAGCGACCGTGCTAGAACCACGGAACTTGAGAATGCCTAACACCTTCTCCGGGGTTAATAGAATTCCTTACTTGGATTTTTGGTTCGCGGACTGTAATACAGAGTCAATCTTTTCCTCGATTCGGGATTCAACCGGTGACTTGGGACACCATAAATCTCCTAAGTGGCGACTCTGAATTAAATAATAAATCCCGTTTCGATTGTCCCTTAATTGGAAAAACTCCCCCTGCGCCCCTGCCGGCGCAGGTGAAAAAGGAGGTGTGACAGCTCTGACGACTCTGCTGGGGTGATAAAGAACCCAGAATCTCTGGTTCAGGGTTCAGAATTCGAGCTTAGATAAATTGTTATATTTGGCTTTGTTTATTATCTGAACCGTATATAAACTGTGCTGAAACCCTTCTCTTCTTACCTCCGAGGATGTGCTTGCTGGTTGAGACTCCCTATTTTGTTAGTGTCATACCTTGAAATAAGAAAGAGGTCAGACAAGTTACAAAGTCGGACGATCTCGCGGGTCCCCGGTACGTAGCCCCCTCCTCGACTCGAGTTGTCCGCTCGGGTACACAGTCTAGAACAAATACCCAGGTTACAAACCTAGAATAACTCAGCTTCATGTCGGATCCCTAGTAGGAACGTTTGTTTGCATCATGTGCATTTAACTTTGGAGGCTCAACACAGGGGTTGGGTCTGTCTAGGACAGGTGTACCAAAATGACAAAAGACCATCCTGATGCATCCAACTTGCTACCTGTGTATTTGTTTGCTTCGGACTTGCATGCTGACCGACTTTTGAATACTTTGAGGAAAGACAGATAGAGATGGTTAATCGACTGTTTTGAAAAAATCAATAGCATCGAAACTCTGTCGAATTTTTGAGAAAATGAAAAAAAAAAGGGTTTTGTTTATGAAAAATGGTTTTATTTGCCATTGAAAAGAGTCTTGTTTTCAAGAGAAGTTTGTTTTATCCACCCGAACTACGCCGGTTTGATTCTCACAGGGTGCAGGATACGTAGGCAACCCTCATCGGGTCCAACCTCCCCTTTTACAAAAATAGCCAAAAAATGTCAAATTTTAATCGTCCACATAAATAAGTCGGGTGATGCCGTTTTTGGCAAGAATAGTCGAATATTCCCGAAAGGGACGCCGGAAGGCTGCCTTTGCATAAACGGCCACTTTTAGTCATTTTTGGATTTTTGACCGGTTAACTCACCCAGCTTTAAAATCTTCGTTCCCGAAATGCTGAAAAGCCGTGCGCGGAACCAGATCTTCCTTTTAATCTATGAAAAATTAAAAATAGTCAATTCGTTGAGTCAGGGCAGAACTACGCCCGGTCTGATTCATGCGGGGACATGATACGTAGGCAATCCACATAAGATTCGACCACCACTAAAAAGAAAAAGAGAAAGGGCAAAGTGAATAAAAGAAAGGAAAAGAAAGAAATAAAAAGAAAGATAAAGAAAGTTTCAGAAACACTTAAACGGAGCACAAACAAAGTAAGCCGGAATGACGCATGCGGTCGAAGCAAAGACATGTTAGAAATGGTTAAACTTCCTAGGAATATTGCATTCCCCAACATGAAATTGCAATATGTGTTAAACTCTAATGCTAACAAGTTTGTTGTTTTACCAGAGATTTCGAACCAGTTAGTTTGTTAGAAAGTTCTGGCAGATTACCATTACCAAACAAGATCCAAAGGGCCCGTACTAAAAAGCATGACTAGTTCAGACCAAAGTGTCGAGGATAAAAGGACGGAGAATCAAATGCTGAAGGAGGACATGGATAAGATGAGACAGGAGATGAAAGAAATGCAGCTGGCCTTAGCTAGGGTACAAAAGGTGCCTAACCCTCCCGTTATACCCACTCTCCCACCAGGACACACGCCGGAATACCCTCCCCCGGCCCTTCGACAAGCTTCCCCAGTCACCAATACTATCAGGGAAGAAATGCCTATGATCCCCAAGCTTCACAACCCAATCAGAACCCTCCTCCACCAAATGTTCCTGTTTTCGTGGCACCCCCACCAGCCACGCTGCAAAGATCATCCAGCGAGCCGTTGTTTCAGGCTCACGATAACCAATATTACCCCCTGAACCAATCTTCAAAGAACCCGAGCCTCATACTTATAATACTCACTTCGAGATACCGGTAGAGATTGAAAAGCCGGCTAAGAGCCCAGAGCAAGACGAAGTGCTTCGAAAGTTTAAAAGCCTGGAGCAGTCCTTCAGCAATATCCATGGGTTAGGCAACCAAGTCAGTGTGGCCTACAAAG
This sequence comes from Nicotiana sylvestris, assembly GCF_000393655.2. Classification (NCBI taxonomy): domain Eukaryota; kingdom Viridiplantae; phylum Streptophyta; class Magnoliopsida; order Solanales; family Solanaceae; genus Nicotiana; species Nicotiana sylvestris. The sequence continues at coordinate 116,206,259 of NC_091063.1, forward strand.
ATCTGTGCCCATTCCCCGACATTCAATTGTCGGCAGGGTTCAAGATGCCAAAGTTTGATCTATACGAGGGACACGATGATCCAATGGCACATCTGCGAGGTTTTTGCAGCAAGATGAGAGGAACAGGTGGTAAAGATGAGCTTCTAATAGCTCACTTTGGTCAAAGTCTAAGTGGGTCTACACTGGAATGGTACACAAGACAGGATCCGAGCAGGTGGTACACCTAGGACGATCTAGCACAAGCATTCGCAGGTCACTTCCAGTACAACCTTGAGATCGTCCCTGACCGTCTCACATTGCTAAAACTTGAGAAGAAGCCGGGAGAGAGCTTTAGAGAATTTGGGTTCCGGTGGAGAGAACAGGCAGCAAGAGTTGATCCTCCGATGAGAGAGGGGGAAATGGTGGACTACTTTCTGCAGACTCTAGAGCCAACTTACTTTGGTCACTTGGTGACGTCAGTTGGCAAATCTTTCAACGAAGTAGTAAAAATAGGCGGTATGATTGAAGAGGGACTTAAGTCCAACAAAATCTTGAGCTATTCGGCGATTAAAGCAACCACTCAGGCCATCCAGAGCGGCACGGGAGGTGCGCTCGGAAAAAAGAAAAGGGAAGATGTTGCAACAGTCGAGGCAGGTACTTGGTCCAGATCCAGAGATCCCCCCTCACTACAAACCTAGACCCCATCACTCAAATTACCCACACATTCCATACGGCCCTCCACAACCCTACTACCCACCACAAGAGCCACATTTCTCTGTCCATCACGCCCAAACTTACACCTAGCCTCCGGCTCGCCCGTAATGGCGTGCGTTGTCTCCCTAGAATACATATTCACCTCCACAAAACACATATACACCTCCACAAAATATACATCCACCACCAAGGGCTTACAGGAATCCTTCGGGACCAGGTTTCCGTGGGAATCAGACTTTCAAGAATGAAAGGGTGCAGAGCCAGAGAACATTCACTCCGCTGGGAGAAACCTATACTACTCTGTTCCACAAATTGAGGCAGTTAGGCCTATTGAGTCCTGTGGAGCCCAAATTGCCAAATCCTCTTCCTAAAAATCTGGACCACTCGGTAAGCTGTAAATATTGTTCGGGGGCTCCCGGGCATGATACTGAGAAGTGTTGGAGGTTGAAGACTGCCGTACAAGATCTCATTGACACAAATAGGATCGAGGTCCAGGAGCTAGAGGCACCTAACATCAATCAGAACCCATTGCCGGCACACCATGAAGCCCACATGATCGAACTAGTGGACGAAGGAGGGAAGCTCAAGAAGCCCTCACAAACGGTAATGATGATCCGTGCCAGTCCGAAAGAAAAGTTGATCAGTGGAAAAGCGGTAGTATAGTCGGAAAGGGTAGAAGGCAAGCCAGTGATGGTGATAGGGAAGAGTTCGCCTGATGTTGCCAAGAATCCAGAGCCAGTCAAAGTAACGGTGCAAGGGATATCAAGCAAGCCAGTAGCTGTGAAGGGGGCATGCATAGGACCAGTTGTTATCAGGCCAGTAATGTAGTTGCCGATAATCAGCGAGAAAGTTGTGCCATGGAGCTACAGTCAGGTAATGGTAATGTATAAGGGGAAGTTTTTTATGGAAGAAATATGTGAGGCACAGGGGTTAACTCGTTCGGGAAGGTGTTTTGCTCCCGTAGAGTTAAGAAGGGCCAATCTCGTAGCGACAAAGAATCCAGTTACTGAGGAAGAGGCGGAAGAATTTTTAAAGAAAATGAAGGCACAAGATTACTCCATTGTGGAGCAGTTGAGGAAGACCCCGGCACAGATCTCATTGTTGTCGTTGTTGATCCATTCAGATGAGCATCGCCAGGTATTGATGAAAATTCTGAATGAAGCCCATGTTCCGGATAAGATCTCTGTGAACCATCTAGAGAAAATAGCAGACAAGATTTTCGAGGTCAACAGGGTCACTTTTTCAGACGATGAGTTGCCCGTGGAGGGTACAGAACATAATAGAGCCCTTTATTTGACTGTGAAGTGTGAAGACTCGGTAGTCACTCACGTACTGATTGATAATGGGTCCAGTGCCAATATCTGTCCTTTGGCCACATTGAACAAACTAAAGGTCGATGGTGACAGGATTCATAAGAACAACATCTATGTTCGAGGGTTTGATGGTGGTGGTACAGACACAGTGGGTGACATCATACTTGAATTAACAATTGGTCCAGTCGAGTTCACCATAGAGTTTCAAGTATTAGACGTGGTAGTGTCATATAATCTTCTGTTGGGGCGACCCTGGATCCAGGCCGCCAAAGCAGTGCCTTCTACACTACATCAGATGGTCAAATTCGAGTGGGATAGGCAAGAGATCGTAGTACATGGGGAAGACAATGCAAGCGCCGTAAGTAATGCCATCGTACCTTTCATAGAGACTAATGATGATAAGGGGCCGTGGGTTTACCAGGTTTCCGATACGGTTTCAGTGGACAAAGTTCCCGAAGGTGAAAGCATCTCACTTCCCAAAATAGCAGCTGCAACTGTCATGGTAGCCTCGGAGATGTTCAAAAACGGGTTTGTGCCAGGCAAAGGTTTAGGGGATGATCTTCAGGGTATTGTTCAGCCGGTTTCTTTGCCCAAAAATCTGGATACTTTTGGGTTGGGGTTCAAGCCTACAACGGCGGATGTGAGGCGGGACCGCAAGTTGAAAAAAAGGGTTTGGGTTCTTCCTAAGCCAATCCCGCGCCTATCCAGATCATTTGATAGAGCAGGTATCAGAAAGTTGTCGATCCCGACAGTTCTCGGACCACTGATTGGGCCAGATGGAGATTTGAATGAGGGTTTTGAAAGGCTGTTCGCGACGTCAACGTGATAGAAGCTGGAGAAGGTTTCAGTAGGGCAGATATACAGTTTGTGGGGCCTAGGTCCAATGTCAATAATTGGACAGCTACTCCTCTTCCTACCCGGAGGGAGTATTGGTAGTAGACTCTAGATTTTCTTTCTTGTTTTTGGATTATTATAGGGTTGTAACCCAGTTTTGTTTTGTATTCAGCAAAATATAAAACTCTGTTATCCCGTATTTTAATAAAGTGAAAGCCTTTTTCTTCTTATTTTGTTCTAATTTTGTTTTCTTCTTTTCTCTTTCTGAACAGTTTTCTTTATATTGATTCTAATGACATGGCATTCACAACGGATCTTCAACCCAGTCTAAAAAATCAATCTGATTCCGAACTAATTGTACAAGAGGTCGATTATGATGATGAATCGGAATACGATGAGGACGAAGCCTTCGAAGAGATAAACAGAGAGTTAAGCCAATTTGAAGAGAAATCTAAGCCCAACTTAAATGACACAGAAGCCATCAATTTAGGGGATACAGATGATATCAGGGAAACTAAAATAAGTATCCACATTGCACCGAATATCAGGGAAGAACTAATCAAAGCACTTATTGAGTTCAAAGACGTTTTTGCATGGTCGTATGATGACATGCCGGGGTTAAGCACGGATTTAGTGGTTTACAAATTGCCCATTAACCCGGTATGCCCTCCCGTCAAGCAGAAATTAAGGAAGTTCAAAACAGACATGAGTGTGAAGATTAAAGAGGAAGTAACCAAGCAGCTGCAAGCAAAGGTTATTCGGGTCACTCGATATCCTGATTGGTTGGCTAATGTGGTGCCAGTGCCGAAGAAAGATGGGAAGATCAGGGTGTGTGTCGATTACCGCAATCTGAACAGGGCAAGCCCAAAGGATAACTTTCCATTACCCAACATCCATATCTTGATCGATAATTGTGCCGGACGTGAGATCGGGTCTTTTGTGGATTGCTATGCTGGGTATCATCAGATTCTGATGGATGAAGAAGATGCGGAAAAGACGGCTTTCATTACGCCGTGGGGGACTTATTGCTACCGGGTAATGCCATTTGGTTTGAAGAATGCTGGGGCAACATACATGAGAGCAATGACTACTGTGTTTCATGACATGATACACAAAGAGATTGAGGTATACGTGGACGATGTGATCATAAAATCCAAGCATCAGGAAGACCACGTAGCAGACCTAAGGAAGTTTTTCCAAAGACTTCGAAGGTACGATATTAAGCTCAACCTGTGAATTTGGTGTTCCATCTGGAAAGCTGTTGGGATTCATCGTCAGTCGGCGAGGCATTGAGTTGGACCCGTCAAAGATCAAGTCCATCCAAGATTTTCCACTGCCGAAGAACAAGACAGAAGTAATGAGTCTGTTGAGAAGGTTGAATTATATCAGCAGGTTTATTGCTCAACTCACAGCAACTTGTGAACCCATTTTTCGGCTATTGAAGAAAGATGCTGCGGTAGAATGGACGGCAGAATGTCAGGAAGCATTTGACCAAATCAAAGGATATTTATCAAATCCACCTGTGTTGGTTCCACCTGAGCCGGGAAGACCGTTAATTCTTTATCTAACGGTCCTGGAGAATTCGTTTGGCTGCATACTAGGGCAACACGACATTACAGGAAGGAAGGAGCAAGCCATCTATTATCTCAGCAAGAAGTTTACAGGCTATGAGGTTAAGTACACTCAACTCGAGAAGACATGTTGCGCCCTAACTTGGGTGGCCCAGAAATTGAAGCATTATCTGTCATCATATACTACTTATCTCATTTCACGCTTGGATCCACTGAAGTATATTTTTCAGAAGCCTATACCCACAGGAAAATTGGCGAAATGGCAGATATTACTCACAGAATTCGACATCGTCTATGTGATGAGGACGGCCATGAAGGCCCAAGAATTGGTTGATCACTTGGCCGAGAATTCTGTTGATGAAAAATACGAGCCCTTGAGGATGTATTTTCCTGATGAAGAAGTGATGCATGTAGATGAGTTGGAATTATCTGAGGAACCAGGTTGGAAGCTCTTCTTTGATGAAGCCGCAAATGCGAAAGGAGTTGGAATAGGAGAGGTACTTATTTCTAAAACAGGACATCATTATCCTGTTACGGCACAACTACGTTTCTATTGTACCAATAACATGGCTGAATATGAGGCATGCATTTTGGGTTTACGGTTAGCTGCAGACATGGATGTCCAGGACGTCTTGGTCTTGGGAGACTCGGACCTCCTGGTGCATCAGATTCAGGGTGAATGGGAAACAAAGGATTTGAAGCTCATACCACATCGACAATGTTTGCACGATCTGAGCAAGCGATTTTGATCAGTAGAATTTAGACACATCCCAAGAGTTCATAATGAGGTTGCCGATGCTTTGGCTACCTTAGCATCGATGTTTCACCGCCTAGACAAAATTCATGTTGACCCGTTGCATATCCAGGTTCGTGATCAGCATGCTTATTGCAGCATGATAGATGAAGAAATGGATGGCGAGCCATGGTTTTATGATGTCAAGGAATACCTCAGGATGGGGACATACCCAGAGTAGGCCACCGGAGATCAAAAGAGAGCCATTCGACGACTGGCAAATGGATTTTTCCTCAGTGAAGGAGTGTTATACAAAAGAACACCAGATTTGGGATTGCTGAGATGTATAGATGTTGGTCAAGCCACGACAGTAATGACAGAGGTACATGCGGGAGTTTGTGGGCCACATATGAGCGGATATGTATTGGCGAAGAAGATTCTTCGAGCAGGGTATTATTGGCTCACTATGGAGCATGATTGTATCAATTTCGTGCGAAAATGTCGTCAGTGTCAGATACACGGAGATTTGATTCATTCTCCGCCAACAGAATTGCATACAATGTCAGCACCATGGCCGTTTGTTGCATGGGGCATGGACGTCATTGGACCGATTGAGCCGGCAGCTTCCAACGGTCATAGGTTCATTCTGGTCACCATCGATTATTTCACCAAGTGGGTTGAGGCTAAAACTTTCAAGTCGATAACCAAGAAGGCAGTGGTGGATTTCGTTCATTCCCATATCATCTGTAGATTTGGTATCCCCAAAGTGATTATCACGGATAATGGCACTAATCTTAACAGCAGTTTGATGAAAGAAGTATGTCAACAATTCAAGATTACACACCGTAATTCCACCCCGTATCGTCCCAAGGTGAATGGCGCGGTTGAGGCAGCCAACAAGAACATAAAGAAGATATTGAGGAAGATGGTAGAAGGGTCCAGGCAATGGCACGAAAAGTTGCCATTTGCATTGTTGGGATATCGCACTACTGTCCGCACTTCAGTAGGTGCAACTCCTTATTTGTTGGTATATGGAACTGAAGCAGTAATAGCGGCGGAAGTTGAAATCCCATCCCTTCGGATTATCGCTGAGGCTGGGATTGATGACGATGAATGGGTCAAAGCCCGATTGGAGCAGTTGAACTTGATTGATGAAAAGAGATTGACAGCAGTATGCCATGGACAGTTGTATCAGAAGAGGATGGCAAGAGCATATAATAAGAAGGTGCGTCCTAGGAAATTTGAAGTAGGACAGCAGGTGCTGAAACGAATCTTGCCACATCAGGCCGAAGCAAAGGGCAAGTTCGCCCCGAATTGGCAAGGGCCGCTTATTGTAACCAGAGTGTTATCCAATGGCACTTTATGTTTAACATATATCGAAGGGAAATGCGTCGACGTGGCTATCAATTCTGACGCAGTTAAGAGATATTATGTATGATTTCTTTTGATTGTAATTGTTGTTTGTTTGTACTTGGCATTTATCGGAGAATGAAATGACGGAGGCAATTCTTTCTTCTATCCAAACACTTTAACCTTTGCTTCCCCTTTTGAGCCCTATTTATTCTTTCATACCCCTCTTTTGGAATCAGTAATGGAAATGAAAGAAAAAGAGAAGAGAAAAATAATGATAATAAAGACAAAAGAAAAGTCACAAGAAAAACAAAGGAATTGGGAACTACGTTTGACCTGATTCCTTAAAGAAGGATACGTAGGCGCCTCACGGCTCGGTCATAGTGTAACATAGTGTAACAAAAAATAAAAATCCCCAAGCAAGAAAAACTGGGGCAGAAGTTTGTGTTTGTAATATTGGGAAGAAAGTTCGATTCCAAGAGTTGTAATGTTTTACCCATCAAAATGATTTTGAACCCTTTTGATACACCCTTTCTCTTAGCCATACACAAAAACCCATATTGATGTCCAAAAAAGACCTCCCGATCAGTATCCGAGAAGTGTCAAGTCATGCAAACGGAAGTCGGGAATAACACTCTGATCCCCAACAAAGAAGAAGATCATAAGTTGGAAATGAATTGGTGGCCGAAAGAATCCCCAGCAGAGAGAGTCATATCGGTAACACTCCAATCCCCAGCTAGAAAAAATAATAAAATGAGAGAGTCTTATCGGTGAAAACTTCCACAGGCACCATAAGGCGACGTAAGTTGAGAGAAATAAAACGAGAGAGTCTTATCGGTGAAAACCTTCACAGGCACCATAAGGCGACGGGAGTTGAGAGAAATAAGAGAGTCTTATCAGTGAAAACCCCTCGAAGGGCGCTGTGAGGCGACAAGACAAGATTGGCGGAAAGGATCCGCATTTGGCAAAGAGTTGAGTGCCTGTTTATCCCCAGCAAGATGAGGCTGTCCGAAAGATTGATTGATACAAATAGACTGGGTTGATTAATCTGGAATGCACGACATGATCGTTGGGATCGGTTATATCATTCAGATAAGTTCTTTTCTTTCCTTTTCCCCAGCATGTGTTCAGAAAGATTTCTTCTTTTCTATCTTTTAAAATCATCACTTTTTCATTTTTGGTCTAAAGACTTTATCTCCCCAGTAGTTTATTTTTGAAAAGGATTTTCATAGCTTATTTCCAGTTGCCAAGATGGTGCAAAAACACAATGTGGATAGGACGGGCCAAAGATAAGGCGACAAAGTGAAAAGAAGTTTGTCGCAAGACCAAATGATGAATGGGTCTAGATTTCAAGAGGACCAAATTTCCAGGGGAAGTTGGAGAAAAACAGAAAAAACAACAGTTGAAAAGTTATGGATCAAATTCCAAGAGGATCTCCAGCAGATTTGCGAGACGCAGGAACAACTCCGACAGATTATCGACCAAATTCTGTGATGGTCGGACAACACAGAGCGGGGAAGGAAGAGAAAAGAAAAAAGTCATCCCCAGCAGGAGTATCATCCCCAGCAAATAATATCATCCCCAGCAAGTTTTGTAATGAAACGCAAAGAAGGGAAAAGGAAAAGGGAAAAACCATCCCCAGCAGGAGTGGCACGACCACTCACCACGTTTTAAACTAACAAATTTTTCTTTGATTTGAAGCAGGGAAAGGAAATGTTATCGACAGCGGGAAGACATGGCCACAAAGAAGATTATCAAACCGGGGCAGAAAAGTTTCTCTCATTGCGAAAATTTTCTTGAAATCAGATACCCACTTGGGGAAGATGGAAGATAACACAAGTTTTGAAGGAAGTGGAATCCCCAACAGTTTACGGGAGAAGACAATACAAGTTTTAAAGAAAGCAATCTTGGAAGAAGCAAGATAACCCGAGTTTTAAGGGTAGTGATCTTTAAATCAGTGTCATCCCCACCATTGTTAAAAGGAGGAAAGTAACTAGTCTTAAAGAAGGAAGATAATTCCCTAGCAGTGTTATCCCCGGCAGAAGTGAAAACACCAGTTTGAGGGAAGTAGTTCCAGTGGAAGGAAAGCACCAGCTTTAAAGGAAGTAGTTTTTGAAGAAGGAAAATAACATATTTTTGAATAAAACACCGGTGTTATCCCCAGCAGTTTTCAGAGGAATGAAATACCGGTTTAGAGGGAAGCAGTTCGAAAAAAGATATTTCAAGTTGAGGGAGTCAGGAGCCCGCCTGTAGAATGAAGGTTGTTACATTTTAAGTTGAAGAAGTCAGGAGCCCGCCTGTAGAATGGAGTTTGTTAAATATTAAGTTGATGAAGTCAGGAGCCCGCCTGTAGAACAGAGGTTGTTACAATTTTAAGTCGAAGTCAGGAGCCCGCTTGTAGAACGGAGGTTGTTATATTGAAGAAGTCAGGAGCCCGCCTGTAGAACGGAGGTTGCCATATTGAAGAAGTTAAGAGCTCGCACAGAGAATGGAGGTATTATGTCCTTAAGAAATAGTCGAAGTCAGGAGCCCGCCTGAAAAATGGAGGTGTTATATTTTCAAGTTGTAGTTGAAGTCAGGAGCCCGCCTGGAAAACGGAGGTGTTATATTTTTAAGTAATTGTTGAAGTCAGGAGCCCGCCTGGAAAATGGAGGTATTATCTCTAAAATTGTTTATTGAAGTCAGGAGCCCGCCTGGAGAATGAAGGTATTATATTTTTAAGAAGTTGTTGAATTCAGGAGCCCGCCTGAAAAATAGAGGTATTATATTTTTAAGAAGTTGTTGAAGTCAGGAACCCGCCTAAAAAATGGAGGTCGTTGTCATTTCAAGTTGAAGTTAGGAACCCGCCTGGAGAATGGAGGTGCTATATTTTTTCTAGAAATCGTCGAAGTCAGGAGCCCGCCTGGAAGAATGGAGGTATTATGTTTTGGGAAGTAGTGAATTCAGGAGCCCGCCTGAAGAACGAAGATGTTATATTTTCAAATTGTAGTTGAAGTCAGGAGCCCGCCTTTAAAACGGAAGTTATTATAATTTTAAGTCAAAGAAGTCAGGAGCCCGCCTGGAGAATGGAGGCTGATTTACTTTCAAAATTGTTGTTGGAGTCAGGAGCCTACCTGGAGAATGGAGGCTAATTTATTTTCAAAGTTGTTGTTGGAATCAGGAGCCCGCCTGGAGAATGGAGGCTGATTTATTTTCAAAGTTGATAGAGTCAGGAGCCCGCCTGGAGAATGTAGGCTGAATTATTTTTAAGTTATTGTTGGAGTCAGGAGCCCGCCTGGAGAATGGAGGCTGATTTACTTTCAAAGTTGTTGTTGGAGTCAGGAGCCCGCCTGTAAAACGGAGGTTATTATAATTTTAAGTCAAAGAAGTCAAGAGCCCGTCTAGAGAATGGAGGTGTTATATTTTTAAGAAGTTGATGCAGTTAGGGGCCCGCCTGGAGAATGGGGTGTTATATTTTTAAGAAATTATTGAGGTCAGGGGGCCGCCTGGAGAATGGAGGTGTTATATTTTAAGAAATTGTTGAGGCCAAGAACTCGCCTGAAAAATGGAGGTGTTATATCTTTAAGTTGAAGGAGTCAGGAGCCCGCCTGTAGAATGGAGGTATTTATTTTTTAAAAAAAATTGTTGTTGAAGTCAGGAGCCCGCCTGGAGAATAGAGGCCGTATTATCTTTTAAAGTTAAGTTGGAGTCAGGAGCCCGCCTGTAGAACAAAGGAGTACACATTCAAGCTGAAGTCAGGAGCTTGCCTGCAGAACAGAGGAATACATTTCAAGATCAAGCCAGAAGTCAGTAATGCGGAGGGTTACAACAAAAAAATACCCCCAGCATGAATCCCGTCGCAGAAATCAGAAAGAAGACTACAAGAACAAGTCGGAGATAGATAAGATTTTGTAATTCCTAGTTTAGTTTAGCTTCTTGATTTCTTTTGGCACGGTGTAATAAGGAGATCGAAAAGCAGTAGCAACAACATACAATAGCAGTAACAGCAAAAATGCAGTCCCATGGTAGTCCCAGCTACCAAAACTTCCTAAACTACATTAACCTGATTCCCTTTTAGCCAGGGATATGTAGGAAACCTATGGAGCAAAGGTTTGATTAAATCTTTTCAACAAAATGCTTCACACGGAGTATTCCAATAGGCAAAAATCGCTTGTATCCGCTCACTTTATCTTTGCACGAAAACTCTTTGTATTTTCGGACAAAGAGGGGCAGCTGTGAGCACGTGATTTTTTGCTTCACGAAAACTACTCCCAAAGAAATCGAAAAATAAAACAAATTGCCTTTGGGTACAATTTTGAGAACTTTGCGTGACATTTTGGATAATTATTTTTGTCTGTGAATGTTTAGTTTATTTTAATTAATTAAAAATACAAAAATATATGTTGCATACACATTTAAGATTTAATTGTGCACTTAGGAATTAATCGAACCTTTTTTTGCTTTTAAGAGAAAGAAAATCACAAAATAATGTATTTTTGCATTTTTAGCATTTCATGTCCAAGTTATGTGATTTTATTTGATTGTGTGTGTTAATTGTTATTAAAAGTTAGTAGTACTTTTGTAAATTAATCTAGTCCTATAAGTTAATTTAGGATTTTTGGAATTTTTAGTTTTATTAGTTTAAGAAAAGAAAGGCAAAATAAAAGAGTGTTAAGTCATATTTGGGCCAAATCAATTTAAAGTAAAAACAATTTTTTTTCCCCTTTAAAATTGAAACCCGGATACCCAGCCCACACCCCATCCCCGACCCGGTCTGCCCCATAGCCCAAACAACCACCCACCCCTTTCTTCATTTCATTTCCAAACCCCTAACAAAAAACCCTAAACCACCCGCCGCATGGCTGCCCTCCTTCTTCTTCTTCTCCAAACGACCCCTCCAGCTCCCACAACCACGTCCATGGCTGCCCTCCTTCTTTTTATTCAAACCAATGACCACCCCACTGCCAAACGACCACCTGAAACAGCCCGCCTCACCTTCTCCAACCAGTCCACCAGTCGCGAGCTCCAGCCTTCTCCATCGACGTCCAATACCATCAGACCCAACGTCGTCACTCGTCGGCCACCTGAAACAGCCCGCCCTACGTCCACCACCTCCCGACCACCAGCTTCGTCCGAACGACCACCTCCCTTCATGTCAGCCTTACTACCATCAACCCGTCGACAACCTACAGCCCAACGACCCTCCAGTCGGGAGCTCCAGCCAGTCCGCCACTCCAGCTCCACAATCATCATGCTCGAGCAGCCATGGAACTCTGGCTCAAAGCCTTCAAAACCCTCCATTAAAAAGCGACCCATTTTCAGTCGGCGAGTTCAAGTTTCCGACGGGGTCTTGGTTCCAGATTTTCTCGACTTTCTTGGAACATTAGCTTGAAACTTTTGTTCGTTATTTGCCTTTGCTGTACAGCTCTGCTCAAAGAGTTTTCTGTATTCAATCACTTGGGAAATCCATTTTTTGGCAACAATGAAGGTCCATTTCCTTTTTCTTTTTCATCTTGTCTTTTGGTTAAACTGATATCAATGAGTTGCGTGTTTCCATGATCGAACGTAGTGAGCAGCAGTACAAGTTCATAAGTTCATGAATCTGTCGTTCTTCTTGCTTGTTTTAATTATCTTGCCTCGTTCTAGTTTCTATCTTTTCTTATTTATGTTATGTTGTTTCTTTTCTTGTCGTTGTTCATCATTTTTTGCATATGAAGTCAGTTTGTTTTCATTCAGTATGTTTACCGTGTTCATTTGTTCTTGTTTAGGTTTAATCTAGAAGTATGTTAGTTTAATCACTGAATCTTTATTTTTGATGATACTTGGTCTGAATTGAGTTTCAAGCTTAAATTGTGATTTGAGTTTGATGAATCTTAATGTCGTTGATTGGGAGTTAGTTTCATGTGTCTAATTAGTTTCATGTGTCTAATTAGTCAATTGTTAGGATTTCTCAATTAAGATTGGTTATAACTGCTATAGTTTGGTTAATTGATTAGGAGGATTGAATATAGCTGATGGGGGTAGAATGGTAATTTCAATAGTTTCAGAGGTATTTGGGGATTTAAAGTTTTAAAAATGATTAATTTGAGTGCTCTGTCCACTAAGCACTAATAATATTAAAATAAGGCATTGTTTAATACATAGTGGGGGACAAGACATTTGCTAGTGGGGAACAAGGCATGCAAGTGTGGGGAACAAGGAATGCAAGTGTGGGGAACAATACATAATGGTATGAAAAGCTTAAAAAGGATTGATTAAAATATGTTGCTCATACCTGTTTTTGGGTTATAAATAGGGTCATTTCAAGAGAAAAAGGGGCTGGTTTTTGGAAGGAAAAGAGGAGTTCTTTTTCAGTCTTTTTTTTTTCCAGAGAGTTTAGGTTGGATTTTTAACATTTAAAAGTTCAGTAATTTGAGAGTAAAAAACAGGCTGGTTTTTAATCCCAAAAGGTTCAGTGTTTGGAGAGCTAAGAAACTGAAAAGTGAGTCTTTTCTTTTACTGTTGAATATCAGAACTAGTACTGTGGCTGTTTCATTGGTGTTGCTTTTTGGTATTTCTGGGGTTTCAATTGGTTCTTCCTGAGTTTGCTATTGGTTATTGGCTACTGTTTTCATTGGGTGTTGCTGGAACTCTGCTGGTTCCTTCCTTTTTAATCTGTCACTAGGTTGTTTTGTCACTGCGTTGCTGTGTTATTACTGTTGCTGACTGCTCCTTCATCTTCTTGTATTTCCGTTATCCAGGTACACGTTCTAAAGCTCTCAAAATTTAAAGGAAAGGAAGTAAAGAGTTGTTGGAATGAATTTCTGAATTTTCCCTGTTTCTTTGTGTTTAATTTGATGTATAAGCAGTAGTTCACTTGATATTTCATAGTATGTATTGGAATGACTTTGGAATGCATAAAATGGACTGATTGAATCTATTTCTACAAACATGGGATATCAATTGTAATTAATCTTAGTTGGTGATTACTAGTTATGAAATATACTGTATTTAATTTTTTTTTAGTAGTCGTGAAATAGTTTCAAATAGTTTATGTCACAAAACAAGTTCAAATAGTTTATGGAAATCAGCATGTTGGTTTAATAGGTCTAATTCTGAAATTGCGAGTTCACTTGAGTAAATAACATCATTTTAAATAGCAACGTAAATAATGTTAGTAACTAATGTCAGTTCTCAAATGTTAGTGATTAATGTTAGCTTGATGACAGTTTTTAAGCATTGATGCATTTTTCAGCAAATCGTAAAAAGAGCTCAAAAAGAAATGGCTTTGTATTCCACATAGTTAATTCCAATAGTCCAATTCATATAATAAAGCTAAAGTTGAACTGAATCGAAATGGTAGCTGGTTTGTTAATATTTACAACGGCAGGCGGCGGATCTTAAGTTAGGTAGCGGGTTCAAACTAGAAGGTGTTTCCTTTTGTTTGGACCCGGACTTGAACTTGAAGCCCGAACTTTTAATGCTAATTGATTAGGATTTTCTTTATTCTTAGAGACAAATAAATAGAAAATCATAGTCGCTTTAGGATATCCTTGAATAAAAATGAGATGAGCCTCGCCGAATAAAAAATACAAAATTGCGGGGCCCTCAATAAATATTTATTTTAAAATACTTAGACTTAGGGACGGGCCGTTTAGAAAATTTCACGACCTTCCCCAAAAAACAATAACGCGCAAGTCACTTCCGGCGGGCTTTAAATAATTTACTTTCTTAAAATCGGGTGCACATTTATGTGACCCAAATCCAAATCTCAACAGAGTTGAAATATGTCAATAATCACGGGTGCATTGATGTGATGTGGTTCGAGATGTATTTTCACGATGTTGCAATTCTCGGTAAAAATAATAATAATAAAAGCGGTAAACAGTTAAAATTTGCACATAGGATTCAACATGTATATCAGATAAATAAGTCGAATATGACAGTTGAGCGACCGTGCTAGAACCACGGAACTCGGGAATGCCTAACACCTTCTTCCGGGTTAACAGAATTCCTTACTTGGATTTCTGGTTCGCGGACTGTAATACAGAGTCAATCTTTTCCTCGATTTGGGATTCAACCGGTGACTTGGGACACCATAAATCTCCTAAGTGGCGACTCTGAATTAAATAATAAATCCCGTTTCGATTGTCCCTTAATTGGAAAAACTCCTCCTACGCCCCTGCTGGCGCAGGTGAAAAAGGAGGTGTGACAAGGACAGCCCCAATACCTGTACCACAGGCATCTGTCTCTACTATAAATGGAATGCTATAGTTAGGTAAAGCCAAGACATGAGCAGAAACGAGAGCAATCTTCAGTTCCTTGAAAGCCTTGTCTGCAGCTTCAGACCAATAGAAATTATCCTTTTTGAGCAGCTCAGTCAAGGGTCTACTGATAAGTCCATAACCTTTAATAAACTTCATGTAGCAGCCAGCCAACCCAAGGAAACCTCTCAATTATTCAACACTGGTAGGAGTAGGCCATTGTTGTACTGTACTGATCTTTTTTAACAGAGATGAAATGACATAAGTATTCCACTCTAGAAACTCCAAAAGCACACTTAGATTGTTTGGCCAATAAGCTGTGTTGCACCAGGTATCAAAGACCTCTTGGAGATGCATAACATGATCTTTCAAGTTGCCACTGTATATCAGAATATCATCAAAGAACACCAGGACAAATTTCTTTAAGAAATGCTGAAATAGGTGATTCATAGTGACCCGTGTGTGTTTTGAAAGATGTTTTTAGAATGTCCTCTTTTACCATTCTAATCTAGTGATAGACAGACCTCAAGTCTATTTTAGAGAAAATTGTTGCACCTGCCAATTCATCTAGTAAGTCATTTATGATTGGTATAGGAAATTTATCCTTGATAGTATACTGATTCAATTCCCTGAAATCTACACATAGCCTCCATGATCTATCTTTTTTTTTCCTACAAGGACCACATGGGAAGAAAAAGGACTGTTACTGTATTGAATGATCCCTTGTTGTAGCATTTCTTAAACAAGCTTTTCTATAATGTCTTTCTTCATGGATGAATACATGTAGGGCCTGATGTTAACATATTTATCTCCTGGTTGCAAGGGTATCTAATGATCAGATGGACCCCTGATAGGAGGTAGTAAAGTAGGTTCAACAAAAATCTGGGAGTACCTTCTAAGTAGGTGCTCGAGAGGAGATGGAATACTATGCTCGTTAGCTAAATGAATAGAATTAAGTTGAGTGTTGTTTGTTGATGTAGGCTGAGCTATGACCACATATAACATGAAAAGTTGGACTTCATCACTTTTCAGTTTACCTATTCCTTTACAATTGAGCACCTTATATTTATCAGTGACACCTTTCAATAAATGGAACTTGCCTTGGTAGTTGAATGGCAAAGTGAGCTCAGAATAATCCATAGTGACAGGCCCCAAGGTCTTCATCCATAAAGAACCCAATACCAAGTCACATTTACCTACCGGAAACACAATCAAATCAGAATTGAATGTAGTATCCTACAGGACCAATTCAAAGTTCCTCACCACTCGTGAAGTAGCTTCCAAAGTATTGTTTCCCAGGCTCACATATGCTACCTTAGTAGGGTGAACTGTGCAGCTTAATCTCTTAGGAGACTCTTCATCAATGAAGTTGTGGGCGCTTCCACCATCCAATAAAATTTGAATTAGTCGACTATCACTGTATCTAGTCACATGGATGGTTTGAGCGTCATGTAACCCATTAAGAGCACATAAGGAAATCATATGAGTGTCACCTTCAGAGTTGGACCATTCTTCTTTAGGTGAATCACACTCAGATTTAGACAAGTCTTCCTCTACCAGTTCTTCCTCAGGGAATTCTAAATCCATAACAAACATTTGCTTGGGAAGGTTACATTTATAACATGGAGTTTACTTTTCATCACAGAAATAGCAATGGCCTTTAGATCTCCTAGGTTGCATCTCAGCAGGAGATATGGTTCTTATAGTTCTAGGAATATTGGTAGTGTTTGGTGCTGGTAAGGCTAATTTGGGCATAGAAGCTGGAACAAGGTAGGTAGGTTTATGTGGAGGTGGTTCATAAGTTGGTTTCTTCATAGGCAAAGGAAAGCCAACTGAGGAATAGTGTTTGTGAGCTTTGACATTAGCTGCTAAGGTTGCCTCAAACAACCTAGCTAACCTATAGGTTTTAGAGAGTGTTTGAGGTTCATGCATCTTCACATGATTGACCAATTCTTCCTTTAAACCTCCTAGAAAGCAAGAAGTAGCTTGACTAATAGATAGATCACATGAGCAAGCAATCGCGCAAAAGCAAGTTGGAATTCCCTCACAGATCCAATTTTCCTTAACTATTTTAGTTCTAACATTGGATCTGTAAATTCTTCACTGAAATTTCCACTAAACCAGCCAAATATTCCTCCAAATTAGGTGAAATTACTAGGTCTCTAAATTTGTGATATGATTGGTGCCAAACTAATGCCTCATCATCCAAATTCATTGCAACCAAGTTGACCTTTAGGTTATTAGGTATATTATCAACAATGAAGTATTGTTCAGCTCTATACAACTATGTTTTTAGATTTTTCCATTGAATCGAGAAAATAACATATTATTCCCACGATCACTGAAATTAGTGTAGTAAGGGTTAGAACCTAAGGTACCTTGTCTCA
Organism: Nicotiana sylvestris; assembly: GCF_000393655.2. Taxonomy (NCBI): domain Eukaryota; kingdom Viridiplantae; phylum Streptophyta; class Magnoliopsida; order Solanales; family Solanaceae; genus Nicotiana; species Nicotiana sylvestris. The sequence goes on from NC_091063.1 coordinate 116,223,362, forward strand.
TTTGAGCTCTCTGACCACTGTTATTGGAAGTTGATGCATTCTCTCGAGGTTGTTGATGTAACTGCAATCCATCAATGGAGCTTTTGAGTGCGTTGACCATCTAAATCATCTTTGTGTGCCTGCGCTCCATGTAATCCCTTAAATCTTGTGTTTTTGATCAATTATAGCTCGCAAATACACTTGTTGTGCTGCCAGGTCTTCGTTCAGCTCTTGTAAATCAAAGATTGGATTCTCACTGACAACATCTACTACTTTGCGAGGACCCATCGCTTACGCAAGCTCTGATACCAATTGATACCAAATTGGTATCAAGTCGAGCAATGGAACCGTAATTTGAAGATAAGAGAAGAAGAAAGAAGATGAGAGAAGAGAATTAGAAAAAGAGAAATCAGATTTGTATTATGGTAATTGCATAAGGTCTCTAGTACAATCACCCTACTTATACCGATTGACAATTGAAAACAATTCAAAATAACAAGTGCATAAAATGTGACTCTCTTAACTAACTTTCCCGCCAAACTGAAATGTGAAAGAAAGGTCTAGTTGTCGTTTGAATTTGTCAAGTCAGCAGCCTAATCAACTATCCACGTCACTTGTAGTTGTTATTTGTGTATCAATTTATGTTAATTCTGTAAGCACATAATTTTTGATCCGTCACATTTTCGAGCTGTTTTTAGTGTTTAAAATATTTATTTAACTAACTTTAATTTTTGTGGAGTTTTAGTCAATTTTTTACTTCAAATTACAATTTAAAAACACAAAAAATATTTTCATTTGTAGTTTAAGGTCAATTAGTATATTTATAATATTTTACCATGACTTTAGCCTGTTTTTTTTACTTTTTACTTTATTATAACATTTAAAAATACAAAAATAGTTTAATTTTTAATATTTAGTTTTATTTTAGTAGTTTATTTTAATTAATTAAGAGTAGTTTTATATTTTTATAATTACATTATATTATATTATTTTAAGGGATTTTTTCTTTCCTATACCATATATGAAACTTTATTACAAAAAATGTGCATAGTTTCTAATTTACCCGCCCTGTCCACATTTTTTCTACAGCTATTATACCAATCATTAAATACTAATTAATAGTAGCTGAATATTCCTAATTTGTCGAGCTAAAATTGAGGAACAGAATATTCTAAAAAGATTTGGCGTAAATCAGATCAAATCATATTCTTCCAGATATTCCTATTTAGGCGCGCTACAATTATGAAAGTAAATATTTTTCCAAATATTTTCCACCATTGATAGCCATTAAAAAGCTTGAAAGCTTTGAATTTAAATTTGGGTTTTCAAAATTCATTATTTGTTTGGATTGGGTGTTGTTAAAAATAATCGGGAATATGGTTTGGAGTTTATATCTCAATTTTGAGGGGTTTTGGTGAAGATTAGACTTGGTTTTGACTGAATTTCAGATTGAAACTCGAAGAAGAAGAAGAAGACATATTGCAGAAATTGTAGATAAATTATAGATTATTTGTATTCTGATTGTAGATGCTTTATTTTCTGTTTTCACAAATAAAAAATGGCTAAAACTCCTACAAATCTTCTGAAAAAAACGCAATTATGTCAAAAATCACAATTATGCTACAATTGGATGGGAATTGGGATATAACAATTCAATGTGCCTAGTTTGTAGATATTTTATAGATAAATTGTAGATTATTTGTATTCTGATTGTAGATGCTTTATTTTCTGTTTTCACAAATCAAAAACGACTAAAACTTCTACAAATCTTCTGCAAAAAAACGCAATTACGTCGAAAATGCCAATTATGCTACAATCGAATGGGAATTGGAATATTAAAATTCAATATACCCAGTTTGTAGATATTTTGTAGATAAATTGTAGATTATTTGTATTCTGATTGTAGATGCATTATTTTCTGTTTTCACAAATCAAAAACGACTAAAACTCCTACAAAATCTTCTGCAAAAAATACAATTATGTCGAAAATACCAATTAAGCTACAATTGAATGGAAATTGGGATATTAAAATTCAATGTACCCAGTTTGTAGATAAATTGTAGATTATTTGTATTCTGATTGTAGATGCTTTGTTTTCTGTTTTCACAAATCAAAAACGACTGAAACTTCTACAAATCTTCTGCAAAAAACAGTCTACAATTTTTCTACAATTGCTACAATTCTTCTTCTTCTTCTTCTTCTTCTTCTTCTTCTTCTTCTGAAATTCAGCCAAAACTAAGTCTAAATCTTCACCAAAACCCCTCAAAATTGAGATATAAACTCCAAAATATATTCCCAATTATTTACAACAACACCCAATCAAAACAAATAATGATTTTTAAAAACGCAAATTTGAATTCAAAGCTTCAAAGCTTTTTAATGGCTGTCAATGGTGGAATTGCTGCTCTCTTGTCTCTTTGAAGGTTTGTTCTTCTTCATTGAGAAAATTTGAAGCTGAAGGTAAATGTGTGTATGAACTTTGAAGATTTGACTTCAATTTTGATGAACTTTGTTGTTCTTCATTGATGAACTTCAACTGGAGTAAAACGGGGAACCAACTTTGTTGAAGGATTTTTTCAATTTTCTGTGAATTTAGAGGGAGAATTTGGTTTCAGAAGATGGAAAATAGTAAAAAGAACGTGTGTATGGGTAAAACGTGGGTGAAACTGAGGGGTTAGGAGAGAGAAACATGCAGATTCCTTTAATTAAAGAGTAAAAAATGTACAATTAATTATACCCTTAATTAATTATGGTATAGAATTGATAATTTGGTATACTAAATGTAATTAAGTCAAACCTTAAACATTAAGGGTAATAAGGTTTCCTATGTGGCATCGAAATATAAAAATTCCTTATTTTAATCTTCTTAACCCAAATTTAAACCCAACAAAAAATGGACCCAACCCAATTTTCCTAAATCCAAGCCCAAATCCATCAAACCTAAAAACTAGGGAGGGATGGAAAAGAAAAAGAAAAAGGGACGTGAAAGACGTAAAAAAGAGAGGAAAAAAAAAACGAAAAGCAGAGAACGCCTAGCGACGCACCCCCCCCCACCCCCCCACCCCCACCTTCTGATCGTCGCCGCACAACCACACTCCCTCCTCTCCATCGCCTAAGCTTCAGCCCAACGACCTCCAGAAGAGAAAAATCAGTACCCCACCCTAGCTCCCAACGACATCAGCCTCCCCTCCCTTCCCAAAGACGAAGCTTTGATCTCTCTTTCTCAACTCGAAGAACGGCATCGGGCAGAAATTTTTGAAGAAAAAATTGGTTGCTATTTTCGATTTTCTTTCTTCTGTTTTCTTTTTTTCGCTTAAAACTCCACACAAAAAAATCAGTTCTATTTAGTTTCAATTGTTACTTCAAAAAATCAGAAAATACAAGAAAACATTCCATTTCTTTTCTAGATTTTTGCTCGAAATGGACTAAAGCCGAGGAGGTGTCAAAATTTGGAGTCGTCGTTCGTGTTTCCCGTGGTGGCTCGTTGTCTTTGTTTAAAGATCCTGTTGAATTCGTCCATTCTGGATTCGCTCGATTTCGCTTGACTCAGTGCTGTTAATCACTGAAATTTCCTTATTGGAGAGCTAATCTCAGGTTATTTTTAATCTCCTATGCTTTAGTTTTTTTGTGTTGATTTGTGTATTGAAGCTTTGTTTAATTCAGACTTGTTTTTGCATATCTTGTCTGCTGTTATGGTTAGTCCTTTTATGTTTCCAGTGGTTGGCTTCACTTAGTCGTCTTAAATTGATTTAATTATATCATCCTTGAGCCCTGCTGAGTTAGATTAATGAATGTTGTGATGAGGAAGTTCATTGAGCTCAATTTGCTATTTTGTCTCATGCTGTTATTTTATTTGTGTCTTCTATTTGTTAGCACGTAATATTACATGTATTTCTCTTCTTGAACGCCTTTTCTGGATATTTTATCATTTGAGATTGGTTTTGTCGGGTTTGAAATTGTTTGAATGACTATGGGGTCGTGGGGAGGGGTAGAAAGGCCGAAGCCCATTAGCAACTAATTTATTCCATGCTTTAGGTATTGGGCTCGGCCTAATAGAAATGAAAAGTTAAAAACAAAACATGAGCATGAATTGAATTGTTCTTTTATTTAGTTCTTTTTATTTTCTTTATTGATGATATTATTCGTTAGGAGCATGTTTAGGCCGACAACACCTGGGTAGGCAATATTAGGACGTTTTATTCTTTTTGAGGCGAGAGGTCGTTCCTTTAGTTAAATTTATTCCGGAATGCCCCGAAGGACTTGCTGATATATTATTCCGGGGAAGGCCCCGTGGTCTGTAATTGGAGGCCAAAGTAGAATTTGTAGTATTCTATTCTTTTATTTTTATTTTTATTTTTTATTTTCTTTTATTATGTGGGAACGATCTCGGGCCTCTTTTGTGTTTATTTTTCTATTTCTGTGCTTTCACCTCAATTTGAATATCTCAAAAGCCGACTAGATCATGTACGTAACCGTAATTTTAAGGGACTCAGGAAATGCCTAACGCCTTCTACCTAAGTCAAATGAACCCCCTTACCTAAAATCTCTGGTGCAAACTGGTTTAAGAGTCAAATGTGTTATGAAGGTAAATTGTTATTTTAAAAACGGTGACCTGGCACACCGAAACCAAATGTCAGGTGTCGACTCTGAAAAATCCTCTGAAACGCAATCTTTTGTCACTTTCAAAATTGAAAACCCTTTTGAGCTTCAAAAATCACTTTTTATATTTTAAAGGGGTTAGTGAGGTTAAAAAAGGGGTGTGACAGCTTTGGCGACTTTGCTGGGGATCGTATTTTGCAAAACGGTCGAGGTGGCCAAAATCGGCTAGATATGCAAATTTAACAAGGACAGACCTTAAAATTATGAACAAGCTGATTGTGGATTCAAGACTCTATGGACACGGTTCAACAAGCCACTTTGCAAAATGGCCGATGTGGCCAAAAGTGGCCAGACATGCAAGATTTGGCTACGACCCCCGAAGCCATGAACTTAAGACTCGCTAGGAAGACCGGACCCTATGTGGGCTGCCTACGTATCCCGCCCCGAAAGACAAGAATCAGGTATGCGTAGTTCGGGAAGATTGGATACGAGAGAGAATTAAAAAAAATCAAATTCTCTTGTTTTAGAAACTAGGCAAAATTTTTAAAATGGATTCCAAAAGTTGTAATTAAATTAACCATGTTTTCTTAGTTATTTTGAGCCTTTATGATATCCTTTCTTTCTAACCTTGTCCACAAGCCACATTACAGTCTAAAAAAAGATCTTCCAAATAATCTTTGAGAGTACCGAGTTAGACATGCCATGAGCATATGATATTTTTGCCATGGTTAATGCCTTGTCATCTACAGAACTGAAAGAAATAAGAAGAAAAGAACAAAATGAGAGTCTTATTGGTGAAAACCCTTACGGACACCATAAGGCGACAGTTAGTTGAGAGAAAAAACAAAGTGGGAGAGGCTTGATGGTGAAAACCATTGGGGGAACCACAAGTAGAATAAGGATTGTGAATCTAATAGGACAATTGGAACATTGAAGCTAGTTTCACAGCTTGAAGGTATAACAAGAGTTGAAGATTAGATTTGCTGGACAGATCATGTCGCTCAATCCAAAATGCATGTCATGATCATTAGAATTGGTATCCATATCAGATAAGTTTCTACTTTGTTGTTTTCCAGTTAGATATCACCCCTTTCCACGGTCCCTTTATTATGTTCCTCTTGTTTTGTTTAAGTCCTTCTTTTGAGTCTGTTTGGTAAGAACAAGTGAGAAATGACTTCAAAATTTGCTACCACCTTTCGAACTGCACAAAGCGGAGTCTGTCTAACACATCAAAGCGGCATAAGTGAAGAAAGAGCAGTATGCGCACTGAGTTGGTGACAATTGACGTATTTTGGGATTCATGTGAAATGCAAAATTTTGGTACATGTCAATTCATGAGCACAATGCAACAAATTGAGGGATTTGGGCTTGAACTGATCAGAGGTGTTCTCTGTGATAAGATTTGACAGAAAAATGGTTAGCCAATAACAAGCAAGGTCTTCTAGGTTGAAATCAAAGTTATCATGGCAAGTGAAGAAGCAATCGCCCTCAAGATCAAGGCCACAAACCAACCACCATGTTTTAAACTCACAAGTTTTCTTTGTTTGAAACAGGATCAAAGACTATGTCCAAATCAAAGCTCAGAAGCTTGAATTTTTCAGTTGATGTGCCCAAATTTTGTCAGCACAAAGGCTGTTTGAGGAGGTTTTTACTTGCTAAGCATTCCCTTAGTTGAGAAGATCATTTCCTCAAGAATTTTCCCTGTTTGAGAAGACCATTAACTCCTAGGCATTTTTCCTAGTTGAGAAGAACCGTACCTCATAGGCATTCTCCCTAGTCAGAAGAGTCTTTAGTTTTTCTTAAGATTCAGGGGTCTCACATGGAAAATATGGTCAGTTTTAATTTCCTTAAGTGGTTAATCTTTAGTTTTCCTTGAGTTCAGGGGTCCCGCCCGGAGAATAGGGTCAATTTTTAGTTTTCTTAAGTTGTTAATCTTTAGCATTCCTTTAGTTCAGGGGTCCTGCCTGGAGAATAGAGTCAGTGTTTAGTTTCCTTAAGTTGTTAATCTAGTTTTTCTTGAGTTCAGAGGTCCCACCTGGAGAATAGGATCGGCTTTTAATTTTCTTAAGTTGTTAGTCTTTAGCATTCCTTAAGTTCAGGGGTCCCGCCTGGAAAATAGGGTCAGTTTTAATTCATCTTTACATTCCTTAAGTTCAGGGTGTCCCGCCTGGATAATAGGGTCAATTTAATTTTCTTAAGTTGTTATTCTTTAGTTTTTCTTAAGTTCAGGGGTCCCGTCGGTAGAATATGGTTGGTTTTCATTTTCTTAAGTTGTTAATCTTTAGTTTTCCTTGAGTTCAAGGATCCCGCCCGGAGAATAGGGTTAATTTTTAGTTTTCTTAAGCTGTTAATTTTTAGCTTTTCTTGAGTTCAGAGGTCCCACCTGGAGAATAGGGTCGTCTTAAGTCTTAATCTCTAGTTTTTCTTGAGTTCAGGGGTCCCACATGGAGAATATGGTCGATTTTTTGTTTATCAAGCCCAATTCAATCTCATAGGAGACACACTTCCTAATTTGAGTCATTCAAGTTTCACCGGAGACGCATTTACTAGTTTGGATCATTCAAGTTTCATCCCTTGGAGACACACTTCCTAGTTTGGGTCATTCAAGTTTTATTTTAGCAGACACATTTCCTAGTCAAAATTTTCTTGGTTTTACTCGCAGGAGACACAAGAAAATTTGTGGGTGTCTGCAATGATGAGAGTAAAACTAAAGACTCGATTAGGATATGTGTCTCCTTCGAGTAAAACCAAGAAAATTTTGACTAGGAAATGTGTTTGCTAAAATCCTCTAGAAAATTCATAATGATTACTAAAACCATTATGAAAGAACAAGGGACTTCCAAGTATTACTTAATTGATTTTCTGTCACAAATATAATGATTTCATCCTACTATAATCTAGGAGAATATTGAGACTTTTACCCCATTTTTTTAGAATTTAAACCGAAAGGAGGGAGGTTAAATCATGGCTATTATTTCCTTAATGAATCAATTTTCGGACATTCAGCACAAATTCAACACAATAAAACATTAAATGCAAAAGGCACTGATTCATATAACTAACTTGACGAACACATATGAAATCAACAAACAACTAAGAGAATAGGCCAACAACATATTTCAATCACAACCACGAAAGTAACATCGTAAATAACAGAGAAGAGGAGGAAAGATGAATCTGAATTGCTTTCCAATATATTTGAATCTCCGACGATTACAATTTAATGAGGATTCCGACGATTGAACTCGAAAGGAAGGTGTAAAACAACAGGTAACAAAATCGAGTAGGGATCGCGAACCAGTAACAAAACTCGAACGGCGCTGGAAAACTAGAGCTCGAACACCACCCAAACTCAAATTTCAATTAAACTCCATTTTCATGTGATAATATTCTGCAGCTTTTACTTCAACGAATTTGACAGCCACAAAGTGCTCATATTATTTTTATGTTTTGAAATTGAGGAAGATACCAAGAACAACCAGGTCAATTTTCCGGCGGCATTATCGGGGGCTATCGCCTGTATTTGAGGAAGAAATTTGTTTTTAAAATTTTCTTCTTTTGTTTATTGAGGGGTAGAGCGGTTGTTATGGTGATTGAGGAGCAGAAGATCGGCTCTCAATCGTTTTCTTTTTCGGAGTTGCTGCCCGAATTTTCTATCCAATTTCCCCCTTCTTTCTCGCTATCTATGTGTGTGTGTGTGTTTCCGACAGGTTGTGGTGAAGGAAAGAAGGGAGCAGCGATGAAATACATGGAATACAACGAGATACATTGAAATACAATGAAAAAAGACAATGGATATAATGAAATACATGGAAATACAATTCCACACCCGACTCTTCAAACCCCAATTTCCTCAATCCCACACCAACTTCAGAAACAACAATCAGCCCAGAAAAATTCCCAATAGAGAAACGATGAAAGTCAGAGATAATTCGCGATAGAAAATCAAGAACTGGGCTTGTGAAGCAGGATCCACCAAACTTTGAGATTGGATGGAAGAGAACAAAGCCTAATTTCCGGTAGCATAGAAAATCTGGCAGCCTAATTTCCGACGGAGATTGGATGAACGGATGTTTGCCTAACCTCTACGGCAGCATAGAAAATCTGAATCGACTCTGTCCAAATTGTCAAAACCATATGTCAATATATTTGACGTGGTAACATATATCTGTGCTCTGATGGAATTGGAGAAATTGGGACCGGAGAGAACGTATGTGATGTGGGTGAGAGGAATTTTGAGATTGAGCATCGTCTTTTCAGAGAATGGGGGAAGAGAATGACATGTATCAAAGTAGAGAGAGAAAGAAAATAGTGTAACTGAATAACGTATTTAGTGGCTTAGGGTTAGAAGCTAACCAAAATTAAATATTTTGCTATAAATATTAAAATGTATCTATAGAATATAATTTTTTTTAAATGGTATTTATTTAAAATAAATTGTGTTAACCTTTGCTATAGGAGGTAAAAATTCCAATATAAAATACCTATCAAAAATATAAAATAACTTTTAATTGATTTTAATAAACTATTAATATTAAAATAAAACTAAAAATTAAAATTGAAACTACTTTTGGTATTTTCGAAGATTATATTAGGATAAAAATAGGTTAAAAGTAATATATCTTTCTAAAAATACCTAATACCTTAATTAAATAGAAAAGTAAAATTATATCTTTTTTATTTTTTGTGTTTTCAATTTTATATTTTTAAAAACTAAAACTGAAGATAAAAATATCTATAAATTCTAATAAATATTAAAATACTAAGAATACTAAAAATAATGTTTAAAAATCGCGTGGATTAAAAGTTACGTGCTTACAACTGTCCTTCTTTGCTTGAAAACTCGAAGAGTATTTGAGCAAAGAATTAAGTAAGTAATGTAATTGACTCTGACCCGACACTTATTTAAAACGAAATAAAGATTGAGAAAATATTGTGATCGAGCCTTGGTATCTGAGCTGCCTACATATCCTTGGCTATAAAGGAATCAGACCACGTGTAGTTCAGAAGTGAATGAAGTAATGGAGTATTGGAGAGTATGAGAGAGTCAAGTGAGGTACCGTTCGAGACTCTGGTTCGCGGTCCTTGCCATTACACCATAAATTGAAAGCAAATATTACAACAAAAATAAAAGAAAAATACAAAATCCTATCTACTTCTTGTCTCGAATCTTCCTTGAATATCCACTTGATCCTTTAATATGAAATTGAAAATTCACCATATTCTTCCGGTGGGCATCCCGTTGACTTGGATTTGAAGAAAACTGGAAGTTGGCCCTGTTCTTCAGGCAAGCATCCTGCTGCTTGCACTTGAAATAAACTTGAACTTGGAGTAGACTTGGGCTTGTAAACCTTGTTCTTCAGGTGGCTCGTGCTACTTCTGATTTGAATTGAAAAACTGGAGGTTGCCCATATTCTCCAAGCGGGGTCATGTTGTCTCTGACTTGAATCTTGAAAACCGAAAGTTGACCCTATTCTTCAGGCGGGCTCCCGCTGCCTCTCTGATTTGAACTTGTAAACTGAAAGTTGACCCTGTTCTTTAGGCGGGCTCCTGATGCCTCTCTGACTCGAACTTGAAAATTGAAAGCTGACCCTGTTTTTGGGGGTGTTTTTCGGTTGAGAATCTTTTTTATAACTGGAAATACAAAATTTGTGTGTTATAATTGAGTTTGTTGAGTTATAGTAGGAGTTTATTGTGTTAATTGATTTACTTTTCATTTAAAAACGATGTAATTCCCTGTTTCACGCCGTGAATACAGTCGAATACAATAATCTGTCCAGCTCTAATCCCATATTTCACGCCATGAATACAGTCGAATACACTCGAATATAACAACTGATTAGCTGGACTTCCCCGATTCACGCCTATTTTTGCTATTGTATTCATGAATACAATACCTTAAATACATTTTATAACAATAGAAAACGTATCTACAATCTGTAATATAGCAAATGGTATCTATAGATAGCTAATTACCACTAAAAGATAGTGATTTATGAAAAAATTTCTTTTATATTAATTTAGAAGTAATTTGAATTTTCAGCTTTTTTTTGGCCCAATTTTGTAAAATTTTAGAGCCCAATTCAAGTCTAGGCCCAAAAATTTAACACCCCACTCCCCAGATCCGTCGAGAGAACGAACCAGCCTCTCCTCCCTCACTCTCTTAGCCGCCCAGCCTAACCCCTCTTCAACCTAGCCTCCAACACCCATCGCTACTCCCTTCTTCCCTTCACCACAACCTGCCAGAAACACACACACATAGATAGCGAGAAAGAGAGGGGAAAATTGGATAGAAAATTCGGGCAGCAACTCTAAAAAAGAAAACGATTGAGAGTCGATCTTCTGCTCCTCAGTCACCATAACAACCGCTCTACCCCTCAATAAACAAAAGAAGAAAATTTTAAAAACAAATCTCTTCCTCAAATACAAGCGATAGCCCCCGATGATGCCGACAGAAAATTGACCCGGCCCTTCCTCGTATCTTCCTCAATTTCAAAACATAAAAATAAATATGAGCACTTTGTGGCTGTCAAATTTGTTGAAGTAAAAGCTGCAGAATGATTATCACATGAAAATGGAGTTTAATTGAAATTTGAGTTTGGGTCGCTCTAGTTTTCCGGCGCCGTTCGAGTTTTGTTACTGGTTCGCGGTCCCTGCTCGTTGTTGTTACCTGTTGTTTTTCATCTTCCTTTCGAGTTCAATCTCGGAATCCTCATTAAGTTGTAATCGTCAGAGATTCAAATATATTAGAAAGCAATTCAAGTTCATCTTTCCTCTTCTCTGTTATTTATAATGTTACTTTCGTGATTGTGATTGAAATATGTTGCTGGCCTATTCTCTTAGTTGTTTGTTGATTTCATATGTGTTCGTTATATGAATCAATGCCTTTTGCATTTAATTTTTTATTGTGTTGAATTTGTGCTGAATGTCCGAAGTTGATTCACTAGGGAAATAATAGCCATGATTTAACCTCCCTCCTTTCGGTTTAAATTCTAAAAAAAGGGGTAAAGGTCTCAATATTCTCTTAGATTAGAGTAGGATGGAATCATTATATTTGTGACAAAATCAATTAAGTAATTCTTGGAAGTCCCCTGTTCTTTCATAATGGTTTTAGTAATCCATGTAATTGCACTCTTGAATTTAGAAAATATAAGAAGGTTAAATGTTCTTGGTATTTTGGTCTATGATTGGATCCGTTAAGTTTGTAAGAAGAAAAATTGAATTTCACCACATCGTGGATGTGTTAGCAAGCTGTGACATTACATTTAGTAACACAAATTTAAAAGTATGTCAAGCAAATGATAAGATCTATAGATATGTTACCAATGGCAACTTTGTTGGCAACCTTCTGTTTTCTTCGAATGGTTGGACTTTTGTTAGATGTTTATTTCACTGATTGGTTGGTCGGACACGGATTTGTTATTTCTGGAATGTTTGTTAGAGGTCGTGGGAATGGGGAAAAGACAAAAATAATTAAATTGTTTACATGCTTTAGTTCTCTTTTATTTGTTTACTTTGTTATATTATCCGCTAGTGGCATGTTTAGGCCGACCTCACCTGGGTGGGCAATCTTTAGGACTTTCGTTTGATTCGAGGTGAAAGGTCGTTAGGAATGTCTCGTAGATTCTGTATATATTTTTATTTAGGGGTATACCCCGAAGTGAATGTAAATAGAGGCCGTGGCATTATCGGTGGAGGCATAAGATAGGATAGTAAGACTTATTTTATTTTGTTTGTTTTACTTTATTAGGTGGGGACGATCTCGAGCCTCTTCTGTGTTTATTTTTCATTTTTGTGTTTTTACCTTAATTTGAATATTTTAAAAGCCAACTAGATCGAGTACGTAATCGTGACTTTCACGGGAATCGAAAATGCCTAAAACCTTCTCCCCGAGTCAAATGAACCCCCTTACCTAGAACTCTGGTGCAAATTGGTTTTTAGAGTCCAAATGAGTTTTGAAGGAAAATTTTTATTTAAAAAAAAAAAACGGTAACCTGGCACACCGAAATCAAATGTCAGGTGGCGAATCAGAAAAATCCTTCAAAACGCAATCTTTTGGTCACTCTTTCAAATTGAAAACCCTTTCGAGCTTTAAAAACCACTTTATTATTTATTTAAAGGGGGTTAGAGAGGTAAAAAAAAAGGGTGTGACAAATTCTTTTTAAAAAAATGGAACTTATCAGCGTTACAAATTTAAAATACCTTTTTAATAAAAGTGAGAAGGCATTTCCTCTTTTTATTCATTTTATTACTTCATTTGTCTCAAATTATTTGTCGTGGTTTTAAAAATAGCTGTCTCAAATTATTTGTCATTTTAGAAGTTTAAGATAAAATAAATTGTAATTTTTTTATTTTGCTTTTAATAGTAATTGTTCTTGAAAATTAAAATAATATATAAATAGAGTAAAAATTCAATAAATAGAGATTATAACTTGAGATATAAATAGGGTAAAATAGTCTAAAACCTCTCCTAATTAATTATTAATTTCTTAACAAAAGAGAAATGAATATTTTGAGGGAGTTTTTCCTTTCTTGCGGGTTGGATCGCGAACGAAGGAGTCAATTTCGAACTACTCCAGTTCGGCCGAAGTAGATAGTGGTCGCCGGCGGTGGTGAGTTTGCTCTTTCGGCGGCGAAATTCAAGTTGTAAGTTATTTCTTTGTCAATTGCGATCTCTGCCCTTTGCTCTTGATGCACTTTTCCCGTGTTTTGTTGTCGTAATGTACCATATATATTGGATTACAATGCTTTAGTTCTGCTCTCACCGCACAAAATAGCCTGAGCTTCAATTTCTAATTTTATGTGCGATTTTCATGAGAACATCCATTCTTACAATTGCTTCGATTTTGAGGTTTACAATGACTTTTGTGAGTATAGTTGTAATCAATTTCGAAAATTGTTGACAAGAGGGGTTGCTCTGATGGTAAGCAACCTCCACTTCCAACCAAGAGGTTGTGAGTTCGAGTCTCCCCCAGAGCAATGTGAGAAGTTCATGGAGGGAAGGATGCCGAGGGTCTATTTGGAAACAACCTCTCTACCCCAGGGTAGGGGTAAGATCTGCGTACACACTACCCTCCCCAGACCCCACTAAGTGGGATTATACTGGGTTGTTGTTGTTGTCAGTTTGTTATATAATGTTCACGAGCTCAGTGGGCTTATATACATGATTGTAATAGGGTTTATACAATGAAATTGTTCCTTTTGCTTTATTTTTCTTATTTCCTGTTTATTACTCTTTCAGTTCCATTTCCAGCCAGTTACAATAATTTTCGGTCAGTGCAAAGTAAAGCAGGCCACAATATAAAAGAATGTGAATGTAATAATTGATCAACTTTTAACTAAATTTTTTTGCCATCATTACCTGCTAACCAGATCTGAGACCCGGTTCCAAAGAGTGTAATAACTGATCAATTTCATCTAGGCCCGTTCATTAAAATTCCTCCAGGATCTAAGCATTTGAAATCAATTAAGTTGTAATATCCCTTAAATTTAATTCAGTCCATCCACACTGGCCATCAGTAAGGTTAGTATAATTATTTTTATCAGGATTGATTTATTAGAGAACTTGACAACTAATATCTCCAACTACTTGTATTGTTTCTGTTTTCTGATTATAAGTTGTTAGACATGAGATTGTAGTTGATGAATTGGAGCTTGCTGATTTCATTTTCTTGTATAGATTAATGTGGGAGGAATAATATCTTTGGATTTTTGCCTGATATACCAAATCACTATATACCATTAAAACTGCATCATTTGATTGTGGGAGAAGTCTTCTGAATCTTCTCCTGCAATTCGAAGGAATGTCAAAAATTAGAGACAGAACGGAAGATTTTAAAGATGCTGCACGTCGTTCAGCATTGTCTTTGGGATATGATGAGGTACATTTGACTTATTCAGTTCATTGCTTTTCTCTTTTCTTAGTCCGAAAGAATTATGTTGCGTATTATGAATTGTCTTGAAGAATCTTCATGCTTATCTGATCCCTACTGTCCTTTGCCTCTGGTGTAGGCTCTGGTCGTGCATATAGCTTCATAACCTCCTTATGAATCAATTGTTATGCTGTCCGTGGATCAGAGTCTCTGTTTTTATATTTAATCTGACAAATGAATTTGCAACTTTTCTCTTGTTTGCATGCGAGCTAGTATTCCATATAAATTGAACTTCAACAGTATATCCACGTTGGAAGAAAAAAAGAACATAAAATTTGCCGTGTGTTATTTTTTAGCCTGTGGCATGCTCCATCAGGTCTTAGCTTATATATCATCTGAGTTTAGATCTTTGCTGACAGTCCAAAACAGCTGCGTTATTAGCATCTTTTATCATGCATAAACCTCGGCAAAGGTCAGGATTCACTAGAGCTGCGGTTAAAACGGTATGTTGTTTACACCTAATGCTTATCTTCTTTTCTTATGTTGCTTGTGCTTGGATTATTCATTGATAAGTAAATCAGTGCAAAAACTTTTTTAAAAAAATTCTCATTTGTCAGCTGGAGAGCATTGGGGCTCTGGAGCAATTTTTGATGAAACACAAAAAGGATTATGTTGATTTGCACCGTACAACAGAACAAGAGAGGGATAGCATTGAGCATGAAGTAAGAGTACATACTTGATGTCTGTGTCTTCCCTTCTTTTTTTGTTCTCTCTGTTATTTCAAAACATGACAGTTAGTTATATATTCTACTTGCTGCGATGTTGGACTCCTGAATATATTTATTCTTGTTGTGTGATGCTTCATTATAAAATATATACTGATGAGAACAAACATTTATTTCGGTTTGCAAATAGGATAAGGCCATATCATAAGTTTGTCCAATTGCAGGCATTATGAGCAAGTGTGTTAAAGATGAAAATAATAATGGAACTAATAATGTGATTGTTATAATAGTATGTATCTCTAGGTTTACAGGCTTCAGGGTGAAAGTGGAGTTAGGATTATCCGTTACATGTTTACATGTTTGAGATAATCATACAGTTTATCCGTTAATCAGCGGTGATTTGCTCCCTTTTAATTTAATAACATATCAATCATTCTTCAATTCCAAACTAGTTTGAATAGCAATAGGAATGTCTTAATCTAGTTTGCTGTATCCGGACCCATTTTATCTAATACTTGTACATAATGTGTCTTCTAAGGCAAATTAGGAGTTATCTATAGTTAATTATTCTCTAACTCTCACACGTATCCCGACCCTGTCCAAATATAAGTCTTGGAACAACGAGCCTTAATCGTAATCAGCTGGTATCGCCTGTATGGATCGTTTCCTTTCATTATGTTATATTTTTACCACATGATTCTAGTCTACCACATACCTTTTAGAACTTTCAACTTTCATAGTATCGCTTCTATGGACTGGTGCTTTCGGAGGTTTATGTAGGCATGGTCAAATCATCTCGGATGACATTCTCTTATTTTATCCTTCTGTGTATGCTACTTGCATCCCGACGTGGTAATTGATGATCTTGTCCAATTTTGTGTGATGCACATTCATCTTAATTTATGCATATTTACGACAGTCTTCTTGGGGACATGTTAGCATTTGAGACTCAACATTTACTTCCATATAATATTTCTGGTCTAAGAATCATTCTAGAGAATTAGCCTTTCACTTTGTTAAATATCATCTAGTACATAAATCTCTTGTAGCACTCTTCTATTTCGACCACCTAAACTACTTTTATGTGGTACATGTTTATCTCTCATGCCATTCTTTTGGAAAACTCAGTCTATATATCTAAATTGTCTGCATTTAGGCACCACTATCTCTTCCAATCTCACTTTACATTCGATCTTCTTATAGGCGCTAATCTTGCAGTACATAGTTTTTCTAAAAATATTTAGAATTAAATCAATTGGTGTAAAAGCCATAATAATCTTATGAAAAGAGACCATACTTTACTTCGTTTTGAGTACAAATCTAGTAAAAAAAGTAAATATAGCAAAATACCTCTCCAAAAAAGATTTATCTTATCTTTGGTTTGAGTGGCATGGACGACTAGGGGTAGTAGTGGGTGGGTAGAGAGTTGTAAACCTCAATTCGCAATTCATGGAATTAGAATTCCAAACTACTCCTCCTGGACCTTAAGTAATTGTTGAGTAGCTTACCGGACTACTAAGTGCTTTCGGGTTGGCCCACATTTATGATGTGAAAAACCAGGCTTGTGATGGAATGAGTTGGTCGTGACACACGTTGAACATTTTTCTAAAGTTTGATCTTGTATGTTGTAACGAACTTGTTAGCTTTCTTATATTGCTTAAATTTTTTGTAATATCCTACAAACAATATTAAGTTCAGTGCAGTCAGTAATATAAAATCTTGAGCCGAGGGTCTCTCGGAAACAGTACACTCTACCCTCCCCAGACCTCACTTGTGGTATTTTTACTGGGTTGTTGTTGTTGTTGTTGTTGTTGTTGTTGCAGTAAGTAATATAAAATCTTGAAAAATAACGAAGAGAATTGAAGGATGAAGCCAGTGGAAATTGAATTGGTCTCACAGTACTTCTAATTCCAAGTTAGACCATAAACTATGACCTACAGAATTGACACTATTGCAATGAAGATCGCTGTTCTTTGATTTCCTATCTTTCTTATATAGTCAACTTCTGATGAAAACTACATCTTTATTTACAAGGTAAATTTTTGTCTGCTTTTCCTGCTTTGTCAAGTTTGATGTTTTGATTAGTTTTTGAGTCTCGAGAAAGTGCTCCTTGTCACCTTTGTGTTTAATGCTCCTTCTGCAGCTTTGTGTGTGATTGCAAAAGTGCAAATGCACTTAGTTGAGACTATGAAATTTGAATTGGAAAAAAAGAAAAAGAATTAGAAGGATTTTTACTAACACAACTTCTGCAGGTTACTGTTTTTGTAAAATCATGCAAAGAGCAAATAGATGTTCTCAAGAATAGTATAAATGAGGAAAATGCACATTCAAAGGGATGGCTTGGATTCAAGGGTGACAATCTGAATGCTGATACTATAGCACACAAGCATGGAGTGGTATGGTCGCTACATACAATATAGTCATCAAATATCCTTATAACTGCTGGTTATGATTGCTTTATGAAGCATCTTCTCCCCATTTTCTGCTGGTATTAGGAAATTATGAAGTAACTTCATGGATACTCTTTGAATTAAAGAAACTATTGGATGGCATGTGATGTTAGGGTTTTTTTTATTTTTTTTTATTTTTTTTATTTTAAAATTGATGTCTTTGATGTGAGAAGGAGAGCCTTGGCGTAGTTGGTAAAGTTGCTTCCATGTGACTAGGAAGTCATGGGTCGAGCCGTGGGAACAACCTCTTGCAGAAATGCAGGGTAAGGTTGCGTACAATAGACCCTTGTGGTCCGGCCCTTCTCCGGATCCCGCGCATAGCGGGAGCTTAGTGTACCGGGCTGTCCTTTTTCTGTGTCTTTGATGTGACTTTTCTAAAACTCTTGCATCTGTGTGCTTATTTTAGATTATTTGAGTTAAAGATTTATTTTCATTTTGCTATTTGGAAAGTTGATGTATGTTGTGATTGTTCTGCAATTGGCACAATGGTATCATAGTTGCCATTTCACAATACTTTCTCCTCAACTCTCTGCAGGTGTTTCGTACTTTCTATAAATAGCCTGTTTAATGTTGAGAAATTATTGAAGTGACCTCTGATGTTGGGGGAACTACTTCAGTTGGTTGTCTTTAGTGTGATTCCACTGGGAGAGTATCCACCGTCCTATCTTAAATTTGTGGATCTCTACTATCTGAGATTGTTCTCCACGAAATTTTTCGTCATGGAAAGGGATGTTTTATGTGCTGTCTGCGATCTGCACAACAATATCACTGAGATAGTGTAATTAAACTCGCTAGATTGTGCTGATTATTAACTTACCTTTTGACACTGAAAATATACTTTTTCAACCTATGCTACAGTATGTATTCAGTTAAAACAGTTCTAAAACTGTTTCTACTTTCCTGTACCCGTTTTCCAGTGCCACCACTTGCTGCCCACTAAGAATGAAGTGGGAGATGTTTTCTAAGCAGATCTTTTAGAGAATATATAATAGAGTGCTGAGGAATTTGAAAGTAGTCTTGATGCATATTCCTATAATCTTTGTTTGCTTTTTTGCTGTAGGTTTTAATTTTAAGTGAAAAGCTTCACTCTGTCACGTCACAGTTTGACCAGTTGCGGGCAATACGCTTTCAAGATGCTATTAACCGAGTAACACCAAGAAGGAAACGGAAGAACTCTACCAAATCAAATGCTGCAGAGACCTCTGTGTCTAGTAGTTTGGACCCCGACATGAAAAGGGACTCAGAGATCAGGGACTCTGATATTTCACAAGCAGCACCTGTTAGAGTCCAAGAACAACTTTTGGACGATGAAACGCGTGCCCTCCAGGTAAGTGGGAAGTTTGCTGCTAGAGGATTTAGTTCCGGCAAACAAGCAACATGTGAAGGCTAAAATCACAATGTACTTTCCCGTACTCTTACCTTACTCACATGATGCAGGTAGAGCTGAACAGTCTCCTGGATTCTGTTCAAGAAATAGAAACAAAGATGGTGGAAATGTCTGCGTTGAACCATCTTATGTCAACTCATGTTTTGCAACAGGCCCAACAGATAGAGCTATTATATGAGCAGGTTAGCAATACTGTAGCTTTTTTAGTTTCCAGTTGGATAGAACTTCTAACTTGTTAACATAACAAGAAAGTCATTTTCTCTCTTTTGTTTAAATAATTCTGACAATCTCTTCATTTTCTATATTAACTTTCCCATGTGTAACCATTTACTTGTAGAACTAACAAATATCACGATCTACGGATCTTTCATTGTTCTATAAGTTTGTGTGAACTTATGGTTTTTCGTTTCAGGCAGTTGAAGCAACCAAGAATGTGGAACTTGGTAACAAAGAACTGTCGCAAGCCATTCAACGGAACAGCAGTAGCAGAACTTTTCTTTTGCTCTTTCTATTTGTGCTTACATTTTCAATCCTCTTCCTTGATTGGTATAATTAACCATAGGATAGAACTTCTCTTTTGCTCTTTCTATTTGTACTTACATTTGCAATCCTATTCGTAGATTGACATACTTAATCATAGGAGAAACTTTTCTTTTGCTCTTTTCTATTTGTGTTACATTTTCAATCCCCTCTTCCTTAATCTGTATTATAATTATTGACAGGGTATAAAGCGTATATTGTCATCTTTCATACTTTCTGCTTAAAGACATTTTGCTTTATGTATGTATTGCCATTATAATTACTTTCTCATGCCAGCAATATTGAACTTTGTCTCAAGGGTATTGGATGATGTAGGGTCATTCTGCTTTCGCTGACAATATCAGGTCAGTCTGCTTGTAGTATGTTGGCCTTCTTGCTTCAAAAATTACTAATTAGGCTGTCAATAATGAAGGCTGTTCTATACTGTTTTATAAAAATGCTGAATGGAAATAAAGCAACACAAATTTGGTGTATACATTTACAATTTAAACACTAAATAAGATCAATAAGTTTTTAACCGAGGAAGAAAAGTGATCAAAAGGGGGTGGACAAGCATTGAAGTTGATATGTAACTGCATACCATGAAGGTGATGGACTCTATGGCCGGTGTGATTACCAGTCAAATTCTAGCAGGAAGTAGAGCAGGAAAAATGAAGAAAAAAAGGAAGAAGGAATTGTACAGGATCGTAGTATAGACCTGGGGTAACCCATCAACTAATATCATACTTTTCATTTCTTCTTTGGAAAGAAAATAAAAAAGTAAAAGAGAAAGGAAGGGGAAAATATGCATGGTAAAGAAAGAAGAAAAAGTGTTTGGCGACCACTAAAACAATATGATTGTAAATATGCAAACCGAAAGACTAGTAGACCCCTTTAGTTATGAAGGATAATTGCTATTTTTAAATGCTTAGAAAGGCAAATTCAATCTCGATTGTTGCCTTGTTGGTGGAATACAATGATGGTGTTTCCCTTCCAAAACATAAGGGGAAGACAACATGAAAAGCAGGAAATGAAGAAGAAAATAAAAGAAAAGAAAGACCAATGAAATGTTGCGGGATAAATTCAATTTTTCTTATAATTGAGAAACTTGAGAGTCAGTTGTGTATGGCACAAGGTTAGAATTCTAGCTCTTTCATAGTGGTATCTCACTGATGGCTCGCCCCCCCCCCCCCGCCCCCCCCGGAATTCTAAATTCGATGAGTACTGGGTCATTTCTCTACTTAGATATTAATATTTTGTATGTGGGAAAATTCGAAATCATAAGATATGTCTAACTCACATATGATGTGTTGCGCTCTCATCGTTATAGGCTTGCAAAATACAAATCCAAGACTCCAAATATTAGGTGGGTAAGAGTAATTCTCATTTAGCTGTAGTGCTTTCTTTCTACTAGTGCCCAAAATCTGTTTGTTTTGCCGGATGTATGTCTCTATAAACTAAATGCCCAACTCCGTGCAAATAATTTTGAAACATTGGAGAAAGGATGTATGCTTTTCCTCACTATCTGCAAGAGAAGCTCCATCCTGGAGTCTAAAATGCTCTATAGAACACAACAAGACCTACCTTGGTGCCTCACACAATGTCCTCAATCCTGTGAGTTGGAATGTCAATAGCTCTCTGAACAACAATTTTTTAACTTACTGACCAAGAAGGAAACGCACCATCCATTCCATATTAATCTGGTTTAAACTTCAAACCATAAACCTCCGTACGTATAAGATGAGCCTTGATGAAAGCAACAAAGAAGAGATTAGGACAAAATTACACATCCTCAAAAAACAAGAATCAAAACCACAGGCCTCATCAACATAATGAATTCCAGACGTAATTCTACAAAATGCAAAAAAAGTTTGCAGGAGTGCTGAATTGAACAAGTCAGAAAACAAAAATTTACAGTTCCCCTTTCCATCAAAATCCTCCACCAACCAGCCATAACAAAATGCTTGCTGCTGTAATCCTCCAATGGGAAATAAAGAAACTCGCTGAATTGGATGTGCTTAGTTGAACTATAAATCTGCAAGTACCCACTGAGGGATCAACTGTAGTAATCAAGCCCAACCCACCAAAGTCGCAACTATCGACCCTTTGATCATGTTGTTGATAATAGCTATTAAAAGCATAAGAAATATTTCCAGGCCAGCTGAGGTTAAAACAAGAAGCTCCAGGTGACAGAGCACTGCAGTCAGCAGAAGAACATGCCTCCAAAGCCCGTGTAGTTGCATTGGACAAGTTTTGGTTGTTATTCACAAGACACCATTTGGACGAAAGGTACTGGACATTTTGGGCATTTACCAGTTTTCTTGAGCCTTGCCCCAGATCAAGTTGGTACTTGGCCTGGCCATCAAATGTAAACACACCCCAGTATCTTTCAAAATTTCCAGTGGCGATGCTTCTATTATCTTCATCCAAAAGGCTAAGGATATAGGTCTCGATTGGTGGTTCTTTAGGCCTTAACGGTGTTCCTGATCTGCTATGAAGATGTTCCAGGAATTTTTTCATGAATACCTGAGCATTGGATGAGGTAGCACTGGCAGCTCCATCCGTTGGCCAACCAATCTGCCCAATGACTATATCCATCTTATCAGAGCCAGCAGAGGATAAAGCTGAAACAAGGGTATCATAACTCAAGTCAAAGCTGTTCTTGTAGGTTCTGCGACTGTCCTTACGAGGGCGAGCAGTTTCTTTGAAGAGAGCAAAATCGAGGGAAATGTTCTTGTTATTATGATAACTTAGGAAGGGTGAAATGTTAACAAAGAAAGGAGATTGATGCTTAGTAAGAAATTTGAGGAGTTCAGACATTGTTCTATTTACATCTGCTCTGAAATGTCCCTTTGATGGTAGACCAGATTCTGACTGGAAGGCATCAAAACTGCACGGAACTACTAGCTTCACCCTGCCAGCCAGCTTAGCTTTGGTCAATGCTGTTTGGATATTCTCAGCTGCTCCAACAACAAAAGGAAAGAACTGGTCACCATAAACGTGATTGAACGGTTCATCCCCAATGGCGATATACCTTACAAAATGAAGTGTGTAAACATATAAAGTGAAGTGTTCAACAGAAATATCCTCATTCAATTTTTCAAAGGAAATTATGGCAACAGATATGGAATGCTATTTGAAAAGAAAAAAAAACAGTTACAGTTTCTTCCTCAAGGACAAAAAACCAACATTACACAATGTCAAAAGATTGAATTCTAGTCTTATTTGCAACGAAAGGACCCTTTTATTTGTCAGCCCCTTGCTTCTGAGGTTGGGTTATATGTACTTCAATAGGCCACATGACCAATCAAGTCATCACTCCCTTCTTCAGGGTTTGCTTTCTTACGATGATTTATCGATTGCAATAAAAATTATAAACAAGATTTTGCAAACATTATTTTATGTAGTAGGTAAAATCAACGAAACCCCTACGTTTGCCAGCATGCCAACAAGCACGGGGTAAGTCAACTGAATGACCAAAGCAGCAATTGCTTCCAATTGTGGGCTTCACTACCAATTATCACCAGCCTCTACACAGAACAAGCATCAACCAGATTAACGTCATCTAACTTCATGAGCACATAACTCACAGTTTGGGGCTTGAAGCATTTTCCTCTGTCGAGGGAGCTTATGAACACTACTAAAAAGCTAATTCTCTCTTCCACCTATTAAACTTGTGTGGCAATGAGATTTAGCAAAACTCCTCCAGCATTAGCTAAATCTCTAATTGAGTGAATTGTCTTCACCACAAATGGTTGCACAGAAGTCAGCAGAATGCCTATTGGTACTGGTAGAGCTTGATAATCTTTAGCTTCTACTAGTTGAAGCTTGAAATTTTTTGGAGGTTTCATTAGTCTAGGATTCTGGTGATTCCCATATTTGACATGCTCTTGAATTAAGTTTCTCACAACAAGATTGCTAACATTTAGGGGTCGTTTGGTTCGAAGACAAGTTCTACCGGGATTATAATACAGGGATTAGCAATACACAAATTAGTAATATGGGATAATTTCTTTTTTGGGTGTTTGGTTCATTGCATTAAAAAGTAATGAGTTTACAATTATACCTTTGGATGCTTGACCTTCATAGGCTTCTAGGAAAAAGACAAAGGTAGCTTTGTTCTTTTAGTGTTTTATCCATGTACATGTTTTACATGGATAAGCATTCTATTAATTTATTTGCCATATAAAAGTTATACATGGATAAGTATATAAAATAATACACCAATTGGTGTATTGAATTATACCAGGAGTCGTTGTACATGATTCAAAATACAAATCAAACATTGGATAAAGCAATACCAAATTATATACCATGATTATTTCATGTATTCCATCAAATCAAAAGAAGTCCTTAGTACTTTGTGAAGGATTGACAAGCCATAAGACGAAAAGGAGATTGGGAAAGAAGTTGTATGCAAAAAGTAAAGAAGCAAGTATTTTTGTACGTGTTGGTATCGCAAGTCTAAGGAGCAAATTTATGAAGGTGAAAATCATATGGCAACAGCGAAATAATAGCTCAGTCAATTACGACATTCTGGTGGACAAACTCTTGACTGCACTAGTAAAAATCATTAAGAATTAAGACACACCATGACATAGGCATATTACGGAAAGAGATCATACCAGATCACATGCATGAACAAATAACAGCAATCGAGAAAATGAACAGAACAGAAAATGGAATCAAAGGCAAAAGAAGGGATGTCTCTAACAACTATTTGCTTATGTCTAGACCACTAAATGGCATCCTGCATAACATAAAACTTTTTGCCTTTCGGCAGCCATTAAGATCTCTCCTTATTTATGACAAAGTTAACTTATAAGTCCTCTCAAGATTAGAAAACATAGATGATCGTATTGACATTGCAGTTAAAGAAAGCATTTCAAGATACCTAGCCACAAGTGATTCTCCCCCCACCCCAACCCCAAGGTCCCCGCCAGAAAAAATAACAAGTTCTAGAAAAGGAAAAGAGACAAATGAAGAAACACTAAAGCTTTATGGATTCTATACCCATGCGGAAAGAGATCTTTGCCATCTACAATGTGGAAATTTACAGAAAGAAAATGCAATGGCAATTTCCAACCTTCTTTATTCACAGAAAAGGTCCATGTTTCTCTAAAGCCAGTACATTATGACAAATTGACAACATACTTTTAGATTTATCCACCTAAATAATAAGGCGACATATAATGATGCTTTGCTATTTGTTAGTGTAACAGTCCAGCCCGCTAGCACTAAGGTTTGCCCCGCCTAACCGGGATTTGCCTAAACTCAATTGAACTCTGACCCACTATCGACAAAGCAGACACATGAGTGGCTCTGATACCATTTGTAACAATCTAGCCCACTAGTGATATTGTCTGCTCTAGGCCTAGGCCCTCACAGGTTTAAAACGCGTCACTAGGGTCTAAGACTTGTTAACTTATATACCCAGCATCCCTCTTATGTTTTATCGATACGCGACTCTGTCTAAAGTCTGACTCTGAGGTGTTATAGTTAGTAAGCATCATTTTGACTGTACAAAGTTAATAACATAGCTGCAACATCGGTTGGACATTTGGACATACTGTATTAGTGTTTTGGTGGAACGTGGCTGAGTCTTGAAGCAACCTGCTCAAGTGTAATAAACTTACTATTGAAGTGGGAATTTTATGTGATAGAATCAGCTTAAGTGCCCTTCATCAAGCTCATGTGTTCTTTTTCCTATTTTGTCTAATGCAAAATGATTGATTGATGCCAGTAAAGGCAAAACTTCTTGCCTCAAAGAATTCCACCTAATTTACTTAAGTTCACGTGTCATCTCTCGAAGGCATAGAGAGATAACATTCAATAGAAGGACCAGAAAAGTATGAAAGAATCAAACACTTGTTGCAACTATCCAGAAACTTGGGCACGAAAGAACATATTTACCAAATTCTCACCTCAACTCACAGTCAGATACTAGAAACGGCATTTAAGGATGAAATGAGAAACTAAAGTAGCAGGAACCAGGAAGAGCAACTAATTACTTGTAAAAGCATTAAGACTCCCTCCAATGCAATATATACGATACTCTTTCCGTATGAATAAATCCCAAAATCTTTGACCCTACTCCATTAAATAATATTGCTCTTTAGAATTTTCACAACTTTCAGATATTTGAATTCATTAACGGTAAACAAAGAACTTAAATTCATTCAACTATTCCAATTGTGAACTTAGATTTTTTTTTTCTCTTATCAAACTAATTTTTCAACTACTATTTTAAACTGTCTTTACACTACCACTAACATAGTACACAGGTCAAATAACATACTATTAAACTAAGTATCAATAAAACATCTTCATATATATAAAATTTAAAAGAAAATAAAGTGCGTAATGAGATTGTACTCTATTCGGAGTCCATCAGAAAAGTAGCGGGCGAGATTGTCATGGACCCAACTCTGAGCAACCTTGAAAGAGGAATTCAAGCTGCGAAGCATGGAATTGGGAACGCCCACAGTGACATCAATGTTTGAACCAGAGAGTGACTCCAGAACATCCGGGTTGGTGTCGAAGAGCTTTACTTTGGTTATACCGTTGGACTTAAGGAGCTCCACCACTTTGGATGGAGGCAAAGGGTGTGAAGCTGCCGTGCCCCAGTTCACCCCAATGGCTTCAATTCTAGGACTAACTGAGCTTGAAATGGCTAAGAAGAGAATCAGAATCCATGGAAGGTTTTCAGAAGCCATCGTAGAGAAGCGAGAAGGTGCTGCAGTGGCGCAGCTAGAACAACAGTGTGACACTATGGAGTCAGTGGCAGCCTTTTTTCTGTAATCTGTTTGAATAAAACGATAAGTGGAAATAAATTTCCTCAATTTTGAATTCTATTGAGAATTTTGGTCGGGGCTCGGCATAAATGGGCATCCCTCGTGGTTAGTCAATATATTGGTGCAAACACATCTAATTATGGATGTTTACATACACGCATTTATTATACGGACTAGTAAATTTATCCGCACACAGCGATTTATAATGCATAGTAAATTTTTAGAAGGATTAGTAAAGAGTGTAATGAATTTATGTACTACAGTATATCTCTTTTTATGAAAAAGAGATTACTTAGGTGTATAAATACATACTTTTAGATTAATTCATAATTTTGGTTTAGTTAAAATATATACTTCAATATAAATTATAATATATCATATGTTACAACGAAAGCTTATTTAAGCTTTGTTTAATTAAGGAAGATTAAATAAAATTTAATAAAATAATATTAAAACCAAAAATTAAAATTAATATTACATAACTTTCATCTTAAAACTTATACGAAAAGAATCTTAAATAATAATTAGTTATATACCGAGAAGATGAAAGTTTATTTAAATGAAACTTTGAGAAGAATTTTTTTCCAGAAATTTGAGAAGATGAAATACAAACTTTTCAATTATTGATAAGACATCGTTAGGAAGACCACCTCTTGCCCTTAGCAACACAAAAATTTAGAACTTGCACGATGAAATCTTTTTCTTTGAAATATTAAAATAAGCAACAAAAGATAGATTGCATATTTGTAAATAATTTTAAAACTTACAATGAGGCATAGACTTAAATGCTCTACTTTTTAAAACATCTCAAAACCTTCTTTCTGCAAAAATAAAAAATTACCTTACATTTTAAACCTTTCCCTTTGTATAAATTCTATATTGGTTATATACATACACAACTATTATTGTTACACGATTATCGTTTTTATTGAGTTCATCATGTGACACCTTTTGTAACTCCGACATATCAATATAATATCTATTTTTTCTTGCCAAATGCATATACTTTAATGATTGATATTTACTTACACCTTGATGCATATAAACTTTTCTGTTAGTTTCCTTACCGTGTTATTATTTATTTTTAATTGTTTTCTATGCATTAATGCTAACTCTTTATCTGGTTGATATTATCTTTCTTTTTCTTTTAAGTTTTCAATTTTTTTTTGTCATGATCATCTCAATCACCAATAAAAAATAAGTGGTTACATATATAGTAGCTGTTATTTTGTTTATTTTTCGATGCCATTCTATGACTTTTGACATGCAATTAAAAAGCATAGGAAGATAGAAGGACAATGAAATATGTAAATAATATTAAAAATACCATTTAAACTATCGTGTTTCTATTCATTATACATTAACCAAAATAAATGAAAGATTTTTTCCCATATATTCAAAATACACTATACATTCTTCTCCAATAAAGACGAATCACATATATACATAGAGATGTTGAAAAGTAGGTGTACCAGTATCTCATGCAAGTGCCAACGATGTATTTAGTTGCTTCATGGCCTAAGGACGTGTAGCTTCTTGTAGGCTTTGTTTCTTCAGTTAGTGATACGACCATGAACACCGTGGTAGACCATGCATGTCTTCCATGGGCGTCCCAAGTAACTTGCAAGCTTGAAAAAAATATTTGGTGTGGGTTTTTCAATTGGTATGAACTAAGCATTCTCTATGTTATCAGTGATATATATAGTGTTAAGAGATTTTGTCTTAGGAAGAAAATGACTATTTGTTTTCCTCAATTACTGCTACTATAATTCATTGCCTCCATCGTTACATTACAGCACCATACTTTTGGATTAGGGAATTTCCTCCTTTCCTGCTACTATTCATTGCCCTCAAAAGTCACACCTCTTCAATGCCTCCATTACTTACAGGCTACAACACCGTTACTTGCATACAACAATAAATAAGTGAGTAATTATACGGGAGGACAGAAGAAGCAAACTATTAAAAAATCCAAACAAATGATAAATAATGAAGGAGAAATTGCAAAAAAAGGAGAAAATAGATAAATACAAATGCTAGTCATAGCAAGGTGCCACATCACATTTTTTATTCCCAACTTTATATTTATATATAGATGTTTGATTTGGATCGTTTTTTTTTCCTAAAAAGAAATGAAACTCGAATTTTCAAATATTGGAATCAAATCAAACTAATTAAGTAAGCTTTTATTGACTCGGTTCATGTCGGTTTAATTTTTTGTTTTTTTATCGATTTTTTCTTAAATTTGAGATATACATTACCAAACACATATTTCGACGACTGTATTTTTAACTTAACACTATCAAATCAATTGCTCTTTGAGAAATCTATCATTTACCAAGACATATTGATGATAATTGAATAAAATATTGATGAATAATTTAAGGACTCAAATAAAAATAGATTATTTTTATCATGAAATAGAATCTTGTACTTAGCAAAAGAAAACTACCAATCAAACTAGAATGTAAAGTCAAAGTACTAGATTATTATAATAGCAAAGAACTAGATTAAGGGTGTGTTTGGTATAACGGAAAATGTTTTCCGTAGAAAATATTTTTCAAGAAAATGTTTTCTTGGAAAACAAGTAGTAATTTTATTCATTTTTCGGTGTTTGGTACGCAAATTAAGGGAAATAACTTCTCAAAAATATTCATAAATAATGTAGATACAATAAACACGAAGCCATAAACTTTCGAACCAACAACCTTCCGAACACACAAATTTTATAAACTTCCGAAGCGCTAAACTTTATAATTTCTAAACCCGTAAACTTCCAAACACATAGACCTCCAAACTCATAAGTTTAGAACTTCTAAAATTTCGAACCTGTAAACCGAAAGATGAAAAAACTTAAACTGAAAATTTATTTAAAAAAAATATTTTTTTCGGGGGGCGGAGGGGGCAGTGGGGGGATGTGAGGTGTGGTTTGGGTGATGCAGAAAAACGAAAAAACAGAAAAATTAAAACTTACAAAAAAAAAATAATTTTTTTTTGTACGAGGTGAGGGGGGGGGGGGGAGGGGAATGAGGGTGGGTGGTGACGGAAAAAAAAATGAAATTTGAAAAAAAAAGCCTTTTTGGAGAGAGGCGTGGGGTGGGGTGGGTTGGTGAGGGTGTGGAATGTTGAGAATGAGTTTTGGAAAATGTTTTCCCTTCTCTTGATAAGGAAAATATTTTCCTCCAATTTGTGCAATGTTGAGAAGGAGTTTTGGAAAATGTTTTCCCTTCTCTTGATAAGGAAAACATTTTCCTCCAATTGGAGGAAAATGAGTTTATAAAGAAAATATTTTCCAAAACATTTAAGCCAACCAAATATGGAAAAATTGTAAAATATTTTTCGGAAAATGTTTTCCTTCATACCAAACACACTCTAAAAGTGCAAACAATTAACATGTAGGGGTGGTCATCGTTTGGTCCGGTTCGATTATGAATATTATCGGTTTAGCATATCGGTTATCGGTCTACAAATATGATAAACCGATAACCAAACCGATAAGTTATTAGTTATCAGTTATCGGTTAATCGGTTATCGATCATTATCGGTTCGGTTATCGATTTACCCGATAAGATAACTCAATCTAGAGTTAAGAAAAAAAGAAAAGACAATTCACTCGAGTTAAGTAAAAAAAAAGAATTCACATATAGTATACTACCCAATTCTGCGTTCTAGCCACAACTAATATTTGAAGTATGTTTTATTTTGACAAATTCATGACGTGTGCAATCTCAAAAATTGATACTATAACTCCACAAGCATTCCATCTCCATTTCACTAGAAATATTAGTTATCAAGAACATAAATTATAATTTTTTGGGTTCTTACCAAACTATAATCAAGAGATCAATCATTTTCCAGAGTCCAATGGTAGCAATAATTCAAAAGTTGTCCAAACACAACTGAAATAGTGTTAATTCTTCAACAATCCAAATACATTAATAACAATACAATGTAGTAGCAATTTCACCTTAAAATTAAAAAGTACAAACATAGTACTAAAACATGAGCACAAAATAAAGAATCAAAAACAATCAAAAATCCTATATTTTTATTATCGAACTCTACTGTAAAACTCAAAAGAAAGGAATGAAAATTGTTCTTAACAAAGAAGTAATTTTGGAATACAAATTTACGCTAAGATTCTAAGAATGTGGTTGTACATTTAAATTTGAAGAAGAACTGTTCAAAAATTGAATCAGACTCTTCAACATTGAAACTTCAATCTTAAATGCGGCTGGGAAAATTAGGAGAAAAAGAGAGAATGGAGCCCTATAAATGGGGTAAAATCCTAATTTTATTAAATCTTATTGAGTTATCGGTTAACCCGTTAAGAAATTAGGCAACTCGTGGCCCGAACCGATAACCCAATAGTAAAAAAATACAAAACCGTTACTAAACCATTAACCCGATTACCCGATATCGATACCCCAATAAGCTTTTATCGGTTCGGGCTATCAGTTATATCCGATATATGCCCAGCCCTATTAACATGTACCATAAAATTTTAGAAACTTTGTATAAGAATATATATATATATATATATATATATATATATATATATATATATATATATATATATATATATATAGGTAGGTAGGTAGGTATAGTAAAAAAAATTTAAATAGCTACTTTTATAGTCGGTTTGATTCAATTTTTCCGGTTATTTTTTCAAAAATCAAAACTAAAACCAATCAAATTTGATCAATTTTTAAAATTTAAAACCAAAATCAAACCAAAAGAGTATCGATTTCTTTGATCGATTTGATTTGATTTTCAATTTGGTTCAATTTTGCACGTTCTTATACAAGTAATATTTACCAAAGGTGAAAGGTGACCGGCTAATTGATTGATTTGCCTTATTTTTGGTGAATTTTTATATTAAGATTAAATTACTTAATTTGATATATGTATAATTTATTCCTTTCTACTTTTCACCAGTCTCATGTTATATGTATTTGTTTAACATATTGTATAATATATTTTTCCGATCTCAACTCAATTTTTGTTTTAAAGTGTTGTTCAAAATTGATATTAGCCCATTCAGAAGAGAGATTGAAAACTAGTGTACTAAAAGGCGGGGCGCGTGAGACGGGTATTTTACTTAACATGAGGTGAAGGCGTACATTCCCAGGTATGGGGCATAAGCCCAAAGATCTTTGAATTTTAATTTATAAATTAATAAAATAACATAATAACCATAAAAAATATATAAAATACCTTAAAAGTTTAAAAACATTAAAGAGGTTTCAAAAACTCATAGATTAAAAGTGTATAATGTCTTATCTTTCACTAATCAATAGTGTAAAGGTTACTAGGAGGTTAAAATAGTGTAAAAGTTACTATGAAATTAAAATATACTATAACGTCTTATCTTTCAAACAATTAAAATACTATAATTTTTAAAAAATAAGACTATATTTTATCTCTCTAAAAGTTAATAATTAATAAAATTCATCAGTACTACATATAATTTAAAATATGACTCCTTATGAGTAAATATAAAATCGATTTCAAATAGCAAAATTATAAAAATTTGATAATTTTGAGATACATATAACTAAAATATGAAGACCTATAGTAAGTGAAAATGTAAATTTTGGAAATCAATTCAAAAAAAATATTCTCTATTTAGTAAATATGCACTCTTATAGCTCATTAATTACTCTCAATGTTCATGTTTCTATAGACGAAATAAAACTTTAATCATTCATTTTCTAAAGAATTGAGGGTCAACAATGCTAATTAAGGAATTTAATGTATGATTTGCATAAGGAACTGTTAGACAAGTCCCAAGCATTGAGTTAAGCGTATTTCGAGCACATAGTCGGGCACTTGGGACGTAAGCCTCATAAAACTAACCCCATTTGTGAGTCTCAGGATAGTTTGATAGTGCCCCGCATCGGGACGAGCCCTAAAGCGAGTCCCAAAAAACACGAACTGAAACAATCATCTTTAAGGGAAAACCAAATTTTATTTTCCGAAAATCAAACCAAATATTTTCCAAAATCAAAATGAATCAACTGTATGTTTTTCAAAGCTAAATAAACATCTACTAGAGAGGTAATTCTAACTACTTCCCAAAACCTAATTGTTTTTAAATATAAATCAAAGCTAATTCAAATCACACTTTGATTGATTGTGATTTTGAAATTTGGAAAGTACCCTTAACCTTGCTCTTTGTTATTGTTTTTAATTTCTGAAAGTTGGAAGATCAATTTACTTTTTTCCTTTAGCTCCCCCTCTTTTGTCCTCATCGGCTATTTCGATCTAAAGAAAATTTTAGCAAGAATATCATAAGTCAAAAAAGAGTATTATATAACTTCACTTGCAAGTCAACTAGGGAAAATAGTCTCCGAAAATAGTTTTTGTGTTAAGAAAAAAGAAAACATTACAATATTAATCGAATTAGAAGTATGCACAAAGTCATTTTTTTTCTGGGGTAGAAAACATATATTAAATATCTTGACAAGTCACATACACTTACATGAGGTATTCAGAATTTCTTACAGCATATCCACCGCTCTCTTTGCATCATATAGAATTGTTGGAAATAGGGAAATACCCGCACATAAACATCCACGGTCAAACTTTAGGGATAAAAGAGAGAAATAATGACATCGAGATTTTAACGTGAAAATCCTTATAAATTAAGAAAACGAGCATGCAAATTAATCGAATCTAGCCAAATATTACTTAAATAAGTCAAAATAAGCTTTATAAACTATTGGCCAAATAGGTGTACGGCCCCTTAAACTTGGCTCCAGTTTTCATTTTGACACCTTAACTTAGCGCTTTTCATATTGAACTCTTTAACTCTATTTTGGTCTATACCATTTAAACACAACGCATGACCGGACCGTAAAAACTTAAGTGCGTGTTTTTAAACGCTTCCCACGTGGAATAACATACCAATAATAGTCTGACACGTGTTTATTTATCCAGGTCGGATAAAAAAACTCCTTTTTACCTTACCCACATTTTACCTCGCCTCACTTAATCGATCTTCTACCCAAAATCCCCTTTCTTTAGCCTAATATATCCTAATGAATTACATTAAGACCGTTTGCCGGTGGAATCTTCATCGATTTTGAGTTAGATTCAAGTATCCGTCAACAACTTGGTCGATTATATTACTAATACGGGTAATCGTTTGCTTCTTTTGATCGTGGTGGTGAGTGGAGTTGGTCGTGACTGGAGTTGGTCGTGACTGAAGTTTCGAGGATTATGCTATTTCAATCGAAGTTTTCCTTTGTGGTAAGCTTTTATCTACTGAAAACATAGTTGTTTTTTGTTATTGTAATTTAGTTTGTTGGAGTTTGTGAAAATTAGGAGTTTTTTATAATTTTGGGTCGGGGAATGCACTGACATCCTCTGTTTTTCTTTTTGGTTTTTCAATACAGTGGTAAATCTTGACATGTCTGCAGACGAATATATTCTTGTCGATTTTCACCATGGTGGACATATTGTCAAGGATGTAGCCGGATTCAACAAATCCATGTATAGAGTCTCTGGAACCTAAATCTATGCCAAGTAGACCAAAGAGACGTAGGAGAAAAGCCAAGTAAGAACCAAGGAAACATCATGTAAACTATCAAAGAAAGGGATAAAGATGACTTGTTCAAACTGCCAACAAACATGCCACAACAAATCTGGATGCAGGAACATAGTAAGTTCTGATATTTGTAATTCTGTATTTTACATTCTTTTTTTGCAATTTTGATATTCTTTTCTTTTACTTCTGTCAGCATGTTCCAAGAAGTGCTACTCAACGAAGTCAAAATATGCCACCACCTCCACCAAGATCATCTCAAGAAATACCATCTCAACAAAGCAATCCATCTTCTATATGTGAGGATACAAGTGTTGTCAAAAGACAAAGCAATAATCAGTCAACTGGGCTTGGTAAGGGAAGAGGAAGAGGCCCTGTACTAGGTAGGGGAAAAGGAAGAGGAACTACACTTGGCATTGGTAGGGGTGTATTCGCATCTTCTACAGGAAGCTCTACTACCACACAACCTTCTACATCTTAATCTACAGGAGGCCCTGGACTAGGCAGGGGAAAAGGAAGAGGAACTATACTAGGAGGAGGCTCGGCTAATGCAGCAATTATTGGACATAAAAGGCCAAGGTATACTGGTTTTGGAATTTTCACTGACACTATGACTGGAACTACTATCCTCAATGTAAGGGTGTATAGTTTATTGCAATGCAGTTTTGTGGGCTGAAATTGTTCTGTTTTTACTAATTCATTGTATTTTACAACCTGGTATATCATCTGAAAGAGTCATATTAACTGGGACATTCAAGGATACATCTGCAACTAACATAGACATTGGATTTAAGCCCTCTGAATTGATGTTTAAAGGAAGAAATGTAGTGACAAGGTCACAGCTTCAGCAAATGAGTGTAGCAAGGAAAAAAGGCCCTTCAATCCAACAAGTTCAGTTGCATCTACACTATGAAGCAGACTAGCTTTTATTTATGTTATCTAATATGTCACTATCGTATTTTGTTTGGGCAGTTGATGATAGGCTATAATTACGTATTTTAGTCGATTATTACACTCTAATTTACTACACTTTAGTTGAATTTGCGCTTTAATCGCTAGTGTTTTGCACTAATTGTGTGTTTTATGTCTTGTAGGAGTGATTTCGAGCTATGTAGATGTTATGAAATGAATTCAAGTGATTTGGAGATTTGAAAAGCCCAAGGAATTAAGCCGTGATCGTATTCGAAGATCAACGGATGATAGAGCAACGAAACAAAAAATCGAGTAGGTATATTATGCACTATCTATTAAAATACATATAACTTTTACTTAGAATTTTATTTGGGCTCTGCAATATATGGTTGGAAAGATAACTCAAAGGACTACAACTTTTATGTTGTACTTTTTTCCAAATTCCAAAAGGAACAGGGTGAAAAATGCGGTCAAAATCGCAATGACGGACCTGGACGCGGACTGAGGCAGTGCACTGTGAAAATACTGCGCCCGAACCACGACTGCAAGCGTCCAGAACTAAAACATTGTCTTTTTTTGCATAGGAGAAGGTATAATTGTTTGGGCCTGACCTTGCTTGGTATATATACATGAAAAATGGTATTTTGAGGAGGTTGAACACACTTTTAACACATATTCGACCTGAGGCAGAGACACAATAGGAGCAAGGCGGAGAATTCTTCTACGAGTTTTTCCTTCCTCTTCCTATTTTTCATTGATGGTTATGAATTTTAGTATTGTAGTTTTACATACTATTATGAATAGCTAATTTGTTATCTATGGTTTTGATAGAACCTTTTGTAGGATAAATTCTTGTTATGTTTTTATATAATTGAGCTGTTGGATTTCTCTACTTGTTCAACTACGTGTTTATTGTTGTTGATTGAATGGCCATCGATTAATTATGCCTATTTGTTATGTGTTGCTTGAGAAAGGATACATATTTAGGTGGTTGTTGAACAACATCACTCCTAACGTATGTGAGAAATTAATACAGCGGGTTTAAAGGCATGATTAGAAATAACAAAGACTTGACGTGGTCATAGTGAGCGGTTAGCTAAAGCCAACTAGCATAGTTCGAGAGAATATGTCTAGTAAATTGTTGTAGTTGCTCGAGAGAGAATTACGGCACCTAAAGTGCTCACGATCAGTAGAGAATACATTGGAAAAATTGTAGGAAACATAGCTAGAAGGATTCCGACAATTGAGAAAATCATAACTCTAGAACTCCTTAATTTAGTCTTCAACCCTATGTCTCGTTAGTTGATAATTTTACCGCTTTCTAGTATTTGCTAGTTAATTAGTTAGAAATATAAATCTCAATCTTTATAATTTAGAGAATTTTTCAAACTTGTATTTTTAGTGATATTAAACAGATATAGCTAAGCGTTAGTTCTCTGTGGGATTTGGCTCCGGACTTTTAGACCGGATTATATTTGCAGCGACTGCATATCCTTTTTAGGACTAGAGTTGGGCGTGATCAGCAGTTATGCTCTATTTGATACATTATGCTCTATTAGTGTTTACTAGTTTGGGAAGTTATTTGTTTGGAAAAATAATGCTATGTTTTTGTAATTTGTAGACCAAAACAATGCTCTATTTTTTTAGCTTCGATGTAATGCTAGTTCATCACATTATGCAATTGAATGTTTGGGCAGTTATATTTTCAATTCATGAATATGTTTGGGCAGTAATGTTTTCAGTTCATGAATATGAATTTGCATTTCATTCATAACACAATATGGAAATGCAACTGAACTAGAATTTGCATAAAAAATTGGCCATTGCCATTTCATTCATAACAAGATAGTGTATATTAATAAAAGGCCAAATTTCTAGTACCCGCTTCCAACATACTACATTCTTCTTGAACTAATAGCAGCAATTATAACACTGTTATCATCAGCATATCATAAAAATACTACATTGTTCTTCAAACCACCACATCACCAAAGCCAAATCCATAAAAACAACACCACCAACACAACAAATAACTACTTCAACCGCGCAACTATTTTCTCAATTCTTTCAACTCTCTTCAATAAACCCCGAATAACCCTCTTAGCTGGTCAAGCATTTCATCATCATGCCATCTGAAATATCTGCTGCCACCTCGACCCTACAAAGTTTAAAAAGAAATGCGGCCAAAAAAATTAAAAACAAATTTCTTTTTTAAGAAATTAAAGGGTCTAAGAAAAGCAATACGATCGACTTACCAATTTACAATCATAAAATCGGCGACCTGGGTTTGCAGGTGACCATGATATAGTCAGTGGCGCATTAAATCCACAGTGTCAAATTTCCATTCCATTGCGAGAAGTTATTGATTTTTGTGATATGGAACTAATAAACGAGAAAGATAGAGAAGAAATCAGATAAAGATTCAAGCTTGGACACCTAAGTTTCAGTAGAAGGGAAAAATGGCGAATTTGCAAGGGGAAGAAAACAAAAGAGGAATTAGGGCTTTTTTGAGAGAAATAATGCAAAAATCAGGTGTTTTAAAGTGGGTATAACAGGTGGATTTTATTTTTACCATTGGAATATCCACCTAAGAAAATAGTAATAACATTCATGTGCTTACCATGTGTGGACATAACGCTCCTTTGGTCGTACATGCGTTGTGTTTAAATGGTATAGAACAAAATAGAGTTAAAGTGTTCAATAGGAAAAGCTCTAAGTTAAGGTGTCAAAATGGAAATGGAGCCAAGTTTAAGGGGTCGTCTATATATTTTCCTTAAAGTATTCTAATATAAAAAAGGTTTGATCTTTATCATATTTGGAAAAGTCAACAAAACGTCAACGCGGACCCACATGGTCAAAATCCGAAATTAAGGCCATTACCTATTTACCCATTCTCCCTCGAGTCCAAATATATGATTTGTATCAAGATTGAACCTCGAATCGAGGTCCACATCTCCAAAATTAGCCGTTATAAAGATTTCCTCAAAACCTCAATTTTTACTCTTTAAAAAAAAATCCATGGGAATTCATAATAATAAATTAAAACTAGGTAAAAATTACTAACCAATGAAGTTGGGATAAAAATCTCCTCAATCGTGATCTAGGCCTCAAAAATGGTGAAAAGTGGTTAAATCCCGATTTTCAGCCCTTTAAATACCTGGGCGTCAGGTGTTCTTCGCGTTCGCGAAGCAACTGTCACGTTCCCGAAGAATGCTAGCTAACTGGCCATCGCATTCGCGAAGGCTCCTCGCATTCGTGAAGGCATAGCCCCCCAAACCTCTGCGTTTGTGATCCACTGTTAGTGTTCCTGATGAAGAAAGTCACATCTGCCTCACAATGAGCCCAAGCCTACATGTTCACGTGAGGACAACCACGTTCGCGAAGGCCAATACCCCTAGGCCATGGCGTTTGTGATCCATCCGTCATGTTCACATAGAGCAAAACATTTGCTCCGAGTTGGCGATGCACAACGCACTAGCAGCACATCAGTTGTTGTATATTGTGCAAAAGTGATCGAAAATCACCCTAAAGCTCACCCGAACTCCACGGGCCCTACTTCAAATATTCACACAAGTATATAAACTTCATAAGAACTCGGTCATAAGCTCAAAATGCCAAAATAACATCAAGAATCTAGAAGTACACGTCGAAACTCATAGATTTCGAAGTTTATAACTTCAAGTTATTGACTTTCACAAGCAGTGACGAAACGGCCTCTGGTCATCCGGGATCTAAACCAAACATGCGTACAAGTCCAACATTGTAAGCACGTGATTTTTGCCCTATGAAAGAATTACTCCCAAAAAATTCAAAATAAAATGATTTTCCTTGGTGTGCAATTTTGAGAATTTTTGTGACATTTTTGGATAATTATTTGTATTTGTCTGTGCATGTTTATTTGTTAAATTAATAAAAAATACAAAAATATGTCGCATTTTGCATGTAGGATTTAAGTCTACAATTGTTAGTAATTAAGTTTGTTTTACAAAAATTGAAAATTACAAAAATAGGCATCTTTTGCATTTTTAGCATTTAATGTCCAAATGTACAATTTTATGCTTAATTATTACTTAATTGTGCGTTAATTGTTATTGGGAGTTAATTTGCACTTTTATAACTTAATAATAATTTAAGGATTTTTAGAATTTAGTTTTAGAAAAATAAAAGAAGAAAAGAGAGTAAAAATACAAAGAAAATCGGAATGGGGCTCTTCTTCAAATTCAAGTTACAGGCCCAAAGAGACCCAATCTTCCCAAACGACCCAGTCCATTTCGAACTGGGTTGACCCAGTCCATAACCCAAAAGACCCAAACCCCCTTTTCATTTTTTCTTTCATTTTTCATAAAAAAAAACCCTAAATCTAGAAAAAGCTACCCGCCCCCTACTGTATCATCTTCCTCAACCTCCCCTCCAGCTGCCATGGTTGCCCCTCCCTCTCGCTGCTTCACCACCCTCAACGACCACCCCTGCTGCGTCGTCTTCTTCATCGTCCAAGCCCACCACGACGCACGACCACAACACTTCATCGCTGCTGCTTCACCTTCTCAAACGACCCCTCCACCGTCCGCCATTGATGAGCAACAGTGTTGCTGCGTTTCTGCTCATCGAGCATCTACTTCACTTCCAAACCACCATCACTGCTGTTTCTTCTCCTTCGTCATAGCCATTGCAGCGTGGTCACTGTTGCTGTTGCTACGTCCAGCCATGGACGACCACCTCGCTGCCACGGCTGCGTCTTCTAGCTCGTTGCTGCTGCCCCCATTGAACGTGTTAAACTTTTGATCCAATTTCTGCTGCTGTGTCAAAGTCTGCTGCTGCCTGCTGCTTCACTGTATCCTCGCTACCGCTGCATCGTCTTCAAACGACGCCAAACGACCATCTTCTTCGATCGTCCGTTCGTGGTCGTCTTCGGCGTCAAGTTATTTTGGTGCGATAATTGTTTCCGGGCAGATTTGTTTTCATTCGAGTTCGTCGTCATTCCGATCCGGTTAGTGGGCTTGAGTTTCATTTTGTCCGTATTTTTATTTTGATATTCTCGGATCTAAAATCGGTAAATGTTTGATTTTGTTTTGTTCGTGTTTATCGCTTAATTAATTAGTTTTTCAGTTTATTTCATGTGTTTTTATTTATTTTCGTAAAAGAAATTGTTAGTTTAATTTTAATGTTGTTAGATTCAAATTGAAATTGTTAGTTTAATTTGTAAAAGAAATTGTTAGTTTAATTTTAACGTTGTTAGATTCGAATTGAAATTTAATTAATTGTTTTTCAGTTCATTTCATGTGTTTTTATTTGTTTTTGTAAAAGAAATTGTTAGTTTAATTTTTAATGTTGTTGGAATCAAATTGAAATTTAATTAATTATTTTTCAGTTTGTTTCATGTTAATTTTATTGTTAGCTTAATTTTAATATTGTTAGAGTCAAATTGAAATTATTAGTTTAATTTTAATGTAAAAGAAATTGTTAGTTTAATTTTAGTTTAATTTGTAAAATAAATTGTTAGTTTAATTTTAATGTTGTTATATTTAAATTGAAATTGTTAGTTTATTTTTAATGTAAAAGAAATTGTTAGTTTAATTTTTAAAAAGAAATGGTTAATTTAATTTTAATGTTGTTAGATTTAAGTTGAAATTCAAATAATTATTTCTTCTTCGGTTTGTTTTTATTCGTTTTAAAAGAATTTAGTTGTAATATAGAAATAGGGTAGTTTAATCGCTGGAATCATCCATCTTTGTTGATTAGTTTAGATTAAATTCGTGTTCATCTTTTGGTTGAAGTTCGTTCTTAATCCGGTCATTTAATGTGAGTTTATGTTTTAAATGCTTGATTTAATTTGAATATTCATCTTGGTTGTAATGTTGTTAGATTTAGTTTAAAGATCAAATGATTAGTGAATTTAGAAATTCAAATCTACTTATTTGTTATGTTCAATTTGTTAATATTATTGAATCTGAAGATATATGTGTTGTTAAAAATATCGTTCAGTCAAAATAATTCCGATTGTTGATTTGTTGTTCATCGTTTAAGTTTGAATTTATTGATTGAACTGGATTAGAGATTGGTTATAGCTGGTAATTTAATTTTAGGTTCTTAGATAATTTTGAAGTTTGAACAGATTTTGAATCAGGGCGTAACAGTAGTTTTAGGGATAAAACGGGAATTAACCAATTACAGATTATTTAATTATGGTGGGGGACAAGACATAATGATAAAATCAAAAAGGAAAAGGTGGATAATGATGTCTTCTTTTCAAAAAGAGGGAACAAGGGGGTCCACTTTGACTACTTTTCAAAAAGAGGGAACACGGGGGGCCCACGTTGACTACTTTTACTAAAGTAAAAATGTGGGTAATAATAAAAGTTAAAGGGTGCACATAGTGGAAGAAGATTGAGTCTTGCTTTGTATATAAACGGGGATGATGAGATTGAATTAAGGAAGAGGAAATTTTTGGGAGAATTTTGGGAGAGATAAAAATTTCAGAACTAAAGAGGAGATAAGAACATACTTTTAATCTTGAAGAAGAGGATTTCTAAAATATCCGAATACTATTTTCGTGTATTCCTGAGTGTGATCTCTGCCTAATGTTTGCTTCCGGGATTTTCAATTGGCTTCTTGAGTTAACTGTTGGTCCTTTGTTATTGCTTTATTGAGTGGTTGCTGGAATTTCTGTTTGGTTTTTAAGTCTACTGCTGGGTTTTCTGACTGCTGGTTGTTTGTTGTTGCTGCGCTGTTTCTACTGCTGCTGATCTTATTCTTCCTTTCCTTGTATTCAAATACCAGGTACACGACTGTAAAACTAGCTATTGCAAGCTGAAAAATGTGAAAGCATGAATACATGAAGAATGAAACTTTGAAGTTTTAATTTCGCTTTTTCTTCGTTTCTTTTACTGATTGTATTTAGGCTATTTCATGTATTACTGTTTAATAATTGGAATAAGAGAAAAATAACATAAGTTGGTCTTTAGTGAATCAGCTTGGCAAAATGGGTTAATTCACTAGCTATGAAGGTTTTAATATGGTCAACAGTAGGTTAATCATGAATGGATAGTTAAATTTAGTTAAAGCCAAACAAGACTAGATAATGTTTAAGTTTAATAAACTTTCTAATAGGTTTTAGTAATTATGGTTAAATCTAGTTTCAAATGGTTATGAATAATTAATTCCAATAGTTTTTTTTATATAACAATGCGAGCTTCAATCTAGCTATATTTGATTTCTTTTGAATATTAGTTGTCGAATTTCTTATTTTATTTATAATTTTGAATTTTCTTTCTTTTTTTGGTGAAATTATTTCCATTAATATTTGTTTTAATCTAGCAATTAGATTGTTACGTTTTCTTAATTCTTTTTGAAAGCTCCTAATTAATTAGGATTTTCTTTCTTTATTTTAGAGACTAAACTTAATAGAAAAAATGTAGTCACTATAGGTTTATCCTTTTAAATAAAAATGAGATGAGCCTCGCCTAATAAAACGCACCAATTGCGGGGCCCTCAATAAATGTTTAATTGAATATTTAGATTTCGAGATGGGCCGTTTAGCGAACTCCACGGCCTTACCCAAAATAACAACACACTAGTTTCTTTAGGAAGCATCTTAATTAATCTTACTTTCCTAAACTCGGGTGCACATTTATGTGACCCAAATCCAAATCTCAGCGGAGTCAAAGTGTGTCGACGATCACGGGTACATTGATTGTGACGCGGTTCAAAATACATTTTCACAACATTGCAATTCCCTGTGCAATTCTAAAAAAATAATAATAATGACAAAAGCGGTTAAGAGTTAAAATTTGCACATGAGCTCATAATTGTATAAAATCAGATAAACAAGCCGAATATGACAGTTGAGCGACCGTGCTAGAACCACGGAACTCGGGAATGCCTAACACCTTCTCCCAGGTTAACAGAATTCCTTATCCGGATTTCTGGTTGGCGGACTGTAATACAGAGTCATTCTTTTCCTCGATTCGGGATTAAATTGGTGACTTGGGACACCCTAAATCTCCCAAGAGGTGACTCTGAAATAAACAAACAAATCCCGTTTCGATTGTCCTTTAATTGGAAAAACTCCGTGTACCCTCGCGGGGGCGGAAAAAGGAGGTGTGACAGTTCTGGCGACTCTGCTGAGGAGTATTAACCCAGAACCACTGGTTCAGGGTTAGAAATTCGAGCTTAGATAAATTTTTATATTTGGCTTTATCTGATTTTTACATGTTTGAGCCTAATGTGCTAAATGCTGCTTTTACCGCTTTGATATTATCTGAACTGTATATAAATTGTGCAGAAACATTTCTCTTCTTACCTCCGGGGATGTGCTTACTGGTTGAGACTCCCTATTCTGTTAGTGTCATACCTTGAAATAAGAAAGAGGCCGGACAAGTTACTAAGCCGGATGACCCTTTGGTTTCCGGAAAGTTTCCCCCTCCTCGATTCGAGTTGTCCGCTCGGGTACACAGTCTAGAACACCGACTCAGGTTTTGATCATAAAATAACATGACTTCATGCCGGATCCCTAGTAGGAACGATTATTTTCATCATGTTGCATTTTGACTTAGGGGACTCAACACAAGGGTTGGGTCCGTCTAGGACTAGCAACCTGAAATGAAAAGACCATCCTGATGCATCCTATTTGTGCTGTGCATTTATTTGTTCTGAACCCGCATGTTGACCAGTTTTTGAATCTCGGGAACGTTGGAAAAAAAAAAGAAAAAAAAAGAGAAATAGCGGTTAGGGAATTAATTATTTATTTTTGAAAAAAACCAATGCCCAAATACTGTCAAAACTCTGCCGAAATTTTGAGAAAAAAAATGTTTTATTAATTTGTTTTACTAAAAGCAAAGGAAGAATAGAAAAAAAGAGTCGTTATTCTGTCTTGTTTTCAAAAAATAGAAAAGGAAAATAGTTTATCTTGCCATGAAAAAGAGTCTTGTTTTTAAAATGGTTTTTATTTATTTATTTGTTTATGAAAATGCCAAATTTAAAAATAAAAAGAGTCGTACATTAAACGTGGTTTTGTTATTTGTTGCAATATATATATATATATATATATATATATATATATATATATATATAAAAAGTTTTTCTTTATTTCCAAAAAATATATATATATATCTTTATTTGTTGCAAAAAGTATTTGTCTTGCCAAAAAGTCTAGAAAAGTTTTTTTTTAGACCTCCAATTTTCAAAAAAAAAGAAATCCAAATATATTTTCCATTATTGATTTCTTTAGAAAGTCTTTTTAATTGTTTTAAGAAAAAAAATAATAAAAATAAAAAAATATTTTCTTTTAATTTCTTCCAAAAAA
This sequence comes from Nicotiana sylvestris, assembly GCF_000393655.2. Classification (NCBI taxonomy): domain Eukaryota; kingdom Viridiplantae; phylum Streptophyta; class Magnoliopsida; order Solanales; family Solanaceae; genus Nicotiana; species Nicotiana sylvestris. The sequence goes on from NC_091063.1 coordinate 116,267,449, forward strand.
GTCAGAAAATATTTTCATCCTTCTATCAAAATTGAAAAGAAAATTCAAAATTCAAAAATATTTTTAGAAGCATTTCTTTCATTGAAAGTAAAATTCGAAAAATATTTTCTTTCTTCTTTAGAAGGTTTTCTTTCGAAATTCAAAAAAAAAATTAAATCTTTTTTTAGAAATCCTTCTTTGCAAAAATGCTCCCTTTCTTCTTTATAAGTCTTTCCTTCAAAAAAAATATATATAAAAAAGTTAGTTTATTTACTTTATTCATGATCGCCCGAACTACGCGGGTTTGATTCTCACCGGATGTGAGATACGTAGGCAACCCTCATCGGGTCCAACCTCCCCTTTTTGCTAAAATAACCAAAAACAAACAAATAAATAAAAAAAAATATGTCAAAATTTTAATTTTGTCATAAAAAAATCGGGTGACGCTGTTTTGTCAAAACATAGCCGAATGTTCCCGAAAGGGACGCCGGAGGGTTGACTTTGCATAAACAACCACCTTTGGGTCATTTTTTTAGATTTGGTCCAGTTGACCCACACAACCTTAAAAATCTTCGTCCCAGAGGCGTTGAAAGGCCGTGTTTGCAATACCGGGTCTTTTATTCTAATTTAAAAAAAAATAAGAAAAGAGTCATAAATAAGTTGGGTCACGCTGTTTTGTCAAAAATAGCCGAATGTTCTCGAAAGGGACGCCGGAAGGCTGATTTTGCGTAAAACGACCATCTTTTGGTCATTCTTTTGGGTTGCGACCAGTTATCCCGCACAACCTTAAAATCTTCGTCTCCGAAGTGCTGAAAGGTCGTGTTTGCAAAACCAGGTCTTTTATTATTTGAAAAACAAGAAAAATAGCCCGTGGTCAAGTGAATACCGTTTGGTTTTTAATTAAAATAAGCCGGCCCGGTTTCGGTGATGTCTTAAACCGTTCTTACCGAGATAGCCTTAGAGTATCTTTCAGTTGTCGAAAGGCTATTTTCGTAAAAGAATGGACAAGTTTGTAAAGTGTCATAAAATAATCCTCCCCGGCCTCAAAATTCATGTGAGATTTGGAAGGGGCCATATTTGCAAAAATAGCCGTTTGGTTGCATTTGTCAAACGGGGAAAGGAAGCTGGCCGTTTGTTTTTGAGTTTGTAAATCTTTTGATTAGAATATGCGGGTTGTTTGATTTTCAAGTTTGTAGGTCATCTTTAAACCTTTGAAACCCAGTTTGTTTTATTATGAAAATTGATAATTCCAAAAAAAAAAATGTTTCATTGTTGTTACCTTTCATTTTGTCCGAACTACGCAAGGTGTGATTCATGCGGGGTCATGATACGTAGGCAATCTCCATAAGATTCGACCACAACAAAAAAGCAAAAAAAAAAAAAAAGAGAATGGAAAAAAAAAAGAAAAAGAAAAAAAAATAAAAAAAAATGAAAAAGAAAAAGAAAAAAAGATGTTGTTAATAATGAGGACCGACTGAGTCCATTCTAACCTGTTTTGCTTTGAATCACAAAGAAAGTTAGGTGGTTGGTTTGTGGTAAGTCGAAAATACAAGATCCAGAAGCACACTTTGCGGGGATCAGGCCTGATGACAGAAGCACTCGAATCCTATTGGGGACTTGTTGACTAAGGTTGATGATATTGAAGTTGGCAATGGTCTGGGCAATACTGATGCGAGGCTCAGTGGCTAAGATGCCAGTTTTGACAAAGTGGGAGGACGCTCCGTTCCTTGGTTAGCAAGAGAGAAGCTTTTGGTGGCTTATTTTGTTGTCATTTCTGTTCTCCGGATTATTAGGGTTGTAATTCTGATATTGTCTTGTGTCAAACTTTCTTATCTTGTCATAGCGGTTTATTTAGTTTTTTCCAGGTTGTTTTAGGATTTTATTCTGGTTTGTTTTGTTTGTTTTGTTATTCAAACCATTTCACCGTTAGTCTAATTCAAAATCGGGTCTTTTATTATTTCCAATCATCTTTTTGTTTAGTCCTTTTATCATTTTGGTTCAGCGCCGATTCTAGTGACATGACATGCGCACACAGTTTGGGCCTAATCTTAAAAGTTAATCATAAAACCCCGGAAAGGTGATCAAAACATTTAAAGGAAATAAGGACGGTTTGAGATTATTCGGAGCTCGAGTCATGTGGAACTAGGGCAAGTAAAACACAAAGAAAACCGTTAAAAGCAAGATTCACCAAATTGGCATGAGGGTCGTTCATGATAATGAGAGTGAGAGTGTTGCCCAATGGTGCTTTAGAAATGACAAATGAAAAAGCAAATGTGTGAATATAATTGTCAAGTCCAACACCATCAGAAGATGCTACAAATCTTTGTTTAATTGTGTTGTTTGCACTAGACATGTTTTGAAGAGTGGAATGACGAAGGCATTTTGTTCTGCTACCTAAAAACTTTATCCTTCGTTACCCCTTTTTGAGCCTTATTTATTTGTCTTTCGTACCCCTCGTTCGGAATCAGTAGCAACGACTAGAAAACACAAGCGTGGCAGGTAAACAAAAGAAAAGAAAAAAAAAGAAGAAAGAAAAAACCGACAAAAAAGAAAGGAGAAATGAGAAAAAAAAGAAAAAGAAAAATGATAACGAAAACAAAAGAAAGTCAGAAGAAAACAGAGGAATTGGGAACTACGTTTGACCTGATTCCTCAAAGAGGATACGTAGGCGCTTCACGGCTCGATCATAAGGTGCATAATGTGCATAGGGTGCATAATGTGCATAGGGTGCATAATGTGCATAGGGTGCATAGTGTGCATAAGTGTGCATAGTGTGCATAGTGTAACGTAGTATAACAAAAATAAATAATCCCCAAGCAAGAAATTGGGGCAAGGGTTGCGCTTGTTGTAAACAAATATGGTTCCGAAGGTTGTAATTTTGAACCTCAAATTGATTTGTTTTTGAGCCTTTAATACCCTTTCTTTCTAGCCTATCCAAAAACCCACATTACGGTCCAAAGAAAGACCTTCTGATCAGTCTTCAAAAGATGCCAAGTCAGACAAATGAGAATCTTACCGATGAACATAACACTCTGATCCACAGCAGAAAGGACTCTAATCCCCAGCAGAGAGAGTCATATCGGCTACACTCCAAATCCCCATCTAGAAAATGATACAAATGAGAGAGTCTTATCGGTGAAAATCTTTACGGGCACCATAAGGCGATGAAAGTTGAGAGAAAAACCAAAATGAGAGAGGCTTGATAGTGAAAACCCTTCGGGCACTACAAGTCGAATAAGATTGAGAATCAGATGGGGAATCGCCAAATGAAGATCTTGAAAGACAATTGACGGCGGAGGATAGGCCACATGTGCATGTCATGACCATTAGAGTCGATATCTGCGTTTGATAGGTTTTTATTTATAGTTTGAGTCATCTTTTTCCTTTGTCTTTTATTCTGTTCCTTTTTATCTTTCTCCTTTCATAGAAAAATTCCCTAGTAGAGTCTGTTTGGTCAGAACAAGTGAGAAATGACTTCAAAATATGTCATCAGCTTTCCAATCATGCAAGATGAGATCTGACTAGTACATCCAAGTGGTATAGTCAGCAAAGAACAAGCGTGAGGCCAGTGTCAAGAAAGATATCCCCAGCAAAAGGGAATTGACAAAAGGATTGACGAGTGTCAAGAGGGATATCCTTGCCGAAATCAAAGGTTATAAACCTCAAGGCCAAGGCCCGTAGACAAATCAAGGAGAGAAATGATCATGATTTGGGAAATTCATACGAGACTAAAAGGTCGGGAAAATGCCAGTTTCCGAGCTATGCCACAAAAGAAGAGGGATATCCCCAGCAGAAAGGGATTATCCCCAGCAAATAATATCATCCCCAACAAGTTGTGGAACACAGAGCAAGGAAGGAGAAAGGGAAAAGCCATCCCAGTAGGAGTATCACAACCAACCACCGTGTTTTAAACTAACAAATTTTGTTTGATTTGAAACATGTAAAGGAAATGGCAATGATGACGGAAATGAATGCCACAAGAGAGATTATCAAATTGGGGCAGAAAATTTTCCTTTCATTTAGAAAATTTTCTGGAAGCCAGGTACCCATTTGGGGAAGAATAAAAGATAGTACCAGTCTCAAGGGAAGTGGTCTTTGAACCAGTGTTACCCCCAGCATAACAAGTTTTTATGAAGGAAGTTGTTCCCTAACGGATGGAACAAAAGGATGAAACTTATGCTCGAAGAAGCAAAAGGCCGGCCAGTGCCATTCCCAGCAGCCTTCCGAAGAGTGAAGCACTAGTTTTGAAGAATCAAAATCCCCCAGCAATGTTATCCTCGACAGGGTTATCCCCAGCTGATAACATTTTATCCCCCAACAGGTAAGTAGATAATTCCCCAGCAGTTATGAGGGAAGACAACACAAGTTTTTAAGGAAATGGTTCACGCATAGGAGACACACTTCCTAAGTTTAGTTTTACCAATAGGAGACGCACTTCCTAAGTTTAGTTTTACCAATAGGAGATGCACTTCCTAAGTTTAGTTTTACCAATAGGAGACACACTTCCTAAGTTTAGTTTTACCCATAGGAGACGCACTTCCTAACTTTAGTTTTACCCATAGGAGACGCACTTCCTAAGTTTATTTTTACACCATAGGAAACGCACTTCCTAAGTTTATTCCTACCCCCTAGGAGACGCACTTCCTAAGTTTATTTTTACCCTTAGGAGACGCACTTCCTAAGTTTAATTTCATGCTAGGAGACGCACTTCCTAAGTTTAATTTCATGCATAGGAGACACACTTCCTAAATTAAGTTTCACCCCTAGGAGACGCACTTCCTAGTCTGGTTCATTTAAGTTCATTTGTAGGAGACGCACTTCCTAGTTTGAATCATTGAAGTTTTACCCCTAGAAAATGCATTTTGTAGTCTGGGTAGTTCCGGTTATATTTTGCTTTAGGAGACGCACTTCCTAAAAATAAGAGTTTACCACTAGGAGACACATTTCCTGATCTTGGTACAAGTTTTACTCGTAGGAGACGCACTTCCTAGTTGGGTTCATCCGCCCTCAAATAGGATATGTTGGGTTCATCCGCCCTCAAATAGGATATGTTGGGTTCATTCGCCCTCAAATAGGATATGTTGGGTTCATCCGCCCTCAAATAGGATATGTTGGGTTCATCCGCCTTCGAATAGGATATGTTGGGTTCATCCGCCCTCGAATAGGATATTTTTGGATTCATCCGCCCTCGAATAGGATATTTTTGGGTTCATCCGCCCTCGAATAGGATATTTTTGGGTTCATCCGCCCTCGAATAGGATATTTTGGGTTTATACGCCCTCGAATAGGATATTTTGGGTTCATCCGCCCTCGAATAGGATATCTTGGGTTCATCCTCCCTCGAATAGGATGTCTTGGGTTCATCCGCCCTCGAATAAGATATTTTGGGTTCATCCGCCCTCAAAATAGGATATTTTGGGTTCATCCGCCCTCGAATAGGATATTTTTGGTTCATCCGCCCTCGAATAGGATATTTTGGGTTCATCCGCCCTCGAATAGGATATTTTGGGTTCATCCACCCTCAAAATAGGATATTTTGGGTTGTTGAAATCAGGAGCCCGCCTGAAGAGAGGAAAGACGTTTTATTTTTAAAGTTGTTTAAATCTCGCCAACCTAAAGAAAGGAATGACATTTTATTTTCAAAGTTGTTGTTGAAGTTAGGAGCCCGCCTGAAGAGAGGAAAGGCGTTTTATTTTTAAAGTTGTTTAAATCTCGCCAACCTAAAGGAAGGAATGACACTTTATTTTCAAAAGTTGTTGTTGAAATCAGGAGCCCGCTTGAAGAGAGGAAAGGCGTTTATTTTTCAAAGTTGTTGAAGTCAGGAGCCCGCCTGAAGAGAGGAAAGGCGTTTTATTTTTAAAGTTGTTTAAATCTCGCCAACCTAAAGGAAGGAATGACACTTTATTTTCAAAAGTTGTTGGTGAAATCAGGAGCCCACCTGAAGAGAGGAAAGGCGTTTTATTTTAAAAGTTGTTGAAATCTCGCCAGCCTAAAGAAAGGAATGACATTTTATTTTCAAAGTTGTTGAAGTCAGGAGCCCGCCTGAAGAGAGGAAAGGCGTTTTATTTTTAAAAAGGGTTGTTGAAATCTCGCCAGCCTAAAGAAAGGAATGGCATTTTATTTTCAAAGTTGTTGAAGTCAGGACCTCGCTTGAAGAGAGGAAAGACGTTTTTTTATTTTTAAAAATTGTTGAAATCTCGCCAGCCTAAAGAAAGGAATGACATTTTATTTTCAGAGTTGTTTGTTGAAGTCAGGAGCCCTCCTGAAGATAGGAAAGACGTTTTATTTTTCAAAGTTGTTTGTTGAAGTCAGGAGCCCGCCTGAAGAGAGGAAAGACGTTTTATATTTCAAAGTTGCTGTTGAAGTCAGGCACCCACCTGTATAACGAGAGGAATACTTTTCAGTCTTCACATTTCATGTCTCAGGCGCCCACCTACATAACGAGAGGAATACTTTTCAGTCTTTACATTTCACGCCTTAGGCGCCCACCTGTATAACGAGAGGAATACTTTTCAGTCTTATACTTCAGGTCTTGAAATCAGTAGCCCCTCCGGAAGGCAAAAGGTTACAACAGGAATCCCCAGCAGGAAACAATAAAAATCCCCAGCACTGGAAAGTAGAAGGTTTCAACAAGAGGTCCCAGCACAAGTTCAAGCGCACGAGTCAAAAGGAAGAAAAGACGCGTCTTGAAAGAAGTGGCCTGTGAACATTAAATTATGCCCAGCATAACAAATCTGATGAAGAGAGCCGTATCCCCAGAGGAACCGCCGAAAAACTTAATGAAGAAAGCCATGTCCCCAGCGGACCGAACAAAATGATGAAAACTGGTATTCAGAAAAGCAAAAGGCCAGTGTCATCCTCAAAGTCTCGGAAGAAAAGCACCGGAAGAAACACAAGCTGACAAGAAAGCAAGGCAACCAGAGCAAGGGGAAGACAGATAAGATTTTTTAATTCCTAGCTTAGTCTAGCTTCTTTATTTCTTTTGGCACGGTGTAATAAGGAGATCGGTAAGGAGTGGTAATAGCATGCAACAACAGTAACATTGTAGTCCCATGGTAGTCCCAGCTACCCAAAACTTCCTGAACTACATTAACCTGATTCCCCTTTAGCCAGGGATATGTAGGAAACCTTTGAAGCAAAGGTTCGGTTAAATCTTTTTCAAAAAAATGCTTCACACGGAGTACTCGGATGGGCAAAAATCGCTCATTTTATCTTTGCACGAAAACCCTTCGTGTCTTCGGGCAAAGGGGGGCAGCTGTAAGCACGTGATTTTTGCCATATGAAAGAATTACTCCCAAAAAATTCAAAATAAAATGATTTTCCTTGGTGTGCAATTTTGAGAATTTTTGGATAATTATTTGTATTTGTCTGTGCATGTTTATTTGTTAAAATTAATAAAAAATACAAAAATATGTCGCATTTTGTATGTAGGATTTAAGTCTACAATTGTTAGTAATTAAGTTTGTTTTACAAAAATTAAAAATTACAAAAATAGGCATCTTTTGCATTTTTAGCATTTAATGTCCAAATGTATAATTTTATGCTTAATTATTACTTAATTGTGTGTTAATTGTTATTGGGAGTTAATTTGCGCTTTTATAACTTAATAATAATTTAAGGATTTTTAGAATTTAGTTTTAGAAAAATAAAAGAAGAAAAGAGAGCAAAAATACAAAGAAAATCGGAATGGGGCTCTTCTTCAAATTCAAGTCACAGGCCCAAAGAGACCCAATCTTCCCAAACGACCCAGTCCATTTCGAACTGGGTCGAACCAGTCCATAACCCAAAAGACCCAAACCCCCCTTTCATTTTTTCTTTCATTTTTCATAAAAAAAAAAAACAAACAAACCCTAAATCTAGAAAAAGCTACCCGCCCCTACTGTATCATCTTCCTCAACCTCCCCTCCAGCTGCCATGGCTGCCCCTCCCTCTCGCTGCTTCACCACCCTCAACGACCACCCCTGCTGCGTCGTCTTCTTCATCGTCCAAGCCCACCACGACGCACGACCACAACACTTCATCGCTGCTGCTTCACCTTCTCAAACGACCCCTCCACCGTCCGCCATTGACGAGCAGCAGTGTTGCTGCATTTCTGCTCGTCAAGCATCTGCTTCACGTCCAAACCACCATCACTGCTGTTTCTTCTCCTTCGTCATAGCCACTGCAGCGTCGTCACTGTTGCTGTTGCTACGTCCAGCCATGGACGACCACCTCGCTGCCACAGCTGCGTCTTCCAGCTCGTTGCTGCTGCCCCCATTGAACGTGTTAAACTTTTGATCCAATTTCTGCTGCTGTGTCAAAGACTGATGCTGCCTGCTGCTTCACTGTATCCTCGCTGCCGCTGCGTCGTCAAGTTATTTTGGTGCGATAATTGTTTCCGGGCAGATTTGTTTTCGTTCGAGTTCGTCGTCATTCCGATCCGGTTAGTGGGCTTGAGTTTCATTTTGTCCGTATTTTTGTTTTGATATTCTCGGATCTAAAATCGGTAAATGTTTGATTTTGTTTTGTTCGTGTTTATCGCTTAATTAATTAGTTTTTCAGTTTATTTCATGTGTTTTTATTTATTTTCGTAAAAGAAATTGTTAGTTTAATTTTAATGTTGTTAGATTCAAATTTAAATTGTTAGTTTAATTTGTAAAAGAAATTATTAGTTTAATTTTAACGTTGTTAGATTCGAATTGAAATTTAATTAATTGTTTTTCAGTTCATTTCATGTGTTTTTATTTGTTTTTGTAAAAGAAATTGTTAGTTTAATTTTTAATGTTGTTAGAATCAAATTAAAATTTAATTAATTATTTTTCAGTTTGTTTCATGTTAATTTTATTGTTAGCTTAATTTTAATATTGTTAGAATCAAATTGAAATTGTTAGTTTAATTTTAATGTAAAAGAAATTGTTAGTTTAATTTGTAAAAGAAATTGTTAGTTTAATTTTAATGTTGTTAGATTCAAATTGAAATTGTTAGTTTATTTTTAATGTAAAAGAAATTGTTAGTTTAATTTTAGTTTAATTTTTAAAAAGAAATGGTTAATTTAATTTTAATGTTGTTAGATTTAAGTTGAAATTCAAATAATTATTTCTTCTTCGGTTTGTTTTTATTCGTTTTAAAGGAATTTAGTTGTAATATAGAAATAGGGTAGTTTAATCGCTGGAATCATCCATCTTTGTTGATTAGTTTAGATTAAATTCGTGTTCATCTTTTGGTTGAAGTTCGTTCTTAATCCGGTCATTTAATGTGAGTTTATGTTTTAAATGCTTGATTTAATTTGAATATTCATCTTGGTTGTAATGTTGTTAGATTTAGTTTAAAGATCAAATGATTAGTGAATTTAGAAATTCAAATCTACTTATTTGTTATGTTCAATTTGTTAATATTATTGAACCTGAATATATATGGGTTGTTAAAAATATCGTTCAGTCAAAATAATTCCGATTGTTGATTTGTTGTTCATCGTTTAAGTTTGAATTTGTTGATTGAACTGGATTAGAGATTGGTTATAGCTGGTAATTTAATTTTAGGTTCTTCGATAATTTTGAAGTTTGAACAGATTTTGAATCAGGGCGTAACAGTAGTTTTAGGGATAAAATAGGAATTAACCAATTACGGATTATTTAATTATGGTGGAGGACAAGACGTAATGATAAAAGCAAAAAGGAAAAGGTGGATAATGATGTCTTCTTTTCAAAAAGAGGGAACAAGGGGGTCCACTTTGACTACTTTTCAAAAAGAGGGAACACGGGGGGCCCACGTTGACTACTTTTACTAAAGTAAAAGTGTGAGTAATAATAAAAGTTAAAGGGTACACATAGTGGAAGAAGATTGGGTCTTGCTTTGTATATAAAGGGGGATGATGAGATTGAATTAAGGAAGAGGAAATTTTTGGGAGAGATAAAAATTTCAGAACTAAAGAGGAGATAAGAACATACTTTTAATCTTGAAGAAGAGGATTTCTAAAATATCCGAATACTATTTTCGTGTATTCCTGAGTGTGATCTCTGCCTACTGTTTGCTTCCGGGATTTTCAATTGGCTTCTTGAGTTAACTATTGGTCCTTTGTTATTGCTTTATTGAGTGGTTGCTGGAATTTCTGTTTGGTTTTCAAGTCTACTGCTGGGTTTTCTGACTGCTGGTTGTTTGTTGTTGCTGCGCTGTTTCTACTGCTGCTGATCCTATTCTTCCTTTCCTTGTATTCAAATACCAGGTAAACGACTGTAATACTAGCTATTGCAAGCTGAAAAATGTGAAAGCATGAATACATGAAGAATGGAACTTTGAAGTTTTAATTTCGCTTTTTCTTCGTTTCTTTTACTGATTGTATTTAGGCTATTTCATGTATTACTGTTTAATAATTGGAATAAGAGAAAAATAACATAAGTTGGTCTTTAGTGAATCAGCTTGGCAAAATGGGTTAATTCACTAGCTATGAAGGTTTTAATATGGTCAACAGTAGGTTAATCATGAATGGATAGTTAAATTTAGTTAAAGCCAAACAAGACTAGATAATGTTTAAGTTTAATAAACTTTCTAATAAGCTTTAGTAATTATGGTTAAATCTAGTTTCAAATGGTTATAAATAATTAATTCCAATAGTTTTTTTTATATAACAATGCGAGCTTCAATCTAGCTATATTTGATTTCTTTTGAATATTAGTTGTCGAATTTCTTATTTTATTTATAATTTCGAATTTTCTTTCTTTTTTTGGTGAAATTCTTTCCATTAGTATTTGTCTTAATCTAGCAATTAGTATGTTACGTTTTCTTAATTCTTTTTGAAAGCTCCTAATTAATTAGGATTTTCTTTCTTTATTTTAGAGACTAAACTTAATAGAAAAAATGTAGTCACTATAGGTTTATCCTTTTAAATAAAAATGAGATGAGCCTCGCCTAATAAAACGCACCGATTGCGGGGCCCTCAATAAATGTTTAATTGAATACTTAGATTTCGAGATGGGCCGTTTAGCGAACTCCACCGCCTTACCCAAAATAACAACACGCTAGTTTCTTTAGGACGCGTCTTAATTAATCTTACTTTCCTAAACTCGGGTGCACATATATGTGACCCAAATCCAAATCTCAGCAGAGTCAAAGTGTGTCGACGATCACGGGTACATTGATTATGACGCGGTTCAAAATACATTTTCACAACGTTGCAATTCCCTGTAAAATAATAATAATAATAATGAAAGCGGTTAAGAGTTAAAATTTGCACATGAGCTCATAATTGTATAAAATCAGATAAACAAGCCGAATATGACAGTTGAGCGACCGTGCTAGAACCACGGAACTCGAGAATGCCTAACACTTTCTCCCGGGTTAACAAAATTCCTTATCCGAATTTCTGGTTCGCGGACTGTAATACAGAGTCATTCTTTTCCTCGATTCGGGATTAAATTGGTGACTTGGGACACCCTAAATCTCCCAAGTGGCGACTCTGAAATAAACAAACAAATACCGTTTCGATTGTCCTTTAATTGGAAAAACTCCTTGTACCCTCGCGGGGGCGGAAAAAGGAGGTGTGACAAACATTATCTTACGAACCTACCGAAATCATCAAAATACCAATCCGACGGCGTTTACCAACGATGTTGACCGTAATGAACTCTAACTATTTACAAGTTCAAAAATCAAGCTTTCTTTCAAAATCACGTTTAAGCTTTTCAGAAAAGAAACCAGACCACATACACAAGTCATAAATCATCAAATAATGCTATGTAAGGTCTCAAATCATGAAATAAGAAGCTAAAACTCAAAACGATTTATCTGGTCGTTGCATTCACCTATCAAAAAAATTATCTAGTATTTCTTTCATTAGGAGAATAGCATTGAGTTGTTGAGTGTGTTTTATAAGGCGACAACCTTTCTTAATTTTTCGATAGGTTATGAGTAAATGGATTATAGTTTTTCATTTAGGGATAAGTTAAATGAGATCTATGATTTTTGGAGTGAAATCTTATCTGAGTATCTCTTCATGGATTTAAGTTATACGTACTTATAGTGTGAACTTTCTCTTACACTCACTATCAATTTCGATGACAAATTATGAGATTCTTTGATTCCATATTAATAGCACAAGAGCTACAAACAACAAGGGGCCAGAAAATGCTACACACACTGCCAGGCAAGTTAAAGCGGAAAGAAAGCCTTAATCGGAGCAGTAACCAGAGAAGTAAGAGTAGTAAGGCAAAAAGTGGTCTCAGACATTCCAACTGCATGAATGTAAATCTTATTTATGTCCCAAATTTGAATGCTAACGTGTAATATATCATTTTATCATATTATTTTAGTTAATTCTTATCAAGAAATTTACCTGTACTTATCTAATAAACGACCTGATTATGTGTGTATATTTTAGAGTATCAGTGCATAAAGTTTAAACTTCGTCATGCCTATGTATTTTTTATTTATTTTAGTGGGGAGTTTCGGGATGCATTTTTTTGGGGGGTGGGGGGGGGGTTCAAAAATATTGTGGGTTTTATATTCTGTTAATTTTGGGTGAATTTTATCGGGGTGTTTACCCATTGTATTTTCCTTGTTTCATGGGCCTATATTTTATTGTATTTTTATGTGGTCTTGTGTAGTAAAAAATGTACGGGGCACCCTATTTAGTTGTTTAACCTATATCCACATTTTAAAAAAGTTTTAACTTATACCTACTTTTTAAACAACTTCAGGCCTCTTTCTACTCCTCCTTCTCCTCTTTCATTTTCTTCTTCTCCTTCCCTTTTTCCTTCTCCTTCTCCTCCTCCTCGTCCTTCTTCTTCTTCTTCTTCTTCTTCTTCGGGTGACAATGATGTTATATGGTTGTTGTGAACATATTTTAATGTAGTTTATGATGTTTTACAATGGTGAGCTGTTATGACGCTTTAATTTTTACTATGACTTAAGGTTTCTTCTTCTTCTTTTTCTTAATTGTAAAATGAGTTCATTAGATTTATTATTGTTTTGACAAATTGATGATTGGGGTTTGTTCCTGATGATATTTGGAGGTTATGTTTCAAATTTGAGCTCATTTGGAGTAGATTTAGGTATTAAAAATCGTATATTGGATTGTTATCATTCGAAAAACAAATTTCTATTTTTGGGCAATTTGCACTTTAGGCATATTTGGCCTTAAGTGCATAAAATTTTTGGTTGCACTTCAGACCTTTTAGCCTTAAGTGCATCTGAAGTGCAATTTTTCACTTCAGACTTATTGGCTTAAGTGTAGCAAAACATTGTTGCACTTCAAACCTTTTGGCCTTAAGTGCATCTGAAGTGCAATTTTTCACTTCAGACTTATTGGCCTTAAGTGTAGCAAAATATTTGTTGCACTTCAAACCTTTTGGCCTTAAGTGTATCTGAAGTGCAATTTTTTACTTCAGAATTATTGGCCTTAAGTGTAGCAAAACGTTTGTTGCACTTCAGACCTTTTGGCCTTAAGTGCATCTGAAGTGTAATTTTTCACTTCAGACTTATTGGCCTTAAGTGTAGCAAAATGTTTATTGCACTTCAGACCTTTTGGCCTTAAGTGCATCTGAAGTGCAATTTTTCTCTTCAGACTTATCGGTCTTAAGTATACAAAACATTTGTTGCACTTCAGACCTTTTGGCCTTAAGTGTATCTGAAGTGTAATTTTTCACTTCAGGCTTATTGGCCTTAAGTGTATGAAACCATTGGTTACACTTCAGACCTATTTGGCCTTAATTTCATATGAAGTGCAAATTTTCACTTCAGACTTATTGGCCTTAAGTGAACAAAAACGTTTGTTGCACTTCAGACTTTTTGGCCTTAAGTGCATCTGAAGTGCAGTTGTCAAGACCCGAATTTTCCACTATCGGGACCGTGATGGCACCTAACATCGGACTCGCTAGTCAAGCCAACATTAGAGTTCTATTCGCCTTTTTCTTTTACATTTTATATTTAAAATTAACAAAACAAAATCAAACTGGTATAATGCAGAAGTACATAATAAACCAGTGATCTATATACTATTAAAATATTGAAACTATTACCACCTAGAAACTGGTGTCACAACCCACGAACATTCTATGAAAATCTACAAGTATTGTTTTGAAGGAAAAGTACATCTGTCTCGAAAGAAAATAAAACAGGAATGTAGAAACATAGGAGGGAACGCTAGGCCTGCGGATACCTGCAACACTACCTTGGGTCTCCTAGATGAATGCCTGCAACCGACCTCTCGATCAGCCATAACCAGCTCCAAAATCTGCACAGAAAGTGCAGAGTGCAGTATCAGTACAACCGACCCCATGTAATGGTAAGTGCCAAGCCTAACCTCGACGAGGTAGTGACGAGGCTACAATGGGGCGTTTATAATATAACCTCCATACAGTTTATAATAAAGCAAAAACAAAGTACGGAACGAAATGGGACAGTAACTTACAGTAAATACATACAGAACCCAGTTATCTTGCCAGTACTCAGCTATAACAAATCCTTAAGAGAGATATAATGCTACAGAATAAAATCACAATAGAAGAAGAGTACATAAACAACAAAATGATGCAGCGCGCATCCCGATCCCACCATATAATCAGTAATAATATGAACATTCACCTTATTACTCCTATTGCAACATGCAACCCGATCCCACCAGTCCACCCTTATTGCTCCTCAATATATCACCCTTATTCCTCTTATTGCGGCGTGCAACCCGATCCTACCTATCCACCCTAATTACTCATGTTGCGACACGCAAACTGATCCTCGTCCACAAATAATTCTGCCACAAGTCCTGATACATCTTAGCGGCGCCCAGATGAATAGAATACCGGGAACTATGGGCCTCCTCTAGAATCAACTCATGAAACCCATCCACATTAGGCACACAAACAAGACATTGCATCCTCAAAACTCCATCATATCCAACTGTAACCTGCTTGGCATCTCTGTGCCGCACTATGCCCCTAAAGACAAGCAAACGGGGATCATCATACTGTCGCTCCCTAATACGCTCAAACAAGGAAGACCGAGCGACTATGCAAGCTAAAACATGATTGGGCTCAGAACATCTAACCTCACGAAATGATTAGCCAAAGCCTGAATATCTAATGCAAGCGGTCTCTTACCGACTAGAATATACGCAAGGCTACCCATACTAGCTGACTTCATACTCAAAGCATCAGCTACCACATTGGCCTTCCTAGGATGATATAAGATGGTGATATCATAGTCTTTCAATAGCTACAGCCACCTTCTCTGCCTCAAATTGAGCTCCTTTTTCTTGAACAAATACTGCAAACTTTTATGATCCGTGAACACCTCACACGACACGCCATATAGATAGTGCCTCCATATCTTTAGCGCGTGAATAATGACTGCTAGCTCCAAGTCATGAATTGGATAAATCTTCTCGTTAATCTTCAACTGTCGCAAAGCATATGCAATAACCTTGCCATTCTGCAACAACACCGCACCAAGTCCAATATGAGAAGCGTCACAATATACTATATAGAGCCCTGAGCCTGTGGGCAACACCAATACCAGCGCCATAGTCAAAGATGTCTTAAGCTTCTGAAATCTTGCCTCACACTCGTGTGAACACCTGAAAGGGGCACCCTTCTAGGTCAACCTGGTCATCGGGGCTGCTATAGATGAAAATCCCTCCACAAACCGACAGTAATAACCCACAAAACACAAGAAACTCTGGATCTCTGTAGCTGATGTGGGTCTAGGCCAGTCCTTGACTGCCTTAATCTTTTTAGGATCCACCTGAATACCCTCTGCTGATACAACGTGACCCAAGAAAGCAACTGAACTCAACCAAAACTCACATTTCGAAAACTTAGCATATAACCGGTTGTCCCTCAGAGTCTAAAGAACGATCCGAAGATGCTGCTCATGCTCCTCTCGGCTGCGGGAGTAGATCAAGATATCATCAATAAAAACAATCACGAAGGAATCCAGATAGGGCTTGAACACCCGCTTCATCAAATCCATAAATGCTGCTTGGGCATTTGTCAAGCCAAATGATATCACTAGAAACTCATAATGCCCATATCAAGTCCGAAAAGTTGACTTAGGGACATCAGATGCCCTAATCCTCAACTGATGGTAGCCAGACCTCAAGTTGATCTTCAAAAACACTTTGGCACCCTGAAACTGATCAAATAAGTCATCAATCCTCGGCAATGGATACTTGATCTTAATGGTGACTTTGTTCAACTGCCGATAGTCTATACACATCCTCATCGACCCATCCTTCTTTTTTACAAACAACACCAGCGCACCCCAGGGCGAGACACTAGATCTAATAAAGCCCTTATCAAGTAGATCTTGCAACTGCTCCTTCAATTCGTTCAACTCTGGTGGGGCCATGCGGTACGACAGAATAGAACGGAGCCAAATCAATACAAAAGTCAATATCCCTATCAGGTGGCATCCCCGGCAGGTCTGTAGGAAACACTTCTAAAAACTCCTGAACGACTAGTGGAACCTCCGCACTAGAATCACGAACACAAGACAAATAAACCAAACACCCATTCTTGACCATACGCCGAGCCTTCATATAAGAAATAACCATACTTGTAGAATGCCCAGGAGTCCCTCTCTACTCTAATCGACGCAATCCCGGCAATGCTAAGGTCATGATCTTGGCGTGACAGTCCAATATACCATGATAATGTAACAGCCAATCCATCCCCAAAATGACATCGAAATCAACTAAATCGAGAAATAGGAGATATATGCTAGTCTCAAAACCCCCAATAATAACCACACACAAGCGATAGACACGACCTACAATAATAGAATTCCCTACCGGTGTGGACACATATATGGGAGCACTTAAAGAATCACGAGGCATAACCAAATATGAAGCAAAATAAGTAGACACATAGGAATATGTAGACCCTGGATCAAATATAACTGAAACATCTCTACTACAAACCGAAACAATACCTGTGATAACAGCATCGGATGCCTCAGCCTCAGGCCTGGCTGGGAAAGCATAACACCATGGTTGGGCCCCACCACTTTGAACTCTATCCCTAGGACGGCCTCCTACTGGATGTCCTCTACCTCTAGAGGCCTAGCCTCCACCTCTAACGGCCTGACCTCCACCTCTAGCGGGCTGACCCCTACCTTTGGCTCCCTAACCCCTAACTCTAGCTGGCTAAGTGGGCGGTGTTTGGATCATGGCACGAGAACCCTGCTGTTGTGGCTGAACACCCACTAATCTCGGATAGGTCATCCGGATATGCCCGTACTCACCACACTCGAAACATCCATCCTGATACTACGGCTGAGGAGACTGAGACGGACTCTGATGGTCCGGTTAACCGCGATAATAACTCTAAAGAGGAGGTGCTCTGATAGGAGCCGTGGTGCACTATAAGCTAGCTTCCCTGAAGTAGGTACATAAGGACCATGACCCCCTGAAGCTCCATGGGATGTCTGAAATGCTGAATGAAACGGCCTAGGAGGATGACCCCTACCGAAAGTACCTCAACCTTCAAATAGGCCCCACTGAATCCACCGGAGTGGCGAGGCCTCTTGTCAGACCCCTGACCACTCTCCTGAGCTAACACCATGTCAACTCGTTTGGCCACATTGGCCATGATCATGCCCAACTATGCCTTATAAAAAGGACAATGCGGACGTTGCAAATATAACCTGAGTATTCTGCCCAGAGTCGAATCCACAGAGAATTAACCTATCAATCACTATCTTTAGAACTACTAAACTCTTGAGAAT
Organism: Nicotiana sylvestris; assembly: GCF_000393655.2. NCBI lineage: Eukaryota > Viridiplantae > Streptophyta > Magnoliopsida > Solanales > Solanaceae > Nicotiana > Nicotiana sylvestris. The sequence continues at coordinate 116,285,122 of NC_091063.1, forward strand.
CAATTTCCCCAAACGTTTGAATCACAGTTGATGGTGTCTTCAATAACTAAAATTGCACGTAAATAAATAGCTGTAAACTAAGGATGCTAAGGTTGTAAACAATAATGAGAAGACACTAAGGTAATGACTTCCCCTATTGATGGAATCCCTTCTGTTTATGCTTCATACAAATTTCCTAACACACCTCTATCAATCATAAACACTTTTATTACCGTAAATCTCTCCCGAGTAATCACAGTAATATACTCAATGCACTCTCCCGAGATACACTAGCTAGCTCTAATTAACACGGTTCACTTTAGATTGCACTCAAGGCTTCGTTATCCCTAATCCCGCCTTTAAACCCGCAGTTATAGATCCCTCTTATACTTTGGGAGTGGTGTTGTTCAACAATAACCTAAATATGCACTCTCTCCCGAGTTATGCACACTAAATAGGCACAGCTAATTGAGGATCCTGTCAATTAACTACAACATACACAAAGTTGAACAAATAAAGATTGAGACTAGCAATTTGTATTCACATAAACAAGAAGTTCATCCACAAATAGGTTCCATCAAAACCTTAGACAAAATATTTAGCTACTCCTAACTATGGGTAAACAAACTAAAACAATATTCATCATAAAACTTGCAAGAAAAATAAAGAGAAGAAGAAACCAAGATGTTTTGGGTGCTCTCTCACACTTGTTCTTCTTGCCAAAAAAACTCTCCAAAATAATACCTCCTCTCTTGGGCGGAGTCTAGTGTTTAAAATAGGGTTTTGGGCTAAAAATTCAGTGTTTTGTACTTTAGTCCCTGAAATTTCCGCCTCCTGCCGTGGTTCTACCGCGGTTGCGGTCAAATCGCGGCCAAACATGGACTCTGATTCTTCAATTGTCTGCGTCTGCACTCTGCCGCGGTTCTGCCACGGTCACGGTGAAACCGCGGTTTTTCATCCTGTTCCATTTGGAATTTGGCAAAACGCAAAACATGAAAGTTGTATCTCTTTGAGTATCTTTCCAACCATATATTATGGAGCCAAAATAGAGTTCTGAGTGAAGAGTTATGTGCATTTTACTAGATAGTATGCAATATGCCTCATCGAGTCTTCGTTTGTTCTCAACTATCAAATTTGATCCTCGAACACGATCCCGGCTTAATTCCTTGAGCTTTTACTCAGACTTCAAAGCTTAAAATCACTTAAATTCATTCCATAACATCTATATAGTTCGGAATCACACCTACAAGGCATAAAACACATAATTAGTGCAAAACACTAGCGATTAAAGCGCAAACTCAACTAAAGTCCTGTAAATTAGAGTGTAATAATCAACTAAAACACGTAATTATAGCCTATCATCAACACCCAACACTTAAACCATTGCTCGTCCTCGAGTAATCAAACTACACTTTATATAGACACGACCTTTTTAAATCAATTTTCCTAACTCATCACACCAAGAATATTTAAAATAGGCTAAGCACAAAAGCATAACATCTTCACCTCAAGATTTGACTCACAAGTACCACGCATTATTCACAACTCACCCACTTACTCTAATATAGAGGTCACTGACATTACCTTTCCTTCATGAATCAAATGCCCTTACACAAAAAAAAAGTGGTTCCACACAATAAAATTTAAGAACACTTAGGAACTCAAGATAGAAAGAATTCACTCACTCTCAGAAATAATATTCATATGCCACAAAAGATGCACCATAAGCTTGCCCGTAGTGTACTACTCCACTAATCGAGCTCATTCAATCTAGGATCAATTAGGACTTTATTTGGTTGTAATGTAGGCTACGGGACGGGTAGGATACATTTAGATATAAGAGTGACTACACCTCCCTAAGCACTTTAATACATATAATTTAACATTCAAACCCCATACTTATGTCAAACCAAACTCCACCTTCACATCAATATACATCAACTCCCACATTATTTAAGCACAATTATATCAAGAGTCACCACTATCAAAGAATATATTTTTTTTTCTTTTCCTTTTTTTCCCAATTCAATTGGCTCTTGCTTTTTCAAATCAATGCACCTTTCTCCTTATTTCATTGGTTCCACTCAAAAGTCAAACCAACCACCCCACACTTTAACTTTTAGAAAGTTCATAACAATTCAAGTGCTCATGAGAGGTTACAATGGTTCAAATAGATGGTTAATTCAAACAAATGGGTAAGGCTTGTAATGTGGTTGCCAAAGAAACTAGATTACAGGATCAAAGGGGTTAACTACGATACATAACAATTAGGCGGGTAAAATATACATATCTGGCTCAACAAAGAAACACCTATATCACTTCCAAGACTGAACAAAACTACTATTTCGCTTTGCAAACACACAGGGAAAGTTCTAGACATCAAATGCAATGCACAGAATACAACAAACCTCACACACGCATGACACATAACTCACTCAAGATTGGATTCATCAAGACACTCTAGTCAAAGTAGTTGAGCAAAGTTAAGATAATACAATTTAAGATACTTCTACAAGAGTCTAAAACTGAGCCTAAGCGTCACAACCAAAGTACTCACTATTCTCAAGGCATAACAAAGTCAAGAGATATTGCTTCACTTCAAAACACAACACAATGACTCCTACTCCCCCCCCCCAAAAAAAACTAACTACACCCGGTTCAAATAAAACCCTTGGAAAAGAACCGTGGTTTAAAGAAAAACCAAGGGGGAATTACTACACTACCTAGAAAAGAACAATAAAATAAAATAAAAAGAAGCTACATGGGCTACTTCCCTCAAGAGTACAATCCAAGTGGTCCGTCCTCAAGAAGAGTCATGTACCTTTGTTTTTTTTAGATCCGACTTTGACCCTCAAGAGACCCGTCGACAAGTGTCCGTCATTGGGCCAAGTCAGTTACTCCTAATGTGAGTACAGTCAACTATACGCAACAACACATATACAATATTACAACATGTTCCATGTCTATGTACACTACAATACAGTATCAAGGCAAGTCTCCCACCCCACACTTAAAATTGTGCATTGTCCCCAATACACACCATACTAATAAGAGGGTAAAAGAAACTCCCTGGTAGGCCAAAGACCGAAGCACTAGCAGCTCATGGGGTACTCAGACTTCTCCCAATCTTGGTCTTTCGTGCGGTTACCTCACACTTAGTTCCAACCAATGGTTTGTTGTTACATCCTTCCAATGGCTTTGTGTTCCATGTTCCTAAAACTAAAAAATCTACACTACAAGAATAATACAATAATAAATAAAAATAAAATAAAATAGGGTTGCCTCCCAACAAGCGCTTGATTTAAAGTCGCGGCACGACGCAAATAATTTTACCACTTTTCTCGCCACTTGGACGAGATGAACTGTGCACCTAGCTTGGAATCAAGCTTGTGACCACGATCGATAGGGGGTGGTAAGTTGATTATCGAGCCGAGCCTTAAATTCTTCATTTTTCCCTTCTTGGATCTCATGTGAGGAATGTCATTTTGTTTTTTTGTTTCCTCAAATTGTAAAATGTATGGTTGTTGCCTTTCCTCCTCGCAGTCTCTCACGGACTCATGTAGTTCAATTTTTATATCACTGCACAATTCTAATGTTGAAAATTGCTTGGAATGTGACTTCAAACCTTCATTTTGCAATTTTTCTATTCTGACATTCTCTTTTTCCCCCGGACTAGAGTCATTCTCAACCAGATTTTTATTTACACCGGTTGATTCTAAGTCCATGTTTTTCTCGGCATCATTGGTACTCATGGGGTCGGTTGGCGGAGGTTCAATTCTTGACTCTTCAAATTTTAGCTCACATTCTTACTCATTTTCAAGAATGGTCTCCAACATGAGCATTATTTTCTCATTTTGGGCATTTGAGAGTTCTTGGTTTTGATTAAGTGCCAAGGAATTTTGGAGACTATTTTCCAAAAGCTCCTCCAAGGCACTTTGTTCTTTGTGTCCTCCTTCAAGTAAGCACTCCAACATGAGCTTGAACTCTCCCTTTCGGCCATGCTCAACTTCTTCCAATTCGTTAGCCCTATCATTTTCATCAAAAACAATAGAATCATCATAGCGGGGGCTTGGGGAAGGGAAGGAACAATCAACACAATCATCCCAATGACCATTTTGAAAACCACACTTACCACGAATACTCCACTCATGGGTTTGAGATTGTGCGCACAATCCACCCCCGGGAAAATTTAAACAATTTTGCCACGAGTGTGGTCCTCCACAATAAAGACAAGGGTCATCATAGTATGAACAACTACCATCCCACCAATTTTTATTATATGATGCCATTTTTCAAAACTAAGAAAATAAACAAGACCCAAAAAATAAAAATAGACTAAGGTAGGAAAAATTAATTACACAAATATTCACAAGTTAGGTATAGAGAAAACTGACCATACTAAGAATTTTTGTATTTCTATCAATGGTAATTGATAATTCCGTTAAGTCCCCGGCAACGGCGCCAAAATTTGATCACGCCCAACTATGCCTTATAAAAAGGACAATGCGGACGTTGCAAATATAACCTGAGTATTCTGCCCAGAGTCGAATCCATAGAGAATTAACCTATCAATCACTATCTTTAGAACTACTAAACTCTTGAGAACCAATTTCCCCAAACGTTTGAATCACAGTTGATGGTGTCTTTAATAACTAAAATTACACGTAAATAAACAGCTGTAAACTAAGGATGCTAAGGTTGTAAACAATAATGAGAAGACGCTAAGGTAATGACTTTCCCTATTGATGGAATCCCTTCTGTTTATGCTTCATACAAATTTCCCAACACACCTCTATCAATCATGAACATTTTTCTTACCGTAAATCTCTCCCGAGTAATCACAGTAATATACTATTGCACTCTCCCGAGATACACTAGCTAGCTTTAATTAACACAGTTCACTTAAGATTGCACCCAAGGCTTCGTTATCCCTAATCCCGCCTTTAAACCCGCAGTTATAGATCCCTCTTATACTTTGGGAGGGGTGTTGTTCAACAATAACCTAAATATGCACTCTCTCCCGAGTTATGCACACTAAATAGGCACAGCCAATTGAGGATCCTGTCAATTAACTACAACATACACAAAGTTGAACAAATAAAGATTGAGACTAGCAATTTGTATTCACATAAACAAGAAGTTCATCCCCAAATATGTTCCAGCAAAACCTTAGACAAAAGATTTAGCTACTCCTAACTATGGGTAAATACACTAAAACAATATTCATCATAAAACTTGCAAGAAAAATAAAGAGAAGAAGAAACCAAGATGTTTTGGGTGCTCTCTCACACTTGTTCTTCTTGCAAAAAAAAACTCTCCAAAATAATACCTCCTCTCTTGGGCGGAGTCTAGTGTTTAAAATAGGGTTTTGGGATAAAAATCCCGTATTTTGCACTTTAGTCCCTGAAATTTCCGCCTCCTGCCACGGTTCTACCGCGGTCGCGGTCAAACCGCGGCCAAACATGGCCTCTGATTCTTCAATTGTCTGCGTCTGCACTCTGCCGTGGTTCTGCCACGGTCGCGGTGAAACCGCGGTATTTCATACTGTTACGTTTGGAATTTGGAACAACGCAAAACATGAAAGATGTAGCTCTTTGAGTTATCTTTCCAAAAATATATTATGGAGCCAAAATGGAGTTCGGAGTAAAAAGTTATGTGCATTTGACTAGACAGTATGCAATATGCCTCATCGAGTCTTTGTTTGTTCTCAACTATCAAATTTGACCCCCGAACACGATCCCGGCTTAATTCCTTGAGCTTTTACTCAAACTTCAAAGCTTAAAGTCACTTAAATTCATTCCATAACATCTATATAGCTCGAAGTCACACCTACAAGGCATAAAACACATAATTAGTGCAAAACACTAACGATTAAAGCGCAAACTCAACTAAAGTGCAGTAAATTAGAGTGTAATAATCAACTAAAACACGTAATTATAGCCTATCATCAGGCCGCATATTGGAAAGAAATCTCACTCCCAGTCTCCTTATCCATCTGCAATCTGATAGGCTGAGCAAGTCTCTCAATAAACCTCCTCACCCCCTCTCTCTCTCTCTCTCTCAGTGGAAAGTATAAGAAGAGCTTGACGGTCCAGATCCACAAATCTAGTCTTGTACTGAGTGACAGTAATAGAACCCTGCTGGAGGTGCTTGAACTGCCTCCGATAGTCCTCTCTCTGAGTGATAGGAAGATATTTCTCCAAAAATAACTGAGAGAACTGGTCCCAAGTGAGAGCTAGTGACCCAGCTGGTCTGGCCAAACAATAATCCTTCCACCTTTTTTTGGCGGAACCTGATAGACGAAAGGTAGCAAAGTCAACCCCAATGGTCTCCACTATCCCCATGTTCCGCAATACCTCGTGACAACTGTCCAAATAGTCATAGGGATCCTCTGAAGATGTACTTCCATAGGTAGTAGTGAAAAGCTTGGTAAGCCTATCCAATCTCCATAGCACTTCAGAAGACATAGTTGATCCATCGCCGGCCTATGCTACAACACCCGGCGGAACTACCCTAACTGGCTGAGCTACTGGAGTCTAAAATTGAGGAGCCATCTTCTCTAAGGTGTTAGCGGGAGTTTGTGCTCCTCCCCTAGCCCGAGAGACGGTTGGTGCTACAAGGAATGTACCGGCCTGAGTAACACTCTCCATAAGTCCCATTAAACGGACAAAAGCATCCTGAAGTAACGGAGTATCGATAAAACCCTCTGAAACCTGAGTTGGCCCCGCTGGAACAGTCTGGGTCGGAGCCTCCTCATCAAACTCTACCTGAGGCTCCACCGTTGGTGCTGCTGCTCGAGCTCTAGGCTAAGCCCTACCCCTGCCTCGGCCTCTAGCACGACCTCGGCCTCTGCCCCTTATAGGAGTTGCCACTTAGGGCTCGGGCTGCTGATCAGTTGATAAAGTGGTACGTGTTCTCGCCATCTGCAAAGGAACAGAGTAGAGAGTTCAATTAGCATTGAGAGATCAAATTGCATGGCAGAGAAGAATAGAAGTGAAATTGTTCCTAACTCTATAGCCTCTGGGGGATAAGCACAGACGTCTCCGTACCGATCCTTCAGACTCTACTAAGATTGTTCATGAATTGTGAGACCTAGTCAACCTAGTGCTCTGATACAACCTTGTCACAACTCGAGTTTTCCACCGTCGGGACCGTGATGGCGCCTAACATCGCACTCGTTAGGTAAGCTAACGTTAGAGTTCTATTCGCCTTTTTTCCTTTACATTTTATATTTAAAATTAACAAAACTAAATCAAACTAGGATAATGCGGAAGTACATAATAAACTGGTGATCTATATAATATTAAAATACTGAAACTATTACCACCCAAAAACTGGTATCACAACCCACGAACATTCTATGAATATCTACAAGTATTGGTCTGAAGGAAAAGCACATCTATCTCAAAAGGAAATAAAACAGGAATGTAGAAACATAGGAGAGGGCCGGGGCCTGCAGACGCTTGTAAGACTACCTTGAGTCTCCTAGATGAATGCCTACGACCGACCTCTCGATCAGCCACAACCAGCTCCAAAATATGCACAGAAAGTACAGAGTGCAATTTCAGTACAACCGACCCCATATACTGGTAAATGCCGAGCCTAACCTCGACGAGGTAGTGACGAGGCTACGGCGGGCGTTTATAATATAACCTGCATACAGTTTATAATAAAACAAAAAGGAAGTATGGAATAAAATGGAACAGTAACTTGCGGTAAATACATACGGAACCCAATTATCTTGTTAGTACTCAGCTATAACCAATCCTTGAGAAAGATATAATGCTACAGAATAAAATCACAGCAGAAGAAGAGTACAAAAACAACAAAATAATGCAGTGCGCATTCTGATCCCACCATATAATCAGTAATAATATGAACATTCACCTTATTACTCCTATTACAGTGTGCATCCCAATCTCACCAGTCCACCCTTTTGCTCCTCAATATATCACCATTATTCCTCCTGTTGCGGCGTGCAACCCGATCCTACCTGTCCACCCTTATTATTCCTGTTGCGGCGTGCAATCTGATCCCACCAGACAATAATATTTCACCCTTATTCCTCCACAATATACCACCCTTATTTCTCCTGTTGCGGCGTGCAACCAGATCCCACCAAATCACTACCAATCACACAATAAGAACAAGTATTTCACAATTTAGCTCAAACCCTCCATAACATTTATGCCTCAAACCAAACCAAACGGAAATCTATACAACTATGAAACCTCATCAATTAATACTACACAACGAGACCAACCAAAATGTACCATGAAAAACCGAAAACCAACTTAAACCAATAATGTGATACAATGAACTACGGAACAATTAATACCTTCAAAAAAAGAAAACAACATCCAAGAAGCAATTAAACATGGAAGCACCAATAAGCATGTAGCAGTTAAGACAGGAAAATAATATATTGTGGACGGGGGAAAGGAGCGGGCTAAACAGATAATTTGGTGGCGCATAGGTACTCGTCACCTCACCTATACGCCACACACATGGGTTTCAACATAGCAAATAAGTCGAGGATCCCTAATCCTCAAGTCAAAGTTAGACCAAATACTTACTTCAATCCAACGGCCAAATCAAAGCTCAATTACCGTTTTTCCTCTAGATTCCACCTCCAATCCACTCGAATCTAGTCATGATTAACTTAATAACATTAATTATCGCTAAAGAAATTAATTTCAATGCATAATTATAGGTTTTCTAAGATTTTTCCCAAAAAGTCAAAAATCGACCTCGGGCACGCTTGGTCAAAACTTAAAATTCGGACCAAAACCCGATTACCCATTCACCCCTGAGCTCGGATATATAATTTGTTTCGGAATCTGACCTCAATTTGAGGTCTAAATCCCAAAATTTCGAAATCCCTAAGTTCTACCCAAAAATCCCCACTTCCACCATGAAAAACCCTAGATTCTAGGATGAAATCTTGTAAAAAGAAGTAAAAGATTGAAAGAAATGAGTTAAAAATCATTTACCTATGATTTGGGGAATAAATAGTCTTTGAAAAATCGCCTCTTGAGGTTTAGGTTTTGAAAAATGGGAGAATGAATGAAAAATCCCATCTATGTCTAAGCTTATCAGCTGCAGGTGTTGCTTTTGCGACCTGAGTTTCGCAAATGCAAAGAAGCTATCGCAAATGCGAAGCCCTTCACAGTCATGTGTCCATCGCAAATGCGAGTAAAGTGTCGCAATTGCGATCACTGAACCTCACAAATGCGAGGTCAAGGTTCGCATTTGTGATCCTGACCCTCCCCAGACTCCCTTCGCAATTGCGAAGGTAACCTCGCAAATGCTAGGACTGCTGGCCCAGCCTTCCTTCGCATTTGCGATGAAGGCCTCGCAAATGTGACCTCCACAGTAGTCGCAAATGCGAACCTTGACCTCGCATTTGCGAGGTCTGAGGCCTGCAACACTGCTGAAGAACACCAACAACTTTTCTAACTTTCAAATGACTTTGTAGCCTATCCGAAACTCACCCGGCCCTCGAAGCTCCAAACCAAACATGCACGCAAATCTTAAAACATCATACGAACTTGTTCGTGCAATCAAATCGCCAAAATAACATCTAAAATTACGGATTTTACACCAAAACACATGAAATTTTCAAGATAGTTTCGAAACTTCTATTTTCTCAACACAAGGTCCGAATCACGTCAAATAAACTCCGTTTTTCACCAAATTTCACAAACATGACTTAAATATCATATTAAACCTGTACCGGACTCCGAAATCAAAATACGGGCCTGATACCTACGAGATCAAACATTAATCAATTTCTTTAAATCCTTATAATTTCAATCTTACAATTTTTATCAAAAATTCATTTCTCGGGCTAGGGCCCTCGGAATTCGCTTCCAGGCATAATCCTAGGTCCCATATTTTACTATGGACCCATCGAAACCGTTTGAATACGGGTCTGGGTCCATTTACTTAAAATGTTGACTGAAGTCAACAAAAATTAACTTTTTAGGCCAAAATTATTATTTTATCATTTTTTACATAAGAGCTTTCCGGATGCACACCCGGACTGTGCACGCAAATAGAGAAGGGATAAAATGAGGTTTTTAAAGTCTCAGAACACGGATTCGAGTTCTAAAACAGAAGATGACCATTTGGGTCATCACAACAATTTTTCACTTCAGACTTATTGGCCTTAAGTGCATGAAACCATTGGTTGCACTTTAGATATTTGGCCTTAAGTGCATTTGAAATACAATTTTTTCACTTCAGACTAATTTTTTTTAATTTCACACCCGATAAATCTGAAATTGATCGTAAAGTGGGTACGCTTGCAAACTTTTTTTCAAAGTGGGTATAGGTTCAATTGTGACCCCAAAACCGGGTATAGATGCAAAAGCCCCTCTTATGTAGTATATGTGTTGTGTGAGTTAGGTGTTGGGTATTAGGATGTATACTTTTGGCTCATTCTTTATTTACTGGGTAAATAAAATAATTGTGTATTTAATTTAGTTAATCTGTATTTTCTTTTTTATTTCAACTTGGTCAATTTTGAGTTTGCACATTCGGATGCTAAAAATATTATATATGTAGCAATCTTCAGTAGTTTTCGGGTAAGTCAAAACATTTAATCGTTGTGAGTTTTGACTATTAGTTTTTGTTTAGTGTTTCACCTATCCCCAAAAAAAATTGGCTATTGTTTCTTTTATTAGGAGAGTAGCATATTGGCTTTCTAGGGGCTGAGCTGTTGAGGGAGTATTTGTAAGGGCTCCAACGAACCATGGAGAGTACAATTTGCATAAAGTATCAGTTTTTTCTTGATTTTTCGATAGATTAAGACTTATGGGTAAATGAATTATAGTTTTTCATTTAGGGATACGTTAAATGAAATCTTGATAATTTTTAAGTGGTTTGTGATTTTTGGAGTAAAATCTTATCTGCGTATCACTTCATGGATTTATGTTATATGTATAGATTCTGTAAAAAAAATTGCCCTCATTGAATTCTTACGTGTAATGTACTACTTTTATCAGATTGTTTTAGTTAATGCTTATCAAGATATTTACCTATAATTATCTAATAAGCAACCTGATTGTGTATGTATATTTGCATAAAGTTTAAGCTCCTTCATCCTTACGTGTTTTTTTTTCTTTATTGGAAGGGGGAGGGGGATTCGGATGCATATTTTCTAGGGGGTTTTAAAAATAATTTTGCTTTTATGTTCTGTTAGTTGTCGATGAAAATCTCATATAGGTATTTATCCACTGAATTTTACTTTTTTCTTGGGCCTGTTTAAGTTTTGTATGTATTTTTTTTTTTGGAATTTGCATCTATACTCGCTTTTTGAGTCATGTTTTAATTTATACCCGCTTTGTAAAAAAAATGCAAGCGTACTCACTTTTTGCGTAACTTCAGGCAGCCTGAAGTAGCAAAGGCAATCATGCAAACTTCAACATTTTAGTAGACGGAGCTGAAGTAGCAAAGACAATCATGCAAACTTCAACATTCTAGTAGACGGGCCTGAAGTAGCAAAAATTACTAAACCAAGTGTTGGCTGAAGTTTTTGTTTTTAATTGCTTAATTTAAGCATTCCAGTAGCTGAAGTTTTGTTCTCTATTTGCTGAACTTCAGCATGTTTTAGCTGAAATTTTTCGTGTAGTAAAGGCAATCACGCAAACTTCAGCATTTTAGTAGATGGATCTGAAGTAGCAAAAATTGCTGAACCAACTGTTGGATGAAATTTTTGTTTGTAATTGCTGAACTTAAGCATTCTACTAGCTGAAGTTTTATTCTCTATTTGCTGAACTTCAGCATGTTTTAGCTGAAGTTTTGTTCTATATTTGCTGAACTTCAGTATGTTTTAGCTGAAGCTTTGTTATGTTTGTGATGAACTTCAGTGCTGAAGTTTGTTTCGTATTGAAAATGAAATTTCTCATCTTTCTACTGATACAGTTCATAAAAATCCTTCTGATCTTTTTGGTTGGGTACAAAACATGTTCTGAGCTCAACAACACTTCAATTCCCTCTAATTTCGACATGATTGGTAGTATTGGAGAAAAAGATTAAAGTGTATCCCCGGGTGGTGGTGCATCTTCTAGTAGTATTACTATCAATGAGCAAAACAAAATTATTTTCGATGACGATTTGAGAGCAATTCCAAGTGGAGCTGTGTTTGCAACAGAGAGTAATAAAAGACAACCACTAACAGCAGATGCAACAACAAGGCCAGTTGTACTTGTAGATTCACAAGAAACTGGTGTTCGCCTTGTGCACACATTAATGGCGTGTGATGAAGCAATAAATATTCAATCAATAATACTTACACAAAGTCTCATGTGTTTGAGAGAGAAAAGAAGAAGAAGAGGAAAAGAAAGGAGGAAGAAAGGAGCGCACAGGTAGCAGGAAGAAGGAGGCGCCTGAAGTTGTAAAAATTAGGGTATAGGTTAAATAATTTTAAAAATATGGGTATAGGTTAAATAGGGGAGACCAAATAGGGCGCCCCGTGCAATTTTACTTTTTTGGTGTATGCGTGTTTGCTGGGTAAGTTAGGTGTTGGGTATTAAGATGCATACTTTTGGGCCCTTAGATCTATTAAATTCTTATATCTTTTTCGAATTTGAAATGGTATTTCTATAATATAAAATAAATAGTACATCTCATTACTTAGGTATCATATTAATTTTTATATTTAATTATTAAATTCGGTTAATCTTGAAAGTGTACTATAACGATCCGGCCGGTCGTTTCATGAGTTACCGCTCCGTTTTCCCTATTTCTGCTTCTTATTGTCTGGTTCAGCTGTATTATGTGTTATCAGGTTGGTTGGTTCGGGTTCGGAGAGGTTTTGGAAAGGAATGAGACACTTAGTCTCTTTTGAGTAAGCTTAGGTTGGAAAAGTCAATCGGATGTTGACTTATGTGAGAAAGGGCTCGGATGTGAATTTCTATGGTTCGGATAGCTTCGGAAGGTGATTTGGGACTTAGGAGCGTGATCGGAATGGGTTTTGGACATCCGGAGTAGATTTAGGCTTGAATTGGCGAAATTGGAATTTTGGCATTTTCCGGTTGATAGGTGAGACTTTGATATAGGGGTTGGAATGGAATTGTGGAAGTTGGAGTAGGTCCGTTGTGTCATTTGTGATGTGTGTGCAAAATGTCAGGTCATTCAAATGAGGTTTGATAGAATTTTTGATTGAAAGCGGAACTTGGAAGTTTTTGGAATTCTTAGACTTGAATCCGATGTCAATTTGGTGTTTTGATATTGTTTTGAGCATTCCGAAGGTTGGAACAAGTTTGAATGAGGTTATAGGATATGTTGGCATGTTTGGTTGAGGTTCCGAGGGCCTCGGGTGAGTTTCGGGTGGTTGAACGGATCAATTCATGTTGGAAAAAGTTGTAGAAAATCTGTTGTTGGTGTTGCAGATGTTTGGCATTCGCGTTCGCGAGTGCGCTCTCGCATTTGCGAAGTGCTGGGGTCAGAATGCATTGCGTTCACATAGAGTTAATGGGAGCAGCTGGTTCTAGGTCGATTGTGCTTCACGTTCGCGAGCTTGGGGTCGCGTTCGCGATGGGTTGAGGAGCTGAGGCATCGCGTTCGCGTATAGGGTGTCGCGTTCGCGATGAAGGAATAAGTGGTCAACATAAGTTTGTGCTTCGCGATCGCGAGGCGTTGACTGCGTTCGTGAAGAAGGGATTTTAAGAGCTCGGCAGAATGTTTAAAAGACCACTTCCGCGATTTTGGGTCTAAATTTCACCATTGTTGTTTGGAGATTTTTTAGAAGGATTGAAGAGGGAATCAAAGGGAAACACTTGGAGGTAAGATTTATGGACTTAACACTCGATCCTAATGTGATTTCTACCTAATTAAACATGAAATTTGTGGAATTTAAAGCCTAAAATTAGGGAGTTAGGGCTTGGAATTTGAGACTTTGATTTGAGGATTTGAAGGGTCATTTGTGGTCGGATTTTGATGTATTTGATATGTATGAACTCGTGAGAGTGTAAGAATTCTAGTTTTGTAATTTTTGTTGTAATCCGAGACGTGGGCTAGGGAGTCAGGTTTGGCCAATTTCGGGATTTCTTTATGTAAATTGGTTATTTTGTAGTGGGCTTTGTTCCCTTAACATATTTTGATGGTATAAATCTATTTTTGGATAGATTTGGAGTACCTAGAGGCCGATTCAAGGGGTATAGGCATCGCGGGCTAGAGTTTGGACCGGATAGAGGTAAGTAATGATTGTAAATGTTGTCTTGAGGGTATGAAGTCCCGGATTTTACATTGTTGTGCTACTTTGAGGTGACGCACATGCTAGATGACGAGCGTGGGGTCATGCACCATTGGGTATTGTGACTTAGTCCGTCCCGTATGACTGTTAAACCGCGTATTTGATTGAAAACTGTTTGCTATCATTGTGCTTTTGAAAGTATCATTATGTTTTGGGCTGAATGTCATATTTGAGCTTCGTGCCAATTGTTGATACCCAATTTTTTCCTTTATATTTATATATGCAAAATACTTTCAAAATAGCATATGTATGCATATATAAGCATGTCCAAGTGTTTTATTATTTTTCCAATTTTTAAAAGATTTTTAAATCAATTTATCGCCTTATTTTATCAGAAAAAACCAATAATTATATTCAAATTATCATTTTTGGTAACTCCTTTATTGAATTCTCATATTTATACCAAAATATAGCTAAGGTAATTTTTGCACATTTTTTTACAAATTTATTTAGCTTTCTAAAGTTAAATTGCATATAATTGCAATTTTAGCCTATTTTAAGATTTATTTGTGTTTATAATTACAAATTTGATTCCAGTATTTTTAATTTAATATTTACATATTATTAATCGATTTAGTACCTTTAATTTATTTCCAAAAACTATTTTACTATTTTTATAAAATAAATAAGAGAAAAATGGCTATTTAAATATTAGCCCTGTTTATTTCAATTTTAGCCTTATTTGGGCCCCAAATGAACCTAATTCCCAATCTCAATTCCCCAACCCAATTTTAATTTAAACCCGCCCCTGACCCGATTAAATTCTACCCGACCCAAACCCCTCTCATCCTGGCCGTTGATCTCTAAGATCAATGGCCCCTATTCACTCTTATCTTTTTTAACCCAAACGACCACCCTAACCTTCTCATTTCTCACCTACCATCCGCCTCTGGACTCTCAAACTCTCTCAAACTCTCTCAAACATTCCCAAACCCTAACCGCCTCTTACCACCACCTCCACCTTGAAACCCACCGGAATCCATGGGTTCTCAAGCTATGGGAGTCTTATACCCACCTTCTCTTGCTCCCACGCGCCTGATACCTGAAGATTCGAGGACTGACCTCAAAGGTTTGCACCCAGACCTCTGTCTATTCAAGGTTCCACAGCCATCTCCGGCTTTACTCCGGCGTACCATGGTGGTTTGAGCCTGATTCTGACCTCTCCGACTCAGATTGGTGACCTTTCAAAGTCTACCTCATTTCTAGGGTTCTTTTGAAACCCTAACCCTTCGAGGTTTTCTCCGATTTCCTTAGATCCGTTGTGTATCTGTGCTCTCCTTGAGTTTTCAAACGATTTCCCTAACTTTTCTTTCAAAAATTACTTTCAAAACCGCTTCGTTTCCGATCTAGGGTTTTCTGAAAATGTTTAAGTGTTTCTCTGACTTTCTCTCCTTTGTTTTTTGTGTTTATTTGCCTCTACTGTGTTCTTATGTTTTCTTCTATCTTGTATGTTCTTCTACTGAGTTTTTACACTCCGTTCTTGTATGTTCTTCTACTGAGTTTTTATACTCCGTTCTTGTATGTTCTTTTACTGAGTTTTATATACTCCATACTTGTATGTTCTTCTACCATGTTTTCCATACTATGCTCTTATATGCTTTTCTACTGTGTTCTTATATTTTTTGTTTTCTACTATGTTCCAGCATGTTTCTCCTACTGTATTTTCCTGCTAAGTTCTTAAGTTTCCTTATTTTCCTTCTATTAAGCCCTGTTTAAGTTTCTTCTGAAAAATCTCTTAAGCATATTTCTTTTACTGTTCCTATCAGTGTTTTTCTTTTGAGTGCTTCTACTGTGTTCCGAATGTTACTTTGCTATCATGTTTTTCTCATGAGTTTCTGTTGATGAAAGAAGCATGCAAGAGGTTTCAACTCTGAAACCTCTGAGCCTGTTTCAACTACTTGCCTTCTCATCTCTGTACTTGATTCAGTGTGGAAACCGTAGAATTTGGGGGTTCCGCCAAGCTTGATTATGTGATTTGATTGAACTTAGGGTTTATTTCAAAACCCCTAACTCTTTCAGACCCATTCCTTGTTTTCATATGACTCTGACCTTTTGCTAAACTTTTCTATACTGGATTTTCTACTGACTTTACAATGACACTGCAGTCTTCCTTCTTGCTTAACATGTTCGTATTCTCCTTATATATGATAGACTTCCCTTTAAAATAGCTTCTAAATTATTGATTAGTTCCTACTTCCCTCTGAATATGGGTCTAATTGATTCCCTTTCCATTGTTGCTGATTTCCTTTAAGTTAAAAACCTTTCCCATCTTTTGACTCGGTTCATTCATACAAAATCTCAGACCCTTTTGATTTACTGGTTGTTAATTGATCTTCTTACCTTATTCGCACAAACCGTGTATTTCAAAAATCCCGTCCTTAAATAACTTTTATGTATTCACCCCTAATTGCCTACTTTGCACAAAGTGTTTGATTAATTTCTTTCCTTAATTGGTTTATACTCGTTTGAATCTGAATCCCTTAACTAAAGGGAGTCTTGTGTAATTGATTGACAATCAGCTCTTCAATTATTTCTTACCTTATTTCTACTTGGTTTTTACACTATAAAAGGGCACGACCTTTCTTCACACGGCAAAGGACACAATTCACAATCTCTTCTGAACTCTTACTCACATAATAGAACTCTCTCTTCTTGTCTGCACTGAGGTTTTTACCAGACTACTGCATTTTCTTTACTTGTTTCTTTGAAACTGGTATGTCCTAATTTCAAATATCAGCATCCCCACAATGTGTTTACTTACAGCTTTCTGCATCTATGTCTACTTTACTACTTCTACAGAGTTAAATACTTAAACTAGCATATTGATTCCCTTTTGCTTGTTTTTGCTATGAATCCCTATTCCCTATTTCCCTTTTATGTGCTTTGAGTTACACTTTAAAACATGGCAATATACAAGTTATTGTCTATGGATTGAACTTGATCCCTTAGGGGATCCTAACCTCTAAATAATGTGTTCCAGTAGGCTTATGGGTGTGCCAGCATCTCCCATTGTTGGGTTATGCCCACTAGCCTGCTTTTTACCTCTTGCAACTCTTCATTCCTATATCCTCATGTCTGCTATTTCCTTTTCCCTTTCCTCTTTTCAGAATTCTGCACTTACACTCTCTCTTAATTCCTAGGTTCTGCCCCCCTCTTGTGAGCCTTGCCTTGGGACCTTGAGTTCCCTCTGAACTTGGACACCTGAGGGCTGGCCCTTCTACACTGCACTTTGGCTTAATATAGTGATACATTTGGGTGTAAGCACTTCCCAAAGTTCTTATGAAACTCTTAGGGAACTCTGACACACCCAAGTGGGAGAAAGGCTTTGAAACATGATCTTTGGAGTTAGTTTACTTCATACTTCAGACAAGAAGTCTGAATCAGGCTCTCCTTGGTTGTAATTTTCAATTTTTGATGTATTTTTCTTTATTTTATTTGGACTGTAATAACTTATAATAACTTTTGGGGATGGTTAGTGAAAAGGGAAGGGTAACCATGCATGTAAAATGAGTAGATATCCTGCTCATAGGGAATTTCTGATTTCTGCATATTACATAGATATCCTGCCTATAGGAATTCTGCACTTTCATATGTAGATACTATGACTATAAGGAATTCTGCACTTTCATATGTAGATACTATGCCTATAAGGAATTCTGCACTCATATAGATATCCTGCCTATAGGTTTCTGAAATTCTGCATTCATATGGATATCCTGCCTAAAGTTAAATTTCTGCATCTCTCATATAGATACCATGCTCCTAGTTAACTGGAAATCCGAATCCTGCATATGCATTTGTCACTAGGCAAACCTGTTTATAGGGCTTAAACAACTAACTGCATTTAGATATCATGTTCATAGGCTTAAACGAAGTATATCATTTAGATGCCATGCCTATAGGATTTTTGCACTCTTGCTATGTATGTAAAAGTGTTTAGAATCAACAACTCCTAGAAAGCATGCCTATAGGAATTAATAACCAAGTCTGAA
Organism: Nicotiana sylvestris; assembly: GCF_000393655.2. NCBI lineage: Eukaryota > Viridiplantae > Streptophyta > Magnoliopsida > Solanales > Solanaceae > Nicotiana > Nicotiana sylvestris. Next base: position 116,303,353 of record NC_091063.1, read on the forward strand.
GCGTCTCACTCATCTACAAATCTAAAATCATTGTCTAACGTCTGCGGAATTTATGATCTTTTGTCAAAACTCGTCTTTCCTAAATAACTGACAACCTTTTTCTAAAATCAGTATACTTCATCTTTTCTGAAATCAGTACATATCATGCCTATAGGTTTTCGTCTAACACTTAGGCAAGCCATAGGGCAGTTTATAAACTGAATCAGATTTTATTAACTATAACCAGCATGCAGGCCTGATTCGAGCTTCTTATCTGAAATATGCAATAAATCAGTCTGCCCCAACTGTTAAGTTTAATCATACCCTAATCAGTACGTGTAAGACATACTAAATTATATGCTTTTCTTTGATTTAAGGAGGTCTGTTTGAGCCCTTTTATCTGTTTATATGCTTCTCCAAACTTGTTATATGTGTTTTGTCTGTCGCCTTAGTATTTTACCTTTTGAAACCATAAATAAGCCCAATACCTCCTCCCTCTAGGATTAGTAGTCCCAAGTGCCTCCGAGGCTGATAGGATTGGGGCGGGTAATAGCATGCAATAAGTAAACGAGACCATTCTGCGCTTTAATACCTTAACGGGGTGGGAAGGGTAGATATGGATATGATGACCACGCAATAACATCACGTGTAGCCCCTCACTGAGGAGTGATTACCGGATGTTGTGTGGGGTGATCCATATTATTAATAAACCTAGGACCCCCCCCTTTCCTTTGTTTTTTTTAAATCTTTTTTTAAACCATTTCTTTTAAGAAAATCAACTCTTTTAGTTCCTTTTTCTTACTTTTGTTTATTTGTAACCATTATGTGAAAATCCCCTCTTATTTGAAGCCTTTATTTGCCTATGTGTTATTTGTACTTAAGTCACAACAATAGTTTGGTCGGGAACCACACTAGTGGATCCTGAGGGGTGCCTAACACCTTCCCTTTGGGATAATTTCAATCCCTTACCCATTCTCTGATTACTCAAAACAAACCCCTCCTAGTGTCCTAATGCACTTTAATCATTAGGTGGCGACTCTTCAATTCAAACCCAATTCCCGAAAGGGAACGAGTTGTCCTCCCAAATGTCACAAACCCGATTTTTACGAGAAAAAGGGGGCGCGACAGCGTGGCGGCTCTGCTGGAGAATGACTTTTAGGCTTTTACCATTTCAAGCTATTACTGTGACTTTACATTTCTTTTGTGCTTTATTTGTTTAATACATTTAAGCATTTAATTCCCTCTTCTACTGCAAAAACTAACTTGTCTCTTGTTTCTTTCCCTTGTTTCTTTCACGGCTTTTCTTTACTGCACTCCTTTATTACTATTTTAAATTATTGTAATTACTACTTTATGAACGTGCAAATACATGACAACTTGTTTTAATTATTGCATATGCATGTTTCCAACATCATATTCCACTCGTGCCAAACAAATACCATAGCAACGCTTATAATGAGTGGTTGAGCGCTTCCAATATTATCACCCTTTAAATCCAGCAAAGGCGTATTTGCGGTAAAACCAGTCGATCAACGGTGTAGTCTACGGTTCCGTGCCTTTCTCTCTTGAGTTGTCCGCTCAAGGGTACCAGTCTAAAACCCCGTAGAAACCTTACTCTGTTTAAACTGTGCATGCATCATGTTCAAACCTAGCTGAGTCAGTTATGTTGTCCGCATAATGACTCTTTAAGATAGCTTTGTCCAAAGTCCACTGGGTTTCCCAAAAATCCAAACGGACACTATCACGTTGTGTGCATTTATTTGGAGAACTAAATGCTTTTATGTCAATTATTGGTATTTAATAGTCGAGTCTGGTGGGGGTAAGGGCCTAACCCTTTTGTCTTGCAGAAACATGAGGCACAAAGTCCCCAGATTCGGCATGGTCACAACATCCACCCAAGGTTGCTAAGCTGGTGGGAGGATCTTCATTCCAGTGATCAAACTCTTGTCCGAAAATACCTAGGAAATCTACCTTCCCTCCTAGAGGTCCAACCCAACAACAAAATCATAGAAGCTGCTACTCTATTCTGGGATTGTGATAGGTCTGTGTTTCACTTCGGAGAGATTGAGATGACACCCCTGCTAGAGGAAATAGGAGGATTGGCTGGTATACCATGGGAGACCCTAGGTTTGTTAATGCCGGAAAATCGCAAGGGTAGAGGTTTTCTCAAAATGATGGCCTAAAGAAGAATCCAGACTTGACATGTTTGAAGGAGTCCTACATTCCCTTTAATTATTTGTATGAGAGGTACGGTCACAACAAATCCTACCGTACTTATCCGGATGATTTCGCCCTTACATCGTTGGGGCATATTCACCGAAGGGTCTTTGTCTTCATGTTCTGTTTCTTGGGGATGATAGTGTTTCCAATGAAGAAAGCAAGGATCCACACCAGGCTAGCCATGGTCACCAAAACTTTGATGGAGGGAATTGGTGGACAACCATTTAGCATAGTGCCCATGATCATCGCAGAGATATACCGAGCCTTGGAAAAGTGTCAAGAAGGAGCCCAACACTTCGAGGGCTGCAACTTGCTACTCCAGCTCTGGCTCATGGAGCATCTTCAAAGGGGTGAATATCGGCAAGAGATTCAGCGTAGAAACTGGGGCGATCATATAGCCTTCCATCAACCAAGGCGAATGAACTACATGCCCAACATGTTTGCTCAACCAGAAGATGCCAAGGGGTGGGTGGAGCTATTTGAAAATCTAACTGAGGATCAAATACAATGGATGTTCGAATGGTTCCCTACTGAAGAGTTTAACGCCCGATCCAGGGACGCACCATTTCTGATATTGATCGGTTTGAGAGGAACAACCCTTATGTCCCCCTCCGAGTTATGAGACAGGCTGGTAGGAAGCAGGTTATACCAAGGGTCGACAAGATGAGTCACTTACGGGCTGACTTACAAGCTGATGACAGTCCTTATAAGTGACAAGCTCAGCATATGTGGTATTGCAAGATCATCATAGGAAGAGATACTATCGAACCAGACAGATACCATGTTGGCTGCACCCCATACGATTCAGGCTGGCTGGAGGATAATCACAATGGTCTGGGCCAACCCGGGTTTGTTCGAGGTCACAGAATCATCGATGAAAGGGTTGAAGCACAGGTCAAATACAACCAACTGCACAAGAGGATTCAGGAATGTGAAAGCGAGCACCGTGAGATTCAAAAAGCCCACCAAAAACTTATTGAAGAGTGGAAAGACTAGGCTGTCAATGCCAATAAGCGATTATGATACCTGGAACGAGGTTTAGCGAAGCTGGAAAGGAAGTTTCTCAAGAGGATCGAGGACTGCCAAAATGCTGAAGGAAACGAGGGTGGACATCTGGCCAGAGCCTACCTGCTGCTGGGACTTCGTGAGCTGGTGAAGCTGTTCAATGGAGCCAAAGATGCCGAGTCTGGGGAAGGTCCTTCTGGGACCAAATAGATAGGAGTTTTCTTTTACTTTATGAAATGTAATAAGGCCAATGGCCACTAATGACATTTTATTCCTTGTTATTTAGTGTCGTTTTGGGATTCGTCTACTTTTTATCAATAAAATGAGGCATTTAGCCTTCTAAGTTCTCCAAATCAATTTGTCGCTAGGCCTACCTCGGGCACAACGAGGCTCCCAAATTAGGACGCAATTTACATTCTTGCACTATGTGTTTAAATATCGCAACACTTTCTTATAATCCCCACTGACTTGTTACCTTTTTGTTTTTACTTTTTGTTTATTTACGCCCCTCCCCAAAGGTTAGTTCGTGCACTCTAGCATTGTCATCATATTCCACAAGATCAAAGGTCCCTCCACCCACTCCTCCTTCTAGTCCTATCAGAAGCAGGAACAAAGGAAAGATGGAAGATTTGAACAACACCAGAAAGGAAAACTCAACTAAACAGGTAGAGGTCACTCATGGTGCTCAGGTCTCCAAAGAAAGTGCGTCCCAACTCGAGCAGAAACTATTGAAATTTTAGGAGGAACTTGATCAGGTCCGGATCTGGCAAACTTGTCATTTTCCCTCACCACTCTTGATGTCAATTTTCCAAATGCTCAGAACCCCATGCCTCCACAAAACATCCCAAAACCACAAAACCATCCCGCTTCTCACTACCACTGCAATACATGCTACACATCCAGCAATACTCCACTGCTCATCCAGAACCTCTGAATTTTACAAATGACCATTTCCACCATAGCACCCCCATCTATGTGGAAACCATGCCACAATCCACCCAACCTATCTCAAGCACACCCGATTCTGATGATAAATACTCACTCTTCAGGAACCTTGCTACGGAACTCAAGAAATTGACTAGTCGAATTCAGGGTGTCGAAGGAAGTAAGGGGATTCAAGGGTTGAACTACGAAAATCTTTGCATACAACCGAATGTCGAACTGCACGAGGGGTACAAACCTCCTAAGTTTGAGATGTTTGATGGTACCGGGGATCCGAGAGTCCACTTGAGAACGTACTGCGACAAGCTAGTCAGAGTAGGGAAGGACGAAAGGATTCGCATGAAGCTTTTTATGAGGAGTCTAAAGGGAGATTATCTATCTTGGTACATTAGCCAAGACCCGAAGAAATGGTCGAACTGGGTGAGTATGGCATCCGACTTTATGGACAGGTTCAACACAGAAAATACACCAGATGTGTTCTACATCTAGAACTTAAAGAAGAAGCCCACGGAAATATTCTGCGAGTATGCCATTCGCTGGAGATCAGAAGTTGCTAAGATCAGGCCTGCTTTAGAAGAAGAACAAATGAACAAGTTTTTCGTCCGGGCTCAAGACCCGCAGTATTATGAAAGGCTGATGTTGATTGAGAGCTAGAAATATTCCGACATCATCAAGCTAGGGTAAAAGATCGAGGAAGGCATCAAAAGTGGTATGGTTACAAACTTTGAAGCTTTGCAAGGTACCAATAAGGCTTTACAGTCTGGTGGTACGTCCAAGAAAAGGGACATAGGTGCCGTAATGGTTGCACTAAGAGCCAAATCCCCTATCAAATACCAAGCTTATCCGATACCTCCACTCACATATCAGGCTGCCCCGAATTACCAAGCACCCTCACCTATTTGCTAAACTCCACCACCTACTTACCAATCACCTCCACCTCCCACATATCAACCTACTTCACCCAGATATTCCCAACCCACACATGTCTACCAAGCCTACAATGCTCAGCCATCCCACTATCAGTCACCTCCCGCACACCAAAACTTTCCTAGACCTCGACCAAATTTTGACCGCAGACCCCCCAAATAGTATACCGCCATTGCTGAACCGATTGACCAGCTGTACGAAAGGCTCAAAGTTGCTGGTTATGTCACCCTTATCCCTGCTATAACCCCGAAAAATCCTTCTCAATGGGTCAATCCAAATAAATTCTGTGCATACCATTCCGGCATGAAAGGGCATACCATTGATGAATGCCGCTCTCTGAAAGACAAGATCCAGATTTTGATTGATAATAAGATCATTATAGCAAAGGATCCTACTCTGAACATCCGCAACAACCCTCTGCCAGAAAATAAGGGTGGTGATGTTCACATGATTGAAATAGAGGATGATTGGGATCCCCAAGGATTGATCAGTTTAATCATAGAAGGTGACGAACCAAAGTAGCCAATAGTCACCCTCAATCCCATTGTATTCCAGACTCAGCCTTTTGGGGATGCCGAGGTAAACATGTCTATACCATTTGAGTTTGAAGCACCACCCCCCACAAAGATGCCAACACCAATTGAGGTCGAGTTTGGGTCTCCAGTAAACGCACCCGCACTGTTTGAAGTTGTGGTTTTACCCTCCAAAATACCTGCTCCGCTCGGAGTAAAGGTGCCCATTCCAGTAACAATGTCGGCCGTAACATCGTTCCATACAAATGCCATACCTTGGGATTACACAGCCGAGGCGAGAAGGAAAGGGAAAGCTAAATTCGGGGAAATAGTTGCAGCACAGAGTATGACAAGAACCGGCAGGGTTTATACTCCGGAGCATTTAGCTGAGTCGAGTAAACATGCCTCTGGTCGACCGACCATCACTGAAACCGGGCTCGATAATCTCTGAAGAAAGATACAAGCCAAAGAATACTCAGTCATTGATCAGCTGAACAAAAGACCGGCAAAGATTTCTATCCTAGCTTTGCTGCAAAGTTCTGATGTACATAAGAATGCCTTGTTGAAGGTGCTGAGTGAGGCATATGTACCAAGCAATATCACCGGAGGAGAAATGGCAAACATGGTAGGGCAGGTATTGGAAAGTCACAAGATAACTTTTCATGAAGATGAGCTGCCACCAGAAGGGTTGAGTCATAATAAAGCATTGCACATCACCGTACAATGCAAAGATTATTTTATCACTAGGGTTCTGATTGATGGAGGGTCCAGAATCAATATTTGTTCGTTGGTAACACTCAGAACATTGGGAAAGGGTCTGCATGAGATCAAGGACGGGGCTATCAATGTCAAAGCTTTCGACGGTTCCCAAAGATCTACCATTGGGGAAATTAGCCTGTGTTTGTAAATGGGGCCTACTTGGTTTGACGTTGATTTTTAGGTTATAGACGTGCCGGCATCTTACAACTTGCCGTTGGGACGGCCGTGGATTCATTCTTCTAGGGCCATAGTGTCAACACTGCATCAGGCGGTGAAATTTGAGTGGAACCACCAAGAGGTAATCATTCATGGCGATGGGAGCAATCCCATATACAATCGCCAAACCATCCAGCGATTGGAGGAAGGAGAAAGATCAGTGGGGAAACCTATCACCATATCGAGCGAGTCAATGTCGTTGACAAAGACAAATGGTGGGACAACAAAATTGAAAACATATTGAACTGGAGCGGATATGAGCCTGGCAAGGGACTTGGCAAGAACCTCCAAGGAATCGCCAAGCCGATCAAACTGAAGAAACATGGCACCATTTTTGGTCTGGGATACGAGTATACTTGGGAGGAATTCAACAACTGGTCGCCACCATGGCGCGGCCCATACTACCCGCTGGAGTAGCCAATACCACATTTGGAGCAGACTTTCCAGCCGGCCGATGTTATCTATGGGTCGGAAGAAGAGGAAGCACTGGCAGCAGTGAGGAATTTATTCCTAGAAGAAGATGACATGGATTGTTGTGTCATTTTCGAGGAGGAGGGGGAGGAAGGCCCTTCCATACAGGTAGTAAGCCGAGGAGCACACCTCAACAATTGGACTATCAGAACCACCAGAGCTTGGAAAGCCTCGGGGTAGCAAGGCTGAACAAAGCATCATGCACTATCTTTTATTTTTACTAGTTGATTTTCCTTTCGCATTTTTGATTTTTCGCAATAAGATCTTCCAATGTTCAAAATAGTTATGAAATTTATCAAAGCATTTTGGTTTCCTTACAAATCTTACTCTTATTATTTTCTCTCATTATTTTACTTATACATCATTACTATTACCTATCTTGATGAACCAATGACTGTGACATGCAACGAGACAATGTAACAAACGGGCATAGATTCAGAGGAAGATGATATACCGGAAGAGATTGTTAAAGAGGTCAAAAATTTTGAGAACAGACCTAAGTCCAACCTGGACGAGACCGAGATTGTTAACCTGGGAGATGCAGAAAATATCAAAGAAACTCGGATCAACGTCCATTTGTCACCGTCAAAAAAGGAAGAATACACAGAATTTCTGAAGGAATATGAGGACATATTCGCCTGGTCATATGATGACATGACTGGTTTGAGCACATCTATTGTGGCCCACAAACTGCCAACTGATCTAACATGTCCACCGGTAAAACAGAAGCTCAGAAAGTTTAAAACCGACATGAGTCTGAAAATCAAGGAAGAAGTCACTAAGCAGGTCAAAGCTAAGATCCTCAGGGTAGTAAAATATCCGATGTGGTTAGCTAATATTGTGCCGGTGTTGAAGAAGGATGGGAAGGTCAGAGTCTGTGTCAAGTACTGGGATCTCAATCGGGCCAGTTCAAAGGACGACTTCCCCTTACCGAACATACACATCATGATCAACAATTGCACCAAGCATGAGTTGCAATCATTTGTAGATTGCTTTGCTGGATATCATCAGATCTGAATGGACGAAGAAGATGCTGAGAAAACGGCTTTCATTACGCCATGGGAGATGTCTTGCTACAAGATGATGCCATTCGGGTTAAAGAATGTAGGAGCCACTACATGAGGGCCATGACTACTATCTTCCATGATATGATACACAAGGAAATTGAGGTGTATGTAGATGATGTCATCATAAAGTCCAAGAAAGTCACTGACCACATGGAAGATTTGAGGAAGTTCTTCAACAGACTGAGAAGATACAACCTGAAACTGAACCCCACGAAATGTGCATTTGGGGTTCCTGCCAGAAAACTACTTGGGTTCATTGTGAGTCGCCGAGGGATAGAACTGGATCCATCTAAGGTCAAAGTTATTCAAGAACTACCACCACCAAAGAATAAGAAGGACGTAATGAGCTTCCTAGGAAGACTTAACTATATCAGTCGGTTCATAGCATAATCTACGGTCATCTGTGAGCCGATCTTTAAGATGTTGAAGAAGGACGCTACTACCACATGAACTGATGATTGCCAAAAAGTTTTTGATAGAATCAAGGAATACTTATCAACACCACTAGTCTTAGTTCCGCCTGAGCCGGGTAGACCTCTATTACTCTACCTTACAGTATTGGATGGAGCGTTCGGTTGTGTTCTAGGGGAGCATGATGAAACAGGGAGGAAGGATCAGGCCATCTATTACCTCAGTAAGAAGTTCACCATGTACGAGGCTCTGTATTCTCTGTTAGAGCGCACTTGTTGTGCTTTGACTTGGGTAGCTCAGAAGTTGAGGCACTACTTCTGTGCCTATACTACATATCTCATATCAAGAATGGATCCCTTGAAGTATATCCTTCAGAAGTCCATGCCCACTGGCAAGCTGGCCAAGTGGCAAATCCTGTTGAGTGAATTTGAAATTGTCTACGTGACTCAAAAAGCAATCAAAGGACAAGCACTAGCAGATCACCTTGCTGAAAATCCCGTGGACGGAGAATACGAACCCCTGAAAATATATTTTCCTGATGAAGAGGTATCATTCATAGGAGAAGACATTGCAGAATCCTATGACGGTTGGAGAATGTTTTTCGATGGAGCAGCAAATTTCAAAGGAGTCGGCATAGGAGCAGTCCTAGTATTAGAAACCGGTCAACATTATCCAATATCTGCCAAGCTCAAGTTCCCATGCACCAACAACATGGCCGAGTATGAAGCCTGTATCTTAGGGCTCAAGATGGCCATTGACATGAACATCCAAGAGTTGCTAGTAATTGGGGATTCAGACTTGCTTATACATCAGGTACGAGAAGAATAGGAGACCAAGAACTCCAATATACTCCCTTATCTGCATCATGTGCAGGAGTTGAGAAAGAGGTTCACAAAGATAGAATTCCAGCATGTTCCTAGGGTCCAGAATGAATTCGTCGATGCACTGGATACCCTATCATCCATGATACAACATCCAGACAAGAATTTCATTGATCCCATTCTGGTAAAGATCTATGATCAGCCAGCTTACTGTGCTCATGTCGAAGAAAAAGCAGACGGAAAGCCTTGGTTTCATGATATCAAGGAATACTTGGCAAAAGGAGAATACCCAGAACTCGCGATCGCTACTCAAAAGCGCACGCTTCGAAGGTTATCCAACAATTTTTTTCACAGCGGAGGAATCCTATATAGGAGGACTCCTGATTTGGGATTACTAAGGTGTGTCGACGCAAAGGAAGCATCCAGGCTATTAGAGGAAATTCATACAGGGACCGGCAGTTCACATATGAATGGCTTTGTTTTAGCAAAGAAAATACTCCAAGCTGGTTACTTTTGGATAACTATGGAAACAAACTGCATCCAGTATGTCCGAAAGTGCCACCGCTGCCAGATACATGCAGACATGATAAAGGTTCCTCCAAACAAGCTTAATGCAACAAGCTCGCCGTGGTCGTTTGCCGCCTGGGGAATGGATGTTATCAGACCAATCGAACCCGCCGAATCAAACGGACACAGGTTTATCCTAGTAGCAATTGATTATTTCACCAAATAGGTTGAAGCAGCATTTACAGGGCAGTGAATAAGAAAGTCGTGGCGGATTTCGCCCGCGACTGTATCATGTGTTGGTCGGGATTCCAAAGTCAATCACTACTGATAATGGTTCCAACCTCAACAGTGATTGGATGAAATCAATGTGTGAAACCTTCAAGATCAAACACAAGATTTCTACAGCTTACAGACCTCAGATGAACGGAGTCGTAGAGGCCGCCAACAAGAATATCAAGAAGATACTAAGGAAAATGATAGAAAAGCATAAGCAGTGGCATGAGAAGCTATCGTTTGCTTTATTGGGATACTGCACCTTGGTCCGCACATTGACAGGAGCAACCCCCTATATGCTGGTCTACGGTACAGAGGCAATCATTCCCACTGAGGTAGAAATTCCTTCCTTAAGGATCATACAGGAAGTAGAGCTCGACGATGCAGAATGGGTGAAGAGTCATTACGAGCAACTAGCTCTTATAGACAAAAGGAGAATGAATGCAGTTTGCCACGGTCAGCTCTATCAGAACAGAATATCCAGAGCCTTCAACAAAAGAGTCAGGTCGAGACAATTCACACCGGGCAGCTGGTGTTAAAGAAAAATTTTCCGCATCAAGATGAAGCCAAAGGATAATTCTCTCCCAACTGGTAGGGTCCGTACATGGTTCACCGGGTTCTGATAGGAGGAGCCCTCATACTTGCAGAAATGGACGGAGAAGTTTGGCCAAAGCCAATCAATTCAGACGCAGTCAAGCGATACTATGTGTAATCTTTATGCTTTCCTTATATGATGTAATTTGAACTACGCCTGACCTGATTCCCGTTTAAGAGGGGATACGTAGGCAGCCCTATGGGTTCGGTCACAATTCAATAAAATTTTCATTTCCCCCACAATTAGAAACTGGGGTAGAATTTTGAGAAGGACCCTCAAAATTCCGAAGTGATTTCAGCCATTTTCCGCAAAAAGCCGTTAGAAGCAGTAGCCCAATAAAATGGGGCAGAATTTTGAGGAGGACCCTCAAAATTTCGGAGCAAGAGAAGTTGCAATGTCTTGAACCACGTCGCAGTTGTCGGTTCATCTAAAGAAAACTATTCTTAATTATGTATTTATGTTACATTTTCTTTACTAAAATCATGCATGTTTATTTCTAAAATCGCTCTGTTTAGCAAGGCTACCCCAATGATACGGGCAGTATCACTAAATCAAAATCGAGCAGGTCAAGCAAAGCCAGCAGGGATACGAACTAACCTCCCCCTTTACAAACTCACGACTTTTTCTTTGGATGCAGGCATTTGAGTTGCAAAATCATCAAATATACTATACGCTCACTCACAAAGTTCAGGAATACAACTCTCTGAACCATTGCGCTTGCTCGCAATTGCTGTCCACACACAACATTGTCCCCAGCAGGCATAATATCCCCAGCAATCATGATACCACAATCCGCTATCAGCTAAGAAAACTCTATTGCCATTTGCTATTTTTACTTCCTGTATAAGGCTACCATTCTGTCTTCCGAGGTTAAGCTCTACCTCCATCTGCATTCTCTACATTGCATAAGGCTACCACTCTGCCTTTTGAGACTAAGCTATGTCTCCATTTGCATTCTTTGCATTGCATAAGGCTACCATTCTGCCTTCCGAGACTAAGCTCTGTTTCCATCTGCATTGCATAAGGCTACCATTCTACCTTCCGAGGTTAAGCTTTACCTCCATCTGCATTCTCTACATTGCATAAGGCTATCATTCTGCCTTCCGAGGTTACGCTCTACCTCCATCTGCATTCTCTGCATTGCATAAGGCTACCATTCTGCCTTCCGAGGTTAAGCTCTACCTCCATCTGCATTTTCTTGCATTGCATAAGGCTACCATTCTGCCTTTCGAGGTTAAGCTCTACCTCCATCTGCATGGATGAAAGATCGCCACCTTTACATCTTGTATGGCTGAGAGATCACCACTTCACTTACATCTTGCATCGGCTGAAAGATCGCCACTTCATTTACATCTTGCATAAACTAAAAGATCTCCACTATATTTACATCTTGCATGGCTGAAAGATCGCCACTTCATTAACATCTTGCATCGGCTGAAAGATTGCCACTTCATTTATATCTTGCATCGGCTAAAAGATCGCCACTTTATTTACATCTTGCATGGCTGAAAGATTGCCATTTCATTTACATCTTGCATCGGCTGAAAGATCGCCACCTTATTTACATCTTGCATTGGCTGAAAGATCGCCACCTTATTTACATTTGCACTAGCTGAAAGATCGCCACCTTATTTACATTTGCACTGGCTAAAAGATCGCCACCTACTGCATCTCATAGGCTGAAAGATTGCCAAATCATCCAAAGGCATCATTGTTCGGAGGCACTATTTTCATAGCCCGAGAACGCCATGCCATGGCTTGAGGACCCCTCTTATCTTTTGCATATCATTATTCAAAGGCATCATAGTTTGGAGGCATCATTCTCATAGCCCGAGAGCACCATTTCATGACCTGCGAATACTTATTATACACTTCATGGCCCAGGACATCATGGTCTGAGGACGTCATCCTAACCGTCCAAAGACAATATTTCATGGTCCGACGAGAACTTGCATCATGTTTAAATTTCCGCAAAACACATTGTTCATTTGTAGGTAAATCGGAGAGCAACGACCGTCTCAGCAGGATCAATCCCGCCCCAGTTCCCGCAGCCCTATTAGACTTTAACCATCAATCATAACCCAATTATCGCGTCCGTCTTGGAAAATCTCCATCGGCATATTCCGTCGACGGATCCTGGACTACATATGGCCTGATTCCTATAAGAACAGGAATATGTAGGTAGCTCAGGAGCCAGAGCTCGGTCAAATTCTTCAAACCATTCCGTTCGGTCAAAATTGGTCATCATATCTTTACCCGATAACTCTTTCATCCTTCCCGAGTAAAGAGGGGCAGCTGTTGATACCCAATATTTTCCTGTATATTTTTATATGCAAAATACTTTCAAAATAGCATACGTATGCATATATAAGCATGTCCAATGTTTTATTATTTTTCCAATTTTTAAAAGATTTTTAAATCAATTTATCGCCTTATTTTATTAGAAAAAACCAATAATTATTTCCCAAATTATCATTTTTGGTAACTCCTTTATTGAATTCTCATATTTATACCAAAATATAGCTAAGGTAAATTTTGCACATTTTTTATAGATTTATTTAGCTTTTTTTAAAGTTAAATTGCATATAATTGCAATTTAGCCTATTTTAAGATTTAATTGTGTTTATAAATACAAAGTTGATTACAGTATTTTTAATTTAATATTTAAATATTATTAATCGATTTAGTACCTTTAATTTATTTTTAGAAATTATTTTACTATTTTTATAAAATAAATAAGGAAAAAATGGCTATTTAAATGTTAGCCCCGTTTATTTCAATTTTAGCCTTATTTGAGCCCCAAATGAACCCAATTCCCAATATCAATTCCCCAACCCAATTTTAATTTAAACCTGCCCCTGACCCGATTAAATCCTACCCGACCCAGACCCCTCTCATCCTGGCTCAGATCAACGGCCCCTATTCACTCTTACTTTTTTAAACCCAAACGACCACCCTAACCTTCTCATTTCTCACCTATCATACGCCTCTAAACTCTCAAACTCTCTCGAACATTCCCAAACCCTAACCGCCTCTTACCACCACCTCCACCTTGAAACCCACCGGAATCCATGGCTTCCCAGGCTATGGGAGTCTTATACTCACCTTCTCTTGCTCCCACGCGCCTGATACCTGAAGATTTGACGCCTGACCTCGAAGGTTTGCACCCAGACCTCTGTTGATTCAAGGGTCCATGGCCATCTCCGGCTTTACTCCAGCGTACTATGGTGGTTTGAGCCTGATTCCGACCTCTCCGACTCAGATCAGTGACCTTTCAAAGCCTATCTCGAATACTCCACTCATGGGTTTGAGATTGTGCGCACAATCCACCCCCGGGAAAATTTAAACAATTTTGCCACGAGTGTGGTCCTCCACAATAAAGACAAGGGTCATCATAGTATGAACAACTACCATCCCACCAATTTTTATTATATGATGCCATTTTTCAAAACTAAGAAAATAAACAAGACCCAAAAAATAAAAATAGACTAAGGTAGGAAAAATTAATTACACAAATATTCACAAGTTAGGTATAGAGAAAACTGACCATACTAAGAATTTTGTATTTCTATCAATGGTAATTGATAATTCCGTTAAGTCCCCGGCAACGGCGCCAAAATTTGATCACGCCCAACTATGCCTTATAAAAAGGACAATGCGGACGTTGCAAATATAACCTGAGTATTCTGCCCAGAGTCGAATCCACAGAGAATTAACCTATCAATCACTATCTTTAGAACTACTAAACTCTTGAGAACCAATTTCCCCAAACGTTTGAATCACAGTTGATGGTGTCTTCAATAACTAAAATTGCATGTAAATAAACAACTGTAAACTAAGGATGCTAAGGTTGTAAACAATAATGAGAAGACGCTAAGGTAATGACTTTCCCTATTGATGGAATCCCTTCTGTTTATGCTTCATACAAATTTCCCAACACACCTCTATCAATCATGAACATTTTTCTTACCGTAAATCTCTCCCAAGTAATCACAGTAATATACTATTGCACTCTCCCGAGATACACTAGCTAGCTTTAATTAACACAGTTCACTTAAGATTGCACCTAAGGCTTCGTTATCCCTAATCCCGCCTTTAAACCCGCAGTTATAGATCCCTCTTATACTTTGGGAGGGGTGTTGTTCAACAATAACCTAAATATGCACTCTCTCCCGAGTTATGCACACTAAATAGGCACAGCTAATTGAGGATCCTTTCAATTAACTACAACATACACAAAGTTGAACAAATAAAGATTGAGACTAGCAATTTGTATTCACATAAACAAGAAGTTCATCCCCAAATATGTTCCAGCAAAACCTTAGACAAAAGATTTAGCTACTCCTAACTATGGGTAAATACACTAAAACAATATTCATCATAAAACTTGCAAGAAAAATAAAGAGAAGAAGAAACCAAGATGTTTTGGGTGCTCTCTCACACTTGTTCTTCTTGCCAAAAAAACTCTCCAAAATAATACCTCCTCTCTTGGGCGGAGTCTAGTGTTTAAAATAGGGTTTTGGGATAAAAATCCCGTATTTTGCACTTTAGTCCCTGAAATTTCCGCCTCCTGCCACGGTTCTACCGCGGTCGCGGTCAAACCGCGGCCAAACATGGCCTCTGATTCTTCAATTGTCTGCGTCTGCACTCTGCCGTGGTTCTGTCGCGGTAGCGGTGAAACCGCGGTATTTCATCCTGTTAAGTTTGGAATTTGGAAAAATGCAAAACATGAAAGTTGTAGCTCTTTGAGTTATATTTCCAACAATATATTATGGAGCCAAAATGGAGTTCTGAGTAAGAAGTTATGTGCATTTGACTAGACAGTATGCAATATGCCTCATCGAGTCTTTGTTTGTTCTCAACTATCAAATTTGACCCCCGAACACGATCCCGACTTAATTCCTTGAGCTTTTACTCAAACTTCAAAGCTTAAAGTCACTTAAATTCATTCCATAACATCTATATAGCTTGAAGTCACACCTACAAGGCATAAAACACATAATTAGTGCAAAACACTAACGATTAAAGCGCAAACTCAACTAAAGTGCAGTAAATTAGAGTGTAATAATCAACTAAAACACGTAATTATAGCCTATCATCATGCCGCATATTGGAAAGAAATCTCACTCCCAGTCTCCTTATCCATCTGCAATCTGATAGGCTGAGCAAGTCTCTCAATAAACCTCCTCACCCCCCCTCTCTCTCTCTCTCTCAGTGGAAAGTATAAGAAGAGCTTGATGGTCTAGATCCACAAATCTAGTCTTGTACTGAGTGACAGTAATAGAACCCTGCTGGAGGTGCTTGAACTGCCTCCGATAGTCCTCTCTCTGAGTGATAGGAAGATACTTCTCCAAAAATAGCTGAGAGAACTGGTCCCAAGTGAGAGCTAGTGACCCAGCTGGTCTGGCCAAACAATAATCCTTCCACCTTTTTTTGGCGGAACCTGATAGACGAAAGGTAGCAAAGTCAACCCCAATGGTCTCCACTATCCCCATGTTCCGCAATACCTCGTGACAACTGTCCAATAGTCATAGGGATCCTCTGAAGATGTACTTCCATAGGTAGTGGTGAAAAGCTTGGTAAGCCTATCCAATCTCCATAGCACCTCAGAAGACATAGTTGATCCATCGCCGGCCTATGCTACAACACCCGGCGGAACTACCCTAACTGGCTGAGCTACTGGAGTCTAAAATTGAGGAGCCATCTTCTCTAAGGTGTTAGCGGGAGTTTGTGCTCCTCCCCTAGCCCGAGAGACGGTTGGTGCTACAAGGAATGTACCGGCCTGAGTAACACTCTCCATAAGGCCCATTAAACGGACAAAAGCATCCTGAAGTAACGGAGTATCGATAAAACCCTCTGAAACCTGAGTTGGCTCCGCTGGAACGGTCTGGGTCGGAGCCTCCTCATCAAACTCTACCTGAGGCTCCGCCGTTGGTGCTGCTGCTCGAGCTCTAGGCTAAGCCCTACCCCTACCTCGGCCTCTAGCACGACCTCGGCCTCTGCCCCTTATAGGAGTTGCCACTTAGGGCTCGGGCTGCTGATCAGTTGATAAAGTGGTACGTGTTCTCGCCATCTGCAAAGGAACAAAGTAGAGAGTTCAATTAGCATTGAGAGATCAAATTGCATGGCAGAGAAGAATAGAAGTGAAATTGTTTCTAACTCTATAGCCTCTGGGGGATAAGCACAGACGTCTCCGTACCGATCCTTCAGACTCTACTAAGATTGTTCATGAATTGTGAGACCTAGTCAACCTAGTGCTCTGATACAACCTTGTCACAACTCGAGTTTTCCACCGTCGGGACCGTGATGGCGCCTAACATCGCACTCGTTAGGCAAGCTAACGTTAGAGTTCTATTCGCCTTTTTTCCTTTACATTTTATATTTAAAATTAACAAAACTAAATCAAACTAGGATAATGCGGAAGTACATAATAAACTGGTGATCTATATAATATTAAAATACTGAAACTATTACCACCCAAAAACTGGTGTCACAACCCACGAACATTCTATGAATATCTACAAGTATTGGTCTGAAGGAAAAGCACATCTATCTCAAAAGGAAATAAAACAGGAATGTAGAAACATAGGAGAGGGCCGGGGCCTGCAGACGCTTGTAAGACTACCTTGAGTCTCCTAGATGAATGCCTACGACCGACCTCTCGATCAGCCACAACCAGCTCCAAAATATGCACAGAAAGTGCAGAGTGCAATTTCAGTACAACCGACCCCATATACTGGTAAATGCCGAGCCTAACCTCGACGAGGTAGTGACGAGGCTACGGCGGTCGTTTATAATATAACCTGCATACAATTTATAATAAAACAAAAAGGAAGTATGGAATAAAATGGAACAGTAACTTGCGGTAAATACATACGGAACCCAATTATCTTGTTAGTACTCAGCTATAACCAATCCTTGAGAAAGATATAATGCTACAGAATAAAATCACAGCAGAAGAAGAGTACAAAAACAACAAAATAATGCAGTGCGCATTCTGATCCCACCATATAATCAGTAATAATATGAACATTCACCTTATTACTCCTATTGCAGTGTGCATCCCGATCTCACCAGTCCACCCTTTTGCTCCTCAATATATCACCATTATTCCTTCTGTTGCGGCGTGCAACCCGATCCTACCTGTCCACCCTTATTATTCCTGTTGTGGCGTGCAATCTGATCCCACCAGACAATAACATTTCACCCTTATTCCTCCTCAATATACCACCCTTATTTCTCCTGTTGCGGCGTGCAACCCGATCCCACCAAATCACTACCAATCACACAATAAGAACAAGTATTTCACAATTTAGCTCAAACCCTCCATAACATTTATGCCTCAAACCAAACCAAACGGAAATCTATACAACTATGAAACCTCATCAATTAATACTACACAATGAGACCAACCAAAATGTACCATGAAAAACCGAAAACCAACTTAAACCAATAATGTGATACAATGAACTACGGAACAATTAATACCTTCAAAAAAAGAAAACAACATCCAAGAAGCAATTAAACATGGAAGCACCAATAAGCATGTAGCAGTTAAGACAGGAAAATAATATATTGTGGACGGGGGAAAGGAGCGGGCTAAACAGATAATTTGGTGGCGCATAGGTACTCGTCACCTCACCTATACGCCACACACATGGGTTTCAACATAGCAAATAAGTCGAGGATCCCTAATCTTCAAGTCAAAGTTAGACCAAATACTTACTTCAATCCAACGGCCAAATCAAAGCTCAATTACCGTTTTTCCTCTAGATTCCACCTCCAATCCACTCGAATCTAGTCATGATTAACTTAATAACATTAATTATCGCTAAAGAAATTAATTTCAATGCATAATTATAGGTTTTCTAAGATTTTTCCCAAAAAGTAAAAAATCGACCTCGGGCACGCTTGGTCAAAACTTAAAAGACAACCACTAACAGCAGATGCAACAACAAGGCCAGTTGTACTTGTAGATTCACAAGAAACTGGTGTTCGCCTTGTGCACACATTAATGGCGTGTGATGAAGCAATAAATATTCAATCAATAATACTTACACAAAGTCTCATGTGTTTGAGAGAGAAAAGAAGAAGAAGAGGAAAAGAAAGGAGGAAGAAAGGAGCGCACAGGTAGCAGGAAGAAGGAGGCGCCTGAAGTTGTAAAAATTAGGGTATAGGTTAAATAATTTTAAAAATATGGGTATAGGTTAAATAGGGGAGACCAAATAGGGCGCCCCGTGCAATTTTACTTTTTTGGTGTATGCGTGTTTGCTGGGTAAGTTAGGTGTTGGGTATTAAGATGCATACTTTTGGGCCCTTAGATCTATTAAATTCTTATATCTTTTTCGAATTTGAAATGGTATTTCTATAATATAAAATAAATAGTACATCTCATTACTTAGGTATCATATTAATTTTTATATTTAATTATTAAATTCGGTTAATCTTGAAAGCGTACTATAACGATCCGGCCGGTCGTTTCATGAGTTACCGCTCCGTTTTCCCTATTTCTGCTTCTTATTGTCTGGTTCAGCTGTATTATGTGTTATCAGGTTGGTTGGTTCGGGTTCGGAGAGGTTTTGGAAAGGAATGAGACACTTAGTCTCTTTTGAGTAAGCTTAGGTTGGAAAAGTCAATCGGATGTTGACTTATGTGAGAAAGGGCTTGGATGTGAATTTCTATGGTTCGGATAGCTTCGGAAGGTGATTTGGGACTTAGGAGCGTGATCGGAATGGGTTTTGGACATCCGGAGTAGATTTAGGCTTGAATTGGCGAAATTGGAATTTTGGCATTTTCCGGTTGATAGGTGAGACTTTGATATAGGGGTTGGAATGGAATTGTGGAAGTTGGAGTAGGTCCGTTGTGTCATTTGTGATGTGTGTGCAAAATGTCAGGTCATTCAAATGAGGTTTGATAGAATTTTTGATTGAAAGCGGAACTTGGAAGTTTTTGGAATTCTTAGACTTGAATCCGATGTCAATTTGGTGTTTTGATATTGTTTTGAGCATTCCGAAGGTTGGAACAAGTTTGAATGAGGTTATAGGATATGTTGGCATGTTTGGTTGAGGTTCCGAGGGCCTCGGGTGAGTTTCGGGTGGTTGAACGGATCAATTCATGTTGGAAAAAGTTGTAGAAAATCTGTTGTTGGTGTTGCAGATGTTTGGCATTCGCGTTCGCGAGTGCGCTCTCGCATTTGCGAAGTGCTGGGGTCAGAATGCATTGCGTTCACATAGAGTTAATGGGAGCAGCTGGTTCTAGGTCGATTGTGCTTCACGTTCGCGAGCTTGGGGTTGCGTTCGCGATGGGTTGAGGAGCTGAGGCATCGCGTTCGCGTATAGGGTGTCGCGTTCGCGATGAAGGAATAAGTGGTCAACATAAGTTTGTGCTTCGCGATCGCGAGGCGTTGACTGCGTTCGTGAAGAAGGGACTTTAAGAGCTCGGCAGAATGTTTAAAAGACCACTTCCGCGATTTTGGGTCTAAATTTCACCATTGTTGTTTGGAGATTTTTTAGAAGGATTGAAGAGGGAATCAAAGGGAAACACTTGGAGGTAAGATTTATGGACTTAACACTCGATCCTAATGTGATTTCTACCTAATTAAACATGAAATTTGTGGAATTTAAAGCCTAAAATTAGGGAGTTAGGGCTTGGAATTTGAGACTTTGATTTGAGGATTTGAAGGGTCATTTGTGGTCGGATTTTGATGTATTTGATATGTATGAACTCGTGAGAGTGTAAGAATTCTAGTTTTGTAATTTTTGTTGTAATCCGAGACGTGGGCTAGGGAGTCAGGTTTGGCCAATTTCGGGATTTCTTTATGTAAATTGGTTATTTTGTAGTGGGCTTTGTTCCCTTAACATATTTTGATGGTATAAATCTATTTTTGGATAGATTTGGAGTACCTAGAGGCCGATTCAAGGGGTATAGGCATCGCGGGCTAGAGTTTGGACCGGATAGAGGTAAGTAATGATTGTAAATGTTGTCTTGAGGGTATGAAGTCCCGGATTTTACATTGTTGTGCTACTTTGAGGTGACGCACACGCTAGATGACGAGCGTGGGGTCATGCACCATTGGGTATTGTGACTTAGTCCGTCCCGTATGACTGTTAAACCGCGTATTTGATTGAAAACTGTTTGCTATCATTGTGCTTTTGAAAGTATCATTATGTTTTGGGCTGAATGTCATATTTGAGCTTCGTGCCAATTGTTGATACCCAATTTTTTCCTTTATATTTATATATGCAAAATACTTTCAAAATAGCATATGTATGCATATATAAGCATGTCCAAGTGTTTTATTATTTTTCCAATTTTTAAAAGATTTTTAAATCAATTTATCGCCTTATTTTATCAGAAAAAACCAATAATTATATCCAAATTATCATTTTTGGTAACTCCTTTATTGAATTCTCATATTTATACCAAAATATAGCTAAGGTAATTTTTGCACATTTTTTTACAAATTTATTTAGCTTTCTAAAGTTAAATTGCATATAATTGCAATTTTAGCCTATTTTAAGATTTATTTGTGTTTATAATTACAAATTTGATTCCAGTATTTTTAATTTAATATTTACATATTATTAATCGATTTAGTACCTTTAATTTATTTCCAAAAACTATTTTACTATTTTTATAAAATAAATAAGAGAAAAATGGCTATTTAAATATTAGCCCTGTTTATTTCAATTTTAGCCTTATTTGGGCCCCAAATGAACCTAATTCCCAATCTCAATTCCCCAACCCAATTTTAATTTAAACCCGCCCCTGACCCGATTAAATCCTACCCGACCCAAACCCCTCTCATCCTGGCCGTTGATCTCTAAGATCAATGGCCCCTATTCACTCTTATCTTTTTTAACCCAAACGACCACCCTAACCTTCTCATTTCTCACCTACCATCCGCCTCTGGACTCTCAAACTCTCTCAAACTCTCTCAAACATTCCCAAACCCTAACCGCCTCTTACCACCACCTCCACCTTGAAACCCACCGGAATCCATGGGTTCTCAAGCTTTGGGAGTCTTATACCCACCTTCTCTTGCTCCCACGCGCCTGATACCTGAAGATTCGAGGACTGACCTCAAAGGTTTGCACCCAGACCTCTGTCTATTCAAGGTTCCACAGCCATCTCCGGCTTTACTCCGGCGTACCATGGTGGTTTGAGCCTGATTCTGACCTCTCCGACTCAGATTGGTGACCTTTCAAAGTCTACCTCACTTCTAGGGTTCTTTTGAAACCCTAACCCTTCGAGGTTTTCTCCGATTTCCTTAGATCCGTTGTGTATCTGTGCTCTCCTTGAGTTTTCAAACGATTTCCCTAACTTTTCTTTCAAAAATTACTTTCAAAACCGCTTCGTTTCCGATCTAGGGTTTTCTGAAAATGTTTAAGTGTTTCTCTGACTTTCTCTCCTTTGTTTTTTGTGTTTATTGCCTCTACTGTGTTCTTATGTTTTCTTCTATCTTGTATGTTCTTCTACTGAGTTTTTACACTCCGTTCTTGTATGTTCTTCTACTGAGTTTTTATACTCCGTTCTTGTATGTTCTTTTACTGAGTTTTATATACTCCATACTTGTATGTTCTTCTACCATGTTTTCCATACTATGCTCTTATATGCTTTTCTACTGTGTTCTTATATTTTTTGTTTTCTACTATGTTCCAGCATGTTTCTCCTACTGTATTTTCCTGCTAAGTTCTTAAGTTTCCTTATTTTCCTTCTATTAAGCCCTGTTTAAGTTTCTTCTGAAAAATCTCTTAAGCATATTTCTTTTACTGTTCCTATCAGTGTTTTTCTTTTGAGTGCTTCTACTGTGTTCCGAATGTTACTTTGCTATCATGTTTTTCTCATGAGTTTCTGTTGATGAAAGAAGCATGCAAGAGGTTTCAACTCTGAAACCTCTGAGCCTGTTTCAACTACTTGCCTTCTCATCTCTGTACTTGATTCAGTGTGGAAACCGTAGAATTTGGGGGTTCCGCCAAGCTTGATTATGTGATTTGATTGAACTTAGGGTTTATTTCAAAACCCCTAACTCTTTCAGACCCATTCCTTGTTTTCATATGACTCTGACCTTTTGCTAAACTTTTCTATACTGGATTTTCTACTGACTTTACAATGACACTGCAGTCTTCCTTCTTGCTTAACATGTTCGTATTCTCCTTATATATGATAGACTTCCCTTTAAAATAGCTTCTAAATTATTGATTAGTTCCTACTTCCCTCTGAATATGGGTCTAATTGATTCCCTTTCCATTGTTGCTGATTTCCTTTAAGTTAAAAACCTTTCCCATCTTTTGACTCGGTTCATTCATACAAAATCTCAGACCCTTTTGATTTACTGGTTGTTAATTGATCTTCTTACCTTATTCGCACAAACCGTGTATTTCAAAAATCCCGTCCTTAAATAACTTTTATGTATTCACCCCTAATTGCCTACTTTGCACAAAGTGTTTGATTAATTTCTTTCCTTAATTGGTTTATACTCGTTTGAATCTGAATCCCTTAACTAAAGGGAGTCTTGTGTAATTGATTGACAATCAGCTCTTCAATTATTTCTTACCTTATTTCTACTTGGTTTTTACACTATAAAAGGGCACGACCTTTCTTCACACGGCAAAGGACACAATTCACAATCTCTTCTGAACTCTTACTCACATAATAGAACTCTCTCTTCTTGTCTGCACTGAGGTTTTTACCAGACTACTGCATTTTCTTTACTTGTTTCTTTGAAACTGGTATGTCCTAATTTCAAATATCAGCATCCCCACAATGTGTTTACTTACAGCTTTCTGCATCTATGTCTACTTTACTACTTCTACAGAGTTAAATACTTAAACTAGCATATTGATTCCCTTTTGCTTGTTTTTGCTATGAATCCCTATTCCCTATTTCCCTTTTATGTGCTTTGAGTTACACTTTAAAACATGGCAATATACAAGTTATTGTCTATGGATTGAACTTGATCCCTTAGGGGATCCTAACCTCTAAATAATGTGTTCCAGTAGGCTTATGGGTGTGCCAGCATCTCCCATTGTTGGGTTATGCCCACTAGCCTGCTTTGTACCTCTTGCAACTCTTCATTCCTATATCCTCATGTCTGCTATTTCCTTTTCCCTTTCCTCTTTTCAGAATTCTGCACTTACACTCTCTCTTAGTTCCTAGGTTCTGCCCCCCTCTTGTGAGCCTTGCCTTGGGACCTTGAGTTCCCTCTGAACTTGGACACCTGAGGGCTGGCCCTTCTACACTGCACTTTGGCTTAATATAGTGATACATTTGGGTGTAAGCACTTCCCAAAGTTCTTATGAAACTCTTAGGGAACTCTGACACACCCAAGTGGGAGAAAGGCTTTGAAACATGATCTTTGGAGTTAGTTTACTTCATACTTCAGACATGAAGTCTGAATCAGGCTCTCCTTGGTTGTAATTTTCAATTTTTGATGTATTTTTCTTTATTTTATTTGGACTGTAATAACTTATAATAACTTTTGGGGATGGTTAGTGAAAAGGGAAGGGTAACCATGCATGTAAAATGAGTAGATATCCTGCTCATAGGGAATTTCTGATTTCTGCATATTACATAGATATCCTGCCTATAGGAATTCTGCACTTTCATATGTAGATACTATGCCTATAAGGAATTCTGCACTTTCATATGTAGATACTATGCCTATAAGGAATTCTGCACTCATATAGATATCCTGCCTATAGGTTTCTGAAATTCTGCATTCATATGGATATCCTGCCTAAAGTTAAATTTCTGCATCTCTCATATAGATACCATGCTCCTAGTTAACTGGAAATCCGAATCCTGCATATGCATTTGTCACTAGGCAAACCTGTTTATAGGGCTTAAACAACTAACTGCATTTAGATATCATGTTCATAGGCTTAAACGAAGTATATCATTTAGATGCCATGCCTATAGGATTTTTGCACTCTTGCTATGTCTGTAAAAGTGTTTAGAATCAACAACTCCTAGAAAGCATGCCTATAGGAATTAATAACCAAGTCTGAAGCGTCTCACTCATCTACAAATCTAAAATCATTGTCTAACGTCTGCGGAATTTATGATCTTTTGTCAAAACTCGTCTTTCCTAAATAACTGACAACCTTTTTCTAAAATCAGTATACTTCATCTTTTCTGAAATCAGTACATATCATGCCTATAGGTTTTCGTCTAACACTTAGGCAAGCCATAGGGCAGTTTATAAACTGAATCAGATTTTATTAACTATAACCAGCATGCAGGCCTGATTCGAGCTTCTTATCTGAAATATGCAATAAATCAGTCTGCCCCAACTGTTAAGTTTAATCATACCCTAATCAGTACGTGTAAGACATACTAAATTATATGCTTTTCTTTGATTTAAGGAGGTCTGTTTGAGCCCTTTTATCTGTTTATATGCTTCTCCAAACTTGTTATATGTGTTTTGTCTGTCGCCTTAGTATTTTACCTTTTGAAACCATAAATAAGCCCAATACCTCCTCCCTCTAGGATTAGTAGTCCCAAGTGCCTCCGAGGCTGATAGGATTGGGGCGGGTAATAGCATGCAATAAGTAAACGAGACCATTCTGCGCTTTAATACCTTAACGGGGTGGGAAGGGTAGATATGGATATGATGACCACGCAATAACATCACGTGTAGCCCCTCACTGAGGAGTGATTACCGGATGTTGTGTGGGGTGATCCATATTATTAATAAACCTAGGACCCCCCCCTTTCCTTTGTTTTTTTTAAATCTTTTTTTAAACCATTTCTTTTAAGAAAATCAACTCTTTTAGTTCCTTTTTCTTACTTTTGTTTATTTGTAACCATTATGTGAAAATCCCCTCTTATTTGAAGCCTTTATTTGCCTATGTGTTATTTGTACTTAAGTCACAACAATAGTTTGGTCGGGAACCACACTAGTGGATCCTGAGGGGTGCCTAACACCTTCCCTTTGGGATAATTTCAATCCCTTACCCATTCTCTGATTACTCAAAACAAACCTCTCCTAGTGTCCTAATGCACTTTAATCATTAGGTGGCGACTCTTCAATTCAAACCCAATTCCCGAAAGGGAACGAGTTGTCCTCCCAAATGTCACAAACCCGATTTTTACGAGAAAAAGGGGGCGCGACAGCGTGGCGGCTCTGCTGGAGAATGACTTTTAGGCTTTTACCATTTCAAGCTATTACTGTGACTTTACATTTCTTTTGTGCTTTATTTGTTTAATACATTTAAGCATTTAATTCCCTCTTCTACTGCAAAAACTAACTTGTCTCTTGTTTCTTTCCCTTGTTTCTTTCACTGCTTTTCTTTACTGCACTCCTTTATTACTATTTTAAATTATTGTAATTACTACTTTATGAACGTGCAAATACATGACAACTTGTTTTAATTATTGCATATGCATGTTTCCAACATCATATTCCACTCGTGCCAAACAAATACCATAGCAACGCTTATAATGAGTGGTTGAGCGCTTCCAATATTATCACCCTTTAAATCCAGCAAAGGCGTATTTGCGGTAAAACCAGTCGATCAACGGTGTAGTCTACGGTTCCGTGCCTTTCTCTCTTGAGTTGTCCGCTCAAGGGTACCAGTCTAAAACCCCGTAGAAACCTTACTCTGTTTAAACTGTGCATGCATCATGTTCAAACCTAGCTGAGTCAGTTATGTTGTCCGCATAATGACTCTTTAAGATAGCTTTGTCCAAAGTCCACTGGGTTTCCCAAAAATCCAAACGGACACTATCACGTTGTGTGCATTTATTTGGAGAACTAAATGCTTTTATGTCAATTATTGGTATTTAATAGTCGAGTCTGGTGGGGGTAAGGGCCTAACCCTTTTGTCTTGCAGAAACATGAGGCACAAAGTCCCCAGATTCGGCATGGTCACAACATCCACCCAAGGTTGCTAAGCTGGTGGGAGGATCTTCATTCCAGTGATCAAACTCTTGTCCGAAAATACCTAGGAAATCTACCTTCCCTCCTAGAGGTCCAACCCAACAACAAAATCATAGAAGCTGCTACTCTATTCTGGGATTGTGATAGGTCTGTGTTTCACTTCGGAGAGATTGAGATGACACCCCTGCTAGAGGAAATAGGAGGATTGGCTGGTATACCATGGGAGACCCTAGGTTTGTTAATGCCGGAAAATCGCAAGGGTAGAGGTTTTCTCAAAATGATGGCCTAAAGAAGAATCCAGACTTGACATGTTTGAAGGAGTCCTACATTCCCTTTAATTATTTGTATGAGAGGTACGGTCACAACAAATCCTACCGTACTTATCCGGATGATTTCGCCCTTACATCGTTGGGGCATATTCACCGAAGGGTCTTTGTCTTCATGTTCTGTTTCTTGGGGATGATAGTGTTTCCAATGAAGAAAGCAAGGATCCACACCAGGCTAGCCATGGTCACCAAAACTTTGATGGAGGGAATTGG